>NC_135819.1:75423764-76023764 GCF_964213995.1 Mustelus asterias
AGATTTCCTTCCCTAAAGCATATTATGTGGAGTTGCCAACATTGGACTGGGGTAAGTACAGTAAGTAGTCTCACAACACCAGCTTAAAGTCCAACAGGTCCAACAGTGCACTCACCTGGTGAAGGGGCAGTGCTCCAAAAGCTCGTGCTACCAAATAAACCTGTTGGACTTTAACCTGGTGTTGTGAGACTACTTACTAAAGCACATTAGTGAATCCGATGAGTTTTTATGACAATCAACAATGATTTCATGGTCATCATTTGAATTTTAATTCGAGATTTTTATTGAATTCAAATTTCAACATCTGCCATGGTGAGATTCAAACCCGGGTCCCCAGAGTTGTGCCCTGCGTCTCTGGATCACTGGTCCAGTGACAAGACCACTTTGCTACTGCCTCCCCAGAACTCTTTACCTATCTGTGATACTTAAGCTCAAAAGTGGACATGGTAATCTTCATGTTCTCACAAAGGCCAGAATGACGCCAATCCCAGTGATACTTTCCAATATTTGTTCAACTGCCCACAATGTGAATCAACGGTTTGGACAGCAAAACCCACAGATCTCTTTCCTGCTCTGTAACCTCAAACATTCTGGCAGATAAATTTGTATGCCTGGGCGGAATTTTCGCATCTCGCCCGCCAGGGGAATTGTAGCTGGTGGGAGGCGGACTATGCAAAGGCCTCTTAACCTCAGGTGGGAGGCTTCAGTGCTAATCACTGTATCACCCAGAGCTCTGTATAGATCAATAAAAAACTATTTAAAAAAAATTATCTTAACCATTTCCTCACAAAACTCAGAGCGGTTTGCTTCACTTTGCAGACTAATCCTGTACCACACCATCAAGAGTCTTTACCGAGAGGCGTATGTTGTGCAGCTGTTGCTTGTGATGTTCTCTGCTGTTTATCAAATATTTATACCTTGTTTAACATCTATTTTTAAGCAGTAGTTACTCTAAAACTAGCTGTAGACAGCTGTACAGGAGTGGCACAGTGGTACAGTAGTTAGCACTGCTGCCTCACAATACCAGGGACACGGGTTCAAATCCCAGCTTGGGTCACTGTCTGGTGCAGAGTCTGCATGTTCTCCCCATGTCTGCGTGGGTTTCCTCCGGGTGCTCCGGTTTCCTCCCAGAGCCCAAAAGGCGTGCTGGTTAGGCACATTGGCCATGCTAAATTCTCCCTCAGTGTACCCGAACAGGTGCCGGAATGTGGCGACGAGGGAATTTTCACAGTAATTTCATTGCAGTGCTAATGTAAGCCTATTTGTGACTGATAAATAAACTTTACTTTTGTGTAATGAAACCTTTTTATTGGGGATTCAGGAAATTAAGAAGTTAAACCGATTCAGTTAAAAGCTGATATGATCAGCCATACATTTGACATCCCACCCAGTTTTACTTTCCATTTAAGATACAAAACAGATATCCAAAACAATACTGCTGTTATCATATCAGATGTTTGGAATTAAAATTGCCCTCTTAGACTTATTGTGGAGGCTTCTGTTCGAATGAATCCTTTCCCAGGACCTTGAAACACATCAATCAGGAAGATTTTGGAATTCTCCTCGATCTTGGACTCACCTAAGTCTTTCCTTCCTCTTAATTTCTAAAAGGTTTTACAATCCAAACCTTGGGTCGTCGAACTAATAAATTTTGACGTTACTCCGTCTCCTTCCCGACTCTTCAGAGCTTGGTAACGTCATGCCCTATGACCTTTAGGCCTCCAAAACAAAAGAAAACTGAAGCCAAGAGGAAGGTAAGCCCAAAATACTTCAGACATTTCTCAGAAGGTAACTCGAATCGAACCAGACACTGGGCATAATAAAAATAAAAATCATAAAGATTTGGATTGATAGTGTGTTTAACACCAACACATCTCAAAGCACTTCATGCGCTGAATTTATTTTTCAGATGAAGGTAAGTACAGAGGAGAGAGGTTATTTGTCCCATTTAACTCAAATTTCAATAGAAATCTAAATTTCTCCATTTGTAACATTAGTTTATCTCTTCTGAGTGACTCCAAGTGGGGAGTTTTCCCGTCCCGCCCACCACAGGAATCGTAGCGGGTGGAGGGGCAGACCATGCCAAGGTCTGTTGATCTCGGGTGGGATTTTCCAGTTTTGGGGCGAGCACGGCCAGAAAATCCCACCCCACATTTGTGAGATTTACATGGATGTTACCAGGACCAGAAGGTTTGAATTATAAGGAGAGGCTGGATAGGCTGGGACTTTTTTCCCTGGAGCGTAGAAGGATGAGGTTTATAAAATCCTGAGGGGCATAGTTAAGATGAATTGCTGGGGTCTTTTCCCCAGGGTAGGGGAGCCCAAAACTAAAGGGCACAGGTTTAAGATGAGAGGGGAAAGATTTAAAAGGGGCCCGAGGAGCAACTTTTTCACACAGAGGGTGGTGCGTGCATGGAACGGGCTGCCAGAGGAGGTGGTAGAGGTGGGTACAATTACAACATTCAAAAGACATTTGAACAGGTATATGGATGGGAAAGATTTAGGGGGATAGGGGCCAAAATGGGAATAGTTCAGTTTAGGAAATCTGGTTGGCATGGACGAGTTGGGCCAAAGGGCCTGTTTCCATGCTGTATATCTCTATGTCTCTGTGGCCAGAATTTTACCGGCACGCCCGCCCCAAGACTCACAGAACGGAATTCTCCTTTGGCCTCGGGAAGGATTTTACGAGCCTCCCCCGAGCAAGGTCGTAGTAAAATCCCGGCCTACGACTCGATTGCAGGCTACTACATTTTGCAGCAGAGTTTTACCTGGTTGCCTAATTGGTTCTTTCTCAGGTACTGACAGAGAAGGGAGTGTCTCCAAATTACACATTCAAACTGATGTAAGAAAACATCTACCAAGTCACATCTCAGCAATAATCGCGATGGCATATTCTCATCTCTTTGAAGACAGGAAAACCAATCCTGAACAGAGATGCCGGCAGATAGCCTGTCAAATTGTTGCCTGCCTTGATGTACATTGAGAGCGAAATGATAAGCAAACTGAATTGAATCTCATTTCCAATCTTTCCCCGAGCTGTAGGTGGAACGTGGCATTGACTGAAAAGTCTGTAGATTCGACATTGCTCTTTACTTCAGTATTTGCTTCAGCGAAACCTTGCTGTATCACCGTTATGGAACTGTCCATGTTTCCCCTTATTACAAAATAAATTTCACTTAGATAGGTCATGCTGATAATAGAAACATGGAATCATACAGGAGTGAAGAAACCCATTCAGTCTCTTTGAAAGAGTTCTCCAATTACAGGCAGTTCCAGTTCTCAACTTTACGATATTCAAGATACGATGAGCGTCACTTAAAAGTTTACTTATTTATTTGAAGTTCATTTATTAGTCTCACCAGTAGGCTTCCAATAACATTACAATGAAATTACTGTGAAAATCCCCTAGTCGCCACACTCTGGTGCACTGAGGGAGAATTTAGCATGGCCAATGCACCTAACCAGCACGTCTTTCAGACTGTGGGATGAAACCCACGCAGATAAGGGGAGAACTTGCAGACTCTGCACAGACAGTGACCCAAGCCGGGAATCGAACCCGGGTCCCTGGCACTCTGAGTTAACAATGCTAATCAATGTACCACCGTGCCGTGTATCTCTCTGTATTGTGCTAATATCAGCATTAACTAACTGGGCCACCCCTCTAATTTTTTCTCACTTTTTATCCTTCCTAAATATATCCTGTATCCTTCAATATTCAGGTCCCAACTCATGTCCTTCTGCAGCCATATTTCTGTAATGGCAATTAAATCGTATTTATTTATTTCTATGTACGCTCTCAGTTCATCTACTTTGTTTTGAATGTTATGTGCATTCAGATACAGAGTTTTTAGTTTCATCCTTTTTTTTGTACACCCTATCCCTTTCTGTCACAGTCTATTTTTCATTTCCTGGAATAATTCCTTCCTTTTCTGCCTTGTCACTGCTGTTTGATTTAGCTCATCTTCAGATTTGATCCCTTGCCCTCAATATTTAGTTAAAAACCCTCTACTTCTCTAGATATGTGACTCGCAAAAATACCAACACAGTTTGGTTGAAGACCACCCCAAAGGTACAGATCCCAATTCCCCCAGTACCAGTGTCACTGCCCCATTAACTGTAACCCATTTCTCCCACACCAGTCTTTGAGCCATGCACTCATGACAATAATCTGATGTGTCCTATGCCAATTTGTCCTATGTCCAATCCATCTGACTATACTATCACTCACTCCCACTGCATTTTTGATTTGATCTATTATTGTCACATGTGTTGGCATACAGTGAAAAGTATTGTTTCTTGAGCCCGATACAAAGTATACTGTACATAGAGAAGGAAAGGAGAGAGTGCTGAATGCAGTGTTAGGGTCATAGCTAGGGTGTGGAGAAAGATCAACTTAATACAAGGTAGGTCCATTCAAAAGTCTGATGGCAGCAGGGAAGAAGCTGTTCCTGAGTCGGTTGGTATGTATCCTCAGACTTTTGTATATTTTTCCCAACGGAAGAAGGTGGAAGAGAGAATGTCCAGGGTGCATGCGGTCCTTGATTATGCTGGCTGCTTTTCCGAGGCAGCGGGAAGTGCAGACAGAGTCAATGGATAGAGGACTGGTTTGTTTGATAGAATGGGCTTCGTTCATGATCCTTTGTAGTTTTTTTGCCAAGTTGTGATACAACCAGAAAGAATGCCTTCTATTGTGCATTTGTAAAAGTTGGTGTGAGTCGTAGCGGACATGTCAAATTTCCTTAGCCTCCTGAGAAAGTAGAGGTGTTGGTGGGCTTTCTTAACTTTAGTATCAGAAGGGAGGGATCAAGACAGGTTGTTAGTGATCTGGACACCTAGAAACTTGAAGTTCTTAACCATTTCCACTTCATCCCCATTGATGTAGACAGGGGCATGTTCTCCTCTGCGTTTCCTGAAATTGATGACTATCTCTTTCGTTTTGTTCACATTGAGGGAGAGATTATTGTCACCGCACCAGTTCACCAGATTCTCCATCTCTTTCCTGTACTCCATCTTATCATTGTTTCCTTTTGTCAGAGCTTTGAGAAAGAGTCATCTGGACTTGAAATATCAGCTCTTTTCTCTCCTTACAGAGGCTGCCAGATCTGCTAAGATTTTCCAGCATTTTCTCTTTTGGCTTCAGATTCCAGCATCCACAGTAATTAGCATTTTTGAAAATCGAGTTGGAGGGGAATTTGGCCACACAGTCATAGGTGTATAAGGGGTATAGTAAGGGGTTGAGAACACAGCCTTGTGGGGCACCAGCGTTGAGGGTAATAATTTCTTTTTTATCCCCCCACTCTGGGTTCTCCGGTTTCCTCCCACAGTCTGAAAGACATGCTGGCTAGGTGGATTGGCCATGCTAAATTCTCCCTCAGTGTACCCAAACAGGCGCCGGAGTGTGGCGCCTTGGGGATTTTCTCAGTAACTTCATTGCAGTGTTAATGTAAGCCTACTTGTGACACTAATAAATAAACTTAATTTTAAGATGAGAGAGAGAGATTAGCACAATACAGAGAGAAGCGCAGGAAACCAGCATGTGGAAACGGTTTGGGTGAAAATGAGAAACGGTAAAAGCAAAAAGTCACTTCTGGGTTTCATGCACAGGTCCCCTAACTGTAACCACATGATAAGATGGAGCACAAAGCAAGAAATAATGCAAGGTTATCAGAAAGACATAGTGATAATCATGGGAGATTTTCATTTACATATAGACTGAAAAGTCAGATAAGCAAAAGGAGCCCAGATAAGGAGTTCATTGAATGTTTCCAGGATACTTTCTTAGAGCAACATATTTTGGAGCCAACCAGAAAAGACTAAAGATAGTATCAGTCTTGAAGAAAAAGCATATCATTGTGCAAAGACAGGCGACAGATTGGACAGAATAAATATAAGGAACAGCAGAGGATGACTAAAAGATTAATGAGGAGCAAAGAATTAGAGTGCGAGGGAATGCTACCCAGAAAAATAATAACAGATAGGAAGAGATTTTACAAAAAGTTTAAAAAGAGCTAACAAAGTCAGCATTGATCCTCGAGAAAGTGAGTCCGGAACATTGATAATGGAAAACAAAAAGATGGCAGATGAATTGAACAGGTATTTTGCATCAGTCTCCACTAGAGAGGATATAAGTCACATCCTGGAAATAGCCATAAATCAAGAAATGGAAATGGTTTGGATGATGGGATTGAAGGGATGGCTGCAAAATTTGTTGATATCACAAAGTTAAATAGTAAGTTGTGAAGAGGATATAAAGGAGGTTACAACAAGATATATATAGGCTAAGTATGTGGCCAGAGATCTGGCAATTGGAGTATAATGAGCGAAAATGTGAAATTGCCCATTTTGGCAACAATAATGAAAAAAAAGCTTATGATCTAAATGGTGAAAGATTGCAGAGCTCTGAGATGCAGATGGATCTGGCTGTCCTAGTGCATGATCCTTTCATGGAATGTGGGCATCACTGGCAAGGCCATCATCTGTTGACCATCCCTAACTGCCCTTGAACTACCCAATTTTATGTTGTGGTGATGCCGGTGTTGGACAAGGGTAGGCACAGTAAGAAATCTCACAACACCAAGTTAAAGTCCAACAGGTTTATTTGGAATCACGCGTTTTCGGAGCACTGCTCCTTCATCAGGTGAGTGAGTCACTTCTTACTGTACCCAAGTTTAGAGGACAGTTAAGAGTCAATCACATTGCTATGGATTCGGAGTCACATGTGCACCAGACCAGGTAAGGATGGCAAATTTTCTTCCTTAAAAACTTCCTTCTCTAAAGGACATTAATCAACCAGATGGGTTTTTACAGCAATCAGTGATAGTTCTCCTGGTCATCATTACTGAGACCCTCAATTCCAGATTAATTACTTAAATTTAAATTTCACCAACTGTTATTGTGGGATTTGAGCCCATGTCCTCAGAGAATTAGTTTGGGCCTCTGGATTACCAATCCAATGAAATTACAACTATGCCACTACCTTCCCAGAATAGGGAACAGTAAGATAATAGTAAATTAATCGGTGGTTTCAGAGTAAAGAAGAAACTAATACGCCGGAATTTTGCCGTCCCAGCCACCATGGGAATGAGAGCGGGCAAGAGGTGGACAATGGAAATGTCCATTAACCTCGGGTTGGATTTTGTGGTTTGGGGGCCAGCGAGGCCTTAAAACCCCACCCGCAAAATCTAAATCAGGGTTACTGTGAATGTATGTGAATTGTGATGAATAAGATTGGTGACTTCCCAGCACAGATTGGCATGTGGAAATCTACTGTTGTAGCTATAACAGAGACCTGCCTCAAAGGAGGGCAGGACTGAGTTAGATATCCCTGGATTCAAGTTGTTCAGCAAAGGAAGAAAAGGGGAAGCGGTGGCAGTATTTGATAAAGAAGAGCATTGCAGCATTGGAGGGAGAGGATGTCCCAGATGGTCAAGGAAGAAATCTATTTAGTAACAACTAAGGAAACAAAAGTGTCGGTGAGATCTTGTTTCCTGATTTTCTCCGCCCCTCATCGATGATGTAACAAGGTTCCTGCTCACTTCATTTCCATACATTTTAATAAATTTCCATCTAATGAAAGAGATTTCCAGCCACATGATCCCCCGTCACCAAAAATTCATACCATGCTGACGTGATATCACAACTGCGACATAAGAATGGACATCAGTCATGGGGGATTCCACTGTGGGGGGGGGGGGGGGGGCAAGGTAAGTATAGCCCCTAGGGGAGAGGCTCATGCCCAGGCAGTGCCCTCACACTGCCCCCGGCAGAGGTTGACACTTACCCTGGCGCAAGTTGGCACTGGGGGCATTGTAAGAGGTTGGGTCTCTGAGGAGGCCCACCAGGGTGTCCCCTTATGTGTGTTGGGGGGAGGGCGGTTGCCTGTTAGGGAGCGGGGTGGGAGACTGCCTCCGATAATTCTATGATAGTGTGAGGGGAGGTGGGGGGAAGGCCCCAGATACTGCCGGGATGGTGGGAGGGCTGGAGAGACCCCCTAACATTGCTGTATGGTGGTGGGACAGGGAGAGAGGCCCTGATATTTCTGTGATGGTGGGGTGGTTACCCCAGTGCTTGTAAGGGGCTGTCCCTGTGATGCGGGGTTGGGGAAAACTTTACATTCCGTGCAGATCTGGATACTCTTTAAAGGTGGCACCTTGATCACCGTGGAGCGAGTTTTGCTGGCTGTATCAGGCCCCACCCTGTGGGAGTCACAGCAGAAAACACGCTCCCAGCGAGTTCTGAAAACTCAGCTGGGCATCAGGAGAGATTCACACTGGTTTTCAGTTATAGCCTGACCCCTTGGGTGGAATTTTCCCATCCTGCACGCCAAAGGTGCATTGACATTGGCGGGATTTTTCAGTTTTGGGGTGAGCACGGCCGGAACATTTCACCCCCTGACAAATTTTGGTAAAATCCGACCAAAGTAGGATCAAATATGCAAGGAAAATAAAGAGATGCAAATATTATACAGTAATTAGCATGGGGTCTCTACTTACCCAAATATAAACTGGGATAGGAGTAGTATAAAAGGCAACCTTTGACTGCAATTAATTTGACCCATATTCAGAAGGTCCTCCTCATGCCCCTCCATGCAAAGCAATGCACCCCACCAACCTTTGGCCTCTCATTCCACCCATGATAAGCTAGAGTATTTCTATGCCCATTCACCCACGACACACTGTGTAGAAGCAATGAACTCTATAGTGACACTAGGATGTCTAAAAATATATATTTTTTTTACAAAAAATTCATTCATTCATAACTTGCCGCTTTCTGAAGAAAATAATCATTTCACTTCAGGCCAATGAAACTGTCAATAATCATGACCCTTTAAGTTATCAATGGCAGAAACAGTAAGCATATGAAACCTCTATATTGTGTGGATAAACATGGTGCAATTGACAGAAGAGATCAGAATGCCAGGGCTGTCAATGAAGCAGTGTTTTCCCTGGAGCTCAGCTGTGTTAACAGACTAATGGATTTACTCCACTGCTGTTGACTTTCTCCTAGTTCTGTGATGCTCTCTGATTCTGTGATTCTTTGGCACTTCAATGCCCAAAGTCCAACTGATAGAACAAATCAGAGAACACATTATAAGGTTTGGTTAAGAGCCCAGAAATCCATTAGCCATTAATTATGCCACAGTAAATGTTTTTAGAACATGGGGATTTCTGGTGTGGTCCGCTATTGCCCTCATTCAAAGCAGCTGAAAGGTAATTATTACTGGTCTGCTCCCATCCATCTACCCATGCCCGCAAAAATTATTAATTTTTTATTATTTTTTCATGGGATGTGAGCATTGCTGGCTAGGCCAGCATTTGTTGTCCATCCATAATTGCCCTTCAGATGGTGGTGGGAACCTGCCTTCTTGAACCGCTGCAGCCCATGTGGTGTAGGTACACCCATGGTGCTAGTGGAATGGGATTTTGACCCAGTGACAGAATGGAGACAAAGGGCTGAACTTTATGGTCCCATCTCAGTGGGGGGCAGGGCCGTAAAATGCAGTGAGCCGCTCAAACGTCCATTGGCTTCGGCAGGACTGGAAAATAAGGTAAAGTTTATTTATTTATTAGTCACAAGTAGATTTACATTTACTGTAAAAATCCACTGGTTGCCACGCTCTGCCGCCTGTTCGGGTACACTGAAGGAGAATTTGACATGGCCAATGTACCTAACCAGCACATCTTTCGGAGTGTGGGAGGAAATCGGAGCACCCGGAGGAAGTCCACGCAGATACGGGGAGAACGTGCAAACTCCATACAGACAGTGACCCGAGCTGGGAATTGAACCCGGGTCTCTATCACTGTGCGGCAGTAGTGCTAACCACTATGCCACCGTGCCGCCAATGGAAGGAGTGGGCGAATTCTATCTCTGATTCCAAGTCAGGATGGTGCGCGGCTCAAAGGGGAACTTCCAGGTTGTGGCGTTCCCATATGTCTACTGCCCTTGTCCTTCTAAGTGGTGGAGGTCACGGATTTGGAAGATGCTGTTGAAGGAGGAATGGCAAATGTGTTGCAGTGCATCTTGTAGGCAGTACACACTGCTGCTGCGGTTTGTCGGTGGTGGAGGGAGTGAATGTTTAAGGTGATGGATGGGGTGTCAATGAAATAGGTTGCTTTGTTCTGGACAGTGTTGAGATTCTTGAGTGCTGTTGAAGCTGCACTCAATCAGGCAAGGAGACAATATTCTGTTACACTCCTGACTTGTGCCTTGGAGTTGGTTGACAGGCTTTGAGGAGTCAGGACCTGATTTACTTCCCACAGAATTCTCACCCATGACCTGCGTTTAGCTACAGTATTTATATGGCTGATCCAGTTAAGTTTCTAGCCAAAGGTAACCCCCAGGACATATGATGATGGGGGATCCATTCCATTAAATGTCAGGGGAAATGCTTTGATTCTGTCTTTCTCATAGAATCATAGAATCCCACAGTGCAGAAGGAGGCCATTCGACCCATCGAGTCTGCACCGACCACAATCCCACCCAGGCTCTTTTCCCATAACCCCACATTTACCCTGCTAAACCCCTGACACTAGGGTCAATTTAGCATGGTCAATCAACCTAACCCACGCATCTTTGGACTGTGGGAGGAAAAAAAAAGTTTATTTGTTAATCACAAGTAAGACTTACATTAACACTGCAATGAAGTTACTGTGAAATTCCCCTATGGAAACCAGAGCACCTGCAGGAAATCCATGCAGACACGAGGAGAACATACAAACTCCACACAGACATGTGGTGGAATTGAACCCAGGCCTCTGGCGCTGTGAGGCAAGTGCTAACCACTGTGCCACCATACCATGGAGATCATCCTTGCCTGACCACTTATCAGCCTACATTTCCTCCATGATCATATTTTTCCAATGCATAAGTTCACACTAATACAACTTAAAAATAATGGCACTGGATATTTGCCAGTGATATGATTAATTAACTTGTACTGCATCTTGGATTGCATTTAAATGATGTGCTACTCGGAACATTGCAGTGTTTGCAGATCAGAGCATGACGTGCTAATGTGTTTACTGATCCAGACTTGTTGAAAGATTTATTCGTTGTGTTGTCAGTAAAATCATTCTTTTCTTTTCAGTATTTTTTTAACAATGTATCCCATTTGAAGCGTTTATTGTTGTTAATCTACTACTTCGTAAGTCTGTTTATTTAAAAGGTCCCTCAAGAATAAATGAATGCCTAAAAAGAGGTACTCAACGAGTTATGTGCGCATGATGTTTAGCAATTGTCAGGCAAAACCAAGCACCAGCTACTCAACTTTAAATTAATCATTTATGGAAAGTAGAATGGGCAATGGCTGTACCGCCTCTGATTCGCTGCAAAGCTTGCTGAGTCAAATCCTAATGGAAAATTTCGGGAAGTATGGGGCAGAATTTTACAGTCCCACCCTTGGCAGGTTTGCATTTGAGGCTCGTGATGCAACTGATGCATCAATCGCGTAGTCGGACTGATAGAATGAAATACTTATTAGTAAATGTAGACCAAATATTTCCTCTTATGGGGCAATCTAGAACAAGCAATCTAGAACAACGGGTATAGGTTGAGAGGTGGTAGATTTAAAACTGAGATGAGGAGGAATTACTTCTCACAGAGGGTGGTGAATTTGTGGAACTCGTTACCCCATAGCGCGGTGGAGTCTGAATCGTTGAATGGTTTCAAGAAGGAGATAAATGTATTTCTAATTTTAAAAAGGATAACGGAAGATGGGGAACAGGTGGGGAGGTGGATTTGAGACTAGGGAGAGATCAGCCATGATCTGGTTGGATAGCGGGGCAGGCTCGAAGGGCTGAATTTGCCGACTTCTGCTCCTAACTCCTATATTCCTATGTTCCTTAGAGTGGGGTTTTATTATCACAAAAGGGTTCAAGTCGCTAAAACCTGCAAATTCCATCTTTGGGTAATGTCTAATGCGATTAAATTTAACTTTTTTTAAACTATTAACTTTTAACCCATTTATTTTGAAAACAAATGGCACTATACCACTGCCTCCCCATTTGCTCACCCTGCAAGCTTGATGCTGAAATAGGGTACATCATAGAAAATTTTCCACGTTCACCTGTAGATGTGCGCACTCCATAAGTTATCAGTTTCACAGGTCTAATGGGGCAATCTAGAACAAGCAATCTAGAACAACGGGTATAGATTGAGAGGTGGTATATCAGCAACACCAGCCCAAGAAGTCTCATAGTCAATTTAAAGGTCAGAATGATTGATCCTAACTAGCAGCAAGTATAAAAGAGGCATCTGTCTGACTTTTACTTGCCAATTTTCCCACCTGGGAACAAGTAGAATCCAGTTCAGTGGTGATAAAAGATGTGTGGCTTAAACCTACATTCTGCAGTAATGATGAACATGCTTTTATTTATTCATATGATGTAGGTGTCGCTGGCTGGGCCAGCATTTATTGCCCAAACCTATTGGTCTGTGAGTCTGGAATCACGTGTAGGCCAGACTAGGTAAGGATGGCAAATTTCCTTCCCAAAAGGAAATGAGTGAACCAGATGGGTTTTTAGCTTCAATTGACAATGGTTTCACAGTCATCAGTAGACTTTGATTCCAGATTTTTATTGAATTCAACTTTCACCATCTGCCATGGTGGGATTCGAACCTGGGTCCCCAGAGCATTACCCTGGGTCTCTGGATTACTAGCCTAGTGACAATACCACTATACCACTGCCTCCCCATTTTCTCACCCTGCAAGCTTGATGCTGAAATAGGGTACATCATAGATAATCTGCTAATGGCTACATTTAACAGATCATTTGAATCTTGCACAAACTCTTCAACAGGACTAAGGCCATCATTCTTAATCCTGCAGAGTGTCCAGCCTACCTCAGATAACCTTGGAAGGGTAAGATATATCAAACCTTTGAGCAACAGGTGAAGCTACCTGTTGGATGCTGCTACTATGCCGTAGGAACACAAGTGATGTTCGCCATTAACAGGATGCTGCTGTCAATGATGTTTGCCTATCTCACAAATAGGTAATGGGGTGTATGAATTTCAGTGCCAATGTGATGCCAGGTACGTAGACCGTATGTCCCAAAGACTGGTAGATTGTATCAAACATCACGTCCCTTCCGCTGTTCGCAATGGGCAGTTTACACATTGTATCCAATCAGCCCATGCTAGCAAAACTCAAAACTCAGGGCTGGTCTATCCTGCCATGCTCTCCCCAAGGCCAGAAATTCTCGCCTGAGGTCAATGGACCTTTGCATGGTCCGTCCCCACCCGCTACGATTCCCGTGGTGGGCAGGACGGGAAAATTCTGCCCATAGTGGTGAACTGGTGTGGCAACAATAACCTCTCCCTCAATGTCAACAAAACGAAGGAGATTGTCATCGACTTCAGGAAGCGTAAAGGAGAACATGCCTCTGTCTACATCAATGGGGACAAAGTAGAAAGGGTCGAGAGCTTCAAGTTTTTAGGTGTCCAGATCACCAACAACCTGTCCTGGTCCTCCCATGCCGACACTATAGTTAAGAAAGCCCACCAATGCCTCTACTTTCTCAGAAGACTAAGGAAATTTGGCATGTCAGCTATGACTCTCACCAACTTTTCCAGATGCACCATAGAAAGCATTCTTTCTGGTTGTATCACAGCTTGGTATGGCTCCTGCTCTGCCCAAGACTGCAAGAAACTAAAAAAGGTCGTGAATGGAGCCCAATCCATCACCCAAACCAGCCTCCCAACGATTGACTCTGTCTACACTTCCCGCTGCCTCGGCAAAGCAGCCGGCATAATTAAGGACCCCAGGCACCCCGGACATTCTCTCTTCCACTTTCTTCCTTCGGGAAAAAGATACAGAAGTCTGAGGTCACGTATCAACCGACTCAAGAACAGCTTCTTCCCTGCTGCTGTCAGACTTTTGAGTGGAACTACCTTGCATGAAGTTGATCCTTCTCTACACCCTAGCTATGATTGTAACACTACATTCTGCACTCTCTTGTTTCCTTCTCTATGAACGGTATGTTTTGTCTGTGTAGCACGCAAGCAACAATACTTTTCACTGCATGTTAATACATGTGACAATAGTAAATCAAATCAAATCAAATCAGTGTCCAATATTAGATCTGATTCCACAATTGGACATTTGTTAAATAATTCTCAGTGTACTAAGAATGACGCCAACAACCAATTTAATATTGTCAGTTGGTTCTCACAGTGTGGCACATTTGCCTGTTCTGGAAGCTACACAGAGCCCTGTTTTTTGGCAGCAAAAAGAATATGTACACACATTGTTCCATTTAAACGAAACAAACTAAATGACAGCCATTCAGTGGTTCATTTCTTGGGGCAGTGCCTTGACTGCCTGAAAGTTAACTGTCAATCACCATCAACTGGTGCACTCATCATGACAGTACCTCTACCAATCAGAGTCCACTTGCCAACCTCTTCTCAGACATAATAAAGTTGTTGATTTCCTTTACATGGTATTCTTGCGAATCTCCTGAAGAGTGCAAGATAAAAAGCTTCAACAAAAATGTCTCTTTTTTTTAGAAATGCACAGATATCTGTGCATTGTTGTCAGCAATGCCAGATTCTAGGATTATGGCATATGCCCAAATTTAAAAATTCCACAATTACTTTCAAATCTTAATTCATGTGCAAACAGCGATATAATTTGCAATTGTTGAAGGAGTATACATAACAGAAATTCTCAAGAAGACATTTCTTCCAGTACAGACCAAAATCAGTCAAGCAGTGACACGCATCTCTTCAAAGAGGTCGAGATCAGGATAAGTGCCAAGATTGTCTTCTCGAATTGGACTGCGATGTTTCCTGTTATTATTTGGAAATGTTTTGCTCCAGTACCGTTACTGCCTAACATCTGAAATATCAACCGGGCCAAAAGTTCCTTCTCTGCACCGAAGACAGATGTTTGTGCAATTACTCTGTACTTAGAATTTCTTTAGAAACAATGGCCAGAGGAAGTCTTCCTGTTCCGCCTGGTGATATTGTTGACACAGCAGCTAGATGCATCTTTCTCTTTATTTAATGGAGAAAACTAAATAAAGGTTAACAAGCAAAAAAAGAAACCGTTTGTTCTGTGATTATTCACATCAGCCCAACTCAAAACAAGGGCTTGGGGGCTGTGTACAACACCTTTTCCATATCTTGCCCTCTTCAGCCACATGTACCTCCAGATTTCCCAGCATGCCATCTTTTGAATCTTGCTGAAGCGGTTTAAAGTTTTTTTTCAGTAGTCAAATGTAAGCTTACATTAACACTACAATGGGGTTACTGTGAAATTCCCCTAGTCGCCACACTCCGGCGCCTGTTCGGGTCAATGCACCTAACCAGCACGTCCTTCAGACTGTGAGAGGAAACCAGAACACCCGGAGGAAACCCACACAGATACGGGGAGAATGTGCAGACTCCACACAGACAGTGACCCAAGCTGGGAATCGACCCGGGTCCCTGGCGCTGTGAGGCAGCAGTGCTAACCACTGTGCTACCATGCCACCATGGCATCCCGCCCGCCACGGGAATCTGGGATTGAAGAAAGGAAGGTACTGTTTAACATTTATTTTATTAATGTCACAAGTAGGCTTACATTTAACACTGCAATGAAGTTACTGTGAAAATCCTCTAGTCGCCACACTCCAGCGCCTGTTTGGGTACACTGAGGGAAAATTTGGCATGGCCAATGCACCTAATCAGCACGTCTTTCGGACTGTGGAAGAAAACTGGAGCACCCAGAGGAAACCCACGCAGGCATGGGGAGAATGGGCAAAATCCACACAGACAGTGACCCAACCTGGGAATCGAACCCAGGTCCCTGGTGCTGGGAGGCAGCAGTGCTAACCACTGTGCCACAATTCCGCCCACAAGGCTGAAGGGCTTAAGATTCGAGTGATTCACAAAAATCTTACTGAATAACCCCACTTTTTGTGTTGAATCTCTTTGGTTATCTATGCCATGTATACCACTTCCCCACCAGTAGGGAGGAATGGTAGCAGGGTGAGCCACCTCTCAGTCCACTCTCACATATCAGTTGGCAGATCGGAAACAACGTTGGCACATTTGATCATACAGTGCCCAAATGCAAAGGTGTTCTCGTGTCCTTACAATGCACCAACTGCTCTGTCCACAAAGCAAGAAGAACTCACTGAACCAGAAGAAATGCTGAAGAGGCACATGCTGTTCCTGAGTGTGAATTGGCATCACACTGCACACCAGCATGCTACCCAAGAGAACTACTTCATGATACTCCTGCAGAAATACAAAATAAGCACCAAACACTGAGGAGAAAGGGCAACGGTAATCCAAAACCATATTGTTCATATTCTAACTTGTCCCAAGTCCCATCCACCCATCACCCCTAATGGTGGACGACCTAAATTGGCTCCCCTTCTGACAACATCTCAGTTTTAAAATTTCCATCACAACAAGAACAGAAAATGCTGGAACATCTCAGCAGGTCTGACAGCAACTGTGGAGAGAGAATAGAGCCAACTTTTCAAGTCTAGTACCAGATGTTTACCTTGCAGAACGGCATTCTCCGTTGGCCTCGGGTGGGATCTTATGAGCCTCAGGCGGGCAAGGCGGAAAAATTCTGGCACAGATGTCTGAACTCAAAACATTGGCTCTATTCTCTCTCCACAGATGCTGTCAGACCTGCTGAGATTTTCCAGTATTTTCTGTGTTCATTTCAGATTCCAGCATCCTCAGTATTTTGCCTTTATCTTAGTGTTTAAAATTTCCATCCATATTTTCTCGCATCCCTGCCTTCCTTAAAGTTTATTTATTAGTGTCACAAGTAGGCTTACATTAACACTGCAATGAAGTTACTGTGAAAATCCCCTAGTCACCACACTCCGGCGCTTGTTCGGGTACACTAAGGGAGAATTTAGCATGGCCAATGCACCTAACCAACACCTCTTTCAAACTGTGCGAGGAAACCAGGACACCTGGAAGAAACGCATGCAGACACGGAGAGGACGTGCAAACTCCACACAGATAATCACCCAAGCCAGGAATCGAACCCGGGTCCCTGGCACTGTGAGCCAGCAGTGCTAACAACTGCGCCACCGTGCCACCCCCCAGCCCTGCAGCTTCCTCCTATAGCCCGTTAAGATTTCTGCGTTTCTCCAATTCCGACCTCATGCGCATTTTCAGATTTTTGTTTCTCCACTATTGGTCATCATGCCTTCAAGGTTCCAAGGTTCTAAGTTCTGGAATTTCCTTGCCAACCCTCTCTACTTTTCCACCTCTCTCTCCTCCTTTAAGATGTTACTTAAAAGCTGTCTTTGACCAAGCTTTGACCACGTGCTAATATCTTGGTGTCAAAATTTGTGTGATAACAAAGCACCTTGGGGTGTTCCACTAAAGGCGCTACATAAATGCAAGTTCGATGGCAGCTGAGGATCCAGTTGGCCCATTGAAGAATGAATGAAACACACTATTTTTGCACTGTCATTTTTGCTAAGAAGAGATTAAATGTGGGAGTGCTTTGATGGGGGTCATTTGACCATCTTAAAGAAACGTCCAGATCAAATAACGTTTTTCAGAATGATTTCAGGTTCATTTTGACAACCTTTCACTGAATATCCTGGGATTTTCCTCTGTTATTATTGCAGCGTAAACAATGACTCAAGCAAGCATGGCTCTTGGCGTCAGTGAAATTAAACAAGGTGGTGACAGATTGCTTCATTTGTTCTGCTGCGGCTCGCTGTGGAGACTGCGCCGCGCTTTATTTTTAAGGAAATACCATCAAGAGTGCAAAGGTCAAAACTCTCTGAAGCTGCAGATGAAACTTCCCTTCACACATAAATAATAGGCTTTGTGAACAGCTTCTGTGCGAATGCTTCTGTACATTTTTTTGTGGGAGATGTAAGGAAATCTCTTGAAGGTAATTCACATTGTTTAACCTTGTAGTTGGCGCACACCCAAGCTTAAGCAGTGTAGGAGTACTAACACGTGATGTCGGAACAGGGGACACCATACATTGCATCACCTTTCCAGCTGATCCTAGATTGGTTGCTTGTAGGGGTCGCCACCTCTCTTATTTAACAATAATACCAAGGACAATGTTCCTTTGACCATTATTAGAATCATAGAATCGCTACAGTGCAGAAGGAGGCCAAATAGCCCATCGAGCCTGCACCAACAACATGGCACCTAGCCCCGTAAACCGTATTTACCCTAGCTCGTCCCCCTGACACTAAGGGGCAATTTAGCATGGCCAATGCGCCTAACCTGCACATCTTTGGACCTTGGGAGGAAACTAGATCACCTGGAGGAAACCCACACAGACACGGGGAGAATGTGCAAACTCCACACAGACAATGGCCGGAATTTTACCGCCCCGCCCGCCATGGGAATTGGAGCGGACGAGGGGCTGACAATGGGAAGGTCTGTTGACCTCGGGTGGGATTTTACGATTTTGGGACGAGCGGGGCACCCTCGGCCGGAATTGAACCCGGGTCCCTAGTGCTGTGAGGCAGCAGTGCTAACCACTGTGCCACCGTGTCGCCCCTTGTTAAGCTCTGCATTCCAAATACCCTGACCTATGTGCCTTCCAGGTTCAATGTTCATCCAACTCTAAATTTGTGCTTTCACAAGATCTCAAAACAGTGGAACACTTGTCTCCATCAAACTTCCCTTGCTGTATAACTCAGCCTTTGAATCCCCTAAACATTTGTTTTTTCACTTGCCTTATCTTCTATCCCAATGTTTTCAACCTCAGTATGTGTGGGCTGTCTGACCTTTTCCTGAGTTTCTCAACAAGGTGAAATGATTGCAAATCCCTTGATTGTTTCAAAATATGTGAACTTTACCTGCAAGCAGGAAAAGTAGTAATTGGGCATCAGATGTAAGATCTTTGTCAAACCTTCCCTCCATTTCTGATCCAGGGCCTTCTTTTCCCAACTCTCTTCTAATGGTCGTAACTTCCTCAACACCTTACAAATGGTTGTGGAAAGTTACAACTCTCTCCCCCTCAAAGTAGAGATTGATAGATATTTGTTTGGCAGGAAGATTTAAGGATTATGGGATCAAGATGGGCATGTGGAAATAAAGTTCAATAATAGGCATGGATGTGGTCAACAATCAATTATTTTGATCAGCCATGATCGAAATGAATGGCAAAATGGGTCCAAGGGGCTGAGTGGTCTCCTCTTGTTCCTATGTTCCCACAACTCACAAGTTCCCATTCCTGTTCATTCACAAAGATAACTCTTTCCCTCAAGGTGGCAATACTTCTCTTTGCGTGAATGAAGGTTCTTTTATGTGGCATTATGGTGGACAGGGTGAACTGTGGAAACATAGGAATGAGAGGAGGACCCTCGGCCTGACAGTGCTTCCTGACATGACCTCTGAATGTCCAAGCTCTAATTTACTGTTCTGGAGTCCCTCAGTCGAGACAATAGTTTCTCTCAATAGACCCCATCAGTTTTTTTAATCATCTTAAGGATTCCTTAATCTTCTATGCTTGAGGGAAGATAACATCAATCTATGTTCAGGTGCACGGTTCTCTAAAGGTGGAGTCATAGGTGGATAGGGCAGCGAAGGAGGCTTTTGGCACGCCGGCCTTCATCAGTGAGGGCATTGAGTATAGAAGTTGGGAAGTTATGTTGCAGTTGTACAGGACATTGGTGAGGCCGCACCTGGAGTATTGTGTTGAGTTTTGGTCGCCTTGCTATAGGAAAGATGTTATTAAACTGGAGAGAGTGTAGAAGAGATTTGCAAGGATGCTGCCAGGACTCAAGTGATTGAGTTATAGGGAGAGATTGGACAAGGCTAGGACTTTCTTCTTTGGAGTGTCGGAGGTTGATGGGTGATCTTGCAGAGGTGTATATATGCTGAATGCACTCAGTTTCTTTCCCAGGGTTGGGGAATCGAGAACTAGAGGGCATAGGTTTGACTTAAGTGGGGAAAGAATTAATGGGAACCTGAGGAGCAACTGTTTTACACAGAGGGTGGTGCGTGTGTGGAATGAGCCGCCGGGGGAAGTGGTTGAGGCAGGGACATTGACAACATTTAAAAGGCATTTGGACAGATACACGGATAGGAAAGGTTCAGAGGGATGGCGGCCAAATGCAGGCAAATGGCATTAGCTGAGATGGGCTTTTTGGTTGACATGGACCAGTTTGGGCTAAAGGGTCTGTCACCGTGCCATACATTCTATGATTCTATAACATTTGTCCCATAATTTCATGAAGTTAGCCTGACATTGTTCTGGTGAGTCCATGCTGCCTGCCCGACAAGGTCCATCACATGTCCACAAAGCCCTTGCACAAGTGTACTGTGTCATGGTAGCCAGACTAAACACAGTATTCTAACTGAGAGCCAAATTAGGCTGGGAGCCACTATAATTCAAACAAAGGTGCTGGGAGAACAGGACTTGCTGCGAGGAAGGACAGTTTAAAGTTTATGGAGGATGAAACATTGGAGGCCAACCAGGAAAGTGTCAGAATAGTCAGGCCTAGAGATACCAAAGACATGGACGTGGGATTCGGTAGCAGCTGAGTTGAGATTCATAAAATCATAGAATCCCTACAGTGCAGAAGAGGCCATTCGGCCCTTTGAGCCTGCACCAACAACAATCCAACCCAGGCCCTATCCCCTTAACCTCACGTATTTACCCTGCTAGTTCCCCTGGCATTAAGGGGAAATTTGGCATGACTGATCCATCTAACCTGCACATCTTTGGAGTGTGGGAGGAAATGATTGTGGGTGGATTGGATGATATCATGGAGGTGGAAGTGAGAGGTCTTGGTGTAGGCACGGATGTGGTCAGATGTTCACCTCCAAGTCAAATACAACACGAAGGTTGCAAATAATCTGGTTCAGCCTCAGGCAGTTTCTAGGGAGAGATTGTGGTGGGGACAGAAGACAATGGCTTTGATCGTCCCAGTATTTAGTTGGAGTAAATTTCTGTTCATCTGGTGCTGAACAAGCAGCGTGACAAGTTAGAAACTGGGGATGAGCGAGGTAGTGATGAAGTAGAGCCAAGTCTCATTGGCATCCCTGTCGAAACAAATGTCAAAACCTGATGGGAATTATCCAAGTAATTTGAGCAGCAAATTGGACAGCGGCTTCAGTAGGCTATGGACTGGACGGGACCAAACACTCATTTGTTCCAAGTGCAGATTGTGTCAGTCTCTGAAGTTAAAACTGGGAAGGTTTAATATCACTGCAAAGCTTGATTCTGTATTTAGCTGCAGCCCACACCTAAGAACTGTGGCAACAAGGGCGGCACGGTGGCACAGTGGTTAACACTGCTGCCTCACAGCGCCAGGGACCCGTGTTCAATTCTGGCCTCGGGTGACTGTGTGGAATTTGTACATTCTGTGTGGGTTTCATCCGGGGTCTCTGGTTTCCTCCCACACTCCAAAGATGTGAGGGTTAGGCCGACTGGCTATGCTAAAATGACTCTTAGTGTCAGGGGGATTAGCAGGGTTATTGGGTAGGATTGTTGTCGGTGCAGACTTGATGGGCTGAATGGCCTCCTTCTGCACTGTAGTGATTCTGTGATTCTATTTTATGATTCTATGAAATCATCAAAATGCTTTCACAGAGGTGACTCAATTTACAGTGAAGTGGCAGTTACTAATTGTTTTCATTGCATTGTGTTTGCCAATGTGGAATGAGTTAGTTCTCTGCACATTGCTAGAACTCAATGCACAAAATATCTCAATCTCTGTGATATACAGTTCCAACACGAGAGTATGGGGAGCTCATAACTCCATTGTTAACCACAGTTTAGTTCAGATGCTCAACGTAATCCAGAAGTTGCAGTGTTTTGGTGTTCCTTCAGTCCATCATGTTCTGCATTCCCTCCCGACTCAGGAAGTTGATTCAGTTCTGCCTTGGTACTGAAGATGCAGTTGGTGTCACAATGTTGTATTCTCTTGCCCAATTGAACCAATGACGTTCATCCATTTCTATGAGGTAACTGGAAGAAAGAAAAGGTAACATGATATGTTAAGAAGGCAGTATCTTTTTCAAAAAAGGAATGAGGTAATAAATCCATAAGACATAGTAGCAGAAGTAGTCCATTAAGCCCATTGAGTCTGCTCTGCCATTCAATGAGATCATGGGGCCGATTTTACCAAATCGGCTCTAAGTGCCGGGTGCGGTCATAAATCAGACCCGCACCCGGCAGCCGCGCTCCAGTGCCCCCATACGCCTTTTTACGGCATGGGTCCAGTGGGCGGGGCCGAGCGCATTTGCATCTGTCGGAGCACCGAACTGTGCATGTGCAGTTCGGAGCCGACAGCGCTCAGCGCGCCCGAGCGCGAAAGTCAAAGGCAGCGCTGACAGCACTGCTCTCTGCACTGCCTTTGACTTTCCCTGGTGGGGGGGGGCGGGGGGGGGGGCGTGGGATGTGACGTCTCCTCCCTGGGGGGGGGGGGGGGGGGTGGATGGGGGGGGGAATCAGACATCTCTTCCCTGGGGGGGATGTGACGTCTCCTCCCTGAGGGGGGGGAGTAGGGGGGATCTGACATCTCTACCCTGGGGGGGGGGGGGGGGGGGTAGAGGGGGGATGTGACATCTCCGCCCTGAGGAGGGGGTAGGCGGGGGGACATCTCTTCCCTGAGGGGAGGGGGGGTAGGGGGGGATGTGACATCTCTTCCCTGGGGGGGGGGATAAGACCTCTCTTCCCTGAGGGAGGGGGTAGGGGGGGGGTGGGATGTGACGTCTCTTCCCTGAGGGTGGAGGGGGGGGGGTGTGGGGGGTGGATCTGACATCTCTTCCCTGAGGGGGTGGGGGGGGGGGGGGTAGGGGGGGGGATGTTATTTCTCTGCGCCCCCCCCCCAGGGGCAAAGACGTCACATCCCCCCCTAAGCCCCCGCAGGGAAGAGACGTCACATCCTCCCACCCCCCTTCCCCCCCCAGTGAAGAGATGTCATCCTACCCATCAGGACCCCCGGAGCAAGGCCAGGATCCAGGATCGCAAGATGCTTTCGACAGACACCAGCGATCAAGGTAGGTCGGGGGCCCGGGGGGTCCGATCCCGGTGGCGGGGGACAGGGGTGGCTGCTGGCGGGGCCTGCGTCCCAGGGTGGTCCGATCGGTTGGGGGGGGTGGGCTGCCGGGGTGGTTCGCGGGGGCAATCCGCGAAGGGTGGTCGGGGGCGATTCGGCGGTTCAGTTGCTGAGTTGAAGCCCTATCGGACTTGAATTCAGCAACACGGTAAATGCGCGGGCGCCGATCGGATCGGAGCCTCGTAAAGTGGGAATCCTTGGGTAAGTTGGGTGCGGGCTTCATTATGCCGATTTAAATACATGCAAATGCATTTAAATCGGCCCGCTGGCCGATTCAGGCACGCGCCGGATCGGCGCCCGGATCAGCCGTTGGTAAAGGCGCAATTGGCCTTGGGTCGGGTCTGGACCGCGTTTTAGGCCCAACACCCAACTTTACGATTGCGTGCCTGAAAACGGGCACGGAATTTTGGTAAAATCGGGCCCCATGACTGATTTGATCTGATAAGCTTTGACTCATTTTTCTGCCTTATCACCATAATCCTTGTTTCCATTACTGATTAAAAATATGTCTATCTCATCTTTGAACTTGCTTAACGATTCAACCTCGACAGTCGTCTGCAGTAAAGAATTCCACAGATTCACTCCCCTCTGAGAGAAGAAATTCCTCCTCATCTCTGTATTAAATGGGCGACCCATTACTCTGAGATTATGCCCTCTGGTCCTGGACTCTCCGAAAAGGGAAAACAACCTCTCATCAACGGCTCTGCCAAGTCCTCCAAGGATCCTATATGTCTCAATAAGATCCCGACCCTTTCTTCTAAACTCCAGTGAGCACTGGCCCAATCTACTCAACCGTTCCTTATAGAAAATCCCTCCATACCGGTATCAACCTAGTGAATCTTCTCTGGACTGCCACCGATGTCAATATATCCTTCCTAGATAATGGAATCAAAACTGTTCACAGTATTCCAGGTGTGCCTTCGACAGTTTTAGCAAGTCTTCCCTATTGTTATACCCCATTCCCTTTGAAACAAGGCCAAAATTTCATTTGCTTTCCCGATTACCTGCTGAATTTGCATGCACAAGGGCACCTATGCAAAATCCATGCAAAATCGTTCTACTGTTCGAAAGGTTTGCTGGAACAATACATAAGGGATGAAGCAAAGATAGATATACCTGTTCACTGAAGGGGTGAAATGAAAATCTGGTTCTGGACTCTTAACAACATTTAATAAACTGAATGTCAGCTTGGCTCAATGTTAACTAATCAAATTGCACTATGCAACTTGAACACAAGATTAACAGCTCATTTGATTTGATTTGATTTATTATTGTCACATGTATTGGGACACTGTGAAAAGTATTGTTTCTTGCGTGCTATGCAGACAAAACATTCTGTTCATAGAGTGCATAGGGGAAAAGTAAAGGAGAGGGTGCAGAATATAGTGTTACAGTCATAGGAAGATCAACTTAATATAAGGTAGGTCCATTGAAAAGTCTGATGGCAGCAGGGAAGAAGCTGTTCTTGAGTCGGTTGATACATGATCTCAGACTTTTGTATCTTTTTCCCGACAGCTGTGAAGGAAGGCTGCATTGTCAAATGAGACAATAAAGTGCCTGATTAGGTGCATTGGCCATGCTAAAATTTTCCCTCAGTAAACCTGAACAGGCGCCGGAGTGTGGCGACACGGGGGTTTTCACAGTAACTTCATTGCAGTGTTAATGTAAGCCTATTGGCATAGATCAGCTAGATAGTCAATATCTTTTCCTAAAGGTAGGGGTGTCCAAAACTAGAGGGCATAGGTTTAAGGTGAGAGGGGAGAAATACAAGAGGGTCCAGAGGGGCAATTTTTTCACACAGAGGGTGGTGAGTGTCTGGAACAAGATGCCAGAGGTAGTAGTAGAGGCGGGTACAATTTTGTCTTTTAAAAAGCATTTAGACAGTTACATAGGTAAGATGGGTACAGAGGGATATGGGTCAAATGCAGGCAATTGGGACTAGCTTAGGGGTTTAAAAAAATGATTGGCATGGACAAGTTGGGCCGAAGGGCCTGTTGCCATGCTGTAAACCTCTATGACTCCTCTATGATTCTATTTGTAATGCTAATAAAATAAATCTGTCCATCAAATGGATGTTTAACAAAAAAAAATTGCATGTTCTTGGAAAAGAGCTGGCAGGGTTTCCCAAATTTCCTGGCTAAAATTCGTCCTGCTGCTGACACTATCGAAAAGACAATGTCTGTCGTTTATCTCATTGTTATCTGGGGGAAGTTACCGTGTGCAAGCTGAGCATTCTGTTTTCCTCAAAAAATGTTGACAGCCTATTTATAATTATGAATACAGCAATGTGGTCATGGTATTGGTTTAGCAACCCAAGGTTTATGAGTTCAAATCCCACCATGGTAAGTTGTGAAACTAACATTGACAGGTTGAGTCATTTGTGGGTAATACAGGAGAATGATGATGAAGCTGTACAGAATGAAGATGCCTGATTCACCAGTGTTCTTCAGAAGCGGTCAGTCTTGTGGTACCGCACTCTCCCACGTGATACTCGAGTCCCACCCTACATTGGTTTACTCTTAATTCCCCATCATGTGGCCCAGCAAAGCAGTACAAACGATTGCTATCAAGGAGAAGGCCCTCCGCCACCCTCTCAAGCTGGGCAATAAATGTGCCCGACATCCCCATAACGAACAAAACAAGCTGGCCAATGCCTGTATTGCACAGCAGCACAGTGGTTAACACTGCTGCCTCACAGCTCCAGGGACCTGGGTCCGATTCCCACCTTAGGTCACTGTCTGTGTGGAGTTTGCACGTTCTCCCCGTGTCTGCGTGGGTTTCCTCCCACAGTCCAACGATGTGCAGATTAGGTGCATTGGCCATGCTAAATTGACCCTTAGTGTCCTGTGATGCATAGGTTAGAGAGAGTAGTGGAGTAAATATGTGGGGTCATGGGGATAGGACCTGGGCGGGATTGCTGTTGGTGCAGACTTGATGGGCCGAATGGTTTCCTTCTGCACTGTAGAGATCCTATGATTTCTAGAAATAAAGCACATTGTGCATTTTAACATCAATATGTGAGAATTGTGTAGTTGAGGGATGAATATAGCAGTGAAGAGGAATGCAAAGACACCTTCCACAACTTGCAGCCTCTGCATATTTTAACATCAGAAACATATTAAAAGGGATAGGGGGAGGGGAATAATGTAATGTCAAAAAACACCTCACAGGCCGGAATTTTCCGGTTGTTCACACCAGTGGAATTCTCCAGTCCCACTGCAGTGAACGGAGAATTGGTTGAGCGCCAAATTCTCCCTCCTCGCATACGGCAGCGACAGGACGCGAACGGATGGAAAATTCCCAACCTTTCTTTATCTGGCAAGATTGCTTGAGGTCTATGACAGCAAAGATTGTAATTATCGGGCTGGCGCTGACGATAAGGAATCAGAAGAATAGTTCCACCACAGAGAGAGGCCATTCAGCCCATCAAGCTCTTATCTGCAAATACTGTTCCTTCAGGTGTTTATCCAATTTCCTTGAGAAAGCCACAGTTGAATCTGCCCCCAGCACACTCTCATGCACTCCATTTGAGCTAGGAACCAGTGTTCCAAGCGTGGTCTAACCAAGATTAATGTAACTTCCCTGCTTTTCAATGTTTTCCCTCTAGAAATGAACCCCTGACTCGATGCTGAATATACATGTAGAACGACATATTTTGATAACAACTAATTGTGCATAATGTATCATATATCAGATATCAAGTGAGAAACATAAAGAAAACCAGAGGGAAACAAAAAGTGAGACTCGCAAACATAAAAGTGTCAACATGCAAAACATTTAAACTCGGGTTTATTTCTACAAGTAATAAATATTCAGGACATAGCAATAAAATGGGGCATAAAGTGCAAGCTATATTGATTCCATCCAGATGTTTCTCTGAAATCCTGGAGCTGTTATTGTTTAGACCTGGTGGGCTATTTCACTAACACACTGGTGGTGTTGAAATGGCCTTGCGTAATCTAGATGATTAATCTGCTCATGCGTCTTTGTGAGATTCTGCTGCCTGTAACTCCAGCAATGGTATTATTAGCCACTTGGAGATGAATCACTTGACGCCTTCGCTAACACAGCGGAGAAGGGAATTTCATACGAACACACTAATACATTTATCACTGAGATTGCCCAGAGTGATCCCAACCCATGTGGAGACAGAAGGTTAAAACTTGATCATTTGTGGCAGTTTCTGTTCAGTTTTTAATTTGTTTATTTGAACGGGCGTCACTGCAACTGATGGCTGAGTACTGAATCTCATATTGCACCTGTTGGTAACTTAAGACAAAAAAATTATGGGTAATTACAAACAAAACATTATTGAAACTGCATATTTTCGGAGCACATTATTTTGCCATACACGTGGGTGGCACGGTGGCACAGTGGTTAGCACTGCTGCCTCACAGCGCCAGGGACCCGGGTTCACTGTCTGTCTGGAGTTTGCACTTTCGACCCGTGTCTTCTGGGTGCTCCGGTTTCCTCCCACAGTCTGAAAGACGTGCTGGTTAGGTGGATTGACCCGAACAGGCGCCGGAGTGTGGCGACTGGGGAATTTTCATAGTAAATTCATTGCAGTGTTAATGTAAGCCTTATTTGTGACTAATAAATATACTTAACTTACTTTTACTTCACTTTACCAGTGGCTAAGATTAGTGTTTATATCTGTCTGGAATAAAGAGAAGTTTAACTTGTATCTCCCAAGGAGGCTGAAGGGGGATCGGCCTCAGGATAGGGTCAGCGACCTAACAGCATCGCTCACACAGACAATAACTGGAGACATTTTGAAAGGACCCTAACGCTGGGTGGTAACAGTATCTGTGTAAAGTGGCAGGCTCGTTTCAATGCATATTAGATCCTAGTATTCTGACCGTTTTACATCTGAATTAATCTGAGCCTGCACTGTACACATTCTGTATGGGCAATAGTGGTCCAGCCAAGGTCAGCAAATATTATTTACGTGGGGCCCCAAACGTGAATCGTGCTCATTCCTGACTTTCCTGCAGTTGTTCAACCAGTGCAAACATTTCATTTTTATGACTTATAAATCTGCTATAGTTCACAGTCACACAGAGAAGCGAGATTTATTTGAGGAGTGGTGAGGCTGTACAATGGGAAGGAGCTATGATTGGTATTTCAGAAGGAAGAGATTAATGTGTATTCACTATCTAACCTTGAGAAGGTCTCTAAAGTCACCAAGTCACCAACATACTTTCAATAAAAAGTTCTGATTGTCTCTAAATGTTGTTTTTTTTGGAGGGATAAATGTTGTGCTCTTTGTGACGGGGGAAATAACATTCACTTTTATACATTCAGTCAAGGTTTTGATGCAGGGTGAGGGGCTCAGAACTTACACTGTACTGAACTCCAGCATTGCACCTTCATTTCCAATGTCTGACGAATTAGGTCTACTGCACTGAGATAACATTCCCAATGGACATCCCACCCATCCTCAGGATATCATTAAACTAGAAAAGGATATTATTAAACTAGAAAGAGTGCAGAAAAGATATACTAGGATGCTATTGGGACTTGATGGTTTGAGTTATAAGGAGAGGCTGGAGAGACTGGGATGTTTTTTCTCTGGAGCATAGGAGACTTAGGGGAGATCTTATAGAGGTCTAAAAAATAATGAGAGGCATCGATAAGCTAGATAGTCAACATCTTTTCCCAAAGGTAAGGGAGTCGAAAACTAGAGGGCATAGGTTTAAGGTGAGAGGGGAGAGATACAAAAGGGTCCAGAGGGGCAATTGTTTCACACAGTGGGTGGTGAGTGTCTGGAACAAGCTGCCAGAGGTAGTAGTAGAGGCGGGTACAGTTTTGTCTTTTAAAAAATATTTAGACAGTTACATGGGTAAGATGGATATAGAGGGATATGGGCCAAATGTGGGCAATTGGGTTTAGCTTAGTGGTTAAAAAAAAAGGGGTGTCATGGACAAGTTGGGCCAAAGGGCCTGTTTCCATGCTGTAAACCTCGATGACTCTATGACTCAGGAACTTGCAGAGTAAGATTGTCAGGTACTGACTAGTTATGGATAAGCACAGGGTGGAGATTTGCATATCTTATTAACGTTTGGCACCTGAACAGCATTATTGAGAATCACCTTATTTGCCTGGAGTAAATTCTGAACTCAGCATTCTGAGGTAAAAGCGCATAGTTTGGATTAATCACACCCTGCGCTGTAGACTGAATTTAGTAAACTTCAGCCAACAGATCAATAGATTTAGTGGAAATGAAACAAGAGAAAAAGGGGTAGAATCAAATAAGTTGATGGAAAATAATTGAAAGAATAATCGTACTTTTGCAGTTTTCCTACACAGCTTGAACGCTCCTCATTTGCCAGATCTAGCATACTTTTTGGATGGTCACTGGGAAAATGAGGTACAAAAAGTTGTAGAAATGCAGCAAAAGCCAATGATTAAATGGATTAACTCAATAACCAACAATACCATAGGCTGGAACCATTTTCACAAAGGCTCAGTGTAAGAGGCTCATTCGCCCACACGACTGTTGTAACATGTGATAAATCATTTAGAACAAATTGGAGATTAGTCATAGTGCAGCAAGTGAAAAATAATGAGGGTTTTTTTGATCGGGCTGGTTCCGTTCTGTGCTACATTTTTGCCACGAGGTGTCACATTCTACCGCTTTTCATTGCCATCACCATTATCCTCACACACACACACACACACACACACACGCACACACATGCACACACACACACAAATTGCCCATCGATTGGACTGCAGAATCCTCAAGGTCATAGAGAAATTGGTTGCCCAATCAACTACAACATTTTCTGTTGGAAAACCATGCACAATTGATTGGCATAAAATGGGGGCAATAGTAAACAAGGGGGGAGATACAGGATATTTTCAGACGAAGTGATGAGGTAAAACAATGTGTCGCAATACTGGACAGTACCCTTTTGCTGAGATGAATGTTATATCTTCATTTGGTGTCACATTGTAATGGACAAGTAGAGTCACTATAAACAATGATGGTGAAAACATGGTTTATGAATACATTTCTGAAATCACAATCTTCTGAACTGATCAAGAAGAAAAAGAACGTTGGAGCTGGAATTAAAAGGAATAAACTCCGTGGAAATGAAAATAGGGCAGTTTCTACAGCGGGTGGTGGCTCCTCAAAGACAGCTTTTACACTCAGATGGCGAGTTGAATTTTTTTTTATTCATTTGTGTGTCATGAGCATCGCTGGCTGGCCAGCATTTATTGCCCATCCCTAGTTGTCCAAGGACAGTTGAGAGTCAACCACATTGCTGTGGTTCTGGAGTCACATGTAGGCCAGACCAGGTAAGGACGGCAGATTTCCTTCCCTAAAGGACATTAGTGAACCAGATGGGCCTTTCTGACAATAGACAATGGTTTCATGGTCACCAGTAGAGTCTTAATTTCAGATTATTTTCTAAATTGAATTCAAATTCCACCATCTGCCATGGCAGGATTTGAATCCAGATCCCCAGAACATTAGCTGACTTTCTAGATTAATAGTCTAGCGTTGATACCACTAGGCCATCGCCTCACCTAACTCTAACTCCCCTAACTCTAACTCCCCTAATCTACTCCAAGGTGTCTGTATTTGGTGAGTTGAAAGTCAGCATCATGGACCCCTCAGGGCAATTTATAATATGGTTAGATTGTAAAACTCCATTCTGCTCCAACAATGTAGTCCAAGTTTAGAGGATAACCCTGTTCTTACACAATATCAGGGATCAAACACATCTCAAGCAGGAATACAGAACAGGCGATAGTCCACCACCTACCCCATTTCCATTTCCTCATGAACAGAAATGAAAATAAGATGGCTTTTCTGATTGGTGCTGATCCACAACGCGTGTTTTCTGGCACTGCGGCACCCCGATATGTGTTGGGATACGATGATTTAACGAGGATTTTGAGATAACGGCTGGAATTCTCCAGCCACTCATGCCCTGCTGTCACCGCCAGCAAGAATGGAGAATTTGGCATTCAGCCAAATCCCCGTTCACTGCAGCGGCACCGGAGAACCTCGGCCACAGGCAAGATCGGAGAATCCAGCCTGAGGTCCTGGACCACTCGGTAGATTACATTCTGTAAACAACTATGCCTCATTAACTTGTGGATTTTATTAAAGGGGAAACTGTCCTGTTCCAATACAAGTTCAAACCATCACTATAACCAGTGATTAAGTTAAGTTTATTTATTAGTGTCACAAGTAGGCTTACATTAACACTGTAATGAAGTTACTGTGAAATCCCCTAGTCGCCACACTTCAGTGTCTGTTCAGGTACACTGAGGGAGAATTTAGCATGGTCAATGCACCTAACCAGCAGGCCATTTGGATTGTGGGAGGAAACTGGAGCATCCAGAGGAAATCCACGCAGACACGGGGGGAATGTGCACGTACAGTGACCCAAGCTGGGAATCGAACCCAGGTCTCTGGCACTGTGAGGCATCAGTGCTAACCACTGTGCCACCCAAGGTTTGACTGCAGAAAAAATTTGCATGCCGATATTCCAGGATTCAATCAAAAAATGACAGGAGCCTGTGTACACACTAAAGCCCTTTCAAAAAGATGACCCTTTAATCCGCAGACAAAGGGGTGCATTCCCAAACCAAACGATTGGCTCAGATGTACAAAGGACAGAGCTGCATCCTCTTGTCTTGGTTGTTCTGAGAATCATGAACAGAAACCCTGTGTTTAACCTCAAAGCTGAGGATTACAGCTTCATAACACAAGCTAAGCGGCAATGCTGGGCTGTGTTTGACAGTATATACTAAATACCAGCTTAAGGGCCGGTGAAATAAGTGTTGATAGTTTAAAGGTTCGCCACCACCTTCTCAAGCACGACTCGAGAGAGACAATAAGTGCTGACCTTGTTCAGTCCAAAATATATTTCACAATCTTTCCTGAGTGAGTGATTCAAGTGTGGGTTTAAGAGTGCGTCACTGTGACAAAGATCATAATTCACCATCTTGCTATTTTGTTCCATATGGCTCAGTGACATCATGGTACAGTGTATGCATGAGTGTGTACAAAATACCAACGTTGAGGTAGCAAAAACAATTGCAATTAAATTTTCCCAAAAGTAGCATTCCTCCATAGAAACAGCTGTTCTATGATAGAATTTCAGCAGGAGGTAAGAATGGCGTGAAATGAGAATGAGGAACAAAGATGTGCCGGTTTGGTGGATTAGCCACGCTAAATTGCCCCTCAGTGTCACGGGGGTCTAGCTAGGGTAAATGCATGGGGTTATGGGGACAGGGCCTGGGTGGGATTGTGGTCAGTGCAGACTCTATGGGTTGAATGGCCTCCTTCTGCACTGTGGTATTCTATGTTCTATGATTCTATGTTCAACGAAGGTTCACATGAAGGAAACTAAAGTAGGACTGTGGTCAGGCTAAATCTCAGACCATTCTGTAGGTATAACTCCTGTGGTTTACTGGAGCCTATTTGCACACCTACACACTAGCATTAATAGCACCCACCTTAATCTTATCAGAGCAACAGTGATTTGGTAGTGGTCATTTTGTTTTCAAAAACTTAATTTTCTTCTAACTCTGCAGAGAAGAGAAACCTGCCCCTTACTTAATTTCTCCATCATTCACCCCAACCTTTGCTCTGTTTGCTTGTTAATGACAGCTGTGTGGAACCACAAATTCTAACCGTGTAAAGCCAAAGAATTGCCCACTTAGCAATTCATGACCTGTTTTCACAGCAGATCAGTGAGAAAGAACAGATAGCCATTAGTTTAGGTTCACACTCTTCTTCAGATCTGAAGAGATGTCACCTGCTCGTTTCCTTCACAAATGTCGACTGATATATTTTGTATTTCTGGATAAATTTAAGCCCGCTCTTTAACTCAGGATAGCTGCTCTTCTGAGTTCTACAATATCCATTGCAAACCACAACTAGAAATGAGTTCAGAATCCCATGTATTGGTTTCCAGTCCTTGTCGTTCAATTTGATTGAATATTGAGTGGGCTCATTCTCATATCCCTCTTGCCCCCATTTCACTATCCTCTCTAACGCACCTCCTGAACTTAATTTGTTAAACACACAGGACAGTTTTCATCCCTCATTTTCCCTGAGCTCCCAGAATGGTCTTCTGCAAAGTAATGTTTTTGGTTCCTCCAAGGTCAAATGATTAAAAAAAAAGAAAAACTCGCATTTTATGTACCAGTGTTCGTAACCATACTAATGTTCGAATTAGGAGCAGGAATAGCCACTCAGCCTTTTGAACCTGCTCCACCATTCAATCAAATCATTTCTGATCTCATTTTGACATCAACTTCACATTCCTGCCTACCCCCAATAACTTTTCACCGCCTTGCCGATCAAGAATCTACCAACCTTTGCCTTAAAAAACTTAAAAGATTCTGCCTCTTCTGCCTTTTGAGGAAGAGAGTGCCAAAGACTTGGGGTGTGATCTTACCCGCCATTCACGTCACGCACCCACTGCAGCGAGGTTGGAGAATTTGGCGCCCGGCCAAATCTCCGTTCACTGCAGCAGGATGGGAAAATCTCGCCGGCGTGAACGGTGATAAGATTCTGGCCTTACAATTCTCTGAGAGAATTTTTTTTTCATCTCTGTCTCAAATGGGTGACCTCTTCACTTTAAACAGCGACTCCCTGCCGCCCCCGTCCCCCCCCACCCCCCCTCACACCCCCCACCCCCCTCCCCGTTCCAAAACCACAGAGTGTCCAGAACACTTAACGGCTAATAAAGTATAGTCGCTGGAAACACAGCAACCAAAATGCACTCAGCAAGCTCTGACATTTATGTCATACTGGTCAGATTATTTGGATTACTGATGTTGGTTGAGGGATAAGTATCGGCCAGGACACAAGGGAGAACTCCCTCAATTTCTTCTGGGAAATAATGCCATTGGACCCTTTGCACCCACCTGACTGGGCCTTGGTTTAATCGCCAGAATTCTACCGCTACGCCCGCCATGGAATCGGAGCTGGCGAGGGGCAGACAATGGAAATGTCTATTGACGTTGGGTGGGAATTTCTGGTCTTGCTTGAGTGAAAGACAGCAGCTGACAATTTTGTGCTCCCTCAGTCCTGCACCAAAGTGGCAGCGTCTATTTTCGTGCACAAGTCTGAGAGTGGGACCTGAACCCACAAACTTGAGGCTTAGAGGCCAGAGTGCTATCCACTGAACCACGGCTGTAGTGAACTGAGGAGCAATGCTATACTTGATCTTAATCAAAAGGCCAAGAAGAAATCGATAGATAATGTCAGAGGCGGGAGTCTGAAAGGAAAGTAGAAAATGACAAATGCACAGCACAAACTAGCCTCCCATCCATTGACTCTGTCTACACTTCCCGCTGCCTCGGAAAAGCAGCCAGCATCATTAAGGACCCCACGCGCCCCGGACATTCTCTCTTCCACCTTCTGCCGTCGGGAAAAAGACACCAAAGTCTGAGGTCACGTACCAACCGACTCAAGAACAGCTTCTTCCCTGCTGCCGTCAGACTTTTGAATGGACCTACTTCGCATTAAGTTGATCTTTCTCTACACCCTAGCTATGACTGTAACACTACATTCTGCACTCTCTCAGTTTCCTTCTCTATGAACAATATGTTTTCTCTGTATAGCGCGCAAGAAACAATTCTTTTCACTGTATGGTAACACATGTGACAATAATAAATCAAACCAAATTAAATCAAATCAATATTTGAAAAAAAGAGACAGATAAAGCTTTTGGGAGTGGTCTTTTCTTTGGAACAGGTAAAAGTTTGGATTTGACCACTTCTGTCGGACTGATTGAACCAGGAGTGAACAATAGTTATAAGCAAGCAGTCAAATTTATGAAATTGCTGTTTAAAGCAAAGCTTTAATGGATTGGGATATGTTTAAATAGAAATAAAGGCTTTGCATTTATAAAGTGATGACATTCGAACATTCCAAAATACCTTTTGGGCAATTAATTCTAGCATTTGTTATAAAGTAGAGATGCACACAAGCAGCAGTGAGTTCATAGAATCAGAGAATTCCTACAATGCAGAAGAGGCCATTCAGCCCATTGAGTCTGCAATAACCCTCAGAAAGAACATCCCACCCAGACCCTCCCCTCCGCCCTATCCCAGTAACCACCTTATTACTGTAACCTCAATCCACTTAACTTGCACACCTTAGGATACTAAGGGACAATTTAGCAAGGCCAATCCACCTATCCTACACATCTTTGGATTGTGGGAGGAAACCAGAGCACCTGGAGGAAACCCACACAAACAGGGGGAGAACGTGCAAATTCCACACAGACAGTCATCCAAGGCTGGAATTGAACATGGATCCCTGGCACTGTGAGGCAGCAGTGCTAACCACTGCGCCACCATGCTGCCCCAGTTAAATAACCAATGATTCCGTTTTCAGAATATTGTTTAAGGGCTAAATGTTGATCAGAGCACCAGGCCATTTTCTCAGTTGTTCTACAAATCGTTGTGCAGAATCTTTTGCGTCCACCTGTGAGGGATTTGTTCATGATCCTAACTGAAAGATGGGAGGAGCTGTCCTTCAGCACTCAAGAATCCAACTGGATTCTATGCACAGGTCTCCAGAGGGAATGGGGCCTGAACCCACAATCGTCGAACTCAAAAAGCAAGAATGCTACCACTGAACCAAAGCTGACGTCTATATGGAAAGTGGTGAAAATTGGTGGGTGTAATATAAAGGCTATAATACAAAATTTGGTAGATGGAGTTTAATGTGGATAAGTGTGAGGTTATCCATTTTGGCAGAAAAAATAGAAAGGCAATTTATTACCTAAATGGAAAGCAGATTCAAAATGCGTTCAGGCAGAGGGATCTGGTTGTCTGTGTTCATGAATCACAGAAAGTCGGTGTGGAGGTGCAGCATGGAATAAAAAAGGCAAATGGGATGCTAGCATTTATTGCAAAAGGACTGGAGTATAAAAGTAGAGAAGTGTTGTTGCAATTGTATAGGGTGTTGGTGAGACCACATCTGGCATATTGTGTTCAGTTTTAGTCTCTTTATTCGAGGAAGGATGTGGTGGCATTGGAGGCAGTTCAGAGGAGGTTCACCAGATTGATTCCAGGGATGAAAGGATTGACGTATGAGGAGGGATTAAACAGGCCGGAATTGCACTTGCTGGAGTTTAAAAGGATGAGAGGGGATCTGATCGAGGTATATAAGAAATTTAAAAGGGATTGATAAAGTAAATGTAGACCAAATGTTTCCTCTTCTGGGGCAATCTCGAACAAGAGGTCACAGGCATAGGTTGACAGGTGATAGATTTAAAACTGAGATGAGGAGGAACTACTTCTCGCAGAGGTTGGTGAATTTGTGGAACTTGCTGCCCCATAGCGCGGTGGAGTCTGAATCGTTGAGATAGATATATTTCTAATTTAAAAAAGGGGAAAGAGGGATATGGGGAACAGCTGGGGAGGTGGCTAATCAGCCATGATCTTATTGAGTGGCAGAGCAGACTTGAAGGGCTGATTTTGCCCACTTCTGTTCCTAATTCCTATGTTCCTATGTGTCTGTGTCACATTATGAAGTGGCGGGGGGGGGGGGGGGGGGGAGGAGGGGGGGGGGGGGGAGAGCCTGAAGAGGTTTAAAATATCACCTACCTTCTGGATGCTAAATAACAATTGATTACTGGGAAGCTAACTTGTTTTTTTTCACCAATAGCTTTCCATCTACCTCAAAAGCAAATACTCAGCCCTGCTGAATTGCAAACAGGGTATTTACCCTTATTAGTCAGCTGATTGTGTCGTCTTTGTACAGATGATTAGGGACAACAAGAATGAACCCTCTTTAGGAAAACAGTCATTGAGATCATTGCACTGGTGTTTCTGCTGCTGTGCTGTGGTATTATAGTGGGAGTCCAGACAACCCCTTTTGTTCTTCATTGTCAACCTAAATGTGCTGGAAACTGAGTTGATGTCAATCTCATTTTAAGTCAAACCCCCCCAGTACGTCTCAGAGATATTCGTTCCGGTTGGTCCCTTCCCAGAAGGGAATAGCAGAGGCCCAAATCATAGAGCAACCAAATCCTCTTTGTGACACTATGAGTGAGCAGGATTATTTCATTTCAATTCTATTTCCTTATCGGCAGCATGCGAGAAACCCACGTTACCTGTTAAAGTATTCATAGAATCCTTAGAGTGCAGAAGGAGGCCATTTGTCCCATCGAGTCTGCACCAACTCCCTGACAGAGCATCTCACCCAGGCCCCACACCCACCCTATCCCCGTAACCCCAAGTATTAATCCCACTAATCCCCCTAACCCACACATTGTGGGACGCTAAGGGACAATTTAGCCTGGCCGATCCACCTAACCTGTACACCTTTGGACTGTGGGAGGAAACCAGAGCACCCAGAGGAAACTCACACAGACACGGGGAGCACAAGTCCTTTAGAGGATGAGAAAGGGGATGTAATAACTGGAAATGAGAAAATGGCTGAGGCATTGAACAGATATTTTGTGTCGGTCTTCACAGTGGAAGACACAAATAACATGCCAAAAATTGATGACAGGAAGGCTATGGCAGGTGGGGACAGGGAAAATATCATTATCACGAAAGAGGTAGTGTTGGGCAAGTTAATGGGGCTAAAGGTAGACAAGTCTCTTGGTCCTGATGGAATGCATCCCAGGATACTAAAAGAGATGGCGGGAGAAATAGCAAATGCACTAGTGGTAATTTACCAAGATTCGCTGGACTCTGGGGTGGTTCCTGCAGATTGGAAAACAGCAAATGTGACGCCACTGTTTAAAAAAGGAGGTAGACAAAAGGCGGGTAACTATAGGCCGGTTAGCTTAAGTTCTATAGCAGGGAAAATGCTTGAATCTATCATCAAGGAAGAAATAGCGATATATCTGGCTATAAATTGTCCCATTGGTAAGACGCAGCATGGGTTCATGAAGGGAAGGTCATGTTTGACTAATTTGGTGGAATTCTTTGAGAACATTACATGTGCAGTGGACAATGGGGAACCTGTGCTTGTGGTGTATCTGGATTTCCAGAAGGCATTTGACAAGGTGCCACACCAAAGACTGCTACATAAGATAAAGATGCACGGTGTTACAGGTAATGTATTAGCATGGATAGAGGATTGGTTAACAAACAGAAAGCAAAGAGTGGGGGTAAATGGGTGTTTTTCTGGTTGGCGATCAGTGACTAGTGCCTCAGGGATCAGTGTTGTGACCGCAATTGTTTACGATTTACATAGATGATTTGGAGTTGGGGACCAAGTGTAGTGTGTCAAAATTCGCAGATGACACTAAGATGGGTGGCAGAGCAAAATGTGCAGAGGATGCTGAAAGTCTGCAAAGGGATATAGATAGTCTAAGTGAGTGGGCGAGGGTCTGGCAGATGGAGTACAATGTTGGTAAATGTGAGGTCATCCATTTTGGTAGGAATAACAGCAAAATGGACTATTATTTAAATGGTAAAAAAATTGCAGCATGCTGTTGTGCAGAGGGACCTGGGTGTCCTTGTGCAGGAATCTCAAGGAGTTGGTTTGCAGGTGCAGCAGGTAATTAAGAAGGCAAATGGAATTTTGTCTTTCATTGCTAGAGGGATGGAGTTTAAAAACAGTGAGGTTATGTTGCAGCTGTATAAGGTGCTGGTGAGGCCACAGCTGGAGTACTGTGTACAGTTTTGATCTCCTTACTTGAGAAAGGATATACTGGCAATGGAAGGGGTGCAGAGGAGATTCACGAGGTTGATTTCGGAGTTGAGAGGGTTGGCTTATGAGGAGAGACTGAGTTGACTGGGGCTATGTTCATTGGAATTTAGAAGAATGAGGGGGGATCTTATGGAAACATATAAGATTATGAAGGGAATAGATAAGAGAGAAGCAGGGAAGCACTGGCGGGTGAAACTAGAACTAGGGGGCATAGCCTCAAAATAAGGGGAAGCAGATTTAGGACTGAGTTGAGGAGGAACTTCTTCACACAAAGGGTTGTGAATCTGTGGAATTCCCTGCCCAGTGAAGCAGTTGAGGCTACATCATTGAATGTTTTTAAGGCAAGGATAGATAAATTTTTGAACAGTAAAGGAATTAAGGGTTCTGGTGAGCGGGCGGGCACGTGGAGCTGAGTCTACAAAAAGATCAGCCCATGATCTTATTAAATGGCGGAGCAGGCTCGAGGGGCCAGATGGCCTACTCCTGCTCCTAGTTCTTATGTTCTTATATCAACTCCACACAGTTACCCAAGGCCAGGATTGAACCTGGGTCCCTGGAGCTGTGAAGGAGCAGTGCTAACTTATGTTCTTATGTTCTTATATTAACTTGTTTGGACTTTCCCTCAGAGTTTTTGCTGCTCTCTAAATGAAAATAACTTTTGGTTCTGTCATGGAAATCTCACTGTCCATCTATTTGTTGAGTGGTCTTTCTGTTGGGAAGGCGGAGGAACTGAAGTTGTGAACACCCTTTCATTCCAAATAATTCACATTGCAAATGTACCGGCCAATGTTTTTCCTGCACAATATCATGCTGTAGCGTGCAATATTTTGATCATTTGGCAAACAACAACTTGCATTTATACAGAGCCTTAGCATGATTAGCAGTGGTTAGCACTGCTGTTTCATGGCGCCAGGGACCTGGATTCAATTCCAGCTTGTGTCACTGTCTGTGTGGAGTTTGCTCATTGTCCCCATGTCTGCATGGGTTTCCTCCCAACAGATGCACCCTAAAAAGCATTCTTTCTGGTTGTATCACAGCTTGGTCTGGCTCCTGCTCTGTCCAAGACCACAAGAAACTACAAAAAGTCGTGAATGTAGACCAATCCATCATGCAAACCAGCCTCCCATCCACTGACTCTGTCTACACTTCCCGCTGCCTCGGAAAAACAGCCAGCATAATTAAGGACCCAACGCACCCCGGACATTCTCTCTTCCACCTTCTTCCGTCGGGAAAAAGATACAAAAGTCTGAGATCACATGCCAACGGACTCAAGAACAGCTTGTTCCCTGCTGCCATCAGACTTTTGAATGGACCTATCTTGCATTAAGTTGATCTTTCTCCACACCCTAGCTATGAATGTAACACTACATTCTGCATTCTCTCGTTACCTTCTCTATGAATGGTATGCTTTGTTTGTATAGTGCACCACAAGCAATACTTTTCACTGTGTACTAATACATGTGACAATAATAAATCAAATCAAATCAAAAGATGTGTGGGTTCGGTGCATTGGCCATGCTAAATTGCCCCTTAATGTCCTGGGATGTGTAGGGTAGAGAGATTAGTGGGGTAAATTTGTGGGATGATGGGGATAGGGCCTGGGTGGGATTGTTGTCCGTGCAGACTTGATGGTCCGAATGGCCTCCCTCTGCACTGTAGTGTTTCTATGATAAATTGTCCCAAGTCGCTTCACAAGCAGTGTTATCACACAAAATTTGAAGCCAAGTCATATAAAGGGATATTCGGACAGGTAACTGTTTGGCCAAAGAGGTAGAATCCTCTTAAGGAGATTTGGCAAGGAAGAGAGAGAAATGGAGAGATGGAGAGGGTTGGAGAGGGAATTTTAAAGCACAAGGCTGAGCAACAGAATGTGAAACTCAAAACGTGAAAGAATTTGACATGCATCTTTTGAAACCTGTTTACCTTTAAATATTTAATCATTAGATGGAAAGTTTTTAAAACAAAATCTGCCACATATTCAAATGGGCAATGGACCACAAAAAACAATGAATGGTTTAAAAGAATATCTGCATGCACTATGTAGAAATAAATACACACGGATCTTTTAGTGATCGTTTGTGATAAAATACCTCGGTCACCATCTATAATTGAAGTGGTCCCTCAGAAACTGCACTTACCCTCAGCTCATCGTGTGATCAACAGCTATTGCAAAGTTCAGCTGCAGAGAATTATGGTCTGAGAAGCTGATAACAATTACAGTTTCTAAATGCTTTGTGTGAGCTGTACCACATTCCTTTGTTTGCTATTTTAGTCCAATTATTGTTCAACGTGTTTACTCTTTCATCACAACAGCAGACACCAGAATGCTCATTTCGGACGCATTTTTCTGCCAATGTGATATTATTCTGATTGTTCATTCATGGGATGTGGCTACCGTTGGCAAGGCCGGCACCTATTGCCCATCCCTAATTGCCTTTGTTCTGAGGGCGTTTAAGAATCAACTACATTGCTGTGGGTCTGGAGTCATATGGAAGCCAGACCAGATAAGGACAGCAGATTTCCTTCCCTCCAGGGACATTACTGAACCAGATGAGTTTTTACAACAATCGGCAACGGTAATCGTTCGACTTTCAATTCCAGATTTTTGGTGAATTCAAATGTCACCATCTGCCATGGTGGAATTTGAATCCAAAGTATTACCCTGAGTCTCAAAAATATTAGTCGAATGACTATACCACTATGCCCCACCTTTTTCTTAATTTATTCGGCTTACATTAACACTGCAATGAAGTTACTGTGAAAATCCCCGAGTCGCCACGCTCAGGCGCCTGTTCAGGTACACTGAGGGAGAATTCAACATGGCCAATGCATCCTAACCAGCACGATATTTGGGCTGTGGGAGGAAACCGGAGCACCCGGAGGAAATCCACGCAGACACGGGGAGAACTTGCAGACTCTGCACAGACAGTGACTCAAGCCAGGAATCGAACCTGGGTCCCTGGCACTCTGAGGCAGCAGCGCCAACCGCTGTGCCACCGTGCCTCCCCCTAACTGCACCATCCATTTATTTATTTTCAATGTAAGGACATCAAAAGGGTAAAATAGGGATGGTCTATCATCCCACAAAACTACTTGTGATGACCAAATCACTGGAATTTGTTTGTTAGCGTCTCTTCATGATACAGGTACAGTAGCTCAAATCTAACTATCTGAAAACCTCCGGTGTCCAAAAGTCGGACAATTTTTTAAGGAATCCCTGCAAGAGTTTTAACTGCCATTAAAAAATGTGACTGGATTGCTCAGGAAGTTTCTGCATCAACAGGATGGTCTGTCTTGTAGTTACCCGCTTTCCGTGCCTTGACCCCACCTGACCCAGCTCGGATCAGTTTGAGCAGTTCCGCTTCTCGGAACTACTTCCATCACGAGTATTTCACAAGTGTTCCAATGACCCAAAGTGAAGCCAGTTTTTAAGTTGCGCCTTACCAACACATTATCCAGCTTCAGTGCGGCTGCCCTCGACTCGGACTTGATCACTGTCAATCTTTATCTAATTACAGCACAGGAATTCTGAAATCCTTTCTCAAATTCTTCCCATAAGTCCTGTCGCATGAACAATATATTCGGAGAATTGATTAAAACCTTAACCTCCTCCTCACCCAACTCATCTCCAAGATCACTGTACTCCTCAAATTTGGATCTCTTGCGTATCTCTAATCTTAATTACTCCATCAGATTTATAGATCCTAAGCTCTGGAATTCTCTCCCAGAAACTCTGCACCTCAACCTCTCCCTCCTCCTTTAACAAGCTATTTTTTTTGCCAGCACCTTCCGAAGGGCAGCTAGGGATGGGCAATAAATGCTGGCCTAGCCAGCGATGCCCACATCCTGTAAATGAATGTTTTAAAAAGCTCTTTAAAGTCATCTTAACCGTTCTAATGCCTCCTTCTGTGCTTGGTGTTGGTTGAGAATGCTCCTGTAAAGCATCTTGGAAGATTTTACACATTGAACATGAATAAAAGTCATGGGGCAGGATTTTCCAGCCTTTCTTGCCCCGAAACTGGAAAATCCCATCTGAGGTCAACGGACCATTCCGTGGTCCGCCTCCCGCTCGCTACGATTCCCATGGTGGGCGGAATGGGAAAATCCGCCCTCTGATCTCATTGAATGGTGGAGCAGACTTGATAGGTTGAATGGCTTCCTTTTGCTCCTATGTCTGAAAGTTCATTTGTTCGTGTCACAAGTAGGCTTACATCATCACTCCAATGAAGTTACTGTCAAAGTCCCCTCATCGCCGCACTCCGGCCCCTGTTCGGGTACACTGAGGGAGAATTTAGCATGGCCAATGCACCTAACCGGCACCTCTTTCAGACTGTGGGAGTAAGCTGGAGCACCCGGAGGAAACTCATGCGGATATGGGGGGAACGTGCAGACTCCGCACAGACAGTGATCCAAGCCAGGAATCGAACTCAGGTCCCTGGCGCTGAGAGGCAGCAGTGCTAACCACTGTGTTACCATGCTGCCCTGGTCTTAGAAAGCAAGTTGTACTCATTTACAGTGCATGATCATTAACTTTAAGGTTTTGGTGACAGCAGAAATGTTAATCAGAACTAACTTAAAAAAAAACCCTGGCTTTTTTGATTGATGTGAGGGAGTCTGAAGCCTACGCTAGTGAAACAAGTGTGATTCCCTCCAGTTATTGATATGAACCGACAACAGCTGAAGATCTTGATAATTCTCTGATGGGTTTTGAAGGGAAATTTCTCTGCCTACTCAGGCACAAGTATCTGGTCATCGTATTTCAGCCCAGTTCCTTGAAAATGCCCCAATTATCTACCCTCTGCACATTACTCACTGTTGTGATGTGTGTTGGCATTTTTTGATAATAGCTGTGAAATGCCTTGGCTGTTTTACTTTCCTAAATGTGTAATGTAAATGGAAAATGGTTTGGTATTCTTAAATATATTTCCTTTCAAGGGGGACGTGACCCCATGAACATTTTTTTCTCAGTAGGTTTTTTTGTATGGTTTTCCTTTGTAAGCAATTCCAGGGCCTGATTTTAACTCAATCAAAACCCATTCATTCACACAAGAGTTAGAATCTGGCTCTTGGTTGCAAGCTCATCATTTAGATTGCAAACTCAAAGCCTACTTCGGTTCTTTAAAGGCATATTAGAGGATGATGCTCCAGCGCAGTTCTGAGGAAATGATAAGGGGGCAGTATTAAATAGAAATTGGGGCCACGATTCTCCCGAATGAATTCTAAGTCCTACACCTGAGGGAAAATTGATGTGCTACCCGTTTATGCTGGCAGCACCACTGAGGTGGGATTCAACCACTTTAAAACTGAAACTAATGCCCACACGTAAACCACGCCAGACCAAACCCACCAATCTCTCCCTCAATGTCAACAAAACGAAGGAGATAGTCATCGACTTCAGGAAGTGTAGCAGAGAACATGCCCCTGTCTGCATCAATGGGGGCAAGGTAGAAATGATCAAGAGCTTCAAGTTTTTAGGTGTCCAGATCACCAACTACCTGTCCTGGTCCCCCCATGCCGACACTATAGTTAAGAAAGCCCACCAACGTATCTAACTTCTCAGAAGACTAAGGAAATTTAGCATGTCAGCTAAGACTCTCACTAGCTTTTACAGATGCACAATAAAAAGCATTGTTTCTGGTTATATCACAGCTTGGTACGGCTCCTGCTCTGCCCAAGACCACAAGAAACTACAAAGGGTCATGAATGAAGCTCAGTACATCATGCAAACCAGCCTCCCATCCATTGACTCTGTCTACACTTCTGGCTGCCTCAGAAAAGCAGCCAACATAATTAAGGACCCCACGCATCACGGACATTCTCTCTTCACCTTCTTCCATTGGGAAAAAGGTACAAAAGTCTGAGGTCACATACCAACTGATTCAAGAACAGCTTCTTCCCTGCTGCCATCAGACTTTTGAATGGACTTACCTTGCAATAAGCTGATTTTTCTCTACACCCTAGCTATGGCTGTAACACTACATTCTGCACTCTCTCCTTTTTTTCTCTACGAATGGTATGTGTTGTTTGTATAGCGCATAAGAAACAATACTTCTCACTGTATACTAATACATGTGACAATAATAAATCAAATCAAATCAAGGTGTATGAGGGACCCAAATCGGAGATTGAAAATAATCGCTGGATCTGCTAAATCCTAAAGATTAATTGGTTAAAGAATGACCAGCATTTTATGAAGGAGAGCAGGAAGTTCTCCTGGTTTCCTTGACTCTATCATTTCCGAGGTAAAGACTCAAATAGTCATGTATCTCACTTCCATTTGTGGATCTTATCATGCACAAAATGGCTGCCACATTTGCTGATACAATAACAATTGTTGGCAATCAAAGTTTGTGATTTTTATTGTTTGCCTTTGAACCACTTTGCGACAAAACAAACCTCTAGAGAAATGGAATCTTCCATTTTCTTTCTGTGCTGGCGTTATTGAACAATGTAGATGAAAGAGATGACGCATAGATTCGATCACTGATAACTGATCGACTGTAGCTTAAATAGGTCACGATAAAGGGGCAACATGGCCAGGAGGAGGCTGTGTTGCCTTGTTTAAAAAAATGAATGAAAATGCATTTTGTGTCATTTTCAAGTCTCCTGCGGCATCCGGACTCAGAGATAGAACTGGAATCTCCCAGCACATTTCGCAATTAGCGACTCACCGATTTGAAAGATAAAACATTGCTACACCAATAGCAAACTGCCAACAGAAAGCGGCGTACACCGATGCCTGTGATGTACGCAAGTTCCAGATGAGGTCACTGCAAAATACATGCGCACTTTGCTCTGTGACCAAACACCTGAAGTTGTCTCAAAGCCATGAATAAAATGCACGCGGTCAAACATTATGATTGTCATTTTCATATTTGGGTCAATTTTATATCGTGGAGATGCCGGCGTTGGACTGGGGTAAACACAGTAAGAGTTTTAACAACACCAGGTTAAAGTCCAACAGGTTTATTTAGTAGCAAATGTCATTAGCTTTCGGAGCGCTGCTCCTTCGTCAGATGGAGTGGATATCTGCTCTCAAACAGGGCATACAGAGACACAAAATCAAGTTACAGAATACTGATTAGAATGCGAATCTCTACAGCCAACCTGGTCTTAAAGATACAGACAATGTGAGTGGAGGGAGCATTAAGCACAGGTTAAAGAGATATGTATTGTCTCCAGACAGGACAGCCAGTGAGATTCTGCAAGTCCAGGAGGCAAGCTGCGGGGGTTACTGATAGTGTGACATAAACCCAACATCCCGGTTTAGGCCGTCCTCATGTGTGCGGAACCTGGCTATCAGTTTCTGCTCAGCGACTCTGCGCTGTCGTGTGTCGTGAAGGCCGCCTTGGAGAACACTTACCCGAAGATCAGAGGCTGAATGTCCGTGACCGCTGAAGTGCTCCCCCACAGGAAGAGAACAGTCTTACTGCTCGACAATCATCAGGCAAGACTGTTCTACCAAATAAACCCGTTGGACTTTAACTTGGTGTTCTTAAACTCTTACTCAATTTTATATCCACAGGAGGTCATACCGATCAGGGAAGGTTGAAATAAGCGAGGGCTTTTTGGTTGAGGGGCAACCTGACAGAAGTTCTTCAGATTGTTGAATGCTTTTTCAGGGTAAACATAGAGAAGATGCTTCCACGTGGGAGAGAACAAAATTAGGGGTCATAAAATATAAAGTAGTTACTATCTTAGTGCCACCGTGAATGAAATGGCGGCACAGCGGGTTAGCACTGTTGCTTCATAATGCCAGGGACCTGAGTTCAATTCCAGGTCCCTGGAGCTGGGTGACTGCAGGCGTGGAGTTTGTACCTTCTCCCCGTGTCTGCGTGGGATTTCCTCCGGGTGCTCCGCTTTCCTCCCACAGTCCAACGATGTGTGGGTTCAGCGGATTGGCCATGGTAAATTGCCCCTGAGTGTCCCAAGATGTGTAGGTTAAATGCACTCATCATTGTAAAATGTGTGGGGTTACGGAGATAGAGTTATGGGGAGAGAGCTTGGGTATGATGCTCAGTCAGAGGGTCGGTGCGGACATCATGGACCAAATGGCCTCTTCTGCACTGGAGGGACTCTATGATTCTAACACATCCAGTGAGGAATTCTTTACCCAGAGAGTGGTTAGAATGCAGAACTTTCTATCAATTGCTTAGGTGAATAGCATAGATGTCTTCAAAGGGAAGCTCACTAAGTACGTGAGGGAGAAGGAATCAAGGACATGTGGGCGGCACGGTGGCACAGTGGTTAGCACTGCTACCTCACAGCGCCAGGGACCCGGGTTCGACACCCAGCTTGGGTCACTGTTTGTGTGGAGTCTGCATGTTCTCCCTGTGTCTGCCTGGGTTTCCTCTGGGTGCTCTGGTTTCCTCCTACAGTCTGAAAGCCATGCTGGTTAGGTGCATTGACCTGAATGGGCGCTGAACTGTGGCTACTCGGGGAATTTCACAGTAACACAGCCTCACTTGCGACTAATAAATAAACTTTACTTTAACATGAGGAGAGGATTAGATAAGATAGAACATAAGAAATAGGAGCAGGAGTAGGCCATCTAGCCCCTCGAGCCTGCCCCGCCATTCAATAAGATCATGGCTGATCTGAAGTGGATCAGTTCCACTTACCCGCCTGATCCCCATAACCCCATATTCCCTTACCGATCAGGAATCCATCTATCCGTGATTTAAACATATTCAACGAGGAGCCTCCACCACTTCAGTGGGCAGAGAATTTCAGAGATTCACCACCCTCTGAGAGAAGAAGTTCCTCCTCAACTCTGTCCTAAACTGACTCCCCTTTATTTTGAGGCTGTGCCCGCTAGTTCTAGTTTCCTTTCTAAGTGGAATCTCTCCATCTCTACCCTATCCAGCCTCTTCATTATCTTATAGGTCTCTATAAGATCCCCCCTCAGCCTTCTAAATTCCAACGAATACTGAGAGGAATACGAATAGGCTGAGAGATGTCTTGTGAGCTGCACAAACACTGGAATAGATCAGTTGTGTTGTATCATTCTATAAGTTCTATGTAATCCAAGAGTAGGAAAGAATTGACCAACAGCAAGTAACATTTTAAAAATGACTCATTTAAAGCATGACCACAATACTGTAATATGTTAACTGCATATAATATTTAAAATGGCTTGTGGAAGTATGGAATGAGAAATTTAATCAAGTAGCAAGATGTCTCTGTCCCAATTCAGAACTTATTAACTTTTGTGCCACAGTCTGTGAAGATACAGAAGGCAAGTAAAGTTTACTTATTAGTGTCACAAGAAGGCTTAAATTAAAAAAGAAACTGTTGGAAAATCTCAGCAGGTCTGGCAGCATCTTTGAGGAGAAAAAAGAGCAAGCGTTTAGAGTCTAGATTACCCTTTGTCAAAGCTCAATTGCATTAAGCTTACATTAACACTGCAATGAGGTTACTCTGAAAACCCCCTAGCCGACGTTTGTTCGGATACACTGAGGGAGAATTTTGCATGGCCAATGCAGCTAACCAACGCATCTTTCGAACTGTGGGAGGAAACTGCAGCACCCGGAAGAAACCCACGCAGGCACAGGGAGAACGTGCGGACTCCACACAGGTAGTGACGCAAGCCAGGAATCGAACCCTGACACTAAGAGGCAGCAGTGTTAACCACTGTGCCATCATGAAGTAGTCATCTGCTATTGATGGACAACTAGAAAATGAATTTCTTAAAAAGAAATAAAATCTAGTGATTTGTTTTTCCCTGTGTTCTGGTCAAACATGTGATTTATAACGCATTTTGTTTAAGCAGGTTAATCACTGCACTGAAGCAGTACCAAATACATTTAACATAAAAGTGTTAACCAATGTGCTAAAAATAACCCAGAGGAAACTGCACCCTTTAGTTTAATGAGCATCAATTTATATTATTTTTTTCAATATATATGCATGATTATCTCAGAATGTGGTACTATCAGGGAGATTCATCAGATGGCAATCCAAGATAGCAGACCAAAGCATGTTGAACTGTTCATTCTACATTGCATGAAATGGTGGATGGTCTATTGTAACTGATGCCTGTGTATGCTGTCTCTGGCCACTGAGTGGCCAAACCAACATTGATGTGGAGTTGCTGGCATTGGACTGGGGTAGGCACAGTAAGTAGTCTCACAACACCAGGTTAAAGTCCAACAGGTTTATTTGGGAGCACGAGCTTTTGGAGCACTGCCCCTTCATCAGGTGAGTGAAGGGGCAACGCTCACCTGATGAAGGGGCAGCGCTCTGAAAGCTCGTGTTACCAAATAAACCTGTTGGACTTTAACCTGGTGTTGTGAGACTACTTACTAAATCAACATTCACATTTCTTTAAAAAAGCAAAATAACACGGATGTTGGAAATCAGGAATAAAAGCAGAAAACACTGGAAAAACTCAGCAGCAGTATCTGTGGAGGGAGAAACAGAGTTAATGGAGTAAATTTTCCCATCCCGCCCACCATGGGAATCATAGTGGGTAAGGGGCGGAGCATGGTAATGTCCGTTGACGTCGGTAGGGATTTTCCGGTTTCGGGGTGAGTGTGGTCGGAAAATCCCACCAAATGTTCCGGGCCTAACTGACTCTTCTACAGAACTGAAGAAAGGTAGAAATGTACAGAATTATCTAACTGGAAAGGGGGCGGAGGAGGTGGGGCAGTTTAGAAGAGCTGGAATTAGTCAGGGTAAAGGAGATATAGACAAATATGTCCTGGACGTCAAGACAAAGTGGAGTGTTAATGGCGCTATTAAGGAATGAAAGGTACTAACAGTGGCAAAAGGTAATGGGGGCATCTGAACAGCCTGGGACGGGTAGTCAAGTGGGGGGAAGGGAGGGGTTATGTTGGGGCAGGCCAGAGAGCTGAAAAACAACTAACAACAAACTACAAAAGTTGGGGAGGGAAGTTAATATAGACGGGGAAGTTTACTGTCTAAAGCTGTTGAACTCAATGTTGAGGCCAGAAGGCTGTAATGTGCATATCGGAAGATGAGGTGATGAGGTGATGCGTTGGGCATCACTGGAGCATTGCAGCAGGCCAAGGATGGGCATGTGGTCATGAGAGCAAGGTCCTGAGTTGAAATGGCAAACAGCGGGAAGGTTGGGGACATGCTTGTGGACCCCAACCTTCTCACTGGGGCCTACAAAGGTGTTCCACAAAGTGGTCACCCAGTCTGCATTTAGCCTCTCCAATATAGAGGAGACCGCATTGGGAGCAGCGAATACAGTAATTTTTTTTACTCTTCCCTGAATTCGGCTTACTGGTCCCGTTCAGGAGCCCAAAAATCTGCAAAGCTCATTGTAATTCCCTCCGAGGTTGGTCATTCTTTTCCTTTCCCCAGATGGCGCCGGAGTATGGTGACTTCATGCAAGCTGTGCCCAGCATACCTTCTAATTCTATCTTTTACTCTCATTCTATGCTTCTAAAACTTCATTCACTATATTTTGCACTCTCTACTTTCCTTCCCTATGAACGGTATGCTTTGTCTGTATAGCGCGCAAGAAACAATACATTTCACTGTATGCTAGTCCATGTGACAATAATAAATCAAATTAAAACATTCCTTATCCTCAAACCTGAATGTTTACGGCAGAAATATATTACTGCTTCCCCTGTAGGAAAGAGAAGTTTCCAAGGGTGATTTCAACTCCCAGTGGATAATCTCACGTGACAGAAATACTGACTGGGGCATTGGACACAAGCGAAAGAGCTCGAGAGAGAAAGATTTGGATCATCTTTCATTTTTCACACACAATTATCTGATGACTCCAAAGCGCCTTTCAGCCATTGAGAACTATTTGAAGTGTTTGAAGGCAAACTCCCACGAACAGCAATGAAACGACAAAATAATCTACTTCAGCGATACCTGTTACATCCACCTGAGAGAGAATCTCAACCACGAGACAATGAGCGGAATTTTATGGCCGTTCACGCCAGTGGGATTTTCCAGTCCCGCTGCAGCGAATGGAGGTTTAGCTGAGCACCAAATTTTCTGTCCTCTCTTGCAGCTGGGCGTGAACGGCCAGAGAATTCCGGCCAATACATCTGATAGTGCAGCCATCCCTCATTATTGCACTGGAATTTCATAGAATCCTACATAGCAGCAGGAGGCCATTTGGCCCATCGAGTGTGCACCGCCCATAATCCCAACCAAACCCTATCCCCTGGGAATGTCAGCCGAGCATTTCTATTCTAGGATAGGACAGGCACCCACAAATCTTTGAGTCGGAAGTAGGAGTGCTACCAACCAAGCTACGTGCAAGGCATCAATACAGCTGCCAGGGGTAGTGATGGAAGAAGGTACAATTTTGTCTTTTAAAAAGCATTTAGACAGTTACATGGGTAGGGTGGGTATAGAGGGACATGGGCCAAACCCGAGCAATTGGGACTAGCTTAGTGGTTAAAAAAAAAGGACAGCGTGGACAAGTTGGGTCAAAGGGCCTGTTTCCATGCTGTAAACCTCTATGACTCTATGACAGCAGATTAATGGCATTGTCCATTTTCAAGATGAGCTCTGTTCCCAGTTGGCATCTCTCATGTGAAGGTCCGCACTTTGAGCGCCGATTTGCTGAATTTACGCTTTGTCTGTCGATGGAATTTTGAGTTCACAGTGAGAACATTACTTGCATAAGGAGCTGTGTTAACAGAAAGAATTGCAGTGTGACTTTGTGAAGTCGACCACTTGTGCAAATACATGAAAATACATGCATTTTCAAGAAACCCTGACACAATTCTACGGAGAGAGACAAAATGTCACACTTACTTCTCATTCAAAGACCACACAGTCTTTTGAAAATGAGTAATACAAATAAAGTACAAGGCAAGAAGCAAGAATCTGATTTCTATGAATTCTTTATAGGCTGATTCAAAGTGCATCATTTTGGAACTGAAAAAGAGAGTCAAGTAGTGTCAGCAACTCAATTTAGAAAAGAAAATCGCTAAACTTCAGTTTATTTTTTTTCCTATTTGATTGATAAAGCGGCATCCAAAACTGTGACAAAATGTAATTTGTCTAAATATAAAGACTGTCACATTTTTTAAAAGTCAAACGCCCAAAATTAACCTGAGTAATGCTATCATGCTTGAATGAATTTCCACTCTGTCCATTGTTTTGGTGGAAGCTTTAAAATTAGGTTAACATAAGCACTGAAAGGGCAATTTTATAAGATATTTGAAAATCAAGAGATATATTTACAGAAGAAAGAAAAGATCCAAACAATGAAGGATTTCTTCCACTTATTAATGAATCGATGTGGTTATTGTAAAATTAGAACTGACGCTAAAAGTGTAAAGAGGGTGCGACAAGAGTCAGAACTATATTTATGTAAAGGATTATTAGAAACTAGAATAGATGGCTATTCAAAATGAATCAATCTTATTGTTTAAAAGGATTTACATTAGCATTTGAATCGAAGGTAAAAAAGATGGAAAACACTGCAGATGTTGGAAATGTAAAATAAAAACAGAAAGTGCGAGAAATACTCAGCAGGTCTGGCAACATCTGTGAGGGGAGCAATAGAATTAATATTTCAGGGTGATGACCTATGCCTGGGGGGTGGCACAGTGACCCTGTGGTTAGCACTGCTGCCTCACAGTGCCAGGGACTTGGGTTTGATTCCTGGCTTGGGTCACTGTCTGTGTGGAGGCTGTACGTTCTCCCCGTGTCTGCGTGGGTTTCCTCTGGGTGCTCCGCTTTCCTCCCGCAGTCCAAAAGACATGCTGGTTAGGTGCCTTGGCCATGCTAAATTCTCCCTCAGTGTACCTGAGCAGGCACCGGAGTGTGGCGACTAGGGGATTTTCACAATAACTTCATTGCAGTGCTAATGTAAGCCTACAAATAAACTAACAAATAAAATTTTAAACTAACTGCAGAATTCTGATACAAATTTATCAACCTGAAGGTTAATTCTGTTTCTCTCTCCACAGATGTGGGAGACCTGCTGGATAATTCTAGCATTTTCTATTTTTTATTCTCAAACGGGATCAATGTATAGCTCACATGAAGCTAGAAGCAGCCTGCACACAATGGACCAAAATGGGTATCTGATGTACAGCTAACAATGGGACAAGAGCAATAAGCTAAAATGGCTGCCTCCTCTCATTAAATTTCAACAAGAATGATGTTGACATGTGCTGTTCACTTGTGCCATCCTTTGCAGTGATTCCCTGATGAATATTTCACCTCCGTTAACAAAACAGAAACAAACATAGTTGGTTTTGAAACAAAAAAATATTGAGCGCGACAATAAAGTTTGCGTTCCAAAAGATTGACAGCAAAAACAAAACGGAGCATTTAATTATTTAGTCCTGCCTTCTCATGGTGTGAAAATGCATGAAGAAATAGCTGTCTGTCATGCGAAGGGTTAATAGGTTTGTGAGATGATTACACCATAAAAGTTTAAGAAGTGCATGTGTTCTGAACTCCGCTCAATGTAAAAAATCTACGAAGCGATCGATATCTGAGCAACTGTATCACTTGTTGTATCAGATACACGATCATTATCTGATTTCCATTTTTGTGCGACTAACCTGCTTTATTATTGCACTGCTCTGCATTTTGAACTTGGCTTTAATTAATGCTGCAAGTTTGTTAATGTTTACTCAAATGGCACCTTACTGCTCTTTCTTAATTCAAGAAGGTGGGAATTGAAAGTAACCATTTTACTTGGAAAGTTACAAAACAAAAACTTGCTTGCTTTCAATAAGAAAAATTCAGTTGTTTCAAAATGGAGGCACTTCATGAACCCTATCTTCTTATTAATAATTTATTGAGAATTTCAGAGATGCGATCTACTCTTCTTTTGTACACATTGGTTACAGTACCCTTGAGGGACAATAGAAAGTCCTGCAGGCTTCAGGGCTGCATGTCCGTTAGCTGACAACATTTGAGATTATTTCAGAGTACAAACACAGAACAACCGACACGGAATTGCCAGCTTACTTCAGGCTCATGAAACGGGAATGAAAGTTAAGTCCAGACATTACTGTGTGAGATGATAAGAAACGATCGTTAAGCTTCTCCCTTGCCCATTCGCTTAATGAAAGCAGTATGTCTTTTAAAATGAAGTCACATTGCATAACATGTTAAGAGCACAATCATTTCTAGACTATATGATCACAAATGATCGTTTTAAAATGAGCTCAAAAACTGCTGCAAACACACATCAAGTCAAGTCAGCCTTTGCAATGACAAATAGATGAATCATTCAGATGCAGACCTTCAACATAGTCATTGAAGTTTCCAGCATGGAAACAGGCCCTTTGGCCCAACTTGTCCATGCCGCCCCTTTTTTTAACCACTAAGCTGTTCCCAATTGCCCATGTTTGGCCCATATCCCTCCACACCCATCTTACCCATGTAACTGTCTAAATGCTACTTAAAAGACAAAATTGTACCCGCCTCTACTACTACCTCTGGCAGCTTGTTCCAGACACCCCTCCCTCTGAGTGAAAAAATCGCCACTCTTGCATCTCTCCCCTCTCACCTTAAACCTGTGCCCTCTAGTTTTATACTCCCCTACCTTTGGGAAAAAATGTTGACTATTTACCTTACCCATGCCCCTCATCATTTCATCACCCCTCAGTCTCCTACAATTCTGTTTGATAGTTGCCATCCAGAAATATTACCTTGTATTTCTTGCTCACACCATAACTGTCCCTCTGTGGCAGTCCCAACAATTCTGGGTTTTACTTCAGATTTTCCAGCATTTATTGTTTTCCTTTTCTCTCCACATCGTTAGGCAGTGATGATATTTGGTGAATAACGTTGTGAGGTGAAATAAACACATCTTCGGGATTATACTGTCACTTGCTCGGGACTAATTTACCTCGACATATTTCAGCATCAGAGAGGTGCCACTGAGGGAATTCAGCTGATCTACCACACTTGACTGAGTGTCTCAATTGTGATTTCTAACAAAATAAAGGTGTGTTGATTAAATTGGTAGACATCACGTTTTATAATCAGATATTTCAGATTGCAGATTACTCTGCCAAATCAGATGGTCCTTTTGTTTTTATCTTGCTTTCTTTTCACGCAAGTGACTCAATGTAAACCATGAACTTAAAAGGTTTTCAAATGTGAATTGAGGTTTTTCAATGTTTTTTTGCTTTCTGCTCCTTCTCTCTGGCCTGTGTTGACATTTGTCAAAAAAATAATGAGATTGCATCTGTTCTGCCGGAGCTCGTGTAATTATTTATTCCTGACATTTGTTTTATTTTTAACTGAGCCATAGACTCATGAAGGTGAAGGAGGTTATTGGTGGGCAAAGCTCACACTTCCATTTTGAACACCCTCCAACATGTCATGCCAGATACTGTATGGTTAGATGCAAAGCACTGTAGGGATCCTATGATTTCCGAAAGGCATTTGATAAAGTGCCACATGACAGGGACAGCGGTAGCACAAATACAAAGCTGGCTGGATGACAGTGTTAACAGTTACTGTTCAGACTCGAAGAAGATTTATTGTGGTGATTCGCAGAGGTTGGTACTAAGACGACTGCTTTAAGAATGGCACGGTGGCACAGTGGTTAACACTGCTGCCTCACAGCGCCAGGGACCCGGGTTCAATTCCTGGCTTGGGTCACTGTCTGTGTGGAGTTTGCACATTCTTCCCGTGCCTGTATGGGTTTCCTCTGGGTGCTCCTGTTTCCTCCCGCACTCCAAAGATGTGCAGCTTAGGTAGATTGTCCATGTTAAATTGCCCCTTAGAGTCCAAAGATATATAGATTAGGGAGATTTGTGGGATAAATAAATGGGGTTACAGGGTAAGCCTGGGTCAGTGTCGGTGCAGACTCGATGGGCCAAATGGCCCCCTTCTGCAATGTAGGGATTCTGTGATGGATCTACCTTCTGTTTGGTTCTAACAATGCATTTTATCCCCAGTTATAGCTGTGGGCCTGGTAGTGGTGCTCTTGCTTCTTGCCGAGGGTTCAAGTCTCACTCCAGGACTAGAACACAAATTTAAGGCTGCCACTACAGTGCAGGATGGGAGTGCTGCACTGTTGGAGGTGCCCTTGTTTGGATGAGACATTAAATTGAGGCCCTCTCAGGAGGGGCAAAAGATTCAATGGCACTATTTTGAAGAAATGCAGGGGAATTACCCCAGGCATCCTGGCTGATATTTATCCTTCAATTAATATCACTACAACCGAATATCCAGTCTTTTCCCTTTGCTGTTTGTGGGATCTTGCTGTGTGTAAATTGTTGACTGTGTTTCCTCCAGCGAAACAGTGGCCACATTTCAAAAGCAGGGCATCTGGTGATCATGAAAGGCTCTATATAAATGTACCTCCTGCTTTTTTCTCATAACCTACACAGCATCAGCGTTTGTTGTCTATTATCCATGTTAGCTATACAATGGCCTCTCTGAGTATGTTTGCCAACTGCCTAACTATGGCCAGTATTGGGCAGTAGTTGCCTCAGAGCCAGAAGATGGAGGATTCATGCTTCTCAAATTATGAAAACAATCTAGCCAAATGTGACATAAGGGGCGCAATTCTACCATCTGGGACTATGTACCATGGCGGGGTGGGATTGCAGAGTGTTGCAGATTGCAACCACGCCAGCCCCGACCGCATTAACTATGCGGGTTTAGCACCATATTCTGGGATGGGTGCGCTGGCACCCGTCCCACCATCATATCTGGGTGTCATGTTGAAGAGGTGGCCAATATCACTGACCGACCATTGAAGAAAGAAGATGGACCTCCAGGAACACTCTAAGGCTGGAAGACAGACCTCCTCGATGACAGGAAGATCCACTTGTATATGATCCCCCCCATCCACACACTACTGTGGCGTTACGGGGTCCATCTCCATCCCCAACTTTGGAGTCAGGCCCCACCCCCGCTTTAGGGGAGATCCCGCTGGCAAGAAGGGCCAGAAAATACGGTTCATTGACTCTCTGGGCGGGATTTCCCAGCCGCACTTGCCCCAAAACTGGAAAACCCCGCCCGAGGTCGTGGACCTTCCCATGGTCCACTGCGCGCCCCCCCCCCCCCCCCCCGCTAGGATTCCCATGGCGGGTGAAATGGGAAAACTTCCCCCTCTTTCTGTCTCATAGATGCTGCCAGACCTCCTGGGTTTTTCCAGCACTTTCTGTTTTTTAATTGCAGATAGCCAGCATCCGCTGTATTTTGCTTTTATTTGTAAGGACCCATCCTGATTCAATAACAGTCCTCATGAGGTCTGTGCGCCGTACCTGCGAATCACATCCTGATTTGGGCAAGGTCTAACTTCAGGCCATTGCACCCCAATTTGACATCCTACTGTAAAAAGAATGCACAGGCCCCGGAGGGTTGCCAACCGTGATCAAATATATTCCTGGAAGTTTCTCCACACGACTTTTCCCCTAAGCTCCTGCCATTAATTGGCCAACGCATGTGGCATGTTGCCTTCGTACGCCCATTGGAAAGCAAAAAAACTCATTGGGTGGTGCTTGACTCTCAGCCAAACATTCCTTTGCTCCCAATTTTCAAAGAAAACTAAAAGAAGAAGTCATGGGTGGGGGTGGAGGGGGGGGGGTGGGGGAGGCTGCGAGGCAAGGATGTGAGGAAGGAAGAGTTTTTGTGTTGGCGGGGGGGTGGCGGTTGGGGAACGGATTGTCGGATGGGTTGATGGAAGTTGCAGCATTAGGACAGGACGGGGCCACAAAATTACTTTAACACATGGATGGGAATTTCAAACTTGAGGTATGGTGGGGGAACCTCAAAGTGAAGGAAAGGCTGGGATGGTCAGGTATAACTCGATGAAAAATAGGATCCTCTGTTGCTTGTAACCTGTGAGTACAATTGCGACTGGATGCCAGGTATAATTGAACAGATTGAAGAGGACCTAAGCTTATTATTTATTTACTGTGAGCACATGTATTATTTAAAAACGGTGAAGATTTGAACAATGTGAAAAAAAAATGGCTTTTAATACTAATTAGAGTCACCATGACAAATTTGGTATTAATTAAATAAATAAATTTCAAGTTAAAAAGTTTATTTATTAATCACAAGTAAGGCTTACATTAACACCGCAATGAAGTTACTGTGAAATTCCCCTAGTCGCCACACTCCAGCGCCTGTTTGGGTCAATTCAATGCACCTAACCAGCACGTCTTTCAGAATGTGGGTGGAAACAGCAGCACTCAGAGGAAACCCATGCAGACACGGGGAGAACGTGCAAACTCCACACAGACAGTGACCTCAGCCGGGAATCGAACCCGGGCCCCTGGCGCATTGAGGCAGCAGTGCTAACCAATCTGGAGCATTGGAGGAAGGGGACAAGAGAAAGATTACCTGACAACAGGCAATTAAAGAAATCTTTGTAAAGGAGAGAGTTTGTAACTAAGCCAGGGCTTGGATGAAGAAAGGATCTTGTGTTTAGCTAGTTGGACAGGCCTCAGAAAGCACCGCTGAAAAGACAAACCTTCACTCTTTGGAAAATTAAAACAAAAGATTGATCCAAACTCCCACCTGCTCACTTTGTTTCTAAATATAAACCTTCCGTTGTTTCGATTGTTTATCTTCACAGGCCGCAGAGGAACAAGACAGTGGGAAGGAAAGACACAGAGCTTTTCCTGTCATTCTACAACTTGAGAGGTTGCAGTGTTCAGTCAGCTGGATTTGACACAGAGGCGTGAAAACCATGAGTGGCTCACACCCGCACGGTGATGAAAATATCTTTCCCCCAGTCTACACAGGAAGGTTCTGGTGGCTTCTGCAGAAACCTTTTCATCTGCTCACCAAGTTATTAAAACAAGATGACTAGTCCTTGCCCTACCTTACGGTACTTGTGAATCACTTACATAACCTTTTTTGAAAATTGTTGCAAATGTATTGCTTTTGGTTGTTCTCAGTTCCCTGCCAGCAATATAAAAAAACCACATACAACACCTATGAGATAAACCATCATTAATGAGCTCTTGCAAACATGAAGGGCTGAATGGCCACCTTTCGTGCCACAATTTTAACCATTTCTCTGATTCAGTGAATTGGCTCAATTGATAAAGGGGCAGCTCTGGGTTCAGGACCAGACTGGGCTGATACCAACTTGGCCAGAAGAAAGTTATGGATAAAGTTCTCCCATCTTAAGACCAAGGCTGGAATTCTCCAGCCGTTCCCAACAGCAGGACCCTCTGGTTTAGTCAACAGCAAACCGCCTGCCACAGGGTTCCTGGTGGTGTGGGGTGACTCCAATGGAAAGTCCCATTGACAGTGACGGGACTGGAGGATCCCATTGCCAGAGAGCGGCGCGCCGTCTCCCGCCACCGAGTAAAACGCTGAGGGGAGGCCGGAGAATCTCACTCTAAATCCCACTGCGGGTGCCGGAATGCGGAGTGTTTCCCGCTGGCAGCAGCCAGTAGAAAAACATGCCAAATCTTCCAACCCCGACCTCATTAATTGTGCACCCAGCTGTTTTATGCCACATTCAATGGCGGGGCAGGCCTGGGTGACACATAGTCTGCCGTCATGTCCAGGTGTCATGCTGAAGAGGCGCCCAACACCACAGACCCATCATTGAAGAAAGAAGGCGGGCGTCCTGAAAAGAAAATGGACCATTGGGAGCACTCTGAGACTGGAAGGTGGAGCTCCGCTGGGACATCTAATCTGGAAAGTCTACCTGCAGACGCCCCCCGACCTACAGCTGTGGTGTTCCAGGGTCCAAGGTCCTTAACTCCAAGGGCAGCCCCAGGCATTGCTCAGATGAGTCTCCAATCTGCACGGCAAGTTGTTTCAAATGTGCTTCATGTCCGCCTGTTTTCCCACCAGCACTGTGGGTAGTTGGAGGGGAGTTTGCACCTTCATCTGCAGCCCATTAAAGGGACGCAGATGAGGTTTCCCCAGCCTCTGGTGGGATTTCTGACCCACCATGATGGGCACCAGCAGAAGATCCTGTAAATTCAGTAAACCAGTAAATTCACACTGGTGTGGAACCGACTTCTGGGCCTCCCACCATATTCTCCCACCAGACCCACCATCAAACCCACTGGCAGGGGATTGGGAGAATACTGCTCTACAATTCCGGCAGAAGCCAGGGAAGCAGTTCCCACTTTCCATCAATATCCAGTGATCTCTAATGGATATCGAACAAGGACAATATAGAGATTACTTATGATAGATCCCGTAGTTGAATCGCCCATCATTCGCACTCACCGTGTCGGTTAATTCAGGGAGAATGGACATTTGGATATAGGAGAAAATTGGAGTTGGGAATGTAGCTAATGTTAAGATATATGGGAAAATGAAAATGCTTACTGACAAGATACTTAGTCGACCATAGTTGTGAGAAGGCAGTTGTTATTAAAAATGTAATTATTAATGAACTTTCCAAATGCATCACTATTTCCAATGTTATAATCACTGTGTTATTCAGTATTAGCAACACATCATGCCAACACATGCTACTTTCCTCCTCTGGTGCAAAATGTAAAAGGAACAAATGCTTGCAATTACTGGTTGCTATTGCCCACACTGCCATTTGTGGTGGAACCCATTCAAACATTCACTTCTGCAATTCAATCCGAGCAGGAATTCACCCACGTCCCAAAGCCCCACAGACCGCACATCAGGTTTGATCCAATTTTTTAAAAGCACCATTGCCTTCCACTGAAGTTTTGCCTGTAATGTTAGGCTGACAATCGTGGCTTATGGATAATCGTAGAATGTTCCAAACTTAGACCAGGCCACCTGGTTCAATGTTAGGCTTTGGAACATTGTAAAATGGAGGCGAATAGAAAGAAGTTACGATTTTTTGCTACCAAATTAAATGCAGAGAAATGGGTGAATCGCACTGTCAATTTAGCAACAAAATTTAAACTTGTTTTACAAAGCGGGGACTGTTAGAAAAACTCAGCAGGTCTCGCAGTGAGCTAAATTTTTCCAACAGTCTCTGTTTTGTTTCTGATTCCAATATCTGCAGTATTTTGCTTATTCTAAATTTCTTTCAGATTGGTGGACAGTTCTGTATATTGTGATCTGATAAATACATGAACAATTTTACTTTGATATCATTTTTAATCTGTAAAATAAACTGATTTAGCAAACTTTTGTTTCTTCAACTGCACTGTACACCCACTTCACGAAATGATTCACTCCCACGTTTGAAGAAAACAGCTTAAAAAGAGCGAATTAAGTCCTTACATTAAAATATGAAGAAATTACACATTTAAAAAAAATATATGTTTAGGCAATGGGTGATTTTTGTTGATGTTTTAAAATTTAATAAGCTTGATTCTTGAGCAGTGCCATGCAAATGCATATTTCAAAATCACAATTTTTTCCAAATGAAAGCTCATCTCTTTCCTGTTGATATTTAAAAGTGAAATGCCCACAAATCTGTTTTCTGATAGAAAAAAATACTTTTGCTACTTTCTTTCAACCAGATATAAATTTGTCTTCGAGCTCAAGACGTGCAGATTTTGTAAACTAATGAGTTACCTGCCTAATCAGCAATCAAATAGACAGTGAAAATGATGCTAGTTAATATTATTAAATAAACCTCAGATGATGATTAGTCTGTAAAATGTACTTTCTCTTTGGACTCGCCAGGATGTGATTTCTTATTGGAAAATGTGCTGTTTGGGTTGAATACCATAATCACTGAATGCAACCAGCAAACAGCTCTTTTGAGTAAAACCAGCGAGAAGTCTACATTGCAATATGTATAACTGGTAAGCAACACGGCGACCATACAAGCGGAATAAACTTAACCAGGTTTTAAAATGATGAATCTTTCTGCAACCAGATTCATTTTATTCATTCTGTAATCGCAGAATCTTTCAAAAGAGTTTCATTTAAATATGAGTCACCCCTTTTTCTTTTTTCGCATCGAACTCTTTGGATTTATGTGCGTAGTATTTGTGCGTTGTGTTGTGTGTTGCATACTGACGCCTGGTTAAAACTGTTTGCCATGTTTAACTCTAGCACTGATGAACTCCAGGTTTATGCATCTCAATGCGCTGGGTGTCATTATCCTGGCATTCATTCTGTTCAGAGGTAGTAATGTCGTTGAAGAAAAAAAAGTCCTAGTTATTTATCTTTAACATCTCCAAGCTTAACGTATAAAGCACGAGACATGGCAAATATATATCTCGAATCACTGGCTGTGTACAATTAGATAACGTTTAATATGGAAAAAAATAGTAACTAAATTATCAAAGGTTTTTCAACACACACCTGCTTTGGCATGAGATTAAATTACTTTTTTTTTCAAAATGATGACAGTCATGAGAAGGAAGCAGCTGCTACCATTTTGTTTGTCTCAAAGAATTAGCTGAATTCATTAACGTGCTAACCTGTGGAACTAAACACTCACTCCCTCCACAGCTACTGCACTATGGGCAGAGAACATCACAACACATAGAAACCTTACAGCATTTAGGCATGCAACATTTTCGAAATTCGGAACAACCTTACTAATGTCTTAGAAATGCGGTGCATACATTATTGCAAAAGGATCCACAGTCACAAATAAAGTCGGAATCGACACCCTTCAAATGACAGACTTTAAAAGAAAGCTTTGTCCAGAATTAATCTTCCAGCTAATTTAGTAAAAAATAATTGTTACCATTGACAAGATACAGAAGTCCAAAGTCACACTGGGAACCTTTAGAAAGTCCTTCAACTAAATAGTGAAACTTTATTCGTATTGCGACATAAGCATGTGACTGAAACATTATGGGAACATATTGTTTAGAGTATCTGAGAAAATGTACAGCTGCAACTTAAAAACTGTTTTTGCATGGTTCTATTCAAATGAATATTCTACACAAGTGTAGACCAATGTCGAATAATTTGATGATGGAGTCATTGAACATTCACATTAACTTAACCTTAAATATTCTGTATTAGAAAAGGTTTAACTTATTTTATCCTTCCACCTTATTCTGCAGAAGACTAGTTTTGTTGTCAAGACTGTTCAAAATTGTGAAGACGCTTCAGTCTTTAACTTAAAAATTATTTTCGACTGATTATCTTCTAAGAGATGCAACAGTTAATCATATTGCACCCGCATCCTGTTTTAGACTGGCACTGGTTGACTTTAAAGTGGGCAGCTGAATGAATGTTGCTGCATTAACAAGATGAGGCAGAGATGTGGAAATACTACATATGGTTTGACAAGAAAAAAAAATGTTAAGTTATATTATTTCACCAGATGTGTCCTGTAGCATTTTCTTTACACTTCTAGTTCTAGGGGTAAAAATATTGTCTTAGTCAATAATGTACATTGTGACTCTCCTTTCAAATTTCGTCAAGATATCGAGCAACTTCACAAAAATCCCAATAATCCCCAAGACACAGTGTAAATCTGAGAACCTATTATTTTCTGTAAGAATCGCCAAAGCCCCATTACGTTTATTCTGACGGGGCAGGAAACAGGACATTCTCATGATAAGAAAAGGTCACTTGGCCTAACATGCAGCCCTTCTTGATTGTTCTAACCATCTACCCACCTTCTCACCATATTGCTCAATCCATCTACCCACTTTCTCATCATAATGCTTAATTCACCTTTCTTCAAAAACTCATGTACATTTGTGAACCCATCTGCACCACTTGCTTCGATTTGTTTCGAATCCTTCCCTTGTGTGAAACACCTCTCCCTGAGATATTTATTTATTTCTAATTTCCTCACTTTTAAATCACGTCCTCTGCTTTTACCAACCCTTCGTCAGCACAACCGCTTTGGAAAAGAATTGCCGTTCGCGCTTATCAAGGGCTGACAAGGTTTAACAAGCCAAGTTAGAGTTAATTTCATTTAAATCTCCCAGACACACCAGAAAAAAAAACTTTGTAAGATTAGATCAACATTTAAAAATAAAAGGGAAGGAATACATCTCCGAATGATTTAATCATTCGATTCGAAGCTACACATAAAATGAAACAGAGCTCACAAATAATTTATGGCAAAGGATTGAAGTAACTATCAAGTCATGCATTCCAGGGTGTGGAGCAATTCTGGGAAGTTGAGAATCCAATCAACGGAGATTACTGCACAAGGTACAAAATCCATTGTTGCTCCCTCCTGCCTTTCCTCACAATTGTCAAATAATTCAAGAATAGTGGAAATAAAAAGGTCACATCTTACCTCGCAGGTCTCCACTTTACTGCAACACTTGCACAGACACACACATGCAGGCACACACACAAGTGCATCTGTTGAAGATGCCGCATTATTTGATTATTTTGCCCCAACCTGGTGCAGCAATCGTGAGCCGCTCATACAATGAGCACACGGACTAATCTCGAGAAAATTGTTTTATTTTGGGCGCTATTATCTACAAGCACATCGACTCTCACATCCTTGCATGCAGCTCCATCTGATATGTATGCATGGCCTCCATTTTTTTTGGGCCTTGCAAAATTCTTAGAATATAAATAATGGAAAAATGAAATCAATCAAATAATCAACAGAAGTTATTTTTGTCTGTTTTTCACTGGCAAAAAATGAAGAGTTTCACACCTGGGGGAGGCACTACAGAATTTAATGTTGAAGCTTGACAAAAACATGGTTCACTTCAGAACCATGTTCTTAGAATCAAGACTGTGGCAAGTGTTTTGCATTAATCACTAGGCTAATCAGAGCAGGGCTGGTTGGTGGGGGGGGGGGGGGGAGCCAGAACGACGGTAATGTAGCATTTCTCATTCATAGCACAACTTGCTAAGGGAACGGGTGCCAGTGCCACTGTATGTCATGCTTATTGATTCATTTTCTTAGAAAATGGTGACTAACGAATTGAAAATTAATTGCAACTCTTGGAGTGAGGGGGAGAAGAGATCGGGGGTTGGCAGCCCTTTCACTGATTGCAATCCATTCTCATCACCCATATGTTAAATCTGTTAATTTGGCTGAAGGAAGGAAGGATGAAAGTGGAGGAGGAGGAGGAGGAGGGGAAGACACAAAAAAAAACCCCATGGCCTAACCACTAACATGCTTCACACTGGAATGTTTGTAACACAAGACCTACAGAACTAACTCACTGTTTGAGGATTTTCTAAGAACGAAATCTCTCCCCGTTTCAAACCCAAAACATTGGTTTTCAAATTGGCTGAAAGTTGAAATGATCAGATTTTTCCTCTCTCTCAGATTTTAAGGTTTTCTCCCTCCCTCAGGTGAAAGGCACTGACTCCTGGTGGGTGCAGTTCCTCAAGACCAGACCCGGGCAGCACTCAAAATTATTTGGCCCATGCAGCCATCAGCCATCGAGCAGCCTTGGGCAGTAAGACTATTATTTTTTGACTATGAATCTTGTGTTTACTTGATTAACCCTTCTCCCCCTCCTTCCCCAGAGCCCCTTTCCCGAACTCCCCAGTAAGGTAAATGCCTCACTATTCTCCCCTGTCTTAGCCCCACAGGAGTGCCTTGGCCAATTACAGTCACCCGCTAAGATAAAAGCAAAATATTGCCGATGTTGGAATCTGAAACAATAAGCAGAAAATGCCAGAAAATCTCAGCAGGTCTGACAGCATCCATGGAGAGAGAATAGAGCCAACGTTTTGAGTCTGGATGACCCTTCTTCAGAGCTGAAGACAAAGAAAATGGGATGAGATTCCATTCATCCACTGGCTGCCCTCACTGTGATTAGCCTGTTTCCCCGTGTATAAAATAAAATATACAGTGGCAACATATCATATGTTCCGAACTTTGAGGCCAACCACTGCAAATAGCAACTGACTAGATGCTCATAACAAAGCACACAACTGTTTTTATCCACTGGTGTCATTATGTTTGAGGATATAACATGATAGTTTTGCGAATCAACAGTTGCCAGCAGTTGACCAAAGTACTGAGGAAGGCTAAGAATGAATCTTTCCTTAAACATACATGAAATTTTAAAATCTTTTTTCTTAATATTATCAGTGCTTGTATTGGAGCATCTTTTAAAAACAATTTTCTTCTGCTTTTTTTTGTTAAATCCAAAGACTGAAGACTGGCTGCCACCTAATAAATACTTTGCAAAGAGGTTTGATTTGTTGCCTTTTCTATATATGGAGTGGCACAGGGTTAATGTGAAGAAAGAGCCTCTTTTTTAAAGAAAAAACGCACTGTGTAAAGCAGATAGCAAATAAACATCACTTATAATGTGTGCAAAACCTCAGGAAGTAGGGTTGCTGCACTTGAGAGCACATCTCATTCTCAGAATGGTCTGGCCAGGAAGTGAAAGTGGTTTGGATGATATGAGAACAATCTGTGGCTCCGAGCTGCTTTTTGCAAGTTTATTTTCTCCCTCCCTTCTTCTCTCCCTTTCTTTCTCTCTCTCGCTCTCATTCATTTGCCATCAGAGCTTGACCTTTTAAGGAATTCAGTGGATACCTCCTTCAGATGTTGAGGATGAGAGAAATCATGTGTATCGTTCAAGGGTTATCTCTCTGACTAGAGGGGTATGGTTGTTTGCTGGAAAGCGGTAATGGCGACATTTTAAATATGCTTTGCAACAAGTAGTGACCATCTACTCACTGTTTTCATTGTTGGTCTGTGTTGCAGTAAGAGAGGTGAAGGGCGATGATGAATAAGAGGAGGCAGTGGCATAGTGGTATTGTCACTGGTCTAGTAATCCAGAGACCAAGGGTAATGCTCTGGGGCCACTGTTCAAATCCCACCATGGCAGATGGTGAAATTTGAAGTGTTAAATGATGACCATTAAACCATTATCGATTGTCATAAAAACTCATCTGGTTCCATTAGGGAAGGAAATCTGCCATCCTTACCTGGTCTGGCTTACTTGTGATTCCAGATCCACAGCAATGTGGCTCACTCTTAAACAAGGATAATTTGGACTGGTCAATAAATGTTGGCCCAGCCAGTGACACCCACATCCCATGAAAACATTAAAAAATGCCAAGATTTATGAGTGAGCCCTTTTCTTATGAGGGGAGGTTTTGGAATTTCAAATACCAATTTATTGACCAAGAGAAACTTTAATAGACCATAAGATATAGGTGCAGAATTAGGCAATTTGGCCCGTCGAGTCTGCTCCGCCATTCAATCATGGCTGATATGATTCTCATCCTCATTCTCCTGCCTTCTCCCCGTAACCCTAAAGTGAGTATGTAATTTGTTTACTGCAGTGTTTAATGCTGACCAGGCATAGATGTGGTTATGGCACTCATTTTGGTCAAAGAATATCTTATTAAACACTCAGATCATACAGGTTAACAAATGGCTCCATTCCGGAATCAAGGAAGTGAGCACTCACGATGATCAAACAAATGCTCACTCTGACTTTGCATGAATATTAATAGACAGATAAAATGATTAAAGTACATTTGCATAAAATTGTGTGATTGAATATTGAGGTCACACGCACAAAGTTCAAGCGAGGCCAAATTTTTCCCATGTGATGGACTTAAAAGATCCCATGGCGACTGTCTTACAGAAGAGCAGCAGAGTCTTCCCCAGTGTCCTGGCCAATATTTATCCATCAATCACCATCATTTGAAAACAGATTACCGGGCAATTAACACATTGCCGTTTCTGAGAGTTTACAACGAACAGATTTTTAAAGATTAATTCGTGGGACTTGGATACCGTTGGCTGGCTAGCATTTATTGCCCATCCCTAGTTGCCCTTGTTCAGAGGGCAGTTGAGAGTCAACCACACTGCTGTGGTTCTGGAGTCACATGTAGGCCAGACCAGGTAAGGACAGCAGATTTCCTTCCCTAAAAGGACATTAGTGAACCAGATGGGTTTTTCCGACAATCGACAATGGTTTCATGGTCGTTAGTACATTCTAATTCCAAGTTTTTTCAATTGAATTCAAATTCTACCATCGGCCGTGGCAGGATTCGAACCAAGGTCCCCAGAACATTAGCTGAGTTTCTGGATTAATAGTCCAGCGATAATACCATTAGGCGATTGCCTCTCCTCATTAGCTGTTGTGTTTGCTACATTACAACAATGACCACACGTCATTGGTTGTAATGCACTCTGGGTGATCATGAGGACCATGGGATAAATGGAAGTCCTTTTTTGAGCTGGCACATAAAAGTGGCCAACCCAGAGGAAATGATATTTCCCTTGTAGTGTTGATCATAATTATGTCCATAATCTTCTTGGCTTGGTTCATGAAGGCGGGATTCTCCAGTTCCCACCGGCAGGGGGTGACATCAATGGGAATTCCCATTGACAGTGGCATGAGCAAAGAATTCCACTGCGAACAAACAAAATGCCACATCCTTCCGGCAGGAAACACGCGATTGGGAGGCCGGAGAATCTCGCCCATTGTCACCCATGGAATGAGCCCCCACATTGGTCAGTGCCTCTGGAGAGGATCAGGTAAAAGGGAGTAGAATGTGAAATGTGCATAGCCACATGTACACTACAGCCCTAAAAACATTCTTATCGATATGTTATTGGTCACACACATTGAGGATTATTGTCCATTAGTATATTGGGACTTCCACTGACGTGCTGAGTCCTTCTGTGCTTCCAAAGAGTGATTTATTGATTCATTCTATTCCACTGGTTATAATAAATATTGGGCGCCTGGTTCCCAATGTGAAATGATGGCATGATGGTGTTTGGTGTCAGTTGGTTTGAAGGTTCTTTGTGAAATGGGTTTGTGCTGTTCCAATTCTGTTCCAATGGTAGTGCCCATAGCATGAAGCTGCTCCTTATTGATTGCTTTGCTCAGCAGGTGCTGCGGGAAACTTAAAGGCATCAACACTGCTACAATCGATTGTTGTCATCTGAGGTCAGGATGAGGTACATTGTATGCACTGAGTTGGGAGAGGGCTTGAGTCAGCATCTAGCTCTCTTCCAGCTGATGGAGCATTTTTCATGCTGATTCCGAAATTGGAAAGTGCCACATTTCCAAGTGCTAACAGGGTAGGATTAAGAAATTGTTGCTTTTTGTCCCTCAAGCCTGCTCCACTGTTTCGTTTCACTTTGAGGGTTCAGGCTGGTCATTGACCTTAATGGTCGGGATTCTCCAGCCTCACCCGCGGCTGTGATTCTCCAGTCCCTCTGCTGCGACTGGAGTTTTGGCTGAGCGCTAAATTCTCCGTTCTCACCGGCAGTGGTGGTGCACGACATCAGAGAAACCCGGCCATTATCTTTCTTGCATTGGTGCCGACCTATTAAGACAGACTCGTTGGCCAACAACATAAAATGGTGATATTGGACATTGGGCACCACGTCGGAAAGAAACAAAAACTTGGGAGATGCAAAATGGGGCAGAAGTTAAAATTATCTCCAGCATGTGTAACATGACCAAATGTATATTTCCTAAACAGGAGAATATCCCAAGCCTGCCTCACTTTGAAGAAAGATCATAAGACCATAGGATATAGGAGCAGAATTAGGCCATTTGGCCCATCGAGTCTGCTCCGCCATTCAATCATGGCTGATATGATTCTCATCCCCATTCTCCTGCCTTTTCCCCATAACCCCTGATCCCCTTATTAATCAAGAACCTATCAATCTCTGTCTTAAAGACACTCAATGACCTGACCTTCACAGCCTTCTGCGGCAAAGAGTTCCACAGATTCACCACTCTCTGGCTGAAGAAATTCCTCTCATCTCTGTTTTAAAGGAACATCCCTTCACTCTGAGGTTGTGAGGTTCTAGTCTCTCCCACTCGTGGAAACATTTTCTCCACATCCACTCTATCTCGGCCTCTCGGTATTCTGTAAGTTTCAATTAGAAACCTCCTCATTCTACTAAACGACATCGAGTATAGATCCAAACTCCTCACCACTCTTCATATGACAAACCCTTCATTCCTGGGATCATTCTTATGAACCTCCTCTGGACCCCCTCCAAGTCAGCACATCCTTCTTTAGGTATGGGGCTCAAAACTGCTCACAGTATTCCAAATACGGTCTGACCAGAACCTTACACAGCCTCAGCAGTACATTGCTGCTCTTGCATCCTAGCCCTCTAGAAATGAATGCTAACATTGCATTTGCCTTCCTAACTGCCAACTGAACCTGCATGTTAACCTTAAGAGAGCCCTGAACCAGGGCTCCCAAGTCCCTTTGTGCTTCAGATTTCTGAAGCCTTTCCCCATTTAGAAAATAGTCTATGCCTCGATTCTTCCTACCAAAGTGCATAACCTCACACTTTCCCACATTGTATTTCATCTGCCACTTCTTTGCCCACTCTCCTAGCCTGTCCAAGTCATTCTGCAGCCTCCCCACTTCCCCAACACTACTTGTCCCTCTCCATAGCTTTGTATCATCCACAAATTTAGCAACCATGCCCTCTCCCATCATTCATCTTCCAGATCATTAGCGTATATCGTGAAAAGTTGTGGTCCCAACACTGACCACTGTGGAACACCACTAGGCACCGGTTGCCATCCTGAAAAGGACCTCCTTATCCGCACTCTCTGCCTTCTGTCTGTCAGCCAATCTTCTATCCATGCCAGTACCTTGCCTCTAACACCATTGGCTCTTAGCTTATTTAGCAGCATCCTGTAAGGCACCTTGTCGAATGCTTTCTGGAAATCCAAATAAATCACGTCCACTGGCTCTCCTTTGTTTAATTTCTTCATTACCATCTCAAAGAATTCTAACAGATTTGTCAGACAGGACAAAGAAAAGATTTATATGTACAAAATATGATGAAATGCCTCACATAATGATGACAATGATGCAGAAAAGATTAAGATTTACTAGGATGCTACCGGGACTTGATGGTTTGAGTTATAAGGAGGGGCTGGATAGACTGGGACTTTTTCCTTGGAGCGCAGGAGACTGAGGGGTGATCTTCCAGAGGTCTATGAAATAATGAGGGGCATAGATCAACTAGATAGTCAACATCTTTTCCCAAAGGTAGGGAAGTCTAAATCTGGAAGGCATAGGTTTAAGGTGAGGGGGACAAGATACAAAAGGATCCAGAGGGGCAATTTTTTCACACAGTGGGTGGCAAATGTCTGGAACAAGCTGCCAGAGGTAATAGTAGAGGCGGATACAATTTTGTCTTTTAAAAAGCACTTGGGGAGTTACATGGGTAAGATGGGTATTGAGGGATATGGGCCAAACGGGGGCAATTGGGACTAGCTTAGTGGTTTAAAAAAAGGGCAGCATGGACAAGTTGGGCCGAAGGCCTGTTTCCATCCTCTAAACATCTATGACTCTGTGATAAACAACTTTGATTTTGCAGATTTTGCTTCACTTGATTGCAAAGTTCATGAGGTGAGAGTGTGAGAGGGTTAACCTTCACAACCCTGCCAAAAAGTCCACTGCGTTTCTTTTAACTACAGATTTTGTTACAAGCACTAGAGGGTGCAAAAGATTAGCATTTTTCAAAATGATTAAGCCACAAGTCAGTTCCCACTGTCGTTAACAAATTATTTTTCCAACCAAAATTTGTCAAATGGGACCTCTTTTCCATTACCCAACAGGATGGTGAAGTGAGTCCTTTCCCCTCCAATTATAAAAGTCTAATTTATCGGGTGACACCAAGAGTCAAACATGAAATGAAATTGGTTTTAACTCAAAACAAAAGCAAAAGCACCGTGGATGTTGAAAATTTGCAATAAAAACAGAAAATGCTGCAAATATTCAGCAGGTCAGGCAGCATCAGTGGAGAGAAACACAAAGTTAACATTGCAGCTCAATGAGTCATCATTACAATTGTGAAAAGTTAGAGTTGTAATAAGGGTTAAGTCAGAGAAACAGGGAAGGACAGAAGAATGGACAAAAGGAAAGTAAGGTGATAGAATAGAAGGCAGAAGTAATTAAATGATGAAAGGGTTAATGGTCAAAAGCAAAAGGGAATGATAAGAGGAGAAATATGAATTAAGAATCTGGAAGAAATCAAAACAGAAACTGTATAAACTTTTGGGGCGGCATGGTGGCACAGTGGTTAGTACTGCTGCCTCACAGCGCCAGGGGCCGAGGTGATGCACTATCAATCAAGCAAAGACTAGTTTGTATGCAAGAACAAATAGGCTTTTATTAGTAAAAGACTTGGAGCACACCCATGCCGATGAACTGGTCCAGAGACTGAGGCAGGGGGTGGGGAGCAGTCACCTTTATACCTGGACTGGGGGGGAGGAGTCCCGGGCAGGGCCGGCAGGGATGTGTCCAGGCATGTCACACACACACAGGCAATAAGCTAACAGTGGTTTACCACACTGGGTTCAATTCTGGTCTCAGGTCACTGTCTGTGTAGAGTTTGCACATTCTCCCCATGTCTGGATGGATTTCCTCTGGGTGCCCTGGTTTCCTCCCACAGTCCAAGAATGTGCAGGTTAGCTGGATTGGCCATGCTAAATTGACCCTTCATGTCTGGAGGAATAGCAGGGCATTTATACCTGGGGTTAGGCAAGAATATATCCCCAGGCATCTATACCTGGGGATTAGGCAAGAATTAGGGGGCATAAGATGGGAACAGAAACTGTCAGGGAAAGGCACTAATGAAAAGTGGAACTTTTTCAAGGAACAAATACTCGGTGTTCTTGATAGGTATGTCCCTGTCAGGCAGGGGGGAAATGGCTGAGTGAGGGAACCATGGTTCACGAAAGAGGTGGAATGTCTTGTGAAAAGGAAGAGGGAAGCTTATGTAGGGATGAGGAAACAAGGTTCAGATGGCTCGATTGAGGGTTACAAGTTAGCAAGGAATGAACTGAAAAAGGGGCTTAGGAGAGCTAGGAGGGGACATGAGAAGTCCTTGGCGGGTCGGAACAAGGAAAACCCCAAGGCTTTTTACTCTTATGTGAGGAATAAAAGAATGACCAGGGTGAGGTTAGGGCCGGTCAAGGACAGTAGTGGGAACTTGTGTATGGAGTCAGTAGAGATAGGCGAGGTGATGAATGAATACTTTTCTTCAGTGCTCACCAAGGAGAGGGGCCATGTTTTTGAGGAAGAGAAGGTGTTACAGGCTAATAGGCTGGAGGAAATAGATGTTCGGAGGGAGGATGTACTGGCAGTTTTGAATAAACTGAAGGTCGATAAGTCCCCTGGGCCTGATGAAATATATCCTAGGATTCTTTGGGAGGCAAGGGATGAGATTGCAGAGCCTTTGGCTTTGATCTTTGGGTCCTCAGTGTCCATGGGGATGGTGCCAGAGGACTGGAGAGTGGCGAATGTTGTTCCTCTGTTTAAGAAAGGGAATAGAAATGACCCTGGTAATTATAGACCGGTTAGTCTTACTTCGGTGGTTGGTAAATTGATGGAAAAGGTCCTTAGGGATGGGATTTACGACCATTTCGAAAGATGCGGATTAATCCGGGATAGTCAGCACGGATTCGTGAAGGGCAAGTCGTGCCTCACAAATTTGATTGAATTTTTTGAGGAGGAACTAAGTGTGTTGATGAAGGTAGGGCAGTTGATGTCATATACATGGATTTTAGTAAGGCGTTTGATAAGGACCCCATGGTTGGCTTATGATGAAAGTAAGGAGGTGTGGGATAGAGGGAAAGTTGGCAGATTGGATAGGTAACTGGCTATCTGATCGAAGACAGAGGGTGGTGGTGGATGGAAAATTTTCGGACTGGAGGCAGGTTGCTAGCGGAGTGCCACAGGGATCAGTGCTTGGTCCTCTGCTCTTTGTGATTTTTATTAATGACTTAGAGGAGGGGGCTGAAGGGTGGATCAGTAAATTTGCTGATGACACCAAGATTGGTGGAGTAGTGGATGAGGTGGAGGGCTGTTGTAGGCTGCAAAGAGACATAGATAGGATGCAAAGCTGGGCTGAAAAATGGCAAATGGAGTTTAACCCTGATAAATGTGAGGTGATTCATTTTGGTAGGTCTAATTTAAATGTGGATTACAGGGTCAAAGGTAGGGTTCTGAAGACTGTGGAGGAACAGAGAGATCTTGGGGTCCATATCCACAGATCTCTAAAGGTTGCCACTCAAGTGGATAGAGCTGTGAAGAAGGCCTATAGTGTGTTAGCTTTTATTAACAGGGGGTTGGAGTTTAAGAGCCGTGGGGTTATGCTGCAACTGTACAGGACCTTGGTGAGACCACGTTTGGAATATTGTGTGCAGTTCTGGTAACCTCACTATAAGAAGGATGTGGAAGCATTGGAGAGAGTGCAGAGGAGATTTACCAGGATGCTGCCTGGTTTGGAGGGTAGGTCTTATGAGGAAAGGTTGAGGGAGCTAGGGCTGTTCTCTCTGGAGCGGAGGAGGCTGAGGGGAGACTTAATAGAGGTTTATAAAATGATGAAGGGGATAGATAGAGTGAACGTTCAAAGACTATTTCCTCGGGTGGATGGAGCTATTACAAGGGGGCATAACTATAGGGTTCATGGTGGGAGATAGAGGAAGGATATCAGAGGTAGGTTCTTTACGCAGAGAGTGGTTGGGATGTGGAATGGACTGCCTGCAGTGATAGTGGAGTCAGACACTTTAGGAACATCTAAGCGGTTATTGGATAGGCACATGGAGCACACCAGGATGATAGGGAGTGGGATAGCTTGATCTTGGTTTCAGATAAAGCTCGGCACAACATCATGGGCCAAAGGGCCTGTTCTGTGCTGTACTGTTCTATGTTCTATGTTACAGGGATAGGGCCTGTGTAGGATTGTTGTCAGTGCAGACTTGATGGGCTGAGTGGCCTCCTTCTGCACTGTTGGGATTCTATGATTCTACGATTCTAGAAAATGCTGGAAATGCTCAGCAGTACTGGCAGCATCTGTGAAGAGAGAAGTAGAGTGGGCAGAATTCTCCCGTTTGGAGATTGTACGATGGTAGTTGGCTCTGGCAACATCTATCCCGCCAACCAGAATGTCAGGATCCCGCGCCAGATTCTGCACTTGGAACCTCATTAATTATGCACAGGTGAGTTCACCTCCAACTCTCCTGGTGGGCCGGCAGTTGAGTCGTCCGCCCACCCTCAGCCGACGGGTTCGAAGGTCCTGGCGCCATATTTAAACACAAATCCTGCGCACTAATTTCACCCTCTTCAGCCCGCCTGTCTTTACCTGACTGTACAGGATGCCAGCAACCCGGAGGGAAAAGGCTGGTAGCATCAAAAAGAAGGCAGCTCCTCGATTCACCCATCGCCGAACACATCTCCTGTTCGGTGCCCATGCCCCACTTGGGCCTCTATCCTGCCTCATCTGGAGTCTTCGTGCATCCCCTTCCAGTGAACAATGTGGCATCCCTTTGAACCCTTTGTTTGTGAGCTTTTCACACAGGTTTGTTGGGATCCAGCTTCCCTTCCCTTGGTCTTCCCTCTGCCTTCCATTGCTTGTCTTCTTCATCCCTCTCCTTGCCCTACGCCTCACTCCTTGCACAGTCCTCCTTCCACACTGTACCGCCCCATTGTATTCATCAGGCCCCCACCCCAATAATCTCACTTCCAGTTACTGGGTTTTGCTCATGCTTTCTGTTTTTAGGACCTGGAAGCATTTAAGAACAAAGAACAAAGAAAAGTACAGCACAGGAACTGGCCTTTCAGCCCTCCAAGTTCATGCCGATCATGATGCCCTAACTAAATTTTAAAAAAACCTTCTGCCCTTACTCGGTCCATATCCCTCTATTCCCTCCCTATTCCTGTACCCATCCAGATGCCTCTCAAATGTTACTAATGTGTCTGCTTCCACCACCTCCTCTGGCAGCGCGTTCCAGACAGCCACCACCCTCTGTGTGAAAAACGTCCCCTGCACATCTCCCTTAAGCTTTTCTCCTCTCACCTTGAACCTGTTCCCCTTTGTAATTGATACTTCCACCCCTGGGAAAGAGCTTCTGACTATCCATCCTGTCTCCTCTTCTCTTAATTTTGCAGACCTCTATCAGATCTCCCCTCAGCCTCTCCAGTGAAAACAATCCTAGTTTATTCAACCTCTCCTCATAGCCGACACTCTTGAGACCAGGCAACATCCTGGTGGACCTTCTTTGCGCTCTCTCTCCAAAGCTTCCTTGTCCTTCTGGTAGTGTGGCGACCAGAACTGCACACAACACTCCAAATAATGAATGCTAACCCTGTGTCCATAAATAGAAAAGTACATCTCAATGCTATATTTTCATACAAAGATTGGTATTTGACCCCCCACAACAGTTTAATTAAAACTCTGCTGACCATATTACTTTATTAGGTTAATTTAGTTGTTGAAGTGCATTAATATTTGCTCAGAAACAATACAATACAAATATTGCTACAGGTATATTATAGGTGGCCATCAAGTTGAAAAAAAACTTGATGCTTTGAAGTCTTGCTATGGTGGAGTAGTACACCAAAGCATAATAGCACACCATTGAAGATTGTGGACATTGTCCCTAACAGCCGTGACCTCTGGAGGCTGACTGTTTGAAAGGAAATTGGAAGAGGCAATCAGAAATTAAAAGTTCAACTTACCGAGGAGAGAGCCCAGAGTAAGAGGGCATCAAATCACACATCCTCTCAGATCACATTGTTCCTCTGCAGCAAATCATAGAGTCCCTACAGTGCAGAAGAGGCCATTCAGCCCATCGAACCTGCACCCACTCTCTGACTGAGTGTCTTACTCAGGCCCTCTTCCCCTGCCCTATCCTTGTAACCTCATTGAATGTTTTTAAGGCAAGGATCGATAAATTTTTGAACAGTAAAGGAATTAAGGGTTATGGTGAGCGGGCGGGTAAGTGGAGCTGAGTCCACAAAAACATCAGCCATGATCTTATTGAATGGCGGAGCAGGCTCGAGGGGCCAGATGGCCTACTCCTGCTCCTAGTTCTAATGCTCTTATGTTCTTGTTAACCCCACACATTTTACTATCTATCTAATCTACACATCTTGGGACACGAAGGGACAATTTTTAGCATGGTCAATCCACCTTACTAGTACATCTTTGGAGTGTGGGATGAAACCAGAGCACCCGGAGGAAACCCACGCAGACATGGGGAGAATGTGCAAACTCCACACAGAAGGTCACCCAAGGCTGGAATTGAACCTGGGTCTCTGTGAGGCAGCAGTGCTATCCATTGTGCCACCATGTCACCAGAGACTGCCATGCCAGGGTGGGCCACCTGAGCCACACCAGGTAATGCTTGACACAGAGTTGGCAACCACGGCGCAAACGCAAGCCATCACCTTAACAAACCGCAAGGCTACCACCACACCAGCACTTAACATAATTGTACCAAAAATCTTTGCCTGCCTTTTTACTAGGAACACAGGGCGGAATGGTCTAAAAGCCGGAAATTTCCACCCGACCGTCAATGGCATTTCACAGTCTCTGCAACCCGCCCGCTAAAATTCCAGTGGCAAGCGGGACGGGAGAATTCCAGCCACAATCTTGTTTAAAGCAAATGGGCAAAGATTCAGTGAAAAAGCACAGACAAAGGAACATAATTAGGATGCCTTAAACACTTGTACACTATTCTTGCAAGTGATTTCAAACCCTGAGTAATTCCAAGCTCAACAAAGAGAATTGATGTCAACAGCTCAATGATAACACTGTAGAAGCTTGTGTGGAGGCTGATAATCTATTGGAAGTCCCAAAATTTTGGAATAAGTGCGCAATTTCTCAATGGTTTTCTTCTGGTTTGATTCACTAATGTCCTTTAGGGAAGGAAATCTGCCTTCCTTACCTGGTCTGGCCCACATGTGACTGCAGAGCCACAGCCCTGAGGCAACTAGGAATGAGCAATAAATGCTGGCACCAGCGACGACCATGACCCATGAATGAATTTTTAAAATTTGGCATTCGGGAGTTACCATTCACAGATGTGACATCATTTTGATTTGATTTGGTTTGATTTTTCACATACACTGGCATACAGTGAAAAGTATTGTTTCTTGCACGCTATACAGACAAAGCATACCATTCATAGAGTACATAGGGGAGAAGGAAAGGAGAGGGTACAGAATGTAATGTTACAGTCATAGCTAGGATGTTGACAAAGATCAGCTTAATATAAGGTAGGGGCATTCAAAAGTCTGATACCAGCAGGGAAGAAACTGTTCTTGAGTCGGTTGGTACGTGATCTCAGACTTTTGTATCTTCTTCCTGATGGAAGAAGGATTTCAGTGCTCGTCCAGGTACCCCATCCTGGCCAGTCGCTTTCTGAGGGTTGATTTCAAGAAGGCTGATCTGACATCTGTGATGGTGACTTCAAATTCCGGTTCAGCTGAGGCTTCCAAAGCGGAAGACATCCTTTCATTGACGATGATACTGTTTGGAATAGAACTGAGGCAAGCGTTGTGCCCAGAAGGGCAGAGTCTGGGTACATACATAAGAGTGGAATTGTCCGGAACTGTAGGGAACCATGCCAGAGAAATGTATAGTATCCTATTGGCTACAGAAGTCACCTACTTTCACATCCTTTCAGAGGAAACTACACGAACTTGGTTTAAAAAATGTGAACTGTTCACTCTCTTCGACAGTTCCCAGGTCTGATTCCCCCTGATCCCACACTTTGGATTGATAGCTACAGGTCCTGATGTTTCTGCTCATCATGCATATGTGATTAGTTTTCCTGATAGCAATGAGAAGGAGAGATGAATGAGAAGGAAGGTACATACCCAAGACTGGATTTGCACACCTCCCATTGCCTACACCTGGCACAAGACTGGCAGAGCTCTGAGGAATGGCTGCTTCGCCACCTTCTCGGGAAACATCGAAAATAGGAGCAGGAGGAGGCCAATCGGCCCTTCAAGCCTGCCCCACCGTTCAATATGATCATGGCCGATCCTCTTTCTCAATGCTATCATCCCGCTTTCTCCCCATACCTGCCTCAAGGGTTGTGTGCCCTCTGGGGAAAACTAAAACAAGTTAAAGCATTTTGATGAACAGCTTGGCACCCAACAGTGCTTGAACATAGCTGTGATCCGCAGAGACAGAGCAGCCCCAGTTAGTTAAGCTGTCATCCTCCTTTTAAATGGGAAGAAATGCTGAGAGATTTTCTTTGATGGGCACTTGATCCCAAAACCCAATTACCTAATTAGAAAATTAGAACATAGAACATTACAGCGCAGTACAGGCCCTTCGGCCCTCGATGTTGCGCCAACCTGTGAAACCAATCTAAAGCCCATCTAACCTACACTATTCCAATATCATCCATATGTTTATCCAATGACATTTAAATGCCCTTAATGTTGGCGAGTCCACTACAGTTGCAGGCAGGGTATTCCACGCCCTTACTACTCTGAGTAAAGAAGCTACCTCTGACATCTGTCCTATATCTATCACCCCTCAATTTAAAGCTATGTCCCCTCGTGCTAGCCATCACCATCTGAGGAAAAAGGCTCTCACTGTCCACCTTATCTAATCCTCTGATCATCTTATATGCTTCTATTAAGTCACCTCTTAACCTTCTTCTCTCTAACGAAAGCAGCCTCAAGTCCCTCAGCCTTTCCTCATAAGACGTTCCCACCATACCAGGCAATATCCTGGTAAATCTCCTCTGCACCCTTTCCAATGCTTCCACATCCTTCCTATAATGCGGCGACCAGAACTGTACACAATATTTCAAGTGCAGCTGCACGAGAGTTTTGTACAGCTGCAGCATGACCTCATGGCTCCGAAACTCAATCCCTTACCAATAAAAACTAACACACCGTACACCTTCTTAACAACGCTATCAACCTGGGTGCCAACTTTCAGGGATCTATGCACATGGACACCCAGATCTCTCTGCTCATCCACACTACCAAGTATCTTACCATTAGCCCAGTACTCTGTATTCCTGTTACTCCTTCCAAAGTGAATCACCTCACACTTTTCCGCATTAAACTCCATTTGCCACCTCTCAGCCCAACTCTACAGCTTATCTATGTCCCTCTGTAACCTGCAACATCCTTCCGCACTGTCCACAACTCCACCGACTTTAGTGTCATCCGCAAATTTACTAACCCATCCTTCTACGCCCTCATCCAGGTCATTTATAAAAATGACAAACAGCAGTGGTCCCAAAACAGATCCTTGCGGTACACCACTAGTAACTGAACTCCAGGATGAACATTTCCCATCAACCACCACCCTCTGTCTTCTTACAGCTAGCCAATTTCTGATCCAAACCGCTAAATCACCCTCAATCCCATGCCTCCGTATCTTCTGCGATAGCTTACCGAGGGGAACCTTATCAAACACTTTACTGAAATCCATATACACCACATCAACTGCTTTACCCTTATCCACCTCTTTGGTCACCTTCTCAAAGAACTCAATAAGGTTTGTGAGACACGACCTACCCTTCACAAAACCGTGCTGACTATCCCTAATCAAATTATTTCTTTCTCGATGCTTATAAATCCTATCTCTTATAATCCTTTCCAAAACCTTGCCCACAACAGAAGTAAGGCTCACTGGCCTATAATTACCAGGGTCGTCTCTACTCCCCTTCTTGAGCAAGGGGACAACATTTGCTATCCTCCAGTCTTCTGGCACTATTCTTGTAGACAATGACGACATAAAGATCAAAGCCAAAGGCTCTGCAATCTCCTCCCTAGCCTCCCAGAGAATCCTAGGATAAACCCCATCCGGCCCAGGGGACTTATCTACTTTTACACTTTCCAGAATTGCTAACACCTCCTCCTTATCAACCTCAATCCCGTCTAGTCTAATAGCCTGTATCTCAGTATTCTCCTCGACAACATTGTCTTTTTCCTTTGTGAATACTGACAAAAAATATTCATTTAGCGCCTTTCCTATCTCTTCAGACTCCACGCACAACTTCCCACTACTGTCCTTGACTGGCCCTAATCTTACTCTAGTCATTCTTTTATTCCTGACATACCTATAGAAAACTTTAGGGTTTTCCTTGATCCTACCTGCCAAAGACTTCTCATGTCCCCTCCTGGCTCTTCTTAGCTCTCTCTTTAGGTCCTTCCTGGCTAACTTGTCACTCTCAAGCGCCCTAACTGAGCCTTCATGTCTCATCTTTACATAAGTCTCCTTCTTCCTCTTCACAAGAGATTCAACTTCTTTTTGTCACATTAAAAAGTCAGGTGAGTTGATTCTCTGTGGGATAAGTAATGATAGGAATAAATCCAAAGCATATACAGCAATGCAAAAAAAACGTATTATGAGTTTGGGTAAACAACAAGCAGGATATTTATTATACCATGAAAATCAACTGTACTTTTTGTGTTTGAGCTTGAAGAGGAAACATAACGAATCTTTCTTTTTCTGTAAAATCAAAAGTACCAAGAACAATTGGATGCTTTAATGTCTGTTCTTTAGAATTTTAGCAATGAGACACTTTCTTTCTGAAGGTGGTCCTGCGGACAGCAGGGATTTTCCCAAGGGAAGCTACCAACAGGAGATAAAAGGTTAGAAAAGTTATGAAGCTTTTATTCTACACAGTGAAAGTGCAGCATGCGTGGGCACCAACGTGGAGGCCTACACAAATTAATTTGTGAGAACCCTCTTTATGTGGGTGGTCTAGGCTTTGAACACATGAGAGTGTTCTTAGAATTCTCTTGGTGTCCCATGTAGGTAACCTTTACTGCCCACTGTTGACTATGGGTCTCACAGACAACAGTGTTAAAAATATGTACTTTCAAAATGACTCAAAATCTGTCGATTGTCAAAGGTCCTTGAACCAAAACACTTTCTCCGTGAAAGCTTCAGGGTGGTTTTGACTTTGAAATGATGGGATATTGTACAATTGTTTCCACACACACTAATAGAAATGTAATAATATTTCTGCATGTCTGCTCTTTCGGCCCACTGGAGAAATTAGTTTTGCCAGCGACAACATTTACTCTTGTAAAAACAAAATATATTTTCCGTCGATTCGTGTTTGAAGTTTTGTGATGTGAATGAAATGTTTTTTTGTGCCCTTGCCACAAATTCATCTTTTGCTTAATCTAAAACCATTGGCTATTCCTCCCGGAGTGTTCTTTCAACAATTTTCAAAAGCTGACGGCCCTTGAAAAATGTTTCCATGACCGCAGTGCTGCCCGCTTTTGACTTTCTACATTTTGTATCAATCGATCTCGTTCCAGGTTCTCTCACTTTTGACCGTTACAACCGTACAGCTGAGCAAGGGAAGCTGGAAAGCTCAACTTCATGTTTATTCAAGAGCTGCTTTTGACCTAGAACCAAACACAACAAATGCTGTTCCAAGCAGGCTGGGAGCTGGCAACATTGGGGGACTCCACAATTCGCCGCAGTGTCCCGAGGCGAGGGAACAGAGAAAAATGTGCCAGGTTTTCCACTCCTGATAACTATCCGGTGATTAAGCTGGAAAGGATAGCTTGTAAATGTTCGGTTCAGGGCAGATTACAGGAGGGATGTGGAAATGATTGAAAGGGTGCAGAGAAGATTTACAAGGATGTTGCCTGGATTGGTTGGCATGCTTTATGAGGATAGGCTGAGGGAGCTCGATCTTTTCTCCTTGGAGAGACGAAGGTTGAGAGGTGACCTGGTAGAGGTGTACAAGATGTTGAGAGGTATAGATCGGTTGGATTCTCGGAGGCTTTTTCCCAGGGCTGAAATGGCTGCTACGAGAGGACACAGGTTTAAGGTGCTGGGGAGTAGGTACAGATGAGATGTCAGGGGTAAGTTTTTCACTCAGAGGGTGGTGGGTGAGTGGAATTGGCTGCCATCAGTGGTGGTGGAGGCAAATTCGATAGGGTCTTTTAAGAGACTTCTGGATGAGTACATGGGACTTAATAGGGTGGAGGGTTATAGGTAAGCCTATATATAAGCCTAGGTAGGTAGGGACATGACCGGCGCAACTTGTGAGCCGAAGGACCTGTTTGTGCTGTATTTTTTCTATGTTCTATGTTCTAGATGTTGGTGTTCGGTTGGCTGGCCATTCTGCCCGTGCTGTGCTACCATTTGTTCCAATTATTCAGGGTTAAATTTACTGGCCTCATCTCATCACCTAAGGGATCAATCTAGTCAGCTGTGTAGGTTCCTATCAAAAATGGCAATGAGGCTCCTTCATACATCACCAGATCCATATTAAAAGGGATCTATTCATGCTCAAAGATCTCTGGAGCTGAATAAGTTTCTTAAGCAGGCGTTAAGGATAGTATCCTTTATTAGCTGAGGCAGAGAGTAAAAGAGGAGCAATGTGAAACTGGAACCAGATAACACACTAGTTAGGTCACAGCTGGAGGATTGTGAATAGTTCTGCAAGTATGTGGTCGCACTAGAGAGGGTATAGTCGATATTTATGAGAATGCTGCCAGGAATTAAGAATTTTAGCTGTGAGGAAATATTGCGGGCATCATTTTCCAGCCCTTCCCACCAACGGGATCTTCCAGTCCAACCAAAGTTAAAGGTAATCCCCTCCACCTACCATTGTGGGTGGGTTCCCCGCAGTGGAAGAGGTGAGCCATACAAAACGGCATAGACATCAGCGGGGCTGGAAAGTCCAATGGTGGGCCATCTCCACCACTGGAAAACATGCCGTGGGGGGAAGGGACAAGAGCGTGGAAAATCGCATCCTGACGAGGCTGGGGCTGATTTCTTTGAAGCCGTTGAAGGGAGGGTTAGATTTAATTGAGGTATATAACATTGAGAATGGGCAGTACCCATTTCCCTGAGCAGAGAGAATAACCAGGGGTATAAATTTTAATGATAAAAGGGTTAGAGGGAAGTTGAGGACAAATATTTTCACTGATAGGGTTGTTGGGGTCTGAATTTCACTGCCTAAGAGGGTGGTAGATGCAGAAATCCTCTCACATTGAAGAAAAGTACTGAGACATATAGTTGCTCTGTTGGGACCTTCATGGTAAGAAGTTTAACAACACCAGGTTGTTAACAACACCAGGGACCTTCATGGCCATGGACCAGGAGGTGGAAAGTGGGATTAAGTTGGATAGCTCTTTTCCAGTCGGCAAAAGCACAATGGGCCACCTGGTGCCCTTCTGTGTAATTAATTTTCGATGTTTCTATTCCATTAATCAGTAGGTGCTTTGGGTCTGTTATCGTGGTATTTATGGGGTGGGAAGGCTACCCACTCCCATTTTGAGGGCAGCACTACCCTGTTAACCCCAGGGGAGGCCATTCAAAATTGGCCACAGTCAAGTGTGGAGGCAAGCTTGAAAATAGTCTGCCTACCTTCACTGTCAGAGCTCACATAGAAAGAGTGGATATTGGGTCAGGTATCACCAGATGGCCAAGAATTGTAAAGGGTGCAGTCTACCTTTCCAACTCAGCACCACTGAAACAAATTTCCAGAATTCAAACACAAGGGGCCGGATTCTCTGGGGCTCACCCGCAGCTAGGATTCTCCAGTCCAGCTGCTATGAATGGAGATTTGGCTGAGTGCCAAATTCTCCGTTCTCACCTGCGGGAGCAGCGCGACGTGAATGGCTCAAGAATTCTGGGCAGTATCGTGAGATATGATAAACAACACACATGATCCTCTGGCCACCTCTGGGCTTGAAATCCCTCCTTTCCTACCAGGTGCTTCATTGACTTCTCTAACTTGTAGAATCTAATCCCTTTACTTCTGCACTGTCACCACCTAGAGGAATGGGACAATTCAGATACTGTTCACCTGATATCTAAATTTCCCCACTACAGACATATTCCATGTGGGTCAGGTTGAGGTTTCACAATGTCCTTTTCTAATTATCCCCCAAAGAATCCAAACAATATATCCAACTGATTCAAAAATCAGCAGCAGAAAAATTCCTCTTCAACTTTCAATTTTCGGTCGGGTTGAGGGTTGCCCTGCACTGTGAAACAGGAAACTTGGCTTCAGTAATAAAATATTGTTGTCAATTAGATATGGACATTGATGTAGCAAGGGACGTATACTTTGACTGCCAGGACAGTGGTCGTGAATTTAGTCCAATCCATCACGCAAACCAGCCTCTCATCCATTGACTCTGTCGACACTTCCCGCTGCCTCGGCAAAGCAGCCAGCATAATTAAGGACCCCATGCACCCCGGACATTCTCTCTTCCATCTTCTTCCGTCGGGAAAAAGATACAAAAGTCTGAGGTCACGTACCAACCGATTCAAGAATAGCTTCTTCCCTGCTGCTGTCAGATTTTTGAAAGGACCTACCTTTCATTAAGTTGATCTTTCTCTACACCCTAGCTATGACTGTAACACTACATTCTGCACTCTCTCGTTTATTTCTCTATGAACAGTATGTTTTGTCCATATAGCGCGCAAGAAACAATACTTTTCACTGTATGTTAATACATGTGACAATAATAAATCAAATCAAATCAAATCTGTTCAAAGACCAGATTATTTCATTGGATATTCTAAAGAATGAAACTATCTGGAACAGAGTTCCACTGGTTATTGTTGAATATTTTGTCAATCTCAGGGCAATATAGAGATTGCCACAATTTTACCGGTACGCCTGTCCCGAAATCGGAGCGGGCAAGGCTCGCTGAATGGCATTCTTCGTTGGCCTCAGGCAGGATCTTATGAGCCTTGGGTGGGCAAGGCGGTAAAAATTCCGGCAATGATGCTGGTCTCCAAGGATAAAATTTTCCTTCCTTGTTTATGGCTGGGATCCTCCTGTGCCGCTGAAAGTGACTGGAGTTTTGGCTGGGATGCTAAATTTCCCATTCTCGTTCGCAATGTCTCCTGTGCCTTGGATGAGACCGGAGAATCCCACCCTCAATAATTATTCACAAGAATTAAAAAATATCTCTGTGATCACAAAATATCTGCACTTGTGCTGATTGCAGTTGGTAATTTCTGTAGTGTTTGTTTACTTTGCTCTGAGTCCACACCCAAGCTTAGTGAATCAAACACAGTGAGCATAGATCAGTTACTGTACCCATTCAAACACAGGACAGGTCAACAGTGTTTACTTATTTCGTGCACATCAAGCACTTATGACCAAGAGCCGCCAATAGAAATCAATTCTCCCTCTCAGTTACTGAGATCCTCATTTAGCAATTGCAATCCCTGGTATGTCATATCAGCTCCAGTTACCAGAGCATCCCAGGCCAGTGCTGCATCAGGTGATCTCAGTTGAGTGCTATAATTGGTCTAGTGTGGGATAATTAAAATAAATTCAACCAGATCTCCTTGTTGGAAATGTATGTGCAATTGTTGATTAACGACAGGATAAGTTGAACTGCAATTGTCTCATGGTTAAAAAGAGGCTGTCAATACACTTAGTAGGTGCAAACATGAAAAACTCTGGTTAGGGCTTTGCGTACGAAGTATGCTGTGTTAATAATACATCAAACAGTTGCAGAGAATGCCGAAAGTTGCCCCCACCCTCAGGTGTGAACCTTAGCATAAGAGCAGAGGTGAACATTTTGGGAAAATCATCCGTTATCTCACTTTAGCGTTTCGTTTTAAGTGTTACTTTTGAATCAGTTTCTGAGAACATAAGGTGTGAGCTTGGCATCTGCTTTGTTGACAGCACATGGGGGAGAAGGTGACAAAGGTCACAAGGCTAAAGTCTAGCGAATTTTGCACTTCCAGTGAGGCACTTGCTAACTGGCATCAGTGACTGGCATGACAGGAGTTGATGAGTTTAAAAGACATCTATTCTCAAATAAAGCCCCGTGCCTGGACTAGCAAGGAAAGTCTGCAAATCTGCTTAGACCCTCTTTCCTCTGGAATTTAATGAAAGGATCATTGTTTTCCTGTAGAACGGGTTAAAAAATCTACTTAAAGTTTATTTATTAGTCACAAGTAAGGCTTACATTAACACTGCAATGAAGTTACTGTGAAATTCCCCTCGTTGCCACACTCCGGCACCTGTTCAGGTCAATCCATCGAACCAGCACGTCTTTCAGACTGTGGGAGGAAACCAGAGCACCTGAAGGAAACCCACGCAGACTTGGGGTGAATGTGCAAACTCCACACAGACAAGACAGGAATCGAATCCGGGTCCCTGGCGCTGTGAGGCAGCAGTGCTAACCACTGTGCCACCGTGCCACCCTTTTATTTGTTTGCAAACATGCAATACAATTATCACTTTTGATTGCGACTTAAAACTAACATGTGTTTCAATTGGCTGTTTTCTCTTTCAAAGGTTGAAATGACTTACTAAGTACTGCTTTGTGAAAACAGTGCCACTTTGACAGTCGTTATGATGTACTCAAGAGGTGGTTTGCAAACAGGAATTAAGAGCAGCAGTCGACCATCGAGTCCCTCCAGCCTGCTCCACTATGTGACAAGATCCGATTGCGGACTCAACTCTACTTTTCCGCTAACCACCTTTGGGCTGCTGGGTGGCACAGTGGTTAGCTCTGCTTCAGGGACCCGGGTTCAATTCAAGCCTCGGGTGACTGTGTGGAGTTTTGCACATTCTCCCCGTGTCTGCGTGGGTTTCCTCCGGGTGCTCCGGTTTCCTCCCACAATCCAAGGATGCGCAGGTTACATGGATTGACCACGCTAAATTTCCCCTCAATGTCCCTAGATTTGTAGAATACCGGGATAAATAAGTGGGTTTACGGGGATAGGCATGGGTTCATGTCAGAGGATCAGTGCAGACTCGATGGGCTGTATGGCTTCCTTCTGCTATAAGGATTCTACTCCCGACAGCCTTTGATTCCCTTGTCAATCAAGAATTTATCTACATGAGTCTTAAAAATATTCAATTACATTGCCTCAACTGCTCTCTGAGGAAAGAAATCCACAGACTAGCAATCCTCTGCAAGAAAATAATTTCTCCTCAAGTCCATCTTAAAATGAGACTTTTTATTTTTAAACTGCTCCACTTAGCTCTTGTCGCTCCCATCCTCTGAGCATCCACCCTGTCAAATCCCCTCCAGATGTTTCAGTAAGATCACCTCTCATTCTTCTAAACTCCAATGCATACAGGCCCAACCTGTCCAACCTTTCCTCAGGAGCTAACCCCTTCATCCCTGGCATTCGTCACATGAACCTTCTCTGAACTGCTACTAATGCAGTTACGTCCTTCCTTAAGTAAGGGGACCTAAACTGTACACGGTGCTCTAGATGTGGTCTCACCACATCTTTGAAAGATGTGCTGGTTAGGGTGCATTGACCCGAACAGGCGCCGGACTGTGGCGACTAGGGGAATTTCACAGTAACTTCATTGCAGTGTTAATGTAAGCCTTACTTGTGACTAATAAATAAACTTTAACTTTAACAATTCCTGATACAACTGCAGCAAAAGTTCCCAACTGATATATTCAGTTCTCTTAACTATAAACAACAGCATTCCATTTGCTGTACCTGCATACTAACTTTTCCTGATTCATGTGCTAGATCTCTCTGTACCTCAGTTTTGCAATCTTTCTCCAAATAAATAACATACTGCTTTTCTATTCTTCCTGCCAAAGTTGACTTGCCATTTTCCTGCATTATATTCCATCTGCAACGGTTTTGCTCACCCATTTAACCCATCTCTATCCCATTGCATATCCCTTGTCCTCTAGGCAATGCCAATGGGGTCTCCCCCCATTGAAATCACTCCCTCGCCATCAGAAAACCAACGGCTGGTGTACGCCGTTTGCGGGAATGGAAGACTCCGCCATCACAAACAGCCAGAAAATCCCAGCCCAAGCATTTAGTTCTGTCTTTTCACAGTTTTTGCCAACTCTGGGCTTATCTGCTGGTGCACTGTCTATATGCTCTGTCCCTTCCTGCCATCTTCTGATTTTCATTGCCCTTATTCCTACCTTCCTCTCTTGCCTTGTCTTTCCCTTTAATCTATCACATCATCCCCCCTGTGATCCCTCACCTCCACTTTCCACTTTAAAGACCTCTTCACTGCCCGAGTTACACAACTTGCCAGAACACTGGACCCAGCATGGTTCAAGTGAAGACCATCTCAATGGTAGCACTCCCACTTTCCCCAGTTCGAGTACAAGTGTCCCATGAATCATGGCATGTAGCATTTGTAATGAAATAAATTATCAGTTCAAATAGAAATAAATATGTGTGACCTGATAGGGTGGATAGGGAGTAGCTGTTCCTCTTAGTTGAAGAGTCAGTTACGAGGGGACACAAGTTAAAACTGAGGGGTAGGAGGTTTGGGGGGATTTGTGGAAAACCTTTTTACCCAAAGGGTGGTGACGGTCTGGAATGCATTGGCTGGGGGGGTGATGGAGGCAGGTTGCCTTTCATCCTTTAAAAAGTACCTGGGTGGGTACTTGGCATAACACTGAAGGTCAAGGCCAAGTGCTGGCAAATGGGATTAGGTGGGCAGGTCAGGGCATTTTATGCATCGATGCAGACTCGATGGGTCGAAGGGCCTCTTTTGCATTGTAGTATTCTGTAATTCTGTGAATCAAAACCCATATCTCCAACCTTTGGACCATACATTCAAGTCCCTAATCTTACTTACCCTCTGCCAATTTGATGGTGGCTCAGGTAATAATCCAGAGATTCTGCTTTTTAATTTATCCCCATACTCCCCTAAGCAGAACATCTTTCCTGGGACTTAGTATGTTATATAGATCATGATAATTGGACACTCCTCCTCCCATTTCAAGTTTCTCTCCAGCCACGAGCAAATATCCTGAAACATGGCACCAGGCAGGGAACAAGCATTCTGGGATTCTCGCTCTCAGCCACAGAGAAGTCTCCTACTAGTACATTCCTATATACTCCCCTCCACCACCTGAAAGGCCTTTTCTACCCATTGTGCCATAGTTAGTTTCCTTGTCCATCCTGCAGCCACCACTCTTGTCCATGAAAGATGAAAATAACCTCAAATCTGCTGGACATTTGAGAAGGCTGAAGTTCCCCTACCCCTGCCTTCTTTATCTTCATATCTGCCTCACTTGCAGTTACATCCTCCTGCCCCTGACCATGGACCAAATCAGAAACCCTAGTCTAAGGGGTGTGACTTTCCTTTGAAACAATGTGTCCAGGGAGCTTTCCTTTGCTCTGATGAATTGTAGTGCCTGAAGCTTGAACTCCAGCTCATTAACACAGGGCCAAAGTTCCTCCAGATCCAGAAACATACTGCGGACATTTTTGCTTTGGATCACACTGGTGTCCACCATCTCCCACATACTGCTGCTGCAACACATGTGACGATACTTTGCCTTTATTAAATATATTTTGTGTCAAGCTGCTTGTGTAGGATTTTTTTTAACAGGTGCCCCTTTGTCTATAAGTGGCAGCCCACATATTCAGAAGCAAAATTGATCCTCATTGCTGGAATGTTTGTTTAAATCTGGGCTAATGTAGTGTTGTTATTTTAGTGTTTTCCCCTAGTGTTTTTCAGAGTAGGGCTTGATTAGGTTGATTGACAGGAAAAATCATGTGACTGGGCAGGACGATGCTTACACAGAGAAACAAGCACAAATGTTGTTTGGAATTGTTCAAGAGAGGGAGCTGTCTATTTCTCTCTTTCTCTGAAATTCTGCTGTTTGAAGATGGATATTTCTCTGGAGGCTGCTGTATGTGAGTCAGAAGACAAGTGTCTTTCTGTATCCCTGTCCAGGGGGTTAAAAGGCTGGAAATCTAGCATTCATATGAGCCTATATGCTTTTGTGCTGACTGATTAGCATAATCAGATCTGTGTCTGTGGGGATGTTGCTTAAACTTGAACTATAGAGATAGCCAGCTGTTAAGAATTGTCAAGTATAGGTATTGTCAAGTACAAGTAGTTCAATTGGTAAAGGTTATGCTAGTTATTTTTGTTATATCTTCACTTTATCGTTAAATAAAGTTTGTTTTAATATAAGCTTCCTAGTGGGTCACCTGGAGTGAAACCCGTAATGCTCACACTAATGCCAAAATCAAAAAAAAGTTGGGATCCAGGTTAACTTCATAATATACTTTGGAGTTTCTGATCTGGTTCCTAACACATATCATCTGCCAAGTATACATCTTTATTGTGTTTTAATTAATATATTCATTTTTTTCTTAATTAGATCTTAATTAACTTGCTTCTGCTTATGTAATCATTTCAATTGATGTTCCACATACGCCAACTGAAATTCCCTACTTTAACCAAGATAAGTTGGAAATACTCACTAGCCAATCACCTATGCGCTTCCCTGTGAGGCGGGGTGGCAGGGTGGCACAGTGGTTAGCATTGCTGCCTCACAGCGCCAGGAACCCCAGGTTCGATTCCCAGCTTGGGTCACTGTCTGTGCAGAGTTTGCACATTCTCCCCGTGTCTGCGTGGGTTTGCTCCGGGTGCTCCGGTTTCCTCCCACAGTCCGAATGACGTGCTGGTTAAGTGCATTGGCCATGCTAAATTCTCCCTCAGTGTATCCAAACAGGCGCCCGGAGTGTGGTGACTTTTCACAGTGACTTCATTGCAGTGTTAATGTAAGCCTACTTGTGACACTAATAAATAAACTTGACAAACACCTTGCTTTTTCTTTCCAAACACAGACTCTGAACCTACAGACTGGTTCTGCGTGCCACTCTAATCCCCAGCTCTCTCCTGATGTCTCATTGTTTTAAACTGTCCTGATGGCAAAGTGGGGTTTGAAGACTAATGGGCTAATTATTGTCTTCAGTACCTATCTGGTGAACAATAGGATAAAAATGTGGTAGGTTTATAAAAAGGGTGAGCAATCCATTTTCCAGGCCTGGAATTCTCTGACCATGCCCGCAACTGGGATTCTCCAGTCACGCTGCAGTGAATGGAGTTTTGGCTGAGTGCCAAATTCTCTGTTCTCACTGGCAGTACGACATTGTAGAATTCCAGCCCAGATTATCATCCCAGGCCATGGAATGGCAAATGGCTCCCAATCTTGTTTTACCTGCCACAGTTGGATTGTGGAAGAGTATGTGTTAAAGTAGCAACTGCAAATTTATTAGTGAACAATTCACTGAACACAACTGTTCCTCAGCAATGACTGAGCGCAAAAAATAGACATCTCCAGAGCAACAAATATATTCCAGAAACTAAGTGGGTGGACAAGTGCCACAGTTTTTGCATTTTGTATTTTCAAAGGGAAATTTTATTTCATTACTAACAATGAGAGAAGTGTGGATGGAATAAGAACACATAGACTGGGATTTTCTGGCCGTGTTCACCCCCAAATCGGAAAATCCCGCCCGAGGGCAAGGGACCTTTGCATGGTACGGTCTCCAAAATAGCTCCAACAATGACAATTAAGTTAGCCTGCTTGGCAGCAAGTTAGTGCAATCCAATTCTTTACATTATATTTCAGTTGTTATGTGGAAGACTGCCTCACATCCACAATGTATTCAATATTCACGAGGATGCCACTGGGACTAGGTGGTTTGAGTTATAAGGAGAGGCTGGATAAACTGGGACTTTTTTCCCTGGAGCATAGGAAGCTTAGGGGTGATCTTATAGTGCTCTATAAAATAATGAGGGGCATAGATCAGCTAGATAGTCAACATTTTTTCCCAAAGGTAGGGGAGTCTAAAACTAGTGGGCATAGGTTTAAGGTGAGAGGGGAGGGATACAGTAGGATCCAGAGGGGCAATTTTTTCACACAGAAGGTGGTGAGTGTCTGGAACAAGCTGCCAGATAGTCCTAGCCAGTTGTGAGATAGCCCTGTAAAATATCCTGGAATATAAATGTTTTTCTCCCTGCATTTCTTCCTGGTCTTGTTATGATTGTGGATCCCTGATGCTGGTTATTCCCAATCCTTAGTCTTACTAACCATCATCCGGGACAACATGTTCCACTTAACTTGGCACAACAGTGGCACATCCTACAAAGCAAAATCTGAAACTGAGCCACGTAGAAGATATTAGAACACATGCCTAAACATTTGGTCAAAGCAGTAGGTTTTATAGTGCGTCTCAAAGAGGGGAAGTGAGGCAGAGATGTGGTACGGAGCAGGGAGGGAATTCCAGAGCTTAGAGCTGAGGCAAATGAAAGCACATTCATCAGCGATGGAGGGAGCAAACCCCCAGAGAGGGTGGGAGGTGATTATAGAGATAGGGAGGGGTGAGGCCACAGAGAGAGTTGTAAACAACAATCAAAATGTCCAAATTGCTTAGCCAGGAGCCAATACAAGTTATCAATTAAGCACAGGAGCGTTTTGGGGTTGGGATTTGGTGTGAGTTAGTACATGTGCAGCGGAGCTTTGGATGACCTCAAGTTTAAGGGAGCACAGAACGTGGGAGACTTGCCAAGAGGGCGACATGGTGGCACAGTGGTTAGCACTGCTGCCTCATAGCGCGAGGGACCCAGGTTCAATTCCGGCCTTGGGTGACTGTGTAGAGCTTGCACATTGTCCTCATGTCTGCTTGAGCTTTCTCTTGGTTCTTGATGCTCTAGTATCCTCCCACAGTCCAAAGATGTGCGGTTTAGGCTGATTGGCCACAAAGATGTGTAGCTGTGCTAAATGCATAGGGTGATGGGGATAGGGCCTGGGTATGATGCTCTGTTGGAGAGTCGGTGGCGACTCAATGGGCTGAATGACCTCCACCTGCACTGTAGGGATTCTACGATTGCATTGGAATAGTCACAGTTAAGGTGACAAAGGCATGGATGAAGGTTTCAACAGCCAATCAGCTGAGACATTCTTTCCCTTTATCCAATTCCAATTGTACTGGCTTGCAGCATCAGCTTCCAGAGTGCACTGAGATCCTAAACCTACAAGGTGGCAACTCAGAAGGAAAAGTGAGAGGAAAGCAAGAAATCATGGGTAAGAAAACTCGACTCGACTGAATATTTGTTTCCCTGTAAATGGGGAATAGAGGGATATAGGCGGTTGGTCTAGATGGAGGTTTCAACAGCCAATTGGCGCAGGCTTGGAGGGCCGAAGGGTCCGTTCCTGTGCTGTACCTGCTGTTTGTTCTTTAAATCAGATCAATTGCAATCTTTTATAATTCTCTGATTTAACAATATTTGGAAATTCACAAGTGTAACAAATCAGTGTGAGATAGTGGGTGAATTTTAAACACTTCAAAAGAAGCACTGGCGCGCAGCGGGTTTGGGCTGTTGTATTGATTTACTTTATGTGACGTTACAGCTTAAAGTCTAGAGATAGAGGTATAATAGACATTAGCAACAATTTGGGGCGGCACGGTGGCACAATGGTTTGCACTGCTGCCTCACAGCGCCAGGGATCCGGGTTCGATTCCCAGCTTGGGTCACTGTCTGTGTGGAGTCTGCACGTTCTCCCTGTGTGTGTGTGGGTTTCCTCCGGGTGCTCCGGTTTCCTCCCACAGTCGGAAAGACATGCTGGTTAGGTGCATTGGCCATGGTAAATTCTCCCTCAGTGTACCCGAACAGGCGCCCGAGTGTGGCGACTAGGGGATTTTCACAGTTACACTCCTTGCAGTGTTAATGTAAGCCTACTTGTGACACTGAGAAATAAACAAAACCTTGTTCATTCTTGTCCAACTCCTTCATTTCCGTCAGCATCTGACGGCATGTTGAGCTTTTGCCATTGGAGACGCCTTAGCATCTTAGACACCTGTAGATCACACAGATCTGAAACAAGGTGGAAAGTGTTGAAGGGAGGGCTAGAGGTTAACCCCAGCTGATAAAACAGCAACCAGGGCCAGCAAATCATGCTGCAAACCAGAAATCATTCATCCGATCCACGACTGGTTTAAAGTATTCTCTTGCCAGCCTCTCTCCATTACCCACTGCACAATTATAGCAATTTTGCTACATTAGCCACCAATACCATCTCCTGATAAGCTTACTCGCTCTAAGTTTTATCCATTCACTTCCATGCTTGTTAACTGACTGCCTCAAAAACCACTTCCATTGCGAACGCGTGGCTTACTGCCAGTAATTAGTTCCTAACAAGCAGTGCCACAGTAACATATATAGCTTCCGTTCCTACCACAACATGCTTTACTCTGGCAGTGTTTTCTTCCCCCCCTCACCCGCCCCCCCCTCCAGCTCATGGCTTTCCGGAGCTTTTGTTGTCTGTTTCAGTTGAATTTGTCATGTCACCTGTGGCTAAGTGAGCAGCTCGGTCGCTGCTTGAAGCAGAAGGGGTTCAAATCCTAGTTCAGGTACTTTGAGCCTAAAATCCAGCCTGATGTTACCTTGCAATGCTGAGGGAGCTCTAAGTTTTATCCATTCACTTCCATGCTTGTTGGGTGGATTAGCCAAGGTAAATGCATGGAATGGAGTGGGGAGCCTGGGTAAAATGCTCTTTCAGAGTGTCACTGGCCTCCTTCTGCCTTGTAGGAATTTGGTGATATCAACACTGTTTACAGTAGTATCTTTCAGGTGAGATATTAAACTAAGATCTCTGGTGAATATAAAAGATCATTGTCTTTGAAGAAGGAAAGGGGAATTCTCATCAACATTTATCCCTCATACAAGACCACTATATGACAGACTATGTAGTCATTATCATACTGCTGTCTGCAGGGACTTGCTATGTGCAAACTGGCTGCCAAGATTACAATGGTGAGTACTTGGCTGTAAAGTTCTTTGGAACATCCCGAGACTTTGCAAGATGCTATATGAATTACAATCTTTACTGTTACCTCTTATGATTTTTTTCTGAGAAATTGTGTGCAGTTTTGGTCTCCTCTTTAGAGGAAGGATGTTCTTGCTCTCGAGGGAGTGCAGCGAAGGTTTACCAGGCTGATTCCGGGGATGGCGGGACTGATGTATGAGGAGAGACTGACTAGGTTAGGATGGTTTTCGCTGGAGGGGGGCGGGGGAATCTCATAGAGATTTATAAAATTCTAACAGGACTAGACAGGGTCGATTCAGGGAAGATGTTCCCAATCGTGGGGGAGTCCCGAACCAGGGGACACAGTCTGAGGATTCGGGGTAGAACATTTAGGACGGAGATGAGGAGATATTTCTTCACCCAAAGAATGGTGAGCCTGTGGAATTCATTACCACAGGAAGTAGGTGATGCCAAAACATTGAATGTATTCAAGAGGTGGCTGGATATAGCATCTGGGGTGAATGGGATCAAAGGTTATGGGGAGAAAGCAGGATCAGTTGGATGATCAGCCATGATCATGATGAATGGCGGAGCAGGTTCGAAGGGCCAAATGGCCTCCTCCTGCTCCTATCTTCTATGTTTCTATGTTCCTAAATGTTTCCCATCTTTTACGCAATGGAGCCAACAAGCATACACCAAACTCTTGCTGCCATTTACACTAACTGATTTGTATGGTCCCGCAGATGGTAATCCCCTGCCGCGGGTTTTCCAGGCACAAGGGGTACGTTCAATGGGTAACCCCATTGACAATGGCGGAGCCAGAAGAATCCGCCACCAATGAACAGCACGCAGCCTCCCACCGCCGCGAAACACACCACGGAGGGGGAGGAAAATCCCACCTGCAATCTCACACCACAGGACACAAGGAAGTTTAAAAAGTAAAAGTGAGGGTGAGGTGCATCGTCACACAATATCTTTTTAACTTTACATTTGTCATTCATTTTTACAGGAGGTGGGCATCGCTGACTGGGCCAAGCATTTAATGCCTGTCCTGAACTGCCCTCCATTTCAGAGGGCATTCGAGAGTCAACCACATTGCTGTGGATCTGAAGTCACATGTAAGCCAGACCAGTAAGAATGGCAGATTTCTTTCCTTAAAGGACATGAGTGAACCAGATAGGCTTTTACAAGAATCGACAATGGTTTCATGGTCATCATTAGACTGTTAATTGCAGATTTTTATTGAATACAGGTTTGAACCCAGGTCCTCGGATCTTGCCCTGGGTCTCTGGATTACTCGTCCAGTGGCAATACCATTGTGCCACCCCCTCCTACAGGAGACACAGAGATATTGTCACTGGATCAGGTCCACCAGGTTTTGGTTTTAATAACCAAAAGATTAAAGGACAAAAAACAAAAGAAATGTGGACAGTATTTACAAATTCATGCTTGCCGAATGACAAAAGTTCACGTGTCATGTTTTAATGGATACCAGTCCTGAGGGGACCAAGTGGTCCTCTGCAGCTAAGCTCCTGACCTTTCCCTCCAGTGTCTAAAACTCCATGCCAGGAACATGAGTTTGTGTTTAGAGTGAACGTTCAAAGACTATTTCCTCAGGTGGATGGAGCTATTACAAGGGGGCATAACTATAGGGTTCATGGTGGGAGATATAGGAAGGATATCAGAGGTAGGTTCTTTACGCAGAGAGTGGTTGGGGTGTGGAATGGACTGCCTGCAGTGATAGTGGAGTCAGACACTTTAGGAACATTTAAGCGGTTATTGGATAGGCACATGGAGCACACCAGGATGATAGGGAGTGGGATAGCTTGACCTTGGTTTCAGATAAAGCTCGGCACAACATCGTGGGCCGAAGGGCCTGTTCTGTGCTGTACTGTTCTATGTTCTATGTTCTATGTAAAGGTTACTGTGTTGTTTCGCCATCACACAAAGTCAAAGTCTTTGGCCTGTGAAAAGTCTTGGTGGGGTGGCTGAAAAGAACTAACAACTGAACGTGCACTGTTTCCTGTCACACACAAGAACACAAGAAATAGAAGCAGGAGAAGGTCACCAGGCCCTTCAGGCCTGCCCCACCATTCAATACGATCATGGCTGATCTATGCCGGTCTCAACTCCTTTTCTATGTCATTTCCCCATCGCCCTCTGTTCCTCGATCTATCAAATATTTAATGTTATCTTCATCACTGCCATCGTTACATAACTGAGCTATCGATCACAATTTTTACTGGCAGTTCAAATTAACATAACATGATTTTAATTTGATTTATTATTGTCACATGCATTGGGGTGCAGTGAAAAGTATCGTTTCTTGCCCACTAAACAGACAAAGCATACCTTTCATAGAGTACATAGGGGAGAAGGAAAGGAGAGGGTGCAGAATCTAGTGTCACAGTCATAGATAGGGTGTAGAGAAAGATCAACTTAATAGAAAGTAGGTCCATTCAAAAGTCTGGTTACAGCAGGGACGAAACTGTTCTTGAATTGGTTGGTACGTGAGCTCAGACTTTTGTACCTTTTGTATCTTTTTCTCAATTCTAAAAAGATTGATACACTTTGTTTGAAGTATATGTAATGTGGTTTCCAATGATTGTTGATTCAGGCTATGTTACTATTAAATCATTAAGTGCACTGAATGCCAAACATTTAACAATTGGCTGCATTTTACTCACCATCAATGGAAATCTGCAGGCAAATTCAAGCTTGATTCAGGTTGAGCTGATTTGTAATATGACACAAAAATGTCTCCTTAATTTTCTACGATGTAATTGCTGCTTGCAAGACCTTGCAGGTGACACATGGATTTATAAACATTGCCCTAATACATGCTGTTGAAATAACCATTTACATTGATAAATGCATTCCAATGTGCAGTGTATCACGATGTTCATAATAATTTGAAAGACTTACATTTATTTCATGCCTTTCACCGCTTGAGAGTTTTTGAAGTACAGTCATTATTATTTCATAAGGAACATAACAGCCAATTTGCCCACAGCAAGCTCCTGTACGCAGTAATGTGGCGATAAGCAGATAATGTGTTTCGTCGTGTTGGCCGAGGTATAAATGACTGGGGAGAAAGTGGAATAGGATTTTAAAAATGAAGAACATACCACTGTGCAGCAACAGAGTGGCATGGTGGCACACTGGTTAGCACTGCTGCCTCAGAGCTCCAGGGACCCGGGTTCAATTCCAGCCTTGGGTCACTGTCTGTGTGGAGTTTGCATGTTCTCCCCACGACTGCATGGGTTTCCTCCGCGTGCTCCGATTTCCTCCCATGCTCCAAAGATGTGCAGGCTAGGCCGTGCTAAATTGCCCCTTAGTGTCCCAAGATATATAGGTTAGGGGGATTAGCGAGGTATATACTTGGGGTTACAGGGTAAGCTTGTGTGTGAGTTGGTGCAGATTCGATGGGCCGAATGCCTCTTTCTGCACTGTAGGAAAACTATGATTATCCCATTTGTGCAGTGTAAGTGACTTATCATGTTAAGTGTAGAAGATGTAAGTGTTGACGACTGTACCCAGAAGTGTACAGGGAGATTACAAAGAATTCTTCCCTGCAAAGTCTTACTCAGCTATGGAATGCTATCACTGCCAAATTAATCTCAACATTTAGGACAAGAAGGATATATTGAAAGGTATGGATAAAGATTAGGGAAATAGGATTAGCAGAGATAGAAACTCTTCCATTTATACTGCAACTTGTCAAGACTGGGAAATATTTCAAAGCACTTCACATACAATTAATTGCTTTGAAGTGGAATGAATGTTGTTCGATAAGAAAATGTGTGATCCATTTTTACCGAAGGCGAGATGCCATAACAGCTTGGAGAAGGACCAGTTAAATCTTTTTGTTTGTTGATGGGTTAATTTTGGCCAGAATGTTCATGATATATTCATGTTCTTACCAAGATTGAGGATATATAGGCAGAGGTCATTGATTGATTCAGTGCCTTGAGCACATATAAAGAGAGACTTTACATTTGTTGCTGGGTGTCCTCAGAGCCTGATCATGTGATGTCCACCAGGCCTTCCACGCACAGTGGGCACCATGGGGCTCAAGGTTCATCATCAGTCCCCAGGAATGACATTTGGTTTAATGAGTTAAGTTTCCTTCTTCATAGAGAAACCCTACAGTGCAGAAGGAGGCCATTCGGCCCATCGAGTCTGCACCGACCACAATCCCACCCAGGCCCTACCCCCACATATTTACCCGCTAATCCCTCTAACCTATGCATCCCAGGACTCTAAGGGACAATTTTTAACCTGGCCAATCAACCTAACCCGCACATCTTTGGACTGTTTCCTTCTGTTGTTTTATTTTAGTTACAGTGCCTCACCAGAGGCTCTCACCCCCATCATTTGTGTTTAATATATTGATTATCCTTTTATTAAAAGAGTGTAAAGAGAGAATTCTGGAATAATGTTTGTTTGAGAGGGAGGAGGTAGAAACATCTACTGTTGCATTTTGTTAATAAATCTAGTATTAAGTAAAATGCTTGGTGCCTGGTTTCTTAATTCACCCTCTGGCTTCAGAATGAATGATCACAAAGAACTAGTTCTTATTCAAATAAACTCTGGATAATCTTCAGTACCTGTCTGAAACTGCAGAAGGTATAAATAGGCCCTTAGTTTAACATCTCAGCTGAATATCAGCAGGTCCAATCATGAAATCCTCTCAACAAAGGTTATGGTCAGGAATGTCCTTCAGAACTGAGTTGGATGATCGGCCAATGATCGTGGTGAATGGCGGAGCAGGCACAAAGGGCCAGATGGCCTCCTCCTGCTCCTATCTTCCATGTTTCTATGTTTTTAGAAATCTTCCCACTCCAGTACTGTAACCTTGCTGGGAGCTGCATTGATGAACATAAGTGCTATTCCCAGCACAAGTCTGGTGAAGCTACAATAGTGAAGATGGAGCAGCTCAAAGAGATATGCTAGCCAATGTGCTTGGACCCACTGAGAAGCAAGAGTGTGTTCAACTGAGCCAATGTGATAACTCACTAGTAGGCCTCAACTGGGAGCTATTTGTCAAAGAATCATTGGGATTTACCCTTCTAATCCCCCTGACACTGAAGGTCACTTTAGCATGGCCAATCAACGTAACCTGTACATCTTTGGACCGTGGGAGGAAACCGGAGCACCCGGAGGAAACCCACAGAGACATGGGGAGAATGTGCAAACTCCCACACAGACAGTCATCCGCGCTGGGAATCGAACCTGGGTCCCTGGCGCTGGTGAGGCAGCAATGCTAACCACTGTGCCACTGTGCCAGCCGATAAAATGAACTGCCACTGCTCGTGAAGTCCTGCATTGTTTCTTTGTACACATGCGTGCTAAGTTCCCTGCCATTGTCCACTACCCCGTCAGCCCCAGATTTACAGGTGATCCAAGTTCAAGCAGCAAGACTCCAATAATTTAATTAGGACAAAGTCTCATACAGGTGACTCTGATATATGATGCAGACACGTATCAGTGGACTGAAATAGCTATGATACTATAAAAGCTAGCCGGGAGACAATTGACATCGACTTGGTCAACTCTGTGAATGATAGCTGGACAAGAAAGCAATTAAATCTGGATTATGAGCCCGGCAGCATTTTCAGGAGCGGGGTATTGGGAAATTACTTTCCCTATGAAAAGAGTTCCTTTGGAGCTTCGATGGTTCTCCAGACTGCAGGCACAGATTCCAAATCTGGAATGCCAAACCTCAACATATTGTGCGGCTGAGCTGATTTTTTTCTTCAGCAAAGCAGCAGTTTCTGGTGGAAATCAGGAGTAGTAAGTGAGAGTAAGTAGCAGGAAGACAGTTTCCAAATAAAAGAGAATTGTTGCATTAAGAAGATCATTTTTCCTTTTGTCCCCACAAGATTTGATTGTGTAGCTAATTTGAAATCAACTGGGCTGAAACATGGAGGCAAAATAAGGTTGTTGGTCCACCCTGAACCTGTAAGAAAAGGTCTGTACCATAATACAGATTCACTAATGAATCAGAATCCACTGCATAAACATTGAATCAGTGCACCACCTTTCAACACAAGGATACAGATTAGAATCTAGGATAAATAATTCTCAAAAATCATCTTTATCTCTGTTTGACAAGGGCCTTAATGAAGTGAATCTGACAGCCTGAATTGAGCTCAATGTGGGTGTGATGCCACAGAACAAAATTGTTTATAATTTGCCTTAGTTTGCTTTCAATTGCAATCTTCAAATCTTAGAATGTTACAGTGCAGAGTTAGGCTAAGGTGTGCACTGGAGTTACTTCTCACCACCTAACTTCATCCCACGCTCTTGGTTGCCGCTCTTGCTCCTTACTATTTCAAGTAACTGTCGAATTCTCTTGTCAAACAATTTATGAACTTTGTTTCAACAATGGCTTATTTCAAACTACCATCCGTGTAAAGAGCTTCCAAGTAACCTCTCCTTTAATTCCTAATATGGCTACGTTTCTGGAGTCTCTGTTTTGCCAAGCAGCAGAAACAATTAATGATCATTTTATCTTATTCTAAGCCTTTTTTTATTCATTCGTGGGACATGGGCATTGTTGGCTGGCCAGCATTTATTGCCTATACCTAGTTGCCCCTTGAGAAGGTGGTGGTGAGCTGCCTTCTTGAATCGCTGCAGTCCATGTGCTGTGGGTTGACCCACAATGCCGTTAGGGAGGGAATTCCAGGATTCTAACCCAGCGATTGCAAAGACATTCGCTCTTAAAAGACAGATCAACTCTCTATCAAATCACCTCTTCAGCATTTCTATAAAGAGAAAAGGATTCTCTTTACGTTCTTTATAACTATATATTAGGGCGGCACGGTGGCACAGTGGTTAGCACTTCTGCCTCACAGCACCAGGGTCCCAGGTTCAATTCCAGCCTTGGGTGACAGTCTTTGTGGAGTCTGCATGTTCTCCCTGTGTCTGTGTATGTTTCCTCTGGGTGATTTGGTTTCCTCCAACAGTCCAAAGATGTGTAGGTTAGGCAGATTGTCATGCTAAATTGCCCCTTAGTGTCCCAAGATGCATAGGTTAGATGGGATTAGCTATAGGGAAAGGGCCTGGGTGAGATACTCTGTCAAAGAGTCAGTGTAGATTCGATGGGCTGAATGGCCTCGTCCACACTGTAGGAATTCTTCTGTGAAATCCCAAAATAAGATTCACTATCTGAGTGAATCTTCACCTTCCTCATTACTGGGAGAAACTACGCAGATAGCAGGAATTACCATGATGTGGAGATGCCGGCGTTGGACTGGGGTAAGCACAGTAAGAAGTCTAACAACACCAGGTTAAAGTCCAACAGGTTTATTTGGTAGCAAAAGTCACTAGGTAGTCACTTTGGTAGCAAAAGCCACTAGCTTTCGGAACAGGCTGTTCCTTCGTCAGGTGGGTGGGAGTTCCACCCACCTGACGAAAGAACAGCCTGTTCCGAAAGCTAGTGGCTTTTGCTGCCAAATAAACCTGTTGGATTTTAACCTGGCATTGTTAGACTTCTTACGAAGGAATTACCAGACAGACGCAATAAGGAAATGCTAAGGTACTTTCTGCGATTTTGAGGGAATTTTCTGTGACTTGTACTAATGTTGTCAGACCGCCTCTGCACTGACTGAAGACATTGATTTCGCTTAGTGATAAACCATTCCTATTGTGCCAAACTGACACATCTTAACTCAGCGAGTATATTGACAAACCAAAAAGAAGCAATTCCACCTCCGCACAAAACACTATTGGCTGAAAACCAAAGAATAGCAACTTAGGATGGTCACATGTAAAAGGCTTTCTGTAACATTCCATTGAGATGCACTGGAGAATAAAGTTCAAATAGCGGAAAGGAAGAATGCTGCATGTTACGATGGTACAGATTTCTAGGGGTAACCTACTGCAAAAGAGGGGAAACACAGCTCTGGTTGCAGTGTGCATCGCCATTTTGTATTATTTGTTTGTAGGAAGCAGGTAAAGCCTTTATCCCTGTTGTGCCTGCTGCACTTTTTTTTTAACGATGGACAAAGAACTGCGAGTAGACTTCTTGTTGGTACAACCAATATTTATTTAAAACACACAATCAATAATCACCCACCCAACCAACAATAAGTTATCTTACAGAAAATACTAAAGTTCACGTCCAATACGAGACCTTGACTTAACTTTGCGTGACTGGCAAGTACCCAAGCAGATATTGGCCTTTATCTGTGCGCTGGTCTCGGTCGTCCTCTGCATAGTCTGATCCTTTGGTCTGGTCTGGCACTCGGCTCTGGTCTTCCTTCCTTCTCGGGTGTGGTGGTTCTCCTCGTGCTGGTCGTTGCTGGCGACGGTCACCGTTGTTGTAGCTCGTTCATGGGGTCAGAGAGAGAGAGAGATTCCTGGTTGTGCAGCACCCTTTATACCCCGTTGGGTTTCGCGCCCCTTTTGGCCATTGCCAATCAATCGATCAGGACTTGATCACCCTGATCAATAAAGTCCAATCGGGTGCTGCCATGCCAATCTCTGGGTGTGTCCCCAACGGCCATGTCTGTAGGTGCTGGGGGCACGTCGAACACACACCTCCCTCCCAAATAAGGGGTTACGGTGCCCCTTCAATTAGTCGCACTCCCAAACTCTTTTCCAATGCCCGGCAGCCTTTTTCTTTTCAATGTTATAACCAGTTTGATTTGATTTGATTTGATTTATTATTGTCACATGTATTAACAAACAGTGAAAAGTTTTGTTTCTTGCGCGCTATACAGACAAAGCATACCGTTCATAGAGAAGCAAATGAGAGAGTGCAGAATGTAGTGTTACAGTCATAGCTAGGGTGTAGAGAAAGATCAACTTAATGCAAGGTAGGTCCATTCAAAAGTCTGACAGCACCAGGGAAGAAGCTGTTCTTGAGTCGGTTGGTATGTGGCCTCAGACTTTTGTATCTTTTTCCCAAAGGAAGAAGGTGGAGGAGAGAATGTCCAGGGCGCGTGGGGTCCTTAATGATGCTGGCTGCTTTGCCGAGGCAGTGGGACGTGTAGACAGAGTCAATGGATGGGAGGCTGGTTTGCGTGATAAGAACATAAGAAATAGGAGCAGGAGTAGGCCATCTAGCCCCTCAAGCCTGCTCCGCCATTCAATAAGATCATGGCTGATCTGATAGTGGGTTCAGTTCCACTTACCCGCCCGCTCCTCATAACCCTTAATTCCCTTAATGGTTAAGAATCTATCTATCTGTGACTTAAACACATTTAACGAGGTAGCCTCTACTGCTTCATTGGGCAGAGAATTCCAAAGATTTACTACCCTCTGGGAGAAGAAGTTCCTCCTCAACACTGTTCTAAATTGACTCCCCCGTATTTTGAGGCTATGCCCACTAGTTCTTGTTTCCATTGTAAGTGGAAATGATGGATTGGGCTAGTTCCCCTGTGGAAGTTGATAGTGAAACTGCTTCTACTGCCCTTTCTGGCAGCGTGTTCCAGATCACAACATTTCATTGTTTCAAGACCCTGTCCCTTTCCTTTCCCATGATTCATTTGTCATTTATAAGCTTGCCATTATGAGATTCAGGCTCGCATGGCCAGATTTTCATGTGGGAGACACGAGTCTGGAGGCGGCATTAATTCCGCTATCACAATCCTGCCTTCATTTCCAAGCTGCCAAGTAATGGGATGCCCCAGTGGAAGATCCCACTTTTTGCAAGAGACAGGTCTGCTGTCAGAGGCAGGACAGTCTGCTGTCTGAGGCGGGACAGTCTGCTGTCTGAGGCGGGACAGTCTACTGTCTGAGGTGGGACAGTCTGTTGACTGAGGTGGGACAGTCCTGTCTGAGGTGGGACAGTCTGCTGTCTGAGGGGGGTGAGGTGGGAGAGATTCAGAGCTGCTGAAAGGTCTACCCCGGTTGCCATTTTTTTCAACTGCTTCAATGATCCTTTATAAATGCTGAGGACAAGTCTGAGCCTCACTTGCCAACATTGAAAAATGCAGACATAATCCTGCCGACCCTCTGAAAGAGGGCCCATTAAAATCAATGCCTGCCCAAGATTTGCCCCTTCTGTGGGATCATTGCTGCTGCCTCTTTGTCCCTTGCTTTACTGATATCCCCATTGTTAACATCTCCCATGCCCCTAAAATCCTCCAGCTTACCTTCCCAGTTGTCTCCTGGCCTTCTTTCCCACCTCCATTTGCATTTTGGTAGATTAAATCAGAGCAGGACTTACTCAGTTAATGGTACGGCATTGGGGAGAGTTACAGAACAAAGAGATCTTGGGGTACATGTTCATAGCTCCTTGAAAGTGGAGTCACAGGTGGACAGAGTGTTGAAGAAGGCATTTGGCATGCTTGGTTTCATCGGTCAGAACCTTGAATACAGGAGTTGGGACGTCTTGTTGAAGTTGTACAAGACATTGGTAAGGCCACACTTGGAGTACTGTGTACAGTTCTGGTCACCCTATTATAGAAAGGATATTATTAAACTAGAAAGAGTGCAGAAAAGATTTACTAGGATGCTACCCGGACTTGATGGTTTGAGTTATAAGGAGAGGCTGAATAGACTGGGACTTTTTTCTCTGGAGGTAGAAGGCTGAGGGGTGATCTTATAGAGGTCTATAAAATCATAGATCATAGATCAGCTAGATAGTCAATATCTTTCCCCAAAGGTAGGGGAGTCTAAAACTAGAGGGCATAGGTTTAAAGTGAGAGGGGAGAAATACAAAAGTGTCCAGAGGGGCAATTGTTTCACAGAGGATGGTGAATGTCTGGAACAAGCTGCCAGAGGTAATAGTAGAGGTGGGTACAATTTTGTCTTGACAGTTTTGACAGTTACATGGGTAAGATGAGTATAGAGGGATATGGACCAAATGTGGGCAATTGGGATTAGCTTAGGGGTTTAAAAAAAAGGCGGCATGGACAAGTTGGGCCGAAGGGCCTGTTTCCATGCTGTAAACCTCAATGACTCTATGACTCCAGTTCCACCTCCTCTCACTCAGTGGTGTCACAGGGGGCTTCCGAAGCCCACCCATCCACATCAATGAAAATTCTGCAAATCCTCGGGCCTTTCAATAAGGGTGGACGAGCTTCCTGTCCCACGCCTTTTCGCATCGTGCAAAACTTCCAGGAGGGAAGTAGGGCTGGTACTTGCAGGTTTTACTTGGCAGCTAGTATTAATTTTGGACCTCTTTCTGGTCTGGAAAATCCGACCCAAAACGTCTGGGTTTCCAGCCCAGTACCTAAAGGTCGACAGCAACGTGGCACTGTAAATACATTCAAAAGGAAGATCTTAGGATTTTTCTTGAACAAAAAAAACATCTTTCTGACACATTACGCGCAGCCCATCTGGTGATGGCAGGAATTAATTCCTTTTAGATGGTGCAATGATCTTATTACAACATTGTTATGGTTGCATTTAATGTGATACATGGGAATAACAAGATGAACAGAAGGTGTCAGCACTGAAAAATATGATTCAATTTTAAACAAGAGGTGTCATTTTCTAGGAAAATGTGGCTTGTGAAAGTTCCAAGAGTTACAGCCGAGACACTTAATAACAGAAGTCTCTTCAGAGATGACAGAGCCACAGACTGTGCTCAATTTGTCAAATGGTTTCACTCACACTACCACAGAGACTGAAACACAAGTGTTGGTTAGAACTTGGAAAAAACGATTCAGATTTCAGTTTCAGGAATCGATTTATGTTACTAAGTACGAAATTTCAGATATAATGGAGGCAGACAGAGTTACTGCAACCACCCTGAGAAAAGCTGCAATATCCCCTCCCCTCCTTTTCCTCTTGATGTACAAACACGGTAAAGACAAGGCAGCGTAATCACGTGCTGTTTTGCAGTTCTGGCATCCATCTGCATCAAGTGCCAAAGTCCTGTCCACCGAGCATTGAGGTCAACAATGCTCCGGGATGTATCACCCTGCGTAATGCACCCCTGAACTACCTGGACCTCTGAGTGATTAATAAACCTAATTGTTCTGGGGACCCGAGTTTCGAATCCCGCCACGGCAGATGGTGGAATTTGAAATCAATACCAAAAAAATCTGGAATTAAGAATCTACTGATGACCATGAGACCATTGTCGATTGTCAGAAAAACATTCACTAATGTCCTTTAAGGGAAGGAAATTAGCCGTCCTTACCCGGTCTGGCCTACATATGACTCCAGACCCACAGCAATGTGGTCGACTCTCAACTGCCTTCAGGCAACTAGGGATGGGCAATAATTGCTGGCCAGCCAGAGATGCCCATGTCCCACGAATGAATAATAAAAATAAACGCCATAGTTAGCTTATTAAGACGTTAGGCCACATTAACGGTCGTACTAGCCAACTATTTATGTGTGACTCAACACAGCGACCTCTGGCAAGGACAAATGCAGAATTAAATGCTGAGACATTGAAGTTGTTGGCTGAGATTTGCCCCTTCTCCATTAGCTTCTAATGTAAAATGGCCTCCGGCTCTCTGCTTCCCTCATCAAATGCCTTGAATGGTGTGAGTCTCCTTTACTTGCACAATCTAAATAACCTGAGAAAGTTAGGGTTAGTTCATTTCTGTCCAAGTACCCTTTTTAACCCCATGACACCTTTTAATTAGTGCCGAACAACCTCCCTGACACTGAGAGCCTGATTTTATCATCCAGTTGCTCCCTTTTTCGGGCACAAAAACTTGATAAATTCGGGCATGAGGCAAGTAGTGCGATCTGCCTCCGCGCCAATTCCCCCTTCACCCCCCAAGGCCAGAAAATGGCCGTGATCGGGACCATGCCTGAAATGGGCAAGAAGGCCATTTAAATGCGTTTGCATGCATTTAAATTGACTTAATGGGCTCCACGCCCAACTTTACCGACATTTCCCCCTTTACCAGGACGCTCACCCATCCAGAATTAGTGCGAAACAGACATACTCCATTGAAGTCTGATTCAGGTGCTCCAGTTAGTGAGGAGGTAGGTGCCTAGCATCCAATGGCTCTCTGCTTGAGATTGGTGGGGGAGGGAAAGGGAGGTCCACTGCCACTCTGCCTGAGATAGGTGGAGGGGAACGGGGGGAGGGGCCCACGATCGGTCTGGGTGGTGCGGGGGTGGGGGGGATAAGGGGGTCAGTAATGTTGTGGGGGTGGGGCAATGTCTGTGGGGGCCAGGGGGAGGCATTATCCGGCCTGGGAGGGATGTGGCAGGGGAGCCGCGTTCTATCATTTTTTTTGCCCATGCGCAGTTGGACTTACCGATCGGAGCTGCAGGGTTTTGGGCACATTAAGCCCCGCCCACAGGCTCTGCAGCGCGATTCGGAATTGCTGATATTTTTTCAGGCAGAGTGCGCCTCAGAACGGGCCTAAAAGTCGGATCTGAAACACTCCCAGTTTCAAGTTCGCCCAGCACTTAGAATCAAAATGGTAAAATAGGGCCCTGAATGTCAACTCACATCAATGTGGAATGTCATTTATGGCATAGAATCATAGATCCGAATGTTACTTCCATTTATGCCAGCAGGATTTTCCCATGCCACCGCAGTGAACAGAGATTTGGCTGGGCGCCAAATTCTCCTACTTCACCACAGCAGGAACATGGCATGAATAGCTGGTAAGATCGCACCTGTCGACTGGTTAGAACACAGGAGATGACCATTCAGCCCATCATGTCCATACTAGCTCTGTATAAGAGCAACAACTTTTGATTGTGTAATTTTTTGTTCCTTTCCTTCTCTTTATTCTCTCTCTTAATCTTATCTTTGTTTCCCCCCCCGTTTATTTCAACTTCTGTACCTAATTTGACATGGAATTTGCCACAGTAACTGATACTCTCTGGATCAGACTCTGCACTAAGCCATCCCCAATCCACCAACTGATCAGTTAAGGGGAATACAGAGCTGTTTGTTTTCTTCACAAAGTTCACAGATATCCCACTGTGGTGAACCATCGTTGGTTCCCACTGGATAGTACTGAGCCAGGGGCTGGCCAGTACTACAAGGATGTACATATGTTACTGTTGGATTGTGCTATTGTTGCTGTTGGGGTTAGGGTGGGGTTGTTACACCTTTGTACTGTAGTGTTGTGGCACATCCCAGTCGGGCTCCGCCTCCTGGGAGAGGTATAAGAGTCCCTGCTCTGGCCGGGACCCCTTCAGTCTGGGATAGTGTACATAAGTTCTGGCAGCTTCATTACAGTAAATAAAAGCCTTTCATTTACCGAGCTTCAGGCCTCGTGTTTGAGTAGCGCATCACCCACCGAAGGTGCTGTGCCATTTTGATGCCCCCCGCCCCGTCCCCAACCTTGCAGCGCAAAGTATCATGAAATTAAATAGGCCAGGTCAAGTCTAACAAATCACCATGGACAGTAAATTCTGGCCCGTTATCCAAAATCCCCAAATTGCTGGTTAGAGTCCACAGAATTCTATCCTTGGAGTGGGCATCACCAGAATTAGAGCCAGTGAATTCAGGAATATGTCTATGGACAAAATGTCTTTCACTGCATGCTTTAAGAAAATAGTTTCAGAAGAACAAAAGAATTAGGAATAGGAATAGGCCATCTGGTCCCTCGAATCTGCTCCGCCATTCAATAAGATCATGGCTGGTCTTTTCGTGGACTCAGCTCCACTTACCCACCTGCTCACCATAACCCTTAATTCCTTTACTGTTCAAAATTAATTAAATAAAAAAATTTTTATTCATTCGTGGGAGTCGCTGTTTGGCCAGCATTTATTGCCCATCCCTAGTTGCCTGAGGGCTGTTCAGAGTCAATGACATTGCTGTGGCTCTGGAGTCACATGTAGGCCAGACTGGGTAAGGACAGCAGATTTCCTCCCCGAAAGGAACCAGATGGGTTTTTCTGTCAATGGTTTCATGGCCATCACTAGATTCTTGATTCCAGGTTTTTTTTGTTGAATTCAAATTCCACTATCTGCTGTGGCGGGATTCGAACCTGGTTCCCCAAAACATTTACTGAGTTTCTGGATTAATGGTCCAGCCATAATACCACTAGGCCATCCTAATTTCCTTTACTGCTTAACATTAATGACAGGAATATATGAATTGATATCTCCCTTTTAGAATTAAATGGTAAATCAATAACAACCCTTCATTTTTCATCATCCAGGCTGCATTAATATTGATGTGGAGATACCAGCGTTAGACTGGGGTGAACACAGTAAGAAGTCTCACAACACCAGGTTAAAGTCTAACAGGTTTATTTGGAATCACGAGCTTTTGGAGCGCTGCTCCTTCATCGGGTGTGTCACTCAGCTCGTGATTCCAAATAAACCTGTTGGACTTTAACCTGGCGTTGTGAGTCTTCTTACTGTGCATTAATATTGGCTTTACAATGGGATGGAGTCCGTATGAATGGACAGCTTTGCCTTATTTAACAAAAGAAATGAACATTTGTGTTTCAGAACTTTTGACGACCTGACCTCAGGCATTTTGGGTAACTTGTATGAAGATGTTCCTATTAGATTAAACTCAGTTTACAAGCGGCTAATACACAAAACACAGCTTCTGAAAAAAAATGGAACAAATTTAAGAAAGTTTCACCATCTTCCCTAATGTGTGAAAGGAAAAAGTTTTAAAATGATTTGTTTATGCTACGCTTCTGTCTGAACTGCAGTTAACTGAATCCCAAATAACTGGGAAAACAAGCTAAGATTAATATGTTGATATAAATAAGAAAGGATAACGAGCAGTTTTTTTTGTATTCAAGGCGTAACTTCACAGACTTCACGCAGATATGAGCTTGATCGTACAAACCACAAGCTCAACCTTAAACTGGGACAAGATCAAGCTGCGATCCCCACGCCAACCATGAGACTTTTCCAGGTTCTCCATAGCAGTTGGGAGCCAGCCCACCACCAGGTGCGCAGAGATGATAACATCTAAAAGTAAACGGCTGACTGAAGGGAATTCTGTACCTGCGGCGAGTTGCAGTGGTATCGAGGGTGGCTGCTGAGTTTCTCCAACTGAGGCAGTGGGAGGAAAGAAAGTTCTGAGAAAATGATGGGTTAGTACCTATATGAGAAAGGGTTAGTTTTTTTAAAAAAAATTTACCAGAGGATGTGGTCATGAAAAAATTTGTGAGTAGCCATTTTCCCTGTGTGCCCTGGAAGTGGCTATTGTTCTGTGATAAACATCTGAACAGCAATCAGTTAGTATCTCTTGGCAATATCAAAGAAAAAGAGATTGTACCAGTATCTTTCTCAGCCTTTAAGATAGCCATTCACTCTTGTAACTTAGGAAACACAGCAGCCAAACTCCCACAAACTGTAATATAGAAATGGACAGGTAGCCTGTGTCAATGAATTCGGCTGAGGGATAAATATTGGTCGGGGCACTCTCCTGCTCTTCTTCAAACTAGTCTTTCATATCAACCTGCAGTGAACAGATAGATCTTCTGTTCACCATCTCATCAGAAAGACAGATCCTTGACAGTGCAGCACTCCCTCGGTACCACACAGGAGTGTCAGCCTAGATTTATGTTCAAGACATATTCACTTTGGAAGCAAAAACAAAAAGGCAGGCTACTACCTGAATGGGAGAGGGGAGTGTGCAGCGGGACCTGGGTGTCCTTGTGCACCAGTCACTGAAGGTAAGCATGCAGGTGCAGCAGGCGGTAAAGAAGGCAAATGGTATGTTGGCCTTCATTGCGAGAAGTTTCCATTACAGGAGCAGGGATGTGTTGTTGCAATTATACAGGGTCTTGGTGAGGCCACACCTAGAGTATTGTGTGCAGTTTTGGTTTCCTTTTCTGAGGAAGGATGTTCTTGCTCTCTCTCGAGTGCAACGAAGGTTTACCGGGGATGGTAAGACTGATATACGAGGAGAGATTGACTAGTTTAGGATTGTTTTCGCTGGAATTCAGACGAATGAGGGGGGGTTTCATAGAGACTTATAAAATTCTAATGGGACTAGACAGGGTAGATGCAGGGAGGATGTTCCCGATGGTGGGGGAGTCCAGAACCAGGCGTTACAGTCTGAGGATTCAGGGTAGACCATTTAGGACGGAGATGAGGAGACATTTCTTCACCCAAAGAGTGGTGAGCCTGTGGAATTCATTAGCGCAGGAAGTAGTTGATGCCAAAGCATTGAATCTATTCAAGAGGCAGCTAGATATAGCACTTGGGGCGAATGGGATCAAAGGTTATGGGGAGAAAGCAGGATTAGGCTACTGAATTGGACCATCAGCCATGGTCGTGATGAATGGCGGAGCAGGCTCGAAGGGTCAAATGGCCTCCTCTTGCTCTTATCATCTATATTTCTATGTTTCTAAGACTTAAGAGTGGGGCTTGAACCTACAGCCTTCTGAGTTCACCAGTGAAAAGCTACCTTTTGATCCATGGTTGTCATCAGTGTAACTACTCTATTGCACTCCATTTACATCTGATTCTGTTTTAAATATTTAACTCTGAGGATTATACATTAAGGGGGTGACTTTCTGCAAAGGTTCTCTCAACAGTTGAACAGAGTTCTGTCCAGATGGTCACAAAGGCACCTGAAAAATCATGTCAGCGCAGCTTGAGTCAATTTTTCAAGGCTTCTGCAACTCCATGAGGGAATGCTACACTGCCTGAGGTGTCATCTTTTGGATGTGGTTTTAAATCAAGGCCCTGGAGGCCTCTCAGGCAAATGCAGAAGTTTCCATTGCAGTAATTGATGCCAAGACACTGAATGTATTCAAGAGGCGGCTAGATGTAGCACTTGGGGTGAATGGGACCAAAGGTTATGGGGAGAAAGCAGAATTAGGCTATTGAGTTGGATGATCAGCCATGAATGGCGGAGCAGGCTCGAAGGGCTGAATGGCCTCCTCCTGCTCCTATCTTCTATGTTTCTATTATATGGACAAAGTTCAGGAGCAACATTCTGTACAATGTTTATCCCTCAGTCGACATCAAACAACATTATCTGATCATTAGGTCACATTGCAGATTGTGGGAGCTTGCTGTGTGCAAACTGGCTGCTGTGTTTCTTACATTGCAAGTGACTAGGGGAGTGATTCTCCCAAAAGTGCTGAATTGGCGGGAAAATTGTTCTAAATCCCAACTGTTTCATCAGTTCAGCTTCTCACCTGAATCCCTGCACTCTGTGGACTGCAGAGGGCCCAGTCGTGAATCTCATTAAAAGCCCAGGGGGGTGGGGCCTATTCATGCCGGAGTTTGACAGTTCTGGAACTCGCACGTGCACAGTGGCCCTGATCTGTCAGTCTCCCCGTTTGCTGGCCAGCTCGGTCACTGGCCAGCCCAGGACCCCCTGCAGTGCTGCCCTCCAACTCCCCCCACGGCCTGACCACAACCCTCACAGCAATTCCCGGGCCAGCCCTGACCCCTCCCCCCCTCATCCCGGAGCGCACCGATGCACAGCCCACCCCGCCCCCTCACCCCCCCCAGCAGTGGTGATCCCCCCACCCCCCCTCATCCCGGCAGACCACCCCCCACTCCCAGCCCGCCCTGATCGCAGGCCTCCCTCCATCCCAGACTGATTCTGTCTGCAGAGTGGCAGCAGGGCCCCCCACCCCCAGCGATTGCCCCTAGGCCCTGCCCCCTTGGCACTGCCCAATGCCCCCTGGGCATGCGCACTTTGCCCCTTGGGCAGTGCCGGAGGCACAGGCTGGCACTGCCAGGGTGCTCATGGCCAGGGGGCACCACCCTCCACTGCCTGACCCACTGGGGGGGCCCCGATTGCCTCCCCTTCATTCCAGCAGGGTTTCCTGCTAGTTCCCTAGTTCCCCGAACGTGGGGAGCTAGTCTGAACCCCACCAGAATGAAGTACTCCTGGTGGGGTGGGAGATGCGATCGGGACCTGAAAGTTCCCGGTTTCCAGCGTCGTCCAACCAGCGACTGTTCGCCAGCTCTGGGGGATGAGCGTGCGTTCCCGGTGCATGCGCAAATCCTGGTACAAGGCCGGCAATGCGCATCTCCCACCGCGACCCGCCAGAAAAGTTGCGGGTCGCAATGCGAGAATCGTGGCCTACATTTCAAAAGTACTTGATTGACTGGAAAATGCATTGGAATTTCTTGAGTCTGTGAATGGTGCTTTTTAAATGTAAGCCTTTGCTTTGTTTACCTGGATGAATATCTTGACAGATGAGTGGAAGGCCTGAAATTCATCTGGAAAGTTCCTTTGCAATGCAGATGCTGTTATAAATGCTGCCAAATACCTCAACCATTATACGCACAGTAAAACCCCAGAAACAGCCTTTCCACCACGTGCAGTCTCACTAATCTCTTGCTTTTTATATTCTATAGAAGCTTTCACCGTTCATTTAACTGGCCAAAAGTTTCCCATCCTGCCTGCCGCGGGAACTGTGGCGGGTGAGACAGAAAATATGGCGTCACCAATTAAAGGACATTGAACTTGGGCGGAATTTTCCGATGTTGGGGGCGCATGCAGCCAGGATATCCCACCCGATGCTTCCTGCTAGACCACTCTCATATTCTCATTTCCCTTTCTGTAACAACTTCTTGGTCAACTTTGCTAAATTCTAAAATCCTTCCAAACATCAGCTTTGCTCCTCTTTTTGGCAAAATGAAAACCTCTTCCTTCATTCTAATGTTATCTTTAACTTGACTTGTTCGTCCCAATTGGACCACTTTTGCCAAGGGGTTCTTATTGTTTAAGAATGTGTATATTTGTTGCAATTCAGGAATGAATTCTTTATTGGTTACCTACTGTCATAGACTTTGATCTAATTTCCCAAAATCCCTTGTACCTACATAGTTTGCTTTATTCAGATTGAAGATTAAATCTATCTCAAACTAAAAATAAAGTTCTATTCTATTGTGATCACTATTCTCCAGAGGCTCCTTTACAACAGTTAACCTTTTCTTATTGCACAATACTAGATCTAAAGCAAATGGCTCCCTAGGTGGTACCTTAATAAACTGATCTAGAGAATTATATTGTACACATTCCATGAACTCATCCTCCCGTACAAATTTGGTCTGCATATGAAAATTATTGGACGGAATTTACTGGCCGTTCATGCTGGCAGGATTCTCCAGCCCCACCGGCATCGCACCCCCACCCCTGGGTTTCCCACCGGCATGGGGTGGTGTAAGTGGGAATTCCCATGAACAGCGGCAGGACCAGGGAATCCCGCTGCAAGCAAACAACACGCCACCTCCCACTGGCAGGAAACACACGGCTGGGAGGTCAGAGAATCTCACCCAATATCTTGGCACATACACCTCTGCTTAGGTGCATTGGCCGTGCTAAATTCTCCCTCAGTGTACCCGAACAGGCGCCAGAGTATGGCGACACGGGGATTTTCACAGTAACTTCATTGCAGTGTGAATGTAAGCCTATTTGTGATACTAATAAATAAACTTAGAAACTAATTCATGATGTGGCCAGATTGGGAAATCCCATTGAGGACCACTTAGGAACTAGTAGTTTTACACTGAAAACAGAGAAGGATTTCCCAACTGTGATAAAAGGCATATTGAAGCTTTTTAATTTTTTAAAAGATATTTATTTTAAGTAGTTAATGCTATTTTTATTGGATCATCTAAAACGTTTTGAAGTTAGGACTAGATAGGATTGTTTTCACTGGAGTTCAGATGAATGAGGGGGATCTCATAGAGACTTATAAAATTCTAACAGGACTAGACAGGGTAGATGCAGGGAGGATATTCCTGATGGTGGGGGAGTCCAGAACCAAGGGTCACAGTCTGAGGATTCAGGGTAGACCATTTAAGACGGAGGTGAGGAGACATTTCTTCACCCAAAGAGTGGTGAACCTGTGGAATTCATTACCATAGGAAGTAGTTGATGCCAAAACATTGAATGTATTCAAGAGGCGGCTGGATATAGCACTTGGGGCGAATGGGATCAAAGGTTATGGGGAAAAAGCAGGATTAGGCTAGTGAGTTGGATGATCAGCCATGTTCGTGATAAATCGCGGAGCAGGCTCGAAGGGCCACTTCCTGCTCCGATCTTCTATGTTTCTATGTTTTTTTAATGATTTAATGATGGGCATTAGTTAATGTATAAATAGGTTTTCTTATTTGCTCTAAGTTGTGAAACTACTATTTAAATCTGCATTATATATTTTTTTATTCATTCATGGTGGCCGGCCAGCATTTATTGCCCATCCCTAGTTTCCTGAGGCCATTTGCAAGTCAACCACATTGCTGTGGCTCTGGAGTCACATGTAGGCCAGACCAGGTAAGGACGGCAGATTTCCTTCCCTAACGGACATTAGTGAACCAGATGAGTCTTTCCGACAATCAGTAGGTTCTTAACTCCAGATTGTTTTTACTAAATTCAAATTCCACCATCTGCTGTGGTAGGATTTGAACCCAGGTCCCCAGATCATTAGCTGAGTTTATGGTTAATAGTCTAGTGATAATACCACTAGGCCATTGCCTCCCCTTATTGTACAACTTTACAGGTGGCATGCTTATAAGTGTTTGTATGTTTTAATTTAGAATATTCTAAATCTGGGAAAGTATTTAATTTTGCAGTATAATATTATAATAAGAGTTTTATAAGTGTTGGTGCATTTTAATTTAGATTATGGAAACTGAAAACTTAATTGGGAAGAAGAGGTCAGACCTTCCTGGACCATGATTTGGATACCTGTGTGAGGTTGGGCAAAGGAGAGGTCATGTTTTGAGCCATGGAAAATCTAGATGTTTTTATCATTAGTATTCTTCTGCCTTGCTTACTTCATTCATAATTCTCATATTTAACTATTCTACATGTTTCAATAAAGTATTTATATAATTTCATATTTAAATGTTTTGCTGTGTTTCAATAAAGCATTGGTAGATTTTTTTAATTTAGTGGAAAATATTTATTAATAAAAATAATGTTATAAATACAAAACTTTGATACCATGTTAACATTTAACTCAACATTTTATTTTTGCAGCTGCACTGACATGTTTAATTGCCTCACCTTTTCAAGGTTCTGACAAAATATATATTTCTCTAAGAGCAATCAATAAAATATCTAAACATTTACACAGAGGTCTGTTGTCTCTAAACAAGGACGTGAGGGAGGAGAATGAGGAGGGGTAAGAAGGGGAGGGAGTGGGAGGGGGAAAGGAGGGGAACGGGAAAAGGAAGGGGAGGAAAAGGGGAGAGGGGAATAGGGGGAGGGGAAAAGGTGGGGGATGGTGAAAGCAGCAGAGCGAAGGGTTTGGATTTTACATGTAGTCTGGCTCTACCACGCCTACATCAAAGTCTCAAAAAGAACTTCAGCGAAGAATCAAGCTAAAAGCGTGATGTTCCAGCAGTAGTGGAACATGACTCCAGATTTTCAATCTGCACTGGATTCTATAATACCTATCAGAGAGATAGTTCACATCAGCTTACAGGAGACTTGCATATGTCATCTTAAGGGATACACTTTCCTAAAGCATTTGAACTAGCCAAGTTGCATAAGGATAAACATTGCATCAGGGAGACTCTTAAAATTAGGATAAACATTACAGGAGACTTGCAGACATTATCTTACACTTTCCTGAAGCATTTGAACCAGCCAAGTTACACAAGGATCAACATTGCATCAGGGAGGACTCTTAAAATAAGGTTAAAAACTGCTTAAAATATATTGCAAATTCAATTGCTGAAACTAATTCCAGAGACTATACATGAATGTACTTTTTTTTAAAGGAATTAGTTGTCATGACAAAGTCCTAAAAAATTCACTTTCTGTGTATTACATATATGTTAAACATCTTTTTAAATTATCTACAAAAAAAAATCCACCCAAAGAATGTCTGCTGGCTCTACTCACTGCAGCTAGACCAGAAAATAACAGTGCAAATAAATAAAGGCAAAAACTCATCTAACATCAGCCCATGTGAGGGCGATTTTGGCACAATTGCAGCTCAGCACTTCAATGGCAGCTTTCAGAACCTCAATCGGAGGTTCAAAATCGGCGTTCTTTCAGCACACGTGTACCTGCCAGGACCTCTGTGTGTTGTCCCAATGCACTTGTGCGGGACACAATCGACTTAAGCCGGCCTTTGGGCCAGAGACTGTGGGCTATTGGCTCTATTCTCTCTCCACAGATGCTGTCAGACCTGCTGAGATTTTCCAGCATTTTCTGTTTTTATTTCAAATTCCAGCATCCGCAGTATTTTGCTTTTATCTGCTACCTTCAATGATATGTTCACATATACCACCACATATACCACCACATATACCACCACATATACCACCACATATACCACGGCTGGAATGGTGTCTCCGGTACTGAAGTCTATCATCAGCCCTGGGAAAACCATTTTAATTTGAGTTTCTAAGTTTCCTTTCGAAGTTTTGCTTTTGTTACAGTGCTCCTTTAATTTGTCAATTTGTTAATGAGTTTATTTTGTTTGTTTATGGGTCAGTTAGAAAAGGATGTACCTCGAGGCCCCTTTGCTCTTCCGCCCCTTTCAGAATTAATCCTTCATTTAACATTGCCTCTTCTTGTTCATTCGAGCAAAATAAATCACTTCACACTTTTGCTCATTAAATTTTATCGGTCACTTTTGTTCTCCCCGTCCCAGCAACCTGTGGATGTCCTTCTGAAGTTTCTCGCTGTTTGCAATACTTCCAACTCCGTGGCATTTGCAAATTTTGAAACTGTCCCTTTACACACAAGTCTAGGTCATTAATATATATCAGGAAAAGCAAGGGCCCTAACGCGGTCCCAGCGGAACCCAACAATAAACCTTCCTCCAGTCTGAAAAAACAACTGTTTACAAAAATTGTCTGTTTTTGATCAATCAGCCAATTTTGTATCCATGCTGCCAATGTGCCTTTCATTCCATGGGCTCTAGTTTTGCTGACAAGCCCATTATGTGGCACTTTATCAAATGACTTTTGGAAGTCAATGTATACCACATCAACCCTCTCTGCTAACTCATCAAAAACTCAAGCAAGTTCGTTAAACATGATTTACCCTTAACAAATCCAGGCTGTATTTGATTAAAGTCCTGCTAGAGAGGGCGGCATAGTGGCACAGCGGTTAGCACTGCTGCATCACAGCGCCAGGGACCCAAGCTCAATTCCAGCCTTGTTGACTGTCTGCGTGGAGTTTGCATATTCTCCCTGTGCCTGTGTGGGTTTCCTCTGGGTGCTCCTGTTTCCTCCCACAGTCCAAAGATGTGCTGGTTAGGCGATTTGACCATGCTAATTTGCCTCATGGTGTTCCAAGATACGTAGTTTAGGGGGATTGGCTATGCTAAATTGCTTCTTAGTGTCACAAGATGTTCAGGTTAAGTTGATTGGCCATGCTAATTTGCCCCTTAGTGTCCCAAGATGTGTAAATTAGAGGGATTAACAGGGTAAATACTTGGAATTATGGGGTTAGGGTATGGGTGGGATGCTCTGTTGGAGCGTCAGTGCAGATTTGATGGGCCAAATGGCCTGCTTCTGCTCTATCTATGATTCTAGTGTCAGGGTGGTATGCTAACTGCTCTGGAAGAGTTCCTGTAGCTCTATCTGGTCTCCAGTGAGCATTTTGCCCCCTGAAGCTGCCAATTAATTCACCCAAACATGGCCTCTCAACCAGAGGCCGTCACCACAGTCTTTCTGGGCTCCGAACACAGTATGGGGGTCCATCCAATATCTGGAAAGTTGCAGCGCTGGATGGGGAGAGATTGCCCTGGAATTGATTGTTTTCATTGCCTTCCCATCTTCACGGAGTGGAATGCCGATATTCCTGGCAGCCCACCCCGGAAAGTGGCTTGGAGTTGGGGCAGTACCAGGCAACCACCTTAGCTGAGATTCCCACAGCTTTCCCAAAGCCTCCCTCCTGCCCAAAATCCATCTCCATGGGGCTGGAAAATTCAGTCTCCAATAATACACATTTGACCTTTACCTGAAAATAGCTAATTGCGTAACTTTCCCGTTCTTTGAACACAAAACTTAGTTTTAATAAGAAGTTTCCCATGGATAGTCTAAAAATGCTTCTCTGGCAAAAAAAGGAGAATAAACAAAAGAGTAGATGAATCATTGCTTGGTTCAAACTGAGCACTCTGAGAAAAGTGGAAAATTCAGATTTGGTATTATTTTTAATAATGTTCACATCGGTATGACTTCCCTTAGAGAGTTATTGAATTTCAGACCCTCCAGTGATTTTAATAACCACCATGCTGAAGTTAAAATCTAAATCCATGTGAGATAATGTGCGGTGCCATGGGATCACAACACGTTCCGTATCGACTTTCCTTCACTGTCGCTGTGTCAAAATCCTGGAGCTGCCTTCCGAACAGCACTGTGGGTGTCCCTACACCAAATGGACTGCAGCGGTTCAAGAATACAACTGACCACCTCCTTCGCGAGGGCAGTGAGGATTTGACAGTCAACACAGGTCGAGCCAGCAATGCACACATTCCATGGAAAGAAGTGAAAAACATCTTTGCGGTCCAAGTATTATCATTAATTATGGAACAACAAACAATCTTTGAAGAACGCCTTTGAGCTCATCATGTCTATAGTTATTCTGTGTTTGATTATTTGATTCTGTTCAAATAACTGCTGGCCTTCTGCTCCGAGGCAACGTACAAGTATCGCTCACTTGCATATTGCTGCTACCTGGAGATCATCAACACATATTGCAAGCAAATGTGCTGGGGACACCAAACTCCCCGAATCTCATGACATGGGTGGATCTCCCAGCAATGAAAGGAAAGTGCTAGGACCAATACATTTAAACCTTTCTCGATTATCATTTTTGCCAATTAGTTGTATGTTTAATACCCGGGAGTTATGCAAAGATGATACACTAGTTTCTATGTGTGCAGTGAGGAGATGGCCTGGTGGTATTATCGCTGGGCTATTAATCCAGAAACTCAGCCAATGTTCTGGGGACCCGGATTGGAATCCCGCCACGGCAGATGGTGGAATTTGAATTCAATTCTGGAATTGAGAATCTAAGGATGATTATGAAATCATTGTCAATTGTCGCAAAAACCCACATCTGGTTCACTAATGTCCTTTAGGGAAGGAAATCTGCCATCTTTACCTGGCCTGGCCTACATGTGACTCCAGAGCCACAGCAATGTGGTTGACTCTCAACTGTCCTCCAATGGCAACTAGAGATGGACAATAAATGCTGGCCAAGCACTATGCCCATGTCTTACGAACGAATAAAAAAAATCTAGGAGATATGCAAAGATGACACACTAGTTTTTATGTGTGCAGGAACTTAGTTTACAAATGTTTTTTTCACTGTTTGCTCCATGCTTACACCTCTTTGATTTTTGCCATTTCTACGGTTTGTTTACTCTGAATCTACACCTAGGCTTAACTAATCAAGCACTGAAAGCATCAATAATAAACAGACTCACACTCAAATGCAGAACAAGCAAAAACTTCAGTGTCGTTGCAGCCAATTGGTAGCTTGAAGTAATAAAGCATCAAGACATTTATGAGTGACCTCCTAACCCCAAGGATGTGTTTCAGCCTCCAAACACACTGCTACTTATTCATGGGAGAATGTTTCTAAAGCTATGGTCATGTTGTACTATGGAAGAGTCTGGCAGAGCAGGAATTGGTCACTGCAGCCAAGCAGGAAGGAGTGAGAGTTGGCATCATGGCAAGCACATCAGTGTTGGCAATGGAATGACAGTCTGTGTATTGGGATGCGCTCAATCAAGGGACCATTTGAAATTGTCAGCAACATAACTGATTACCTCTGGGCTATTTGTCACAAATATTCCAATGTGTTTGCCAGTTAGACCACATTTGGGTCACTGCATGCAATTTTGGTCAAGGACTAAAAGTCCGTTGATACATTTGATGGTTGGGGCTCAGATTCGAGGGGTTAAGTTAGATGATGCTGTGCTATTTTGATATATTTTATGTTTAAGGTGGGGTGCTTAAAGAGGCAGTGTTTTTTGCTACAAGAGTGGATTTGTCTGGCAAACATGCAGCAGATGCTGAGAATAGGCTCAGAGCTCATTTTAACTCGGAATGTGTGTTACTTTGTAGAGTTAACGGATGTTTAGCTTATTTAGGTTCACCTGGGAATTTAGTCTAGGTATGCAGAGTCATGTGAGTTTCGATTAGATTGATTGACAGGGACAGAGTCATGTGATTAATGGGAGGAGCTAAGCTTGCAGAAAATGCCTGTTCCATTTTTATTTTAAAATACAAGCAGTTGCTGCCTGGATCTGCTGGAGGAAAGAATTGTCTCTCTCTTTCTAGAGGCTTTCAAAAGCTCCAGGATTGCTAACCTAAGTTACAAGCAAGTATGCCTATCTTTTGATAACTAATTATGAAGAGAGGATTAAGTCTATAAGCAAAGTTTTGTTTGATTGGAACTCATAGTGAATGATTAGCAATTAAGAATTATATCCTGTCATGTTTTAAGTATTGTTCAATTGCTAAAAGTTAAGCTAATTCATCTGCTTTAGATAAATTGAGTTGTTAAATAAAATTTGTTTTGCTAAAAACTGGTTTGTCGGTAGAATCACACCTGGAGTGAAACATTCCATTCTCACATTAATGCCAAAACAGAGAAATTGTTTGGGTCTAATCTAGCTTCATAGTATACCTTAGGGTTACTGTTCTGGTGCCCTAACACAAGGAAGACTCCAGGAGTTTGAGCTCTAAGCTAATAGCGGAAGAATTTCTATTTACAATGGTACCTCATCATATTTCCCAGGACATTGCAATGACAATGGATTAGTTGAGTGGTAGCCATGAAGTGGAGATGCTGGGGTGGGCATAGTAAGAAGTCTCACAACACCAGGTTAAAGTCCAACAGGTTTATTTGGAATCACAAGCTTTCGAAGTGCTGCTTCTTCATCAGGTGAAGGAGCTGTGCTCCGAAAGCTCGTAATTCAAAAAAAAACCTGTTGGACTTTAACCTGGTATTGTGAGACTTCTTATTTGAATGGGTTGGAGGGTTATGTTTGAATAAGACCCAGGAAAATTCCTTTCTCTTCTTAGAATTGACCTATCCGATTCTTGACATCCACCTGAATGGGCAGGTAAGGCCTTGATTTCATAGAATGGAAGAAATTTACGGTATGAAGGAGGCCATTCAACCCATTGGGTGGAATTTTCCTGTCCCGCCCATCACGGGAATCATAGCAGATGGAACAAGGGCCATGCAAAGGTCCGTTGACCACGGGTGGGATTTTCTGATCTTGGGGCGAGCGTGGACGGAAAGTCCTACCCCTTGTCTCCTTCCTGACCGAAAATAGAAATCTCCAGCCTAATCCCACCTTTCCAATCTGGTAGTTACAGCACTTCAAGTGCTTTCTAAATGCCACGAGGTGTTCTACTTCCACCACTCTTTTGCATAGTGAGTTCCCAACCCCCACCTCTCAGTCAAAGAAATTCCCCCTGAACTCTCCTTGAATCCTTTGACTAGGAGTGGCCAAATCTACTGAACATGTGAGTTACATATAATAACCTTTCAGAACAGCAAGACATGGCCAAATTTCACCCAAGCTACTTATAGCGAGTAGGGGCCTTGTGAGTCTCAATCCTGGCCGTAGCTCTTTGAAAATCCAACTGATGTGTGGTTAAGACTGTACAAAGGAGCTTTATCAGGTGGTGCTTTATAAGGACTGCATGATCTTTTGACTTAGAAATCATAGGAAACCTACAGAGCAGAAGAAGGCCATTCGGCCCTTCAAGTCTGCACTGACAATAATCCCACCCCAGTCCCTATCCCCACAACCCCACATATTTACCCCGTTAATCTACACATCCTGGGAAACTAAGGGGCAATTTAGTATGGCCAATCAACCTAACCTACATGTCTTTGGACTGTGGGAGGAAACCGGAGCACCCGGAGGAAACCCACACTGACACGGGAAGAATGTGAAAACTCCACAAAGACAGTGACCCCAGCTGGGAATTGAACCCAGGTCCCTGGAGCTGTGAGGCAGCAGTGCTAACCACTGTGCTACTGTGCCGCCCATTCAGACTTGACTAACTTCATTACAGAGTACAATGATTCGCAACAGAACATTGTGCTGAAAATCGAAATGAGTCACAGACTAGTTTCTGTGGCCACAATTCCCAGCTGTTCACACCCACCACTGCTGCCAGCGAGAATGGAAAATTTGTCACTTGGCCAAATCTCCGTTCACTGCAGCGGGACTGGAGAATCCCAGCTGCAGGCAAAGTCGAAGAATCAGTCCCTTTGAGTTGAGGATATTTTGTTTCTGGCAGTTGGTCCCAGAACTTGATTATAGATTGTGATTAATGCATCATTTTTAGACCCTTGCCCTCCTGGAAATGCAATAGTTCCATTTCTACAGCCGATATTTCTGTGATCAGCAGTGGGTTCCCAAGGAAAGTGAAGCAACTTCTGCAAGTCATCAGACTTGGTTGAAAAATGATCAAGTTGTAGCTTACCCCTGTATGCTTCCAATTTGTAATCTTTCACTTTGATGTCAGGGAAGGTGTTGACTCACTCTTTGCGATGGGGAAAGTGGTTGAAGTTTCCGAGCCGTATCAGAAGAATTCTCCAGCCTCCCTGCGGTGGGTTTGCCTGTGACAGAGGCAGCTTGGTGTTGCGGGCTTTGAGGTCAGCCTTTTCACTGATCACAACCTTACTCTTCAAGTAATCAGACCAAGTCATGGAGTTCTCTTAAACAGCTGTTCTAATGCAAGCTATAGCTAACACGCTGGAAATATCTGTAGCTAGCCAGAGTGGTATATTCCGACTTACATAAGCAATATCTTTTTCAAATTCTGTTACGAGTAATTAGCATACATACCAATCACAATCACTTTAAGCTTGCTTCATTATAATATCCAATCAGTGTGAAGGCTTAATACAAGTTATCACGGTACAGCTCATTCCAGTGTCTGTGCATCACTCCCTAGTTACAGATGTCTGATTTAATTAGCTTTGTCCAGACTAAAGGCCTTGGTGCCTGTCCATGAAGTCTCGCACAAGAAGATCTTTGTTTTTCATAACAGCTTGTGTGATGATTTTTAAACTTGTGTGATTATTAACTCTTTCACTTGGCGTCGACCGCCGGCGGGTTCTTCTGCTCCTTGCGAAGTCTACGGCAATTTACATTCCTCGCTGAGCCACCCGCTGCCTGGGAATCCGCAGCATGAGTCAACTTCAGCGGGACCGGGAGATCCCACCAGCAGGAAGGACTGGAGAATTCCGCCTGGTGCTTCTTTGCAGAAGCCTCAGTTTATCCTGGAAACTGAAACCTGTCTGAGTACGGTCATCTGATACCGTCCCTGGAGGATCAAGTTAAGATTCTGCAGATGCTGGAGAATTATCTGTTTTCACCTTCATTTTTGTTTTGCTTCTTACGACTTGATGTCAATTCTGTTCATCAATTTTACACAGGGGTAACACTGTAGAACTCCACCAAAGAGTCAGCACCCTTGGGAAGGAGCAACAAGATTTTTTTTTAAATTCATTCATGGGCGTCGCTGACCGGCCGGCATTTTTTGCCCATCCCTAATTGTCCGAGCAATGGTCTCACGGACATCAGTAAATTCTTAATTCCAGATATTTTTTATTAAGTTTAAATTCCACCAGCTTCCGTGGCGGGATTCGAATCTGAGAATTCCCAGAACATGAGCTGAGTTTCTGGATTAATAGTCTCGCGATAATACTAGGCCATTGCCTCCCTGTGAAGGATAAAATGGAGTACAAAGGTAGAGAGGTGGCAATGGGTTGGGATAGGGATTGGAGGGGAGTGGTTAAAGCACCAGAAGAGAGGTGTGAATGGTATCTGTGGCTGGGTGACAGGAAGGGGGGAGATGGAAGTGAAAGGCCTCAAAGGAAAAAATCTTCAGCTTTTCTGATTGAACCTTCAGATTCAGAAAATGGCTGCTGAGTGATACCAGGCCCAATGTGTGAGGATTATAAAATAAATCTTGTAATAGTGCTGGGACTAATTGGTAAATAGGAGGGGGGGGTTAAAAAAATTAATGATTCATTCCAGCACTGTTGCAAGACTTCTTTGACAAGGGCTTTGACAAAGGGTCATCTGGACTCGAAATGTCAGCTCTTTTCTCTCCTTACAGATGCTGCCAGACCTGCTGAGATTTTCCAGCGTTTTCTCTTTTGGTTTCAGATTCCAGCATCCGCAGCAATTTGCTTTTATTCGCGAGATTTCTTTTTTGATGGTTTCCCATCGCTCCTCCAACAGTGAGTTTCACTGATGCATGTTTTTCTGTTTGGACTGGCTTGTTTTTTCCCAATCCACCACCTCACCAGCTCAAGATTGAGGGAAGAGCCTCACACCCATTCAGCATCTTTTTCCAGATTGGCTTGTATTTTTTTTCCTGATCTTCCAAAGCACCATCTCAGGATCTGGAGGAAAGCCACACTGCATGCTACGAAGCATTGTTCTTTTCACCTAGACTGTTCGGACTGCCTTTTTTTTTCATCGATCCTCCAAAGCGCAATCTCTGGATCAGTCCCAGAGAGAACAGCTCACGCTATGGGTCAAAGAGCTATGTGAGCCGTGGTTTTGTCACCCCTGTCTTACCCCAATTACTTTAAATCTTTGTCTCCTGGCTGTCGACCTCTCTGCTAAGGGGAATAGTGCCTAATTAAGCCCCTCATAATTTTATACACCTGAGTTAAATCTCTCCTTCAGCTCCTCTGTTCCAAATAAAATAAGCTGAGCCGATCCAATCTTTCCTCAATGCTAAAATGCTACATTCCTGGCAATGTGCTGGGTTCTCTCTCTATTACATCCTTCCTGTAATATGGTGACCAGAACTGTTTGCAGAACTGGTTATTTGCCATTTTAGTTCACCACTTTGTTCTCAAACTGACATCTCTGTCCATAGCCTACAGCACGTGTTCCAGGGAAACTCAACTTAAACTTGAGGAACAACATCCATCTTCTGGTTAAGTAGTTTACAACCTTCTAACCTCAACATTGAGTTCAACATCTTCCGGACATGAACGCCACTCCCCATTTTGATTCTTTTATTTTTGATATGTGCCAGTTTGAATTTTATTTTTCATGTTTTTGCTTTCAGACAGAATGGTTCATTATCCCCATTTACACTTGCTTCGAACGAATACTTTATCTCTTTACCATGACCATTCTGTTTTGTCCCATGACATCTTCTGTCATTTAATTTCTTCCACCTTCTAGCCGAGTCCAGACCTTCCCTTTTGTCATTCCTTCCCCTGCCTCCCTTTTAACACTCAACACATTTCTACCTTTCTTCAATTCTGAAGAAGTCATATTTGACGCAAGCGTTCATCTCTGGTTCACTAACCCATCTGGTTCACTAATATCCTTTAGGGAAGGAAATCTGCGTGCTTACCTGGTCTGGCCTACGTGTGGCTCCAGAGCCACAGCAATGTGGTTGACTCTCAACTGCCCTCCAAAGGCAACTAGGGATGGACAATAAATGCTGACTCAGCCAGCGAGATCCATATCCCACGAATGAATGAAAAAAAATCTCTCCACAGACGCTGCCAGATCTGTTGAGCATTTCCAGCACTTCTTGTTTTTACCTCAGATTGCCATCATCTGCAATATTTTGCTTTTAGCTTTACCAAAGAGCTGAATGTGTATCTGCTTAGGAGCATGACCAAGAGGTTACAATTATCACAAGGACAGAGTGGAGGTGACTGCCGAACACCATGTTCCCTTCAACCACCGGGCCATGGAAATGTCCAACCACAGAAAAATTAAATAAAATTGCTTTTGTATTTTGGAATTTTGCTGAGGTTAAAGCTAGGGGAAAAGCGTAATGGAACCCATCCTTGGGAGACTTCACTGGTTGAGCAAAACTCAGAGTTTACCAGATTTTGTGACTTGGCAAAAGGAATGGGTTGATGTTATGTGAATCCAGATGGATTAGCAGACATTGGCTGTCATTAGCTCTTGTCTCCAAGTTCAAGACCACTTGGGGTAGATATTTCATCTGGGTTGCCTCCAAACATTTTGATATGCTTTCTTTCCAAGGCTGAGGGGCTTCCTGATCAAGATATACATGATTATGAGGGGCATAGACAGAGTCGATAAGGAGCAGCTGTTTCTCCTTAGTTGAAGGGTCAGTCAGGAGGGGGACATGGGTTCAAGGTGAGGTTTAGGGGGGATGTAAGGAAAAACCTTTTTACCCAAAGGGTGGTGATGGTCTGGAATGTGCTGCCTGGGAGGGTGGTAGAGGTGGGTTGCCTCAGCTCCTTTAAAAAGTACCTGGATGAGCACTTGGCATGTCATAACATTCAGGGCTATGGATCAAATGCTGGTGTGCTTGATTCTGCTGGCTGCTTTTCCGATTCAGCGGGGAGTATAGACAGGGTCAATGGAAGGGAGGCTGGTTTGTGTGATGGACTGGGCTACATTCACAACAAAGGTAAATGGACCCTCCCGAATGAGATCGGCAAATTTAGGATGGACAATGCAATTGAGTCATAGAACCATTCGGCCCATTGAGTACAGAAGGAGTTCTGCATTGTTAAAGATGCCAACCTTTAGTTGAGAGGCAACTGTTTTCTGTCCAGATGGGTATAAAGGGTCCCAAGACCACACTTGGTGAAGAACAGGGAAAATTCCCAGTGACCTGTGCGGGGCGGCACGGTAGTACAGTGGTTAGCACTGCTGCTTCACAGCTCCTGGGACCTGGGTTCGATTCCTGGCTTGGGTCAATGTCTGTGTGGAGTTTGCACATTCTCCTCGTGTCTGCGTGGGTTTCCTCCGGGTGCTCCGGTTTCCTCCCACAGTCCAAAGATGTGCGGGTTAGGTTGATTGGCCATGCTAAAATTGCCCTTAGTGTCCTGGGATGCGTAGGTTAGAGGGATTAGTGGCTAAAGTATGTAGGGATATGGGAGTAGGGCCTGGGTGGGATTGTGGTCGGTGCAGACTCGATGGGCCGAATGACCTCTTTCTGTACTGTAGGGTTTCTATGATTCTTTCTATGAAACTTATTGAAAAAACACCATTGGCAAGCAACTCATTGATCTTCCTGTTGTTTGTGGCAATTTGCTGTCTGTATAACTGGTTGCTTCATTTGCTTACAAAACAACAGTTAAAAAGTAATCCATGTCTGTGAAGCACTTGGAATACCTGAAAACATTAAAGGTCGCCTTCAAATGTAGGTTCTTTCTTTTTAACATTTGCTAAGCTATGTGCAAATAAATGAATTGGTGATGCTCTCTCTTCTGTAATAATCTTCCTGTAAAACCTTCTGTTAGTGCAAAGTCCAAAGTCAATTAATGAAACTGTTCCTTCTGGTATGACAGATAATTCTTCCACATTCAGTTCCTTGGAGTCGTTCCAAGCACCCGTCACCAATTTAGAAGAGGGTGAGAATAATAATAACAACAATGACAACACACAGAGGAAGCATATAATCCAACACTTCCGGTGGCACAGTGGTTAGCACTGCTGCCTCACAGCGCCAGGGACCCGGGTTCAATTCCAGCCTCGGGTCACTGTCTGTCTGGAGTCTGCACGTTCTCCCCGTGCCTGTGTGGGTTTCCTCTGGGTGCTTCGGTTTCCTCCCACAGTCCAAAGATGTGCAGATTAGGTGGATTGGTCATGATAAATTAACCCTAGTGTCCGGGGGATTAGCAAGATAAATGCGGGGGGTTGCGGGAGTGGGGCATGGGTGGGATTGTTGTTGGTGTAGACTCGATGGGCTGAATGGCCTCTTTCTGCACTGTAGGGATTCCATGATGATAAAGACATCGGATATGAGATAGGACTTGGTAGTGCAACTGGTGTTGGCATACAATGTTGCTGGGTATGCAAACAACCATTTCTGATGCTCCCCACATCTGAGCAGGGTGCTAGCATGAGTATGCTATGCATGTGCTGGTAGTGTAAGGTGAGGTCTGATCGTGATGGAAAGAAATATGCTATCCTTACCCAATCCGATGCATACAGTGAGTGCTAACTTTCCAAAGAAGTTGGATGAGCATTTGAGTGAAATAAACTTGCAGGACAATGAGGATAGAGTGATGCAATGGGACTAACTGGGTGACTCAACAGAGAGCCGGCATGGGTTCGATGGCCAAAAGGTTTCTTTTTGTGCTGTAATAATGCTAATGTTCTCTGACTCTGTGTTACTCCAATTCGATACCAACATCATTGACTCTTAATTCCTCTCTGATGTGGCCGAGCAAACATTTTCAATTATTTTGGATGGAATCTTGTGTTCTTGCTCATGGTGAGCTCGGAGCTGGGAAGGCCATGTATTTAGGCGGAATGGTGGTGTACCACAACCCCATTGCCCTCCCCTTCACTCAAGTTAAGCTCTGGGCAGGAAAGCCCATGGTTGATCCTCCTCCCCTGACCCCCATTGATGCCCTTAAGTGGGCAATTAATGACCACTTAAGGGCCTCATCCGGCCATCATAGGATGCAGGTGGGCCTATTTCCATATAGTGTGCACAAGAGGTAAATATTTGCTGGCAACTTGTCACCTCTGGTTGCGGAATGGAGGAGTGGGTCCCTCAGTTAATGGCACTCAGTGCCTGATCGAGGGACTGGAGATCAGGTGGAGTGGGTGGGTGGAGGGGGATCTGAGAACCGCCCCCTACCCTTGCATGCCTCTCCCTATGATCCTCACTCCAAGAACTCCTCTCACATTACCTACCAGTGGCCTGGGTCACTCCTTGAGCCTGGGCCTCTAATGCCTGTCGTTCTGGGCCCATCACACCGCCGCCCCCCCCCGCCCCCCCCCCCCCCCCCCCCCCATCCCCCCCCCCCCCCCGTCCCCGGGGTCTTGATTCCAAGGGAAGGCCCACCAGTGGTCTCACCACTGCCTGATTAGCTTGTGGTTTGGATTGATTTGATTTATTGTCAAGTATTAGTATACAGTAAAAAGTATTATTTCTTGCACTGTACAAAGCATACTGTACATGGAGAAGGAAAGGAGGGAGTGCAGAATGTAGCATTACAGTCATAGTTAGGGCGTAGAGAAAGTTCAACTTAATACAAGGTAGGAAGTAGAAATTGTTGAGAGCTTCAGGTTTTTAAATGTCCAGATCACCAACAACCCCCCATGCCAACACTATATTTGAGAAAGCCCACCAATGCCTCTATTTTCTCAGAAGACTAAGGAAATTTGGTATGTCAGCTACAACTCTCACCAACTTTTACAGATGCACCATAGAAAGCATTCTTTCTGGTTGTATCACAGCTTGGTATGGCTCCTGCTCTGCCCAAGACCACAAGAAACTACAAAAGGTCATGTATGTAGCCCAATCCATCACGCAAACCAGCCTCCCATCCATTGACTCTGTCTACACTTCCTGCTGCCTCGGAAAAGCAGCCAGCATAATCAAGGACCCCACGCACCCCGGACATTCTCTCTTCCACCTCCTCCTGTCGGGAAAAAGATACAAAAGTCTGAGGTCACATACCAACCGACTCAAGAACAGCTTCTTCCCTGCTGCCATCAGACTTTGAATGGACCTACCCCGCACTAAGTTGATCTTTCTCTACACCCTAGCTATGACTGTAACACTACATTCTGCACTGTCTCCTTTCCTTCTCTATGAACGGTATGCTTTGTCTGTACAGCGCGCAAGAAACAATACTTTTCACTGTATGTTAATACATGTGACAATAATAAATCAAATCAAAGTCATTCCAGAAAAGGGGCAGCAGGCCATTCTGCCCTTCAATGGGTTGGTTCGAAGAGGCTCACCATCATCTTCTTTGCACAGCTCAGGACGGGCAATGCCTACATCACAAGAATGATTTTTTGTTAAATTAATGAGCATGATTTGCAGCAGTGTTGGATGTTTTGTACACTTCACACCAGACATGCTGCTTGAATTTTCACTATCATTTTTAGTATTTTCCACTTTACTAGACAGCAGAGAGAAACCACTGCCACTCAACTCAAAAACAAATCAAGAACTGCAAAAAAACACACTCTGCTGTTTGACGGTTTCATTCTTCCATACAACACATGGAAGATTTGATTTTTCTGCCGTTTAAACTATGGGAAGATTCTCCTTCAGTCTGTCAATAACAGATTACACTTTTGCTGTAAGTGATGAAAAGGAATTTTGATTCACTTCATAGAATCCCTACAGTGCAGAAGGAGGCCATTCGGCCCAACGAGTCTGCACCGATCACAATCCCACCCAGGCCCTATCCCCATAAGCCCATGCATTTGCCCTAGCTAGTCCCCTGACACTAAAGGATAATTTAGCATGGCTAATCCACCTAACCAGCACATCGTTCGGACTGTGGGAGGAAACCAGAGCACCCGATTGAAACTCCACACAGACAGTGACCCAAGCCGGGAATCGAATCCAGGTCTCTGGCACTGAGAGGCAGCTGTGCTGACCATTGTGCCGCGGTGCTGCCCAATGACCATACTTGATGACGAACAAAAGAATGAATGATTAAAGAAAGAACTTGCATCTACTTAATAGTTTGAGATCTGCAGGATGTCCTGAAGCACTTCATGGTCAATGAATTATTATATGTCACAAGTAATTAAAATGCTTCCTGAAGCTATTTGATCTTGTTATTAAAGGTCTCACAAATAAAGATGCTGCGATTATATCCATCCCAAGTTTGTGTTTTAAATGCTTGTAGATTTTCGAAGGAAGGGAGAAAATAGTGCTCCAGTTGTATGATCCTGGAAGGGAATGAACTCGGAAACAGTCCGACAAACCTTGCTTTCAGGATGTAGGGAGTAGGAAAGATAAGAAAATAATGTATTCAAAATATAGCATGCCTGATACAATCCAATTTTTGCTGCTTGGATTAACAAATGTTCCTCTTGCACCTAATTCTTCAGAAAAAGTGTCCAAATGTTAAATCACCACACCACTTGCAAAACTGTCAGTGTGCAGAAAGGCATCTCATGTTCAAGATAAGTGGCAGAAGGTGTGGAAGGGACATGAGGAAGAACCTCATTACGCTGAGGGTAGTGGGTGTCTGGAATTAGCTGTCCAAGTTGGTGGTTGAGTACTTTTGATAAGTTGGTACTTTTGAAAAAGTACCTGGATCTGCACCTTTACTGCTGTAAGCAACAGGGCTATGGGCTGGGTGCAGGAAGATGGGATTAAAGTTAAAGTATTAGTCACAAGTAGGCTTACATTCACATTATAATGAAGTTACTGTGATAATCCCCTCGTTGCCACACTCCGATGCCTGTTCGGGTACACTGAGGGAGAACTTAACATGGCCAATGCACCTAACCAGCACATCGTTGGACTATGGGAGGAAACCAGAGCATCCGAGGGAAAGCCATGCAGACACGGGGAGAATGTACAAATTCCACACAGTGACCCAAGCCAGGAATCGAACCCAGGTCCCTGGTGCTGTGAGGCAGCGGTGCTAACCATTGTGCCACCGTGCCACCCATCTGGATGTCCTGGGCTGGCATGGACAAGATGGGCCAGATGGTCTCGTTTTGTGCTGTAACTTTTCCATGGTTCTATATCTATGTAACTTGTCTATGGTTCTTCTCAAGAACAGCTTCTTCCCTGCTGCCATCAGACTTTTGAATGGACCTACCTCGCACTAAGTTGACCTTTCTCTATACCCTGGCTATGACTGTAACATTACATTCTGCATTCTCTCCTTTCCTTCTCTATGTACAGTATGCTTTGTCTGTAAAGCGTGCACGAAACAATACTTTTCACTGTATACGAATACATGTGACAATAATAAATTCACTCAAATCATAAATTATCCAGAGACCCTTCCTGAAATGACTAATGCACTCAACCTGCGTCATTACTGGCAGTTGCTGTCATCATGGATGCATAAGATGGGTGTGCTGCCATAAAGTAACTTATATCTTGACATGATAATGTGAGTCAGCGTGTTATCACCAGAATATCAAAAGGTGCAATCATGCATTTAACCGAAATAATGACAGAATGTCTCAAGTGTCTCGGTGCTGCATTTAGTTTAATCGAGAATTTGCAAGTTGTTTTAATATTATCAAGTTATTGCCATCACATGAAGGATAATCTTCATTTCTTTAATGTCCATATGTTAAAGCATCGCTGACAATGCAGAATCTCACAGTACGATATAGAATTAACAGCTAATTGCTGGCATTGGTCTCACGCCCTTGTTGACCTAGATTTGATTTTGATTTTATTTATGATTGTCACGTGTATTAGTCTACAGTGAAAAGTATTGTTTCTTGCACGCTGTACAGACAAAGCACAGTGTTCATAGAGAAGGAAAGGAGAGAGTGCAGAATGTAGCGTTACCATCATAGCTAGGGTGTAGAGAAAGATCAGCTTAGTGCGAGATAGGTCCATTCAAAAGTCTGATAGCAGCAGGGATGAAGCTGTTCTTGAGTTGGTTGGTACGTGACCTCAGACTTTTGTATCTTTTTCCAGATGGAAGAAGATAGAAGAGAGTATGGCTGGGGTGTGTGGGGTCCTTAATTATGCTGGTTGCTTTTCCTAGACAGCGGGAAGTGTCGACAGAGTCAATGGATGGGAGGCTGGTTTGCGTGATGGATTGGGCTACATTCACAACCTTTTGTAGTTTCTTGCAAACTTGGGCAGAGCAGGAGCCATACCAAACTGTAGAAAGAATGCTTTCTATGGTGCATCGGTACAAGTTGGGAGAGTCATAGCGGACATGCCAAATTTCCTTAGTCTCCTGAGAAAGTAGAGGTGTTGGTGGGCTTTCTTAACTATAGCGTCAGCATGGGAGGGAACCAAGACAGGTTGTTGGTGATCTGGACACCTAAAAACCTGAAGCTCTCAACCATTTCTACTTCATAGATGTAGACAGGGGCATGTTCTCCTTTATGCTTCCTGAAGTCGATGACAATCTCCTTCATTTTGTTGACATTGAGGGTGAGATTATTGTCATCGCACTAGTTCACCAGGTTCTCTATCTCATTCCTATACTCTGTCTCGTCATTGTTTGATCAAGCAAGAATAATATTTTATAGAATTATCACATATGATAGTGCAGGAATAGACTATTTGGTCTATCAAATCAGTGCTAGAGCTTTTATTCACATGAGACGCCTACTCTTATCCTGCTGATTCCCACTTCCTCTTTTCTAGAAGCTATCTAATTATCGAATTCATGGATTCTGGTCCAACAACAATTTGTGACAGAGGATCCCACATCCTGATCACCCTCTATGCCAAGGAAATTTGTCTAAGCTCCACTTAAATTCCTATTGTCACAGTGACCACTGAGCATTGAAAACAATTACTATTATATTAATACTTACCCTGTTATAACTCTTCATAATCATGTCCCTTCATCGCCTCGGCTCGCGTGAAATGAAGCTTAAGTTGGCATTGCAATGTTTTTGTGCTGAAAAATAGTGCCATAGTGGGAGCAAATAAGATGATTGTTCATCTAACCACATGCCGTTAATTAGAGAGCAGTCAGATTTTATGGGGCCCTTTAATCCTGACGGGCAACACTTTCATCAGAAACAGGGTGACGGCATTCTGGGGGCTCCAAAATCAATTCAAATGCGGTTCAGGTGCATCATGATAATGCCAATGCTATTTCTGTCTTTCTACCAGAAGGATGGTGATGCATTGGAAAGAGTGCAGTGGCATGGTGATTAGCACTGTGAGCTCACAGCATCAGGACTCAGGTTCAATTCCTGTCTCGGGTCACTGTCTCTGTGGAGTCTGCACATTCTCCCTGTGTCTCCATGGGTTTCCTCCGGGTGTTCTGGTTTCCTCCCACAGTCCAAAAGACGTGCTGGTCAGGTGCTAAATTCTCCCTCAGTGTACCCGAACAGACGCTGGAGTGTGGCAACTAGGGGATTTTCACAGTAACTTCATTGCAGTGTTAATGTAAGCCTTACTTGTGACACTAATAAATAAACTTTAGAAGAGATTTACCAGGGTGTTGCCTGGTTTAGAGGATATGGACTATGAAGAAAGGTTGAACAAATTTGGATTATTTTCATTGGAGCGTCGGAGAATGAGGGGGGATTTGGTAGAGATTTACAATATTATGACAGGCTTGGATAGAGTGGATAATCAGAGTCTTTTTCCCAGGGTCGAAGGGTCAATTACTCGGGGGCACAGGTTGAAAGTGCGAGGGGGAAAGTTTAAAAGAGATATAAGGGGCAAGTTTTTCACACAGAGGGTGGTGAATGTCTGAAATGCGCTGCCCGAGGAGGTGGTGGAAGCAGATTCTATAACAACATTCAAGAGGCATCTGGATAGATACATGAATAGGCAGGGAATAGAGGGATATGGACCACGTAGAGGCAAGAAAATATTAGATTGGAGAGGTATCTGTGTAGGCACAGACCTGGTGGCCCGAAGGGCCTGTTCCTGTGCTGCACTGTTCTTTGTCTTTGCCAGCTGATTTCCTGAATACTGGAGATGCTCCAAGTCCTGAAGAGGCCATTATTAATGTTTTCCAAAGAGACGCACAGCTTCCTCCAGTTAAAGCCGTAAAGAGCTTTAGAAGACATTGCAGTGGAGTATTTTCTGGAGGAGGAACCAGGCAACCTGTCCAGAGGATTACATCCATCACTGACTGCATGGTAGCTCCAGCAGGAAGCCTGGTCAATAGTTAGGATCCCTTCAACTAAGCTACTAAGAGGTGCAGCCTGTTGACTCTTCCAGATAGCCACTTCCCTTGCCCTGTCCCCTCCCTCTCTGCCTCCATGCATTGTCCTTGGCCCCCAAAGCCCTCCCACTATCCCTCTTTCCTCCTGGGTCACCAAAATTGCCAATGTCGTGTTCACTTATGAAGTCTAATACTTGAATTGGCCACATGTCTGTGATATCACTTGAAATGTTTATTCTGTATCTGCATTGTATGGAAAGCGAAGCAGATTAAATCAGAACGCTTACATAACCTTTACCGAAACAAATTAAATAGGGACCGTCAAAGCTGGAATCTTATCACAGAGTCAAACAAACATGAACTCCCTCATTCTTTATTTGTGAAGATCTTGTGTGCAAAATTGTAAAAGTTTTCTTTGGCATGTAAACCGTATATGAATTATTCTTGCATCTATACACACCCTTATCAAATCGAATCATCTCAAAGCATTTTACACAATGATTTACTTGTGGATTGTGGTGACTATTTTCTAGTTGGTAAATGAAATAGCTATTCCACGTCATCGACAGGGGCAATTGGATGATCAGTCAGGTAATCTGTTTTGTGTTTTCTGAAGCTGCTATTGTTACAAGACCACATCATTCAACTGCTGCTGTGGATTTTTTGACATCCCAGAGAACAGGCAGCAAGAACCTTAGTTTTTAATGGCTCATCAGAATTGAAGCAATACTGACAATGCGGAAACCAAAAGAGAAAATGCTGGAAAATCTCAGCAGGTCTGGCAGCATCTGTAAGGAGAGAAAAGAGCTTTGACAAAGGATCATGTGGACTCGAAACATCAGCTCTTTTCTCCCCTTACAGATGCTGCCAGACCTGCTGAGATTTTTCAGCATTTTCTCTTTTGGTTTCTGATTCCAGCATCCGCGGTCATTTGCTTTTATTGGACAATGCAGAGCTCTCCCAGAGCTATCTCGAATTAACAGCTGAAGTCCTGGACTCAAACCAATACCCTTTAAAATGTATTTACTATTGCCACAAATAGGCTTACATTAACACTGCAATGAAGTTACCGTGAAAATCCCCTAGTCGCCTCACTCCGGCACCTGTTCGGGTACACCAAGGGAGAATTTAGCACGGCCAATGCATCGAATCAGCACGTCTTTACAATTGTGGGAGGAAACCGGAGCACCTGGAGGAAACCCACGCAGACACGGAGAGAATGTGCAGACTTGGCACAGGCAGTGACCCAAGCCAGGAATTGAACCCATGTCCCTGGCGCTGTGAGGCAGCAGTGCTATCCACTGTGCCACCATGCCACCCAGTTGACAATCTGTATCAAGCAAGAACAGTATTTTATAGAATTATGACATATGATAGTGCAGGAATAGACTATTTGGTCTATCAAATCTGTGCTGGAGCTTTTATCCACAAGAGACACCTACTCTTATCCCGCTTTCCTGCTGATTCCCAGTTCCTCTTTTCCAGAACCTCTTGGTCCAACAACAGTTTGTCACAGAGGATTCCACATCCTGATCACCCTATATGCAAAGGCAGTTTGTCGCAGCTCCACTTAAATTCCTATTGATCACAATGACCACTGAGCATTGAAAACAATCACTATTATATTGACACCGCCCTGTTATAACTCTCCGGAATCATATCCCTTCATCTCCTCAGCTCTCGTGAAATGAATCCTAACTTTATACTGCAATGTTTTTGAAGTCCAGTGAAGTGCCAGCACTCGTCTTAAAACCTGATGAAATGTTCAGTGGTCCACAGAGCTCAAACTTGCTCCATTGGTTGAAGACTGTGGCACGGTGCTGGTTCCGGCAAGAAAAACAGCTTCTTTCTCTCCAGAGAAACGGGACAGTTTTCTCGTCAGACCTTATCACGTTCTGTCAAAAACAAAACAGCTGGGCGAATTTCACGTTGCCATGCAGGGGAGCTGGGCCTGCACAGGCCTGCAAAACCCGGCTGCACTGAGATTGAGTAGCCATCTTTAAAGGGCACCCCGATCAAAGCATAAAGTAACCTCTCCCTCACCCACCACCCCACAGCCCACCTCGGAGATCTCAGGGGCTACCCACCCAACCCCACCCAGATCAAAGTCAGTATTCACCCCCCCTTCCCCTCCTCCCCCAACAGCCATTGCCGGCATACCCCACTCCCACATCTGCTCCCCCATCATCACTTACAAATTAATCCCCTCCCCCATGACGTTCCCTCTGGCGTCCTCTCCGGCACTGCCCCCTTGGCACAGGTTGGCACTGCCAGGTTTGCACTGCTATGTTGGCATGGTGCCAACCTCATAGGGCCAACATGTGCCAAAGTGGCAATGCCAGCGGACAGTATCAGACCACTGTCTTGCCTTGTCTCTCCCCCCATGGGCTGTACTCACCTTTACACCCCCAGGGGATTCCCACAACAGGTTGTGAATATACACTGAGGGTTCAATATCTGGTGGGGCGGGGGTGTTTAATGAAATGGAAATGATTTTAAATGTATGTAAATCAGATTACATTGCTGGCAAGGAGTAGCAAAAATCATAAGTCACGTTCTCACTGGTGAGATCCGCAACTTCCTGGTTTTGCCGCATCCTGAGCCCCCGCCGGCAATCTCATGGTCAGCGAGTGTAGGTAGGCTCAATATCCTGCCCACCATCTTCTCCAGAGAGTCCGTGGCATCCAGAATCACAGGATGTTGGCAAAATGCAGACTAGCCAATCAAAGTACCACAGTTGACAAAGGAAGAGGTAGAAAGCAGAGCTAAAAATTGATTTAAACTTCTTGTCCGGAAAAGGTTAGAACATGCACATGGGGTTAAGGGATTACTAAAGCACAAAGTCTTAACAGAATGACTTTTTATTTTAAATTTCCTTTCAATGGAATGAGCCTTCACACTTGCAAAATTACTGTTTTCATGTTTTCACGTGAGGTTATTAGCAGTAATTGTGGCTGGGATTTTTCAGTCATGGTGTGGTGGACCATAGGGCCATAAGACATAGGAGCAGAATTAGGCCACTCGGCCCATTGAGTCTGCTCCACCATTCAGTCATGGCCGATATTATTCTCATCCACATTCTCCTGCCTTTTCCCCATAACCCCTGATCCCCTTATTAATCAAGAACCTATCTATCTCTGTCTTAAAGACACTCAATGACCTGGCCTCCACAGCCTTCTGCGGCAAAGAGTTCCACGGATTCACCACTTTCTGGCTGAAGAAATTCCTCCTCATCTCTGTTTTAAAGGATCGTCCCTTTAGCCTGAGGTTGTGCCCTCTGGTTCTAGTTTTTCCAACCTGTGGAAACATCCTCTCCATGTCCACTCTATGCAGGCCTCGCAGTATCCTGTAAGTTTCAATGAGATCCCCCGTCATCCTTCTAAACTCCAACGAGCACAGACCCAGAGTCCTCAACTGTTCCTGTCGCAGCGGATACAGCCAGCCAGCCAAAGGTCCATTGGTCGGACTGGGAAATCCTGCTGGATGACCGATTGTGTGTTACAAATTCAGTTACTCCTGATTGAAAAAAGCTTCATATTTTCAGCATGAAACAAGCACGATTAACAAGCATGAAAATTGGGCGATTGGTTGAAGTTCCATCTGTGCAGGCTTCACATCCTATGAAGGAGCAGGGTCTCTTGACAGAAAGTTCCATAAAATTCAACATGATGTTGCCAGAGGTTGCTGTAAGTTTTACATTGTAATAACAACAAGTACTGGCACACTCACCATTAATACTACCACAAATTCCGAGCCCTAGTCTCTCTGTCCAATTCATCAGCCCTGTTGGTATCCCAGTTGTTCATCTTTTACTTCCATTATATATATTCCTTGAAAAGACATTTACTTGCATCACTTCAAGTCTGAACAATCAGGTAACCAATAAAGAGAGCACAAAAAAATGTGCTAAACATCAAAACTCAAGTGAAATTTTTTTTAGACTATTTATTCGTGTCACAAGTAGGCTTACATTAATACTGCAACTAAGTTACTGCAAAAATCCACTCGTCGCCACACTCGTTTGGGTACACAAAGGGAGAATTTAGCACGACCAATGCACTCTAACCAGCACGTCTTCCGGACTGTGTGAAGGAACTGGAGCACCTGGAGGAAACCTACACAGACACGGGGAGAATGTGCAGAAGCTGCACGGACAGTGACCCAAGCCGGGAATTGAACTCAGATCCCTGGCGCTGTGAGGCAGACTGCTAACCACTGTGCCACCGTGCCGCCTTGTGCTTCATAAAGCAGGAAGAATGGGGCAGATTGATTCAATATAATCTTATAATTAAAACAAATGATTTAGATTTGCCATTTATCTATCTCAAGGGTTGTCTCTTGATAATTATGATATCAAGGCAGCGAATGATATGTGCACGAAGTGTGGAGATGTGTGTTGTGATATATTATGTTATATTAAGTCACTTGGCCTGATTATATAGAAGTTGGTGTGCCTGCCGCTGTTTTAATCCTTAAACGGTGGACAAATATCTGCGAGTAGACGTCTTGTTAGTGCAACCAATATTTATTTAAGACACACAATCAATAATCACCCACCCAACCAACAATAAGTTACCTTTACAGAAAATACTAGAGTTCAAGTCCAATACGAGACCTTGACTTAACTTTGCGTGACTGGCAAGAACCCAAGCAGATATTGGCCTTTTTCTGAGCGCTGGTGTTGGTCGTCCTCTGCGTAATCTGGTCCTTTGGTCTGGTCTGGCACTCTGGCTCTGGTCTTCCTTCCTTCCTTCTCGGGTGTGGTGGCTCTCCTCGTGCTGGTGGTCGCTGGCGACAGTTACCGTTGTTGTAGCTCGTTCATGGGGCCAGAGGGAGAGAGTGAGATTCCTGGTTGTGCAGCACCCTTTATACCCCGTTGGGTTTCGTGCCCCTTTTGGCCATTGCCAATCAATCGATCAGGACTTGATCACCCTGATCAATAAAGTCCAATCGGGTGCTGCCACACCAATCTCTGGGTGTGTCCCCAACGGCCATGTCTGTAGGTGCTGGGGGCACGTCGAACACACACCTCCCTCCCAAATAAGCGGTTACGGTACCCCTATGTCTGATAAACAACCCAGTTTGACCAGAAAGTCTCTTTGATCCTGGAGATGACCCATATCCTGTGTATTCAGTCGTCTGGGTTACAGCCTGTTTATCCCTGTCTTTTAGGCTGCAGCCTGTCGTTTTAGTTCTTGCCCAATTGTCCCAGAGTGCTTTACAAATCACCATTTTAGACGGCCCATTTGGCCACAAAGTCTATACAAATAAATAAAGTGCAATTGCAGGGATTTTTAATTTCTGTTCACCCTTCTCTTGTTGTTCCATCTCCTTTCTACTTAATCTACCTTCTCTAACTCTTATAATTTCTAAATAAAAGCAAAATACTGCGGATGCTGGAATCTGAAACCAAAAGAGAAAATGCTGGAAAATCTCAGCAGGTCTGGCAGCATGTGTAACGAGAGAAAAGAGCTGACGTTTCAAGTCTAGATGACCCTTTGGGAGCTTTGACAAAGGAGTCGTCTGGACTCGAAACATCAGCTCTTTTCTCTCCCTCCAGATCCTGCCAGACCCGCTGAGATTTTCCAGCGTTTTCTCTTTTAGCTTCTAATTTCTAAAACTAATTTTGAAACTTACATGGCCGGTTTCGTTATGAGTTACAAGGCTGTGGGTTCAAGCTCAAATCCAGAGTTTAGCAATCTGTAGCTTCAGTACTGTATTGAGAAGGCGCTATCTTACAACTGAGTTGTTAATCTAAAAGTCTTTATTGGTTGTAATAGATCTTAAGACACTATTTGAAGAAGATAAATGGCAGTAAAGATGCATCTCTTGTGATGAGCAACTTCTTCAAAGAAAAACCCAGCCATCCACTGATAACCTTCAATTCCATTCATATCACTGGGTCCCTCTGATTAATGTTCGGAGGTAGTTGGCACAGTGGCACAGTGGTTAGCACTGTTGCCTCACAGCACCAAGGGCCCAGGTTCGATTCGAGCCTCGGATGAGTGTGTGGAGTTTGTACGTTCTCTCCATGTCTGTGTGCGTTTCCTCCGGGTGCTCCAGTTTCCTCCCACAGTCCAAAGATGTGCGCGTTAGGTTAATTGGCCATGTTGAATTGACCCTAGTGGCAGGGGGTTTAGCAGGGTAAATATGTGGGGATATGGGAATAGGGCTTGGGTGGGATTGTGGTCGGTGCAGACTTGATAGGCCAAATGGCCTCCTTCTGCGCTGGAGGGATTCTATGACCTTCCTAATCATAAAGATTTGCAAAACCCACCGTAAAAGTGTTTGAAATTATGCCAGTCATCCTGAGAAACTGTGGCTCATATTCATGTTATCTGCCCACTGTCCAGATGGACGGAATCGGGGGATCCGTGCAACATCGAAACCCAATACCTCGTCGCTGACTCAACAGCAGAGACTTTAACCTCCCCTGAAGAGAGCGGGCAGAGGTCAAACCCACTCACACAGGGCATGGACAATCTGACCACATACTCCACCTGCGGGCAATGAGGGACAACCCACATTGCAATTGTGCTTCCCAGACCATGGAAGGCATCACATCAACCTGCTCACTAGGATCACCTTGTGGGACGCACTTCATTTCTTCACCCAGCATCTCTGGAGGCTGGTCTGATCAGGTGAGGAGGAGTTGAACAGCTCCCTTCATTTCCCTCTCCTCATTTGACCACAGCAGGTTTTATTTTGTTTGAAAAGGGCAGGCTTGCCAGTTCAGTGAGCACTTAGCTGTTTTCCTGCTGTGATTATGAAAAAAGGTCAGGTTTTCTTGAGTTTAACAAAGTAGCTTTATTAGACTTAAACTGATCGAAGTAAAATAATAAAACAGCACTGATTTTCTACTGCATGGCCACAAGCATGTATGCATGTGCACAGAGGCACATACGCACAGGCACACACACACACTTACACACACATGCATGCACACTCAAAGTTCACACACACAAATACAAAGTGGAGAAGGTTAGAAAGGCCGGATTAGAATCCATGAAGCATATACATTCTGTAGTTTGGTGAGGGGCAGAGGTTTAAGAGGAATGTGATGAAAAGCTTTTTTACCCAGAGGGTGGCAAGGGTCTGGAACGCACTGCCCGGGAGGGTGGTAGAGGCGGGATGCCTCACATCCTTTAACAAGTACCTGGATGAGCACTTGGCCCATAGCTTTGACTGTTGTGCCGCGCCAAGTGCTGGTAAATGGGATTAGGTGAGATGTCAGATCTTTCTCACATGTCAGTGCAGACTCAATGGGCCGAAGGGCCTCTTCTTCACTGTATGATTCTATGGTTTGATGATTCATCTGCCTTCATGCCGAATGTGATGGTTTCACTGTGTGGTGAACCATTGTTGGTTACCACCAGGAGTGCTGAGCCATGGTTTGGCCAGCACTATGAGTCTGTAGATATGTTACTGTTGGGGTTAGGGTTGGGCTGTTCTACCTGTTAATATAGTCCTATGGTACACCCCAGTTGGCTCCGCCTTCCGGGAGAGGTATAAAGGTCACTGCTCTGCCTGGTGACCCTTTAGTCTGGGATTGTATATTGTATATAGTAGCTCCGTTATTGTTGGCAATAAAAGCCTTTATTTCCCGGGTACATCCTGCCTCCCGTGTGATTTATCACGCATCAATTTTATTGCCAACAAAAACAAAAATTTTCTTTTTTTTACGACAAAAAAAACCAAAAGAAAACCATGGAGCAAATGCTGAAACCCGAACGGCTTACGTTGGATCCACGTGCGGCGGGAGCGTCGAACACTTTCGACCATTGGTTGAAGTGTTTCCAAGATTACCTCGACGCCTCCACAGCGGTCCACAACGACGCCGACAGACTCCGGGTCCTCCACGCGAGGGTAAGCAGCGCTGTATACTTAGCGATCCGTGAGGCCCAAGACTACAAAGGGGCCATCGAGCTTCTCAAAAAGCGATACAACAAACCGCCGAATGCTCGACACCTTCTAGCCACTCGACGCCGGCAGCCCGGCGAAACGACGGAACAGTACCTGTGTGAACTTCAGCAGCTAGCCAGAGCCTGCAACTGCAAGCCAGTGTCGGCGGCCCAGTACATGAGCGACCTAGTTCGAGATGCGTTCGTGGCGGGAATCGGCTCGTCGTACATCCGGCTTCGGCTGCTGGAGCAAGGTAACCTCGACCTCACTAAAACCGTAGAATTAGCTGACGCTCTCGAAACGGCCTCCAAAAGTCTGGAGATGTACCCCGACGACCGTGTGGGGACACTGTGGCAGGGGCAGCCGCAGACTCCACTCTATTCAGCGGGTTCGAAAAACTGCACGATTGCGTTTCCAGCCTCGGACCTGACAACGGCAGCAGCTCCAGGAGGCCCACGGTGTTACTTCTGTGGGGGGGTGAAACACCCTCGGCAGCGATGTCCAGCTAAAGCGGTATTGTGCTCCGCCTGTGGCAAGAAGGGACATTATTCCAAAGTATGCCGGACCAAACCACCCTCCAAACATAGCAGTGCGGCGTGTGATTCCCCGGAGCCGGCCTCCTTGTCTTCTGCGTCTTCGAGGTCTTCCACCACGTGCGATTCCAGAGCGTCGCCATTCCTAACGACGGAGTCGCAAGACACGTGCGACATGCAGGGGCCGCCGTTTTTGGCGCCATCGACCACGTGCGACCTATGGGGGCAGCCATTTTGGTCGGCACCGACCGCAAATGACCTGCAGGGGCCGTCATCAACCATCTCAGCTGCCTGCAGTTGCACCCACGATCCAACGGTGGCGTCAATCATCCTGGATCAAGCCAAGCCTCACAGACTCGACAAGTCCATGATGGACATTCAGGTAAACGGACGCCAGATTTATTGTTTGTTTGACAGCGGGAGCACGGAGAGCTTCATTCACCCTGACACCGTGAAGCGGTGCGGTCTCCAGATTCGGACTGTCAAGCAGACAATTTCGATGGCGTCAAGGTCCCGGTCTGTCACCGTGCTAGGGAGCTGCGTGGTCAACCTGACGGTGCAGGGCACGGTTTACGAGAACTTCAGGCTCCTTGTGTTACCGCACCTTTGCGCGCCGATACTCCGAGGACTAGATTTTATGGTCCACCTGAAGAGTGTAACCCTGCAGTACGATGGGCCACTCCCTCCGCTTTCAGTGGGAGCACTGCAGCCTCTAAATTGCCCAATGCGCTCCACATGTAGTCTCTAGACGCTCAGGATTACCACACCCTCCCTATTCCAGAATCTTGTGCCAGGCTGCAAGCCCATCGCGACAAAGAGCAGGCGTTACAGCGCTGAGGATCGGATCTTCATTCGATCTGAAGTTCAGCGGCTCCTCAAGGAAGGGATCATCCAACCTAGCGCTAGTCCATGGAGAGCGCAAGTCGTGGTGGTTAAGAATGGGAACAAACCCCGGATGGTCATAGACTATAGTCAGACCATTAACAGATACACGCAGCTGGATGCGTATCCCCTCCCGCGCATATCTGACATGGTCAATCAGATTGCGCAGTACCGGATGTTCTCCACCATCGACTTAAAGTCTGCTTACCACCAGCTCCCCATTCTCCCAGAGGACCGACAATACACGGCCTTTGAGGTGGATGGTCGCTTGTACCACTTTTTAAAGGTTCCCTTTGGTGTCACAAATGCGGTCTCGGTCTTCCAGCGTGCTATGGACCGAATGGTGGACCAGAACGGGCTGCGGGCTACCTTCCCGTACCTGGATAACATCTGCGGCCATGACCAGCAGGACCACGATGCCAACCTTCTTAGATTCTTACGCACTGCATCTCGCCTGAATCTGACCTACAACAGGGAGAAGTGTGTGTTTCGCACGCGCCGCCTAGCTATCCTCGGATACATGGTGGAAAACGGGGTCCTTGGCCCTGATCCAGACCGTATGCGTCCCCTCCTCGAACTCCCCCTGCCCACTAGCATCAAAGCACTGAGAAGGTGTTTAGGCTTCTTCGCATACTATGCACAGTGGGTTCCCAATTACGCGGACAAAGCCCGTCCGCTCATCAAGTCTACCTCCTTTCCCCTAACAACAGAGGCTCGCTTAGCCTTTGCAGGAATAAAAGCCAACATCGCGAAAGCCACGATGCACGCTATCGATGAGTCCATCCCCTTCCAGGTGGAGAGTGATGCATCTGATTTCGTCCTGGCCGCCACACTTAACCAGGCGGGCAGGCCCATCGCCTTTTTCTCTCGCACCCTCCAAGGCCCTGAAATTCGGCACTCTGCGGTGGAAAAGGAGGCCCAGGCCATTGTGGAGGCCGTTCGACATTGGCGCCATTACTTGGCAGGAAAACGGTTCACTCTGCTCACGGACCAGCGGTCCGTGGCGTTCATGTTCAACAACACGTTACGGGGTAAGATCAAGAATGATAAAATCTTGAGGTGGAGAATCGAACTCTCCACCTACAATTATGATGTCATGTACCGTCCAGGGAAGCTCAACGAGCCCTCGGACGCCCTGTCGCATGGAACATGCGCTAGTGTGCAGGAGAATCGATTACAGGCTCTCCACAATGACCTCTGCCATCCGGGGGTCACTCGGCTCTTCCACTTTATAAAGGCCCGTAATCTACCCTACTCGGTGGAGGATGTCAGGTCCATAACCAGAAGCTGCCAGGTATGCGCGGAATGCAAACCGCACTTCTACCGACCTGACAGGACACACCTCATTAAGGCCACTCGTCCTTTCGAAAGACTGAGTGTGGACTTCAAGGGCCCCCTTCCCTCGACAGATCGGAACGTGTACTTCCTCAATGTGATTGATGAGTACTCACGATTCCCTTTTGTCATTCCCTGTTCTGATATGACCGCTGCCACGGTTATCAAGGCATTACGGGATCTTTTCACCCTGTACGGTTACCCCTGTTATATCCACAGCGATAGGGGCTCGTCGTTCATGAGCGACAACTTGAGGCAATACCTGCTCTCATATGGGATTGCCTCTAGTAGAACCACGAGCTACAACCCAAGGGGTAATGGACAGGTTGAACGAGAGAATGCTACAGTCTGGAAGGCTGTCTTACTGGCGTTGAGGTCTAAAGGTCTTCCAGTCTCCCGTTGGCAAGAGGTACTCCCTGATGCGCTCCACTCCATACGCTCACCCCTGTGTAGGGCAACCAACGCTACTCCTCATGAGAGAATGTTTTCATTCCCTAGGAAGTCTTCCTCTGGGATCTCATTACCGTCTTGGTTGACGTACTCAGGACCTGTCCTCCTGCGGTGGCATGTTCGGACCCGCAAGTCCGACCCTTTGGTTGAACAGGTCCATCTCCTCCATGCCAACCCTCAATATGCCTATGTGGCATATCCTGACGGGCGAGAGGACACGGTCTCGATTCGAGATCTGGCGCCAGCAGGGGGCTTGGAAACCCCAGTCGCTCCCACACCCCCAGTTAGGGACCCCCCGACCATTATCTCCCCTCCTGACATGGCACGGGCAGTATCGGGACCACCACTTAACCCTTTTACTCCCGTGTACAGCTTGCCTGAGTCCAGGAGATTGTCGCCACCTCGAGGCGTGCTCGAGTCCAGCGGATTGTCACCACCTCGTGGTCTACTGGCCCATGAGGAACTGGAGGAGTCACTGGACACCGCCTTGGAGAGAAGGTCACCGCGATTGCCTGAACTGGCGTCATCGCCGATGTTGAGGACGTCACAGCGACGGTGCGGTCCTCCAAACCGTTTGAACTTATAGACAGATGAACAGTTGTTCTGTTTTTTATTGTGCCCCGCCGGCCTTTGTTTTAAAAGGAGGGGTGAATGTGGTGAACCATTGTTGGTTACCACCAGGAGTGCTGAGCCATGGTCTGGCCAGTACTATGAGTCTGTAGATATGTTACTGTTGGGGTTAGGGTTGGGCTGTTCTACCTGTTAGTATAGTCCTATGGTACACCCCAGTTGGCTCCGCCTTCTGGGAGAGGTATAAAGGTCACTGCTCTGCCTGGTGACCCTTTAGTCTGGGATTGTATATTGTATATAGTAGCTCCGTTATTGTTGGCAATAAAAGCCTTTATTTCCCGGGTACATCCTGCCTCCCGTGTGATTTATCGCGCATCACACTGCTTCCGATGTAGCAACTGAGTTGGCTGTTCTTCTGGTGGTGGAGGTGTTGGGTTGGATTCTTTTGAGAAACTGTTGTCTCCAGCCAAGCTTTCCTGGTTGACTAGAATCAGCAAACAGGGCTCGAAGCTTACCAAGTGAATTGGAGAAACAAGGAGGCAGGTGGGACCCGACATAGGTCATCTCACTAAACTGAGCCTTCACTCAGTTCTGCAGACTAAACATGTGCTTAAAACATACAAAGGGTTGATTTGTCATGTGACCATTCTTCTCTTACTGAAAATGGAACTGGAAAAAAAGACATTGTCCATGTATTCCAAAAGTGATTTGATTAGACCATGTCTGGGAGACAACTTAGCCAGCATTCAATTGTTCGAATGATTAGTCTTAATAGCCCATCTCCAACAGATAAATACTTCAGGTGAATTCCATTGATGCCTTGCCAATGTGAGCCCTTCACATTCCCCTGAGGTCATTGGGTGGGATTTTCCAGCTGCACTCACCCCAAAAGCAGAAAATCCCACATGAGGTCAACGGACCTTTGCTTAGTCCACCGCCCACCGCATCCCCCCTCCATCCCCCCCACCCCCCCTCCACCCGCCCCCCACCACCTGCTATGATTCTCATGACGGGCAGGATGGGGAATTTCCCCCGATTGTCTTTGGTGCATGTAATAACTCAGGAAGCCAATTGGAAAGGAACAACAGTTATTCATCAAAGCAAAAGTTAAACTGCAACCCTGTGTACATGTACATGAGTCCCATCTGGGAAAATACACCACTGGACCCGCTCAGGGATCTGCCTTATCAAGGGCTCAGGATACAAATTCAACCTGGTTACGCAATTGCGTATTACCACAGGAACTCTTATTCCAGGGAGACCGATTAGGGATTCCACATGTCAGTACTGAGTGTTATCACAATCCATTTACCAGACAGACTGACTCCACTCGAAGGAATTGGAATGTGAAATGTATAGTAATGCAAATTAGGGTTAGCCATCTTGGAATGTGAGACTTTAATCTCTGTGTTTTTAAGAAGTCCGTTTTTACATGTTCAAGTCCAGGATATATTATTTGGTATAAGGTCACTACATGGAGTGCCAAACAAGACATTTCAGCACAAAACTCTCCCATCATATGAAAGTAGCAATAACTTTGCAACTTATAGAATCTTTACAGTGCAGAAGGAGGCCATTTGGCCCATCGAGTCTGCACCGACCACAATATCACCCAGGCCCTATCCCCATAACCCCATGCATTTACCCTGCCTAATCCCCCTGACACTAAGGGGCAATTTATCATGGCCAATCGACCTAACCAACACATTTTTGGACTGTGGGAGGAAACCCACGTAGACATGGGGAGAATGTGCAAAACACCACACAGACAGTGACCCGAGGCAGGATTCGAACTCAGGTCCCTAGCGCTGTGAGGCAGCGGTGCCAACCACTGTGCCACCTTGCCACCCCATTAAAGCTCCCCATGTGGCTGCAGTGTGTAGTTCCATAGGATGCACTGGAGTAACTCACCAAGGTTATCTTGACAGGATTTCGGAGTGCAGTGACCTCTACTACAGGGAAGGAGAAGGACAGCAATATATTTTTGAATGCCATCAACGTCATATTTCCCTCTGAGTCACCGATTATCCTGACTCGGATCTTTTTCATTCTAAATTGCTAAATCATTGCTAAATTGCAACATCCCACCTCGCTCTGCTGTGGGATTTTCAGTCAATATGCTATTCACTATTACTCGTATAATTACTTCGTTTCATAGTCGTCGACCAAACAATTATGTATAATCTCAATAGATGCATGATAAAGTCTTTTTTCAAATATGCTGATTTACTTGTGGACATCCAGAACATTTGGTACTTTGATTGCAAGTTTTGTTTATTTTTCTACGTGAACTGTTCACCTCCCCTTTGTTGGACTTGTTTGCGACACTCCATTTTCTTTGATCTAGTTCAGTATCTTCCCTGTGACTGCCACACTTTGTACTGCACTGTGATGGTCAATGCCAATGTCACATTAACGTCGCTTTGTCTAACGGTTTTATCCGACCGAGATAAACAATTATTAGGGGACTGTTCTTTTCACGAGAACCTTGTTCATTCAGGGCCACCTTATTATGTTTTAGTCCCTTATGAAAAGCTCATCAGCCTTCGGCTATCCCTCTTATTTCCAGCATCGCCTCTTATCATCACTACGGTATCCCAGAGACCATTGATGGAGGCAGGCTGTCCAACTATCTTCTACATCATTGAAACAAAGACAATGAAAACACTCATTGACTCCCTTCAGTTAGACAACAGCCATTCGCTCTTCCAGAAATAAAAGGCTTCTCATTTATTTAAACGCAAGACATTTCACCAGGTTGTTTAATGAGATGTTAAGTGATATAAAGCAGCACCAATCCCAAATGACATCGCTCTGCAGCAGTACAGCTATTTGTCATCTGTTAAAGGACAATACAGCTCAGGAACAGGCCCTTTGGCCCATCAACCCTGCACCAATACTAGGTTTCTATCTCTCTGTTCGCCTCCCGTTCATGTATCTATCAAGATACGCCTTGAATGTTGCTAAGGTGCTTGCTTCCCCCACCTCCACTGGGAGGGGTTCCGGACACCCACTACCCTCTGCATGAAAAAGCTTTCCCCGCACATCTCCCCTAAACTTACTCCCTTTCAGCTTAAACCTTTGCCCTCTTGTATCATAAAAACTCTACAGTGCAGAAGGAGACCATTCGGCCCATCGAGTCTGCACCGACAACAATCCCACCCAGGCCCTTTCCCTTCAACCCCTCATATTTATTCTGCTAGTCCCTCCAGCCTACGCATACTGGGACACACTATGTGGCAATTTAGCATGGCCAATGCACCTAATCCGCACATCTTTGGACTGTGGGAAGAAACCAAAGCATCTGGAGGAAACCCATGCAGATATGGGGAGAACGTGCAGACTCCACACAGAGAAGGACCCAAGCCAGGAATCAAACTCAGGTTCCTGGAATTGTGAGGCAGCAGTGCTAACCACTGCCACCGTGCCACCCATAGTTGAACAAACGCAACAGCCTTTCATCCCAGTATACTGGGAGAGGCAGAAACAGAGGTATCCAGGGCCCACACTGGATTTTTTTTTTAAATGTCGGTCTCTATTCCTGCAAATTGGGAAGCTGGAAGCATGTTGGGGCCTCCTATGACAAAATTTGGCTGGCGTGAATGCAGCAAGGTTGGGTTGGTTTGCATTCAGGAAGATGTGGTCTCCCTGTAGCCTAACCACAGGTCCTTGAAAGGTTAGAGGGCACCACCAGAAGGTAGTGGAATCAAAATAATTCACATCAATTAGCTGAGCCATCGAAAGTGACTGCAGTACATTTATAAACTGTTCTCTCAAAGCTTGCAGTGTACATTTTAAAAATGTTTTGTCCTTCAATATGAATTGAAGGGATCTGATGGGGCTGGGAAAACAGAATGGAAATTGAGGGGAGGGTATTAAAATTCATCTCAACAAATGCTGCTTCTCAGTGGAGAACAAGGTAAAACAATTGATGTTATATAGTTTGATAACTGAAAATATTTGACAATGTTCTACAAGATAGACTAAGGATGAAGGAGAAGATTCATGGATAGAACTAAGTTGGCTGACAAGGAGAGAAACCCCATGAATGAAACATTTTCAACCTGAAAAGGAACTTTAAGTTTGATCTGTAATTGCAATGCTAACTGTTGTACATTATACATCTCGCAACAACATAGTGACACAAGAACTGTGTACTACCATGTTTTCTTCACATGTCTGCTCCATGCAATCAAACACAGGAAGCATAGGTCAGTTATAGTCACATGGTAACACAAAACTTGAGTATTGCTGAAAAAGCAAGACATGCGGCCAAGGTTTTTCATCTTGGCCAACCAGCCAGCACCGTCATCTCATTTTTTTTTAACCATTCAGTACTTTATTCCTAATTAAAAAGTCAATGAAAACCAATCATGAGGGACAAACCAGATCCAAACTGACAAGACAAGGATATACATCCCATCTCGGGATTGATCAAACAAGAGCCAAGCTGACAGGATGAGGCATTACACCCCCTCCTGGGCTCAATCTGAGCTTCATCTTAGCTAAAGAACCGAGATGGCATTTGAAAAATTGCATCTGGTTAAGCCTCAGTTTAACCTCATTGGTGACCCTGATCACTTGCACTTGTTTTCCCTTTGAGAATTGGTGATCTGGGCATCTGTTCTGTTAGGTGCAAGATGCAAAACGTCGACAGCATGTTTCTTTTTTCAGCAACACCCACAGACCAGTCGCCAGACTCTCACAACCAAAGACAGAACAATTGAACACCGTACTAACCAACTCAAAAGGCAAAAATTACAACTCAAAAAGTGATGGAAAAATTCAGCAGGCCAGGCAGCGTCTGTGGAGAGAAACAGGGTGGGATTTTCCATGCATGTGTGTGTTGCGGTGGCAGAGGCGGCCTGCCCAGCGGGATCTTCGGGTTTCCACTGAATGTACCCCTCGCCACCAGGAAACCCATGTGGGGATAGGCTGTGAGGGGGGTGGGGGAGGGGGGAGTGGGGGGTGGGAGGGTGGGAGGGTGAGGGGGGGGGTGGGGGAGGGGGGTAGAGTGAGGGGAGTGGGGGGGTAGAGTGAGGGGAGTGGGGGGTAGAGTGAGGGGGGAGGGGGGAGGGTGGAGTGAGGGGGGTGGGGAGGGGGGATGGGGGGATGGAGTGGAGCGGGGTGGGGAGGGGGGATGGGGGGATGGGGGGAGGGGGGTGGGTGAGGGAGTGGTGGGGGAGGGACGATGGGGCGGTGCTGCCCCTGAGACCTCTGTTGTGATGTGCGGGGGAATGTTACTTTTTGCTCTGAGCAGGGCATCCTTTAAACATTGGCACCCTAATCTCAGTGGATCCGGGCTTTGCCGGCGTGTTGAGGCCCCGCCCCTCTACATGACGCCATGAAAATACACCCAGCTGGTTTTTTTGTGACAGAGTGTGCTAGATGCCGTTTTGCTTGCCGGAACCAACATAGACATTTTTTTGGTAAGATTACACCCCCCCCCCCCCCCCCCCCCCACCTCCACCCCCCCACTCTTGAGTCCAGAAGGCTGTTGCTTACTGATTCAAAAGAAAATATGCTTTTCCTTGAGTTTCACTGACATGGACAGTGACGTCAACATGGGATCAACGCGCAGATTTTAAAATGGCAAACGACAGAAGCATGGGGTCACGCTTAGAGACAAACAGAGGCATTCCACAAAGCGACCATCCACTCTCGTCAGCGCAGAGGAGACCACAAACGGCAGTAATTCCACAGCCTCCTGTGTGTCTGCTCCAGTTTGTTACAGCAGACGATTTGTACAAAGGGTGCATTTCGATTAGCCCAAAGGGTAATTTCATCAATTCCATGCTCTTGGTGGGGAGTCCTGCTTGAAAGGAGTACAAATTGGAGAATTAGCACTGCAGAGCTACAACCCTGACCCTGGCTTGTGTTCCCTTTGAGTGCAGCTCCCCACTGAGAATACTGGAGTGGGTGAAATTACTCCATAAAGACCACTGTTATTCATCATCAAATGAACATTCAGGAGCTGGCAATTTGGAGTTTTGTACTCTCATTTTCATTCTCATACCCCGGCAGTATTAACCATGCACTTGCTGCCAGCAGAAATACACGGACACAGACACAGAATTTTACAGTGCAGAAGGAGGCCATTTGGTCCATCGAGTCTGCACCGACCACAATCCCACCCAGGCCCCAGCCCCACAACCCCATGAATTTACCCTAGCTAGCCCCCCTGACACTAAGGGGCAATTTGGCACTGCCAATCAATCTAACCCGCACATCTTTGGACTGTGGGAGGAAACCGGAGCACCTGGAAGAAACCCACACAGACACGGGGAGAATGTGCAAACTCCACACAGACAGTGACCCAAGCCAGGAATTGAACCCTGGGCCCTGGTGCTGTGAGGCAGCAGTGCTAACCACTGTGCCACCATACCGCCCACATTGAGGTTTTTTGACTTATCCTATTGTGGAACCTCCTCCAGCTTCTAAAATAAATTACCACCACTGCCACCCCCCCCCCCCCGGAACACCCCCCACAGCCTGCCCACACATCCTCATAAAGCCCTCAGACAATGAAATAGCTGGCTGATCTTATCCCTCCGCAACCCATGTGACTGCTAAACTGCGTCTCGCACCATGAATGGATACGCAACTTGTAAATATTTAACTCTCAACCAACATAGCAAAACAATTTGGCCTTGACTTCCATCCCAAAGCCTTACTTACGGAGAGTGGGCACCGCACATACGCGCTGGGACAATATGGAAGTTCCAACGCATGAACATGCAGGCTGAAAGTGCACCAAGTTTAAACCTTTGGTTCGGTTTTTATAGCTATTAGGATTGAAGCGCTGAATTGCCTCGATGAAAAGAGGTGACAGTGCTAACTTTACTTCATTCTCCCAATGATAGGTGAGTTTTATGCTTATTTATTTACACTTTTTTTCTGCTTTAACTGAAGTAAGTAAAGGCAGCAGACATTTTTAGGTGTTTTTTTTATTTGATTTGATTTATTATTGTCACATGTATGAACATACAGTGAAAAGTATTGTTTCTTGCGCACTATACAGACAAAGCATACCGTTCATAGAGAAGGAAAGGAGAGAGTGCAGGATGTCGTGTTACAGTCATAGCTAGGGTGTAAAGAAAGATCAACTTAATGCGAGGTAGGTCCATTCAAAAGTCTGACAGCAGCAGGGAAGAAGCCGTTCTTGAGTCGGTTGGTACGTGACCTCAGACTTTTGTATCTTTTTCCCGATGGAAGAAGGGTATGTCCGAGGTGCGTGTGGTCCTTGATTATGCTGGCTGCTTTGCTGAGGCAGCGGGAAGTGTAGACAGAGTCAATGGATGGGAGGCTGGTTTGCGTGATGGCCTGGGCTACATTCACGACCTTTTGTAGTTTCTTGCGGTCTTGGACAGAGCAGGAGCCAGACCAAGCTGTGATACAACCCAGAAAGAATGCTTGTTACAATGGATTTATAGAATGTGTTTTTTAAATGTGTTTAAAAGATGGTTAAAATATATGTAATGCACACCAAGTGAAAGATTATTTTTTTACAGCTTTGACACGACATACTGTTAATTTCATTAAAAAGTACTTTCAGATGTAACAAAGTCCCTGGGTCCCTGGCGTTGTTAAGCAGCACTGTGTCACCATGCCGCCCTCACCTTGTTCAAGATCACTCCCAGGGGGATTAATTGTAATGTTGTAGGTGAACTCAAAACCCTGCAATGGCTCTATCAGCCAACACCCTGAAATGGACACAGGTTTGGACTGTACTGACACCACTCTTAGGCCCCTCTTTTTCTTACCTTGACTGAGTGTTCCCGCCACCACCCCTCCCCCTCCCCAACACAACCAGGATGCCAAACCCTTCCCACTCCATTCCCCCATGCCCCTGACACCATTCCAAAAAAACCCCTCACCACCGATAAAAGCAAAATACTGCGGATGCTGGAATCTGAAACAGAAACAGAAAATGCTGGAAAATCTCAACAAGCCTGACAGCATCTGTGGAGAGAGAATAGAGCTCACGTTTTGAGTCTGGATGACCCTTCACCAGAGCGGGCTCTGTTGGTTCTATTCTCTCCCTACAGATGCTGTCGGCCTGCTGAGATCTTCCAGCATGTGCTGTTTTTGTCCCCTCACCACTGATTTGCCCTTGCTGGTCCCGAGCGTACATGCAAGCTGCCATCCTCCTGTTCCCTTTCTTTATACCATAGAGTTAAATCGGCAAAACCATGGGCTTTACATGCAACTGCACAAAGCTGACTGGCTCACACCACCTCTAAACAAACGTGAACTGGCTGTTCATGAGATTCTCATGCATGGCTGACTTTATCTTGAGATAGGACATCATTTTTAAAAGTTTAAATCATGGCATGCAAATATATTATAAAAATATATCTGTCGCAGGCCAACATGAGGGTTGACATGCCACAAATACAGTCTTTATGTGAGATTCTCCGGCCTCCCAGCCGGTGTTTCCTGCCGGCGGGCGGTGGCGCGTTGTTTGCCAGTGGCGGGATTCTTTGGTCCCACCTCTAAACGGGAATTCCCATTGCATTGCCAGATGGACAAAAGAATCCGCCGGGATGAACACCCGGAGAATTCCGGCCTTTATCTCTGCAACTCAATTTGCCATCCAGCCTAATTAAGTCATCCCACATCCACATGCCCCACTCTCGCAAGCTCCATAAAGTCCCTCCCCCCACAAACCCACCCACCCCCAACCTTGGTTGGAACAAACAAAATTTATGTTTTGTATGAAGGTGAGTGAATTATCTGTGGAGAACGTTTCAATCAAAGTATAAAGGCACCAACACAATTCTGCTTTAATCCATCAATGCTTATATGTTGATCTGTCGAGCTCTCCATTAATCATGGGATCCCTACAGTGCAGAAGAGACCATTCGACCCATCGAGTGTGCAGTGACTCTCTGACTGAGCATCATACCCAGGCCCTATCCTCCTCCATCTTATCTCCATCATCCCACACATGTCCCATGGCTAATCTTTCTACCCTACACATCGTGGTATGCTAAGGGACAATTTAGCATGGCCAATCCACCTAACCACATTTTTGGACTGCGGGAGGAAACCGGAGCACCCAGAGGAAATGCACGCAGACATTGGGAGAAGGTGCAAACTCCACACAGACAGTCACTCAAGGCCAAATCAAACCCAAATCTCTGGTGCTGTGAGGCAGCAGTGCTAACCACTGTGCCACTGCAATTCTGCAACTGCTAATCTGGTTAGTTGGTACTGAATCTTCTGGCCTGTCACACATCAACGCCAGCACTTTCTGAACGTTACTTACCATTGTTTCCTAGTTAACAGTGCAAACTCTTAGTTGCCCAAATTATAAAGCATGACACTTTTCATTTCTCATCCATTGGCTTGACATATTAGAGAAGGCATGAATTGATTGGAATGCTATTGCTTTGCACATTGTATTTGAGTGTAACTCCCTCCAGTCCTTCTCATTGGGAAAATATTGTATTCATCAAAATCCAAGATATTTTCAACCATCTTTTGGAATATTACAACCCATATTTCAGACTTGCAGACTTCATTGTTCTAAGGTGGACTCAAACAATGGAATTTCATTATGGCTGTCCAAGCAAATTACAACATATATCTCCTCGGATCGCTCTGGGGCCTACCCTGTGTCTGAAGCTCCCTCAGAGTAGTGCACACAGCGTCACCTCTGATACAGGTTACATTTTCTTAATTCCGTACAGGCACTGCCTTTGGTTTTACTCTGTACAAATCACAGTGATGACATCTTACAAACGGCCAAGCAAAACATTTGGCCTCATTGTTTGCTCTGGCACTGAGTTCTTCAGAGCTGTGTCGCCCTGCTTGTTGCGAACACTGCAACCCAGTGAGCTCCTGTTTCTGCAATTGAACATTTAAAATAATTCTGCCAGTAAGGAATCAACACATTGCACTGTGCTTCAATGCTGCTGCCTTTTACTAAAAGCACCAAAACTCAAAAGCAGAGTTGCATTGTCCCAAACTCTTTTTGACAGACGTACCCTGTTGTTTGCATCGTGTTTTATGAAGGACCCTTTGTATTTGGTGAGTACAGTGTGTGATGAGAATTGTTTGTATACATCATTGCCTATGAATTGCACATTATGAAATATACAATTTGCTTACAACTTATTTCATTCCTACAGAGGTTAAAAAGAAAAGAAAGCAAAAGTACAGCACAGGAACAGGCCCATCGGCCCTCCAAGCCAGTGCCAATCATGATGCCCGAAGTAAACTAAAAAAAACCTTCTGCCCTTGCTCAGACCGCATCCCTCTATTCCAGTGGTTCCCAAACTTTTTTCACTGGGCCACACTTTCGGAATAAAAATTTGCTCGCGCCACACCCAATTTTTTATTGATAAGAAATACATTCAAAAACAAAAAAAAACAATTCCTAGCAGTGCTTGATTCATAACATAGAACACAACTACTTTGTAATATGATCATGGGACATCCAGAAAGTATAAAACAATGCATCACTTGATGCTCTTGCTCTCACTTTGGAAAAATATCTATCCATGTTTAAATGTTTCTTTGATTGTCCGTGAATCTTCCCCCACGCTTGCCATCCTCTCTCGCCGCACCAGTGTGGCGCGCCGCACCCTTTGGGAACCACTGCTCTATTCCCTCCCTATTCATGTACCCATCCTGATGCCTCTTAAATGTTGCTAATGTGCCTGCTTCCACCACCTCCTCTGGCAGCATGTGCCAGGCACCCACCACACTCTGTGTGAAATCTTCCCCCGCACATCTCACTTAAACTTTCTCTCTCTCACCTTGAACCTGTGCCCCGTTGTCATTGGCACTTCCACCCTGAGAAAAAGCCTCTAACTACCCACCCTGTCTATGCCTCTCATAGATTTGTCGACCTCTATCAGGTCTCCCCTCAGCCTCCGTCTTTCAAGTGAAAACAATCCTAGTTTATTCAACCTCTCCTCATAGCCAACACCCTCGAGACCAGGCGACATCCCAGTGAACTCACTTAAAGTCATAGTCACAGAGGTTTGCAGCATGGAAACAGGCCCTTTGGCCCAACTTGTCCATGCTGCCCTTTTTTTTTAAACTCCTAAGCTTTTATGGGCCCGTATTTGGCCCTATCTCTCCATACCCATCTTACTCGTGTAACTGTCTGAACGCTTTTTAAAAGACAAAATTGTACCCGCCTCTACTACTACTTCTGGCAGCTTGTTCCAGACACTCACCACCCCCTGTGTGAAAAAATTGCCCCTCTGGACCCTTTTGCATTCTCCCCTCTCACCTTAAACCTAAGCCCTCTAGTTTTGGACTCCCCTACCTTTGGGAAAAGATATTGACTATCTAGCTGATCTATGCCCCTTATTATTTTATTCTCCTCTATAAGATCACCCCTCAGCCTTCTACGCTCCAGAGAAAAAAATCCCAGTCTATCCAGCCTCTCCTTATAATTCAAACCATAAAGTCCTGGTAGCATCCTAGTAAATGTCTTCTGCACTTTTTCTAGTTTAATAATATCCTTTCTATAATAGGGTGACGAGAACTGTACGCAGTATTCCAAGTGTGGCCTTACCAATGTCTTGTACATCTTCAACAAGACGTCTCAACTCCTGTATTCGATGTTCTTATCAATGAAACCAAACGTGCTGAATGCCTTCTTCACCGTTCTGTCCATCTGTGACTCCACTTTCAAGGAGCTATGAACCTGTAGATCTCTTTGTTCTGTAACTCTCCCCAACCCCCTACCATTAACTGAATAAGTCCTGCCCTGGTTCAATCTACCAAAATGCATCACCTCGCATTTATTTAAATGAAACTCCACCTGCCATTCGTCAGCCCACTGGCCCAATTGATCAAGGTCCCTTTGCAATCTGAGATAACCTTTTTTCACTGTCCATTATGCCACCAATCTTGGTGTCATCTGCAAACTTACTAACCATGCCTCCTTTATTCTCATCCAAATCATTAATATAAATGACAAATAACAATGGACCCAGCACCGATCCCTGAGACACACCTCTGGTCACCGGTCTCCAGTTTGAAAAACAATCCTTTACAACCACCTTCTGTCATCAAGCCAATTTTGTATCCATCTAGATACCTCACCCTGGATCCTGTGAGATTTAACCTTATGCAACAACCTCGCATGCGGTACCTTGCCAAAGGCCTTGCTAAAATCCATGTAGGCAACATCAACTGCACTGCCTTCATCTACCTTCTTGGTTACCCCTTCAAAAAACTCAATCAAATTTGTGAGACTTGCACTCTCTCCAATACTTCCACATCTTTCTGATAGTGTGGTGACCAGAACTGCACATAATACTCGAAATGCGGCCTAACCAAGGTTTTATAAAGCTGCAACATGATTTCCCAACTCTTGTACTCAATGCCCCGGCTGATGAAGGCAATTAACTATATCGAAATATTTTAAATTTATTTTTCACTGCAGTTTATAATTACATTTCTCGTGCATATAGATTTACTATCGCCCTTCAAAGGGGAATTTGACAAGTTCCTGAGTGAAGAGAACAGTTTGTAGGGTAAACTTTTCATGAGTTGGGATGATGTTGAGTAATGGGCCATCAGTCTTCTCATTGAATCTTCTCATAGAATCTTGCTTGATTACTGTACGGAGACGAGGAATTGCTGTGAATTTTTTCTTTGTTTTTTTTTCCTCCCCCAGGAGAGTGCATGGTTCAGCAGTCAGTGGTGCATATTTTATATCCCTGATCCATGCAGAGGTATCACTCATTTTAAAGTTATTTATTTATGTCACAAGTAAGGCTTACATTAACACTGCAAAGAAGCCACTGTGAAATTCCCCTAGTCGCCACACTCCGGCGCCTGTTCGGATACACTAAAGGGGAGAGTTTAGCACGGCCAATGCACCTAACCAGCACATATTTCGGACTGTGGGAAGAAACCGGAGGAAACCCACGCAGACACGGGGAGAACGTGAAAACTCAGCACAGACAGTATCAGGGCCTTAAACCTTAAAGTAAACTTCAAAGAAGAAACTGGCTAGAACTTATGAAATTACCAAAGTACTTTGCACTGGGATGTGCCATTGAAATGTTGCTATTCCAAAAACCAGTGTCAACAAAACAAACAAGATAGTCATCGACTTCAGGAAACGTTATGGAGAACATGTCCCTGTCTACATCAATGGGGATGAAGCAGAAATGGTCAGGAGCTTCAAGTCCAGATCATCAGCGGCCTGTCCTGGTCCTTTCATGTGGATGCTATAGTTAAGAAAGCCCAACAATGCTTCTATTTTCTCAGGAGACTAAGGAAATTTGGCATGTTCACTACAACTCTCACCAACTTCTACATATGCACCATAGAAAGCATTCTTTCTGGTTGCATTACAGCTTGGTATGGCTCCTGCTCTGCCCAAGACCGCAAGAAACTGCAAAGGGTTGTAAATGAAGCCCAGTCCATCACTCAAAACAGCCTCCCATCCTTTGATTCTGTCTACACTTCCCGCTACCTCGGAAAAGAGCCAGCATAATCAAGCACCCTATGCACCCTGGATATTCTCTCTTCCACTTTCTTCCATCGAGCAAAAGATACAAAAGTCTGAGATCAGGTTCCAACCGACTCAAAAACAGCTTCTTCCCTGCTGCCATCAGATGCTTGAATGGACATACCTCATATTAAGTTGATCTTTCTCTACACCCTAGCTATGACTGTAATATTACATTCTGCACTCTGTTGTTTCCTTCTCTATAATGGTGTGCTTTGTCTGTATAGTGCGCAAGAAACAATACTTTTCACTATGTTAATACATGTGACAATAATAAATCAAACCAAATCAAAATCAAATTATATGACTTGTGTTAGGATACCAGAGCAGAAACCCCATGGTATGTTGAGAAGCCTGACTAGACCCCAACAGTTTTTCTATTTTGGGATTAGTGTGAGGATAGAGTGTTTCATTCCAGGTGTGATTCTATTGACACACTGGAAAGTTTAATCAAAACAAATTTTATTTAACAATGCAGTTTAACTATAGTGAATGAAATAACTTAACCTTTACCAATTGAAATACTTAAACATGACAATTCTTAACTGTTAATCTATCTCTATTCATTCCAATTCAAGCAATACTCCTCTTACAGACTTAAAACCCTTCTTCAAAATCAGTTAGTAAGCATCACAGGCTTACATGCTGGTATGTGAGCTGCCAGTCTTCTCGCCTCCAGAGCACCTCTGGAGAGGGAGACAGAGAGAGACCAATTTCTCCCAGCAGGTCCCAAACAGCAGCCTCCTCAGAGAGAGAAAGAGAGAGAGACATCTTTTGCCTCTTTCAGAACAAGGAAGAAAATGGACTGTTTTAAAATAGTGTGTGTTTTCCCTGCAAGCGTAACTCCACCCATTCACTTCACCCTGTCTCTGTCAATCAACCTAATCAAAACCCTCCTCTGAAACCCCAGGAGAAAAACAAAAATAAACAAAAATGCATTAACTCAGATTAATGCAAACACCTCCCTAACTAAAATCAATCATTAGCCTGTATTCTCAGCATGTGAGCTGCGTGGTGCAGACAAATTGGCATCGCGTGCAACTGAGCTGAATTTTATTCATACCCCTTACAAGAAAAATGCATTTCTTAAAGGCACATTTGATATCAGATTTTGTCTGATTACACCTCTGTGAAGCACATTGGGACACTTTACTAAAGACCCTATGTAAATGCAATTTATTGTTGTTGAGGTGAGAGGGGGAGTGAGCTCTTTCTGACTCACAGGATGAGTTCACTTTGACAACACAAAATGCAACTTGTTATCTGGACTTGTACAACCACTGAAAGTTTCTGGGCAGAGCAAGACACTTTTTTGACAGCAGCCTTTGCCTTTCTCTTCTTGCCCTTAAAGATTTTGAAAATGGCTGTAATTGTTCCTGCGCGGTTTCCAACTGGAAAACTTGTGGCATTGCAGTCATTTATCGACAGGAATCCTTTCAGGAATTCTCCTCTGGCAGGAAGGAGAAGAGCAGGAGAGAGGAGCAAACATGGCTCCCATTGCCGAGAGAGCAAATAAGAAGCGTTCATGAAAGGGGAATGATTATGCTTATCTCAGCATCTGAGCCACGTGGGATGTCGTGTTCCAGTGCTTGTCAGCGTAAGAGTGAGTGATGGTACATTGTCCATAGTGTGTGACACGAGTCATCGAGACATTGATTGATGCAGGAAAAGGGAAGAGAGACAAGGATTAGGAAGTCATTAGAAGGGTAAGCAGTAGCAGATCTGTGGTAGCACCATGTATCACCCAATAGCCATATTTAGTGCGTACGACTATTTCTGTGTGCAACTGAATGAGTTAAGTAGAAAAAGAAAAGGAAGGGAGGATGCGAATCCTGATCTACCAAACCTTTCACCTTGCCATCCCTGATGGTGACTGCACTTGCTGCCACCAATGAGCTGTGTATAAACACGATGAGAAGCGCAGGTAGCTTGATTCCAGTAACTAGCTTAGACCCATTCATCACAGGAGTTAATTCCTCAGTTGACATCATTGACTGGGCACATTGTCCACTGCCCCCAGTGTGGAGACAGAAACACTAATAACATTTATATGTTCTTGGATATGGACTTGAAGTGAATCATAGAAACCCTACAGTGCAGAAGGAGGCTATTTGATCCATTGAGTCTGCACTGGCAACAATCCCACCTCGGCCCTATCCCCGTAACCCCAAATATCTACCACAATAATCCCTCTAACCTACATGTCCCGGGACACTAAGGGACAATTTAGCTTGGCTAATGCACTTAACCCGCACATCTTTGGAGTGTGGGAGGAAACTGGAACACCCGGAAGAAACTAACGCAGACACGGGGAGAATGTGCAAACTCCACACAGACAGTGACCCAAGCCGGGAATCGAATCCACAGGTCCCTGGAGTTGTGAGGCAGCAGTGTTAACCACTGAGCCACCGTGCTGCCCCAAGTGCCTCAACATATAAGGCTCCGGACCAAGAGCTGGAAACTGCGATTAAGCTGGATTGTTACTAGTCAGCAGACGTGGACACATTATGTGCCTGCCAACTGGCCTCCTTCCATGCTGTCATTTTTGATAGTTCTTTGGTTCTTTCCATGCCCATCCCCAAGCAACACCACAAATGAAACTTGGCTTCAAATGTGACCTGCACTGTCATCATAGCGCTGTGTACAACACATCTTAGCAGGGAGCGAGTTCAAAGGTGGGGCATGGACACCATTATTGTATTACCGTGGTATCAATCCAACTTATCCACCTTAGATGTTTGTGGGTAATGCGGGGTTAAAATAGAGAAAATAGGCAGGTTGAGTATCCTTCATCTGTAATTCTAAAAACCAAAGACATCCAAAAACTGCATTGAGCCCCATCGGCCTTTAGCGTGGGAGGTCTGTGATCTGAGCTGACACAAAACCTCACTGGCCATGCCCAACATTTAGCACAGGAAGTGCAGTTGTTTGCTGCACTGTTTACCTTGCGATCTTTGTCTGCACTATTTCCCACGCAAGCCCTCGCCTACAAGCAGAATCGCAGCTGGAGCCATGGATGTGATCACATTATGTCTACCTGTATTTATTATTCAGTCGTACGTCTTACTTTTCCAGCCATTTTATTGACTTTTGGCGATGGCTAGCCTCGGCTTCGGCCGCTGTAATGAAAGAACGCCTGAGCCTATAGTTGATCCCTGAAAACTGAAAGGATCTGAAATCTGAAACGCAGTCTGCCCCAAAGGTTTCGGATAAAGGACACTCGACCTGTATTCCTACTGAAAAAGACCACCTTCAGCAATTCAAACTCCTAATCTGACTGCCCCGCCATCCGACTCCCCTGTTGAATATTACTCTGCTCTCTCTCCTTTGGTAACTGCAGTATGGGTGTCCCTTGTGACAGCTCTACCAATGAAAGTCATGGGGATGGGAAGGACTTAAGGGCATGAGTAGGTTCCACTTGAGCCAGTCTGGTTATTAACCCGAGAGCGCCAACATCGACAGCATCTTTCAATGTTTTTAATTCAGACCAACAGGGAAAAGGATAGACACAGTAACTACATCCACAACTACTAATATGATCATATCTTTTTGGAAGGCCGCCAAAGTTGAATAACCTTCAGAATCCATTTAGTTCAACTGGGACAGTTTGAGTTCTTTGGCGGGGACAATGATAGTAACTGTTTAAAGCGGGGATAACTGTCTGGACTTCTAACTCCAGTCAAAGCAGTAGCTTAGTGCAGCATGGAACATTTTAATCCTTTTTCATTGGCTGTTTCTTTTGCCTTAACAGATTTATGTGCCTGGCGGCGAGTGCTAATCACTTAAAATAAGCTCAGCCAGCTGCGATATGTCATTTGTGTGCCTGATGACAGATCCCAGAAGCAACTACTCCACTCGGAACTCAATCCTGTCCGGAGACTCCCCGGAGGATAGCGGAAACATTTGAGGGATGTCCTCAAAGCATCCCTAAAGAGATCAGACGTACCTGCTGGCTCTTGGATGAACCTCATTTGTGACCGTGCAAACTGGAGGTGGTTCATTCAGGAAGGAACCAAACACATTGAGGGACTTCATTGGAAACGTGCAGATTTGGAGTTGAGGCAACAAAGGGTGCGCACAAATTTCCCAAAATGTTCGCCCACCCAACCCCTCGAGCACCACCTAAAGTAAAGTTTAAAGTAAAGTTTATTTTTTCGTCACAAGTAATGCTTAGATTAATACTGCAATGAAGTTACTGTGCAATTCCCCTAGTCGGCACAGTCCGGCGCCTGTTCGGGTCAATGCACCTAACCAGCACGTCCTTCAGAATGTTGGAGGAAACCAGAGCACCCGCAGGAAACCCACGCAGACACGGGGAGAATGTGCAAACTCCACACAGACAGTAACCCAAGTTGGGAATTGAACCTGGATCCCTGGCGCTGTGAGGCACAGTAAGAAGTCTCACCACACCAGGTTAAAGTCCAACAGGTTTATTTGGCAGCACTAGCTTTCGGAGCCTCAAGCACCTTCTTCAGGTGAGTGAGGACTTGTGTTCACAAACAGGGCATATAAAGGCACAAACTCAATTTACAATATAATGGTTGGAATGCAAGTCTTTACAAGTAATCAAGTCTTAAAGATACAGACAATATCCTATTAAAGACTTGATTGGCTGTAAAGACTTGCATTCTAACCATTATCTTGTAAATTGAGTTTGTGTCTTTATATGCCCTGTTTGTGAACACAAGTCCTCACTCACCTGAAGAAGGAGCTTGAGGCTCCGAAAGCTAGTGCTGCCAAATAAACCTGTTGGACTTTAACCTGGTGTGGTGAGGCTTCTTACTGTGCTTACCCCAGTTCAATGCCGGCATCTCTACATCATGGCTGTGAGACAGTAGTGCTAGCCACTGTGCCACCGTTTCGTCCCCTGCCCTGCACGTGGCAGAGGCTGCTTATTGGGCTGATCGACCATTTCAGAATCCACAGAATTGGATAGAAAGTAAAATCCTGAGAGAGTGTCCAAGAAGAAAACAAATAGATTTCCTGACTTTAGATGTGGTTTTACTGTACAAAGGAATTTGAGTACACTTTCTTTACTCTTTCCGCCTTTAATATTTACTGTGGCTCTCTCTCTTTGTGCTTCCAATTACAGGGTTCCCAATGCATGCCAATTCTGAGAGAGCGCTGACAGATTCATCACATCATGAGCAGGTTACATCAGGGAGCTGGGTGTTTACAGCAATGCCAGAGAGCTGCTGTCACACTGCACCAATTGAACTCCGATTCTGGAATGAAAGCTGTAACAGTGTGTGATTGCTAGGCTCAAACTACTGCTGGGATACTGCCAGACTACACACTTTAAGATTGTCAAAAGCAGAGACTAAGGGCAGAATTTTCCCATCCCACCCCCGCCACGGGAATCATAGCGGGCAGGACACGGACCATGCAAAGGTCCATTGGCCTGGGGTGGGATTTTCCAGTTTCAGGGCAAGCGCGGCTGGAAAATCCTGCCCGAAATGTGCTATGAGGGCACCCATAGGTTACTAAGGGATACAGGAAACGAGGCAGCTGTCTCCCTTTATAAAACTGTTCAATGCATCCTAATTTGAAATGTATAACTTTATTGATACCTTTCTTACTAACTTGGATTAAATAAAATAAATGTCAGTCAAAAGGACTGCACTTATTTTAAATATTATAACTCGGCATTTATGTCAGCCTAATAAGTAAACGGGGCGGCAAGGTGACACAATGGTTAGCACTGTTGCCTCACAGCGCCAGGGACCTGGGTTCGATTCCTGGTTTCGGTCACTGTCTGTGTGGAGTTTGCACATTCTCCCCGTGTCTGCATGGGTTTCCTCCGGGTGCTCCGATTTCCTCCCACAGTCCGAAAGACGTGCTGGTTAGAAATATTGGCCGTGCTAAATTCTCCCCCAGTGTAGTTGAATGGGTGCTGGAGTGTGTCAACTGGAGGATTTTCACAGTAACTTCATTGCAGTGTTCATGTAAGCCTACTTGTGACACTAATAAAATAAACTAAACTAAATTCTGCTTATGATTTCCTCAATGAGTTTTTTTTGTTCTCTAATATTTCTTATCGGACCTGGACTGGCTAATAAAGCCCTTCACATTAATTTTTACTTCCCTGTTAAAAGAAAAAAAAACACAAGGATCGTACAGCTTTTTCTAGTTATGAACAGGTCGTCCTGTCATCCTACACATCCCACTATTTATGCGCTATCTCACACTGATCTCCTTGTGCTTCTGACCTCAAAGTTATTGGTACAGATACACTACATTACTTGTTTGCTCCAAGGTCATCCAGCCAAGAGTTCGCTTGGCCCCTGTGTGGTCATTTTGTCAAGCATGCATACACTTAATCTTTATTCATGTCAGTTTTATCTCCTACATGTCTATATTTCTTCAGCATTTCCTTCTTTCAGCACTTAATCATGGTAATCATTGCCCAAGCTCCTTAGAACTAGTAAAAGGTCTCCACGAGGCATACAAAGCATTTTCGCTAATGATAACAATCAGGCAGAACCAACACTGCTTTCTGACAAAATAAAAGCCCAAAGAGAAACTGCTGGAAAATCTCAGCAGGTCTGACAGCATCTGTAAGAAGAGAAAAGAGCTGACGTTTCGAGTCCAGATGACCCTTTGTCAAAGCTAAAAGGCTCAGAAAGTGAGAAATATTTATACTGTAGGGAGAGGGAATGAAAGATGAGTCAAAGCCACAAAAACCAGGGGAAAGGCTGCTCATGGCAGTCCATAGAGAGAATAGAAGGTGTGAATGGCCAAACAGCAGAGAAGCTAAAATCAGACAGCACAGATGAAGATGTGGGAGGAAGGGGGGGGGGGGGGTGCGGGGGGAGGAAATGAGTGGGAGAGAGGTAAAATTGAGAAAAAGAGGGAAAAGGGAAGCAAAGGGGGAGAAAAGGGTAAGGAAATGGGGGATAAAATAGGGGGAAAGTGTGGGGGCAAAAAGAAAAATAAAGAAAGTAAAGAAAAAAAGGAAGAGAAAAGTTAAAAAATAAATAAAATGAAAACAAAGGGGTTTGAGGTGGGGTAGAGCTGATCGTCTGAAGTTGTTGAATTCGATGTTGAGACCGGAAGGGTGTAGCCTGCCTTGCCGGAAGATGAGATGCTATTCCTTCAGTTTGCGTTGAGCTTTCTGACATATTGATCAAAGTATTTTTCAGGGTGTCACTAACAGAGTGGATAAAGAATAACCAGAGGATGAAGTGTTCTTGAATTTTGAGAAAAGGCATTTGATAAGATGTTGACACAAGAGTTTGTTGTGCCAGGTTAGTGTCCATGGGATTAGAGGTAATATGCTGAGGATTGTTGGATGTGCAGAAAGCAGGGAATAAAAATAAATGTGCCCCTTTTTGGATAACAAGGGTCAATTGTGGAATGCAGCAAGGATTATTGCTTGGGCCTCAGTTACTTACAATCTGTATAAGTGACTTGGGACACAGCGTATCATAGAATCCCTACAGTACAGAAAGAGGCCATTCAGCCCATCGAGTCTGCACCGACCACAATCCCACCCAGGCCCTACCCCCATATCCCTACATATTTTACTAATCCCTCTAACCTACGCATCCCAGGACACTAAGGGGCAATTTTTAGCATGGCCAATCAACCTAACCCGCACATCTTTGGACTGTGGGAGGAAACCGGAGCACCCGGAGGAAACCGTCACAGACACGAGGAGAATGTGCAAACTTCACACAGACAGTGACCCAAGCCGGGAATCGAACCCAGGTCCCTGGAGCTGTGAAGCAGCAGTGCTAACCACTGTGCTACCATGCCGTCCATGTAATATAGCCAAGTTTTCTGATTATACAAGTCTGGCATAGTATCAAAAAAAAACAGCAATTGTAATATGTTTCTGTTGCTAATATCATTGTCATATTTCTTATATACTGGAAGACCAGCTGTTGGAGAGTTTTGGGCATGGTAACTGGAGTAGGAATGTAAACTAACAATAAGAAGTGGTTGATACGGTAATGAACCTAGAGGAGTGGGATAGCTTGATCTTGGTTTCGGACAAAGCTCAGCACAACATCGAGGGCCGAAGGGCCTGTACTGTGTTGTACTGTTCTATGTTCTATGTACTTCAAACAGAATTTTACACAAGGCAATGACAGGGGTAGATTTGAATGGGTTGTTTTGGTCCATGTAAAAACAAAAGGTGCAAAGTAGTAGAATAAAGATAGGATGAGTTTAGCTTGCTTTTTAACTCCGAAGAGCTAAAGTGAAGGAATGAATTTAATGAATTCTACCTCCCTTAGCAGTCAGGGTGCTCTAGATTTACTTGTCCTATCTTTTCGCTTCAAGAGCATATACCTTGGCATTTCCTGCAGTACTCTATGAGGCAATCTTACCAAAAACACTCTAAGTACCGAATGAGATTGAAAATGGAAGAGAATCGTACCCATTCTTTGGGCGAGCTCCCAGACAGAATTGTACTACACTTAGAAAAAAAAGAGCCCACAGATGATTCTCTCCAGCAGGGGGAGGGGGCGGAGCCTACTTTTACCAGGGAGCCGGCTGCTGAGCTCTGGGGGCGCCATTGTGCAGGTGCCCCAATCTCCCAGTGTATTGTGTACACACAGTGTCCACAGTGGATTGGGAGATGTCACCCTGGGAGAACAGGTAAGGACTAGTGAGCCCGGACAATAGCGTCCAGGACTCACTGATGATATTTAAATAAGCTCATAAATCTTGCAATCGGCTTTGTGCCCTTTATGGGAGCGAGGCTGATTTTGCCGGCAATTCAGTGCCGGTAACGCATGAGAGGCGAGAAACCGGGCACGAACACAATTTTTCACCTCTCGCCTGATCTTACTGGCTCACCAAACCGATCGACCGGCAGGATGAGCCAATAAGATCGCCCACTATCTAGAACCATAGAACCATAGAAAATTACAGCTCAGAAACAGGCCTTTTGGCCCTTCTTGTCTGTGCCGAACCATTTTATGCCTAGTCCCACTGACCTGCACTTGGACCATATCCCTCCACACCCCTCTCATCCATGAACCCGTCCAAGTTTTTCTTAAATGTTAAAAGTGACCCCGCATTTACCACTTTATCTGGCAGCTCATTCCACACTCCCACCACTCTCTGCGTGAAGAAGCCCCCCCTAATATTCCCTTTAAACCTTTCTCCTTTCTCCCTTAACCCATGCCCTCTGGTTTTTTTCTCCCCTAGCCTCAGCGGAAAAAGCCTGCTTGCATTCACTCTATCTATACCCATCAAAATCTTATAAACCTCTATCAAATCTCCCCTCAATCTTCTACGCTCCAGGGAATAAAGTCCCAACCTATGCAATCTCTTTGAAGGCGGCCCATTCTTCAACCACTGTCTATTCTGCCAACATGGTGCAGCACAGTGGTTAGCACAGCTGCCTCACAGCGCCAGGGACCCAGGTTCGATTCCCAGCTTGGGTCACTGTCTGTGCAAAGTTTGCACGCTCTCCCCGTGTCTGCGTGGGTTTCCTCCGGGTGCCCCGGTTTCCTCCCACAGACCGAAAGACATGCTGGTTAGATGTATTGGCCATGCTAAATTCTCCCTCAGGGTACCCAAACAGATGCAGGAGTGTGGCGACTAGGGGATTTTCACAGTAACTTCACTGCAGTGTTAATGTAAGCCTACTTGTGACACTAGTAGATAAGCTTCAAATTTTAAAACATTTGATTCCAAATCACTCGACTCAGATGCATTCTCATCCCACTGAAGTTGGCTTTCCCCCAATTAGTTATCACCGCTCTGGATTGCTCCTTCCCCTTTTCCATGACCTTATGATACAATGGTTACTGTCTCCTAAATGCTCTCCCAAAGTTACTTAATCCAATTGTGCCAACACATTGCCCAGAACCAAGTCCAGCAGTGCCTGCCCTCGAGTTGGATCGGAAACAAACTGCTTCAGAAAATGCTTTTGAGCATACTCCAGGAACCTTCGCCCCTCTCCTCCCTTTACACTATTCCTATCCCAGTCTGTATTTGGATAATTGAAGTCCTCCTTTAGAATTACTCTTGTACCCCTCTGTGAATGATTTGCAAATTTGTCTCTCTACAGCCCTTCCACTCGTTGGTGGTCTATGTACTATACCGATCGATGTTATTGCAAGAGTCAAATTCACCGACTGTATAACCTCGGGGGTTTAGAAGAATGACTCATGATTTTATTAAACTGTATGAAATTCTGAAAGGACTTGTCAGCTTGGATGCTGAAAGCCTGTTTCCCCTGGCTAAAACAACTAGAACCAGGGGGCCGTTGACTTCGGTTAAGGAGTTCACTCTTTACGCTTAATTTGAGAGGAATGTTTTTTCACTCAGAGGGTTGTAGCTCTTTGAGATTCTCTACCCAAGAAGGCTGGGAATGCTCAGTCGGTGAGTATATTGTAGACTGAGACCAGTGGAATTTTAGGTACTGGGAAAATCAAGGGATAAGGAGGTAGTTGGAACTGAGGTCGATGTTCAATCATTTGGGAATGAGATGGTCCAGTGGTATTATTGCTAGACTATTAATCCAGAAATTCAGCTAATGTTCTGGGGATCTGAGTTCGATTCCCACCATAGCAGATGGTGGAATTTGGATTCAATATTAAAAAAAAATCTGGAATTAATAATCTACTGATGACCATGAAACCATTGTCGATTGTCAAAAAAACACATCTGGTTCACTCATGTCCTTTAGGGAAGGAAATCTGCTGTCCTTACCTGGTCTGGCCTACATGTGAAACCAGAGCTGCAGCAATGTGGTTAACTCTCAACTGCTCTCTGAACAAGGGCATCCATGGACGGGCAATAAATGCTGATGTGGGGATGCCGGCGTTGGACTGGGGTAAACACAGTAAGCGTTTTAACAACACCAGGTTAAAGTCCAACAGGTTTATTTAGTAGCAAATGCCATTAGCTTTCGGAGCGTTGCTCCTTCGTCAGATGGAGTGGAAATCTGCTCACAAACAAGGCACACAGAGACACAAAATCAAGTTACAGAATACTGATTAGAATGCGAATCTTTACAGCTAATCAAGTCTTAAAGATACAGACAATATGAGTGGAGGGAGCATTAGGTACAGGTTAAAGAAATGTGTATGGTCCCCAGACAGGACAACCAGTGAGATTCTGCAAGTCCAGGAGGCAAGCTGTAGGGGTGACCGATAGTGTGACATGAACCCAAAATCCCGGTTTAGGCGGTCCTCACGTGTGCAGAACTTGGCTATCAGTTTCTAACTGTTCTGTTCCTGTAACTTGATTTTGTGTCTCTGTGCCTTGTTTGTGAGCAGATTTCCACTCCATCTGACGAAGGAGCAGTGCTCCGAAAGCTAATGGCATTTGCTACCAAATAAACCTGTTGGACTTCAACCTGGTGTTGTTAAAACTCTTACAATAAATGCTGGCCAGCCAGTGATGCCAATGTCTCACGAATGAATTAAAAAAATGTTATTGAATGGCAAAATCGACTAAACGAGCTACATTGACTATTCCTGTCCTTCTTTTAGATGTTTCACGTGTGATTATGAAGAGCATTGGTAATGAGAGCCTCCATTCGGACTGTGCATTATATCAGCCCCTATACAACCCAGGCGTGAAGCAAACAAATGACTGATGCATTGATTCCCAAGGCCAGAGCTATCATCCCCTTCACCGTGGGCAAAAGAGATGCAGATACTCAATGTCACCACACTGTTGCATTTTCCAAAGTAAGAAAGAACTCATATTCATACAGCACCTTTATGACCTCAGGTGATGTCAAGGTGGCAGTGGCAAACCATGAGCGGCATGATGGCACAGTGGTTAGCACTGATGCCTCAGCGCCAGGGACCCAGGTTCGATTCCCGACTTGGGTCACTACCTGTGTGGAGTTTGCACGTTCTCTCCATGACTGCGCGGGTTTCCTCCAGGTGCTCCGGTTTCCTCCCACACTCCGAAAGACGCGCTGGTTATGTGCATTGGTCATGCTAAAATTCTCCCTCAATGTCCCCGGAGTGTGGCAGCTAGGGAATTTTCACAGTAACTTCATTGCAGTGTTAATGTAAGCCTACTTGTGACATTAATAAATCAACTTTTTTGAACTTTAGGTATTTTACAGTCAAATGAGCATTTTTGAATTGTTATGTAATCGGTCATGTGGAGAGAGGGAAGAGCGGGGGGGGCTGAGGGGGGTGCGGGGGGGAGTGGGGGGGGGGGGGAGGTCATTGATGACTGCCATGTGCCAACACACCTCAGGAAGGACATACTGGCACTGGAGCGGGTCCAGCGGAGATTCACACGGATGATCCCGGGAATGGTAGGCCTGACATACGATGAACGTCTGAGGATCGTGGGATTGTATTCATTGGAGTTTAGGAGGTTGAGGGGAGATCTAATAGAAACTTACAAGATAATGAACGGCTTAGATAGGATGGACGTAGGGAAGTTGTTTCCATTAGCAGGGGAGACTAGGACGCGGGGGCACAGCCTTAGAATAAAAGGGAGTCACTTTAGAACAGAGATGAGGAGAAATTTCTTCAGCCAGAGAGTGGTAGGTCTGTGGAACTCATTGCCACAGAGGGCTGTGGAGGCCGAGACGTTGAGCGTCTTCAAGACAGAAATTGATAAATTCTTGATTTCTCGAGGAATTAAGGGCTATGGGGAGAGAGCGGGTAAATGGAGTTGAAATCAACCATGATTGAATGGTGGAGTGGACTCGATGGGCCAAATGGCCTTACTTCCGCTCCTATGTCTTATGGTCTTATGGTCTAACACTGAAACTGAATTCGGTTTGAGACTATGCCCTGGGTTTCATTTGAACCTTTTATTCAAGGTGATGGAATTCTCTGATCTCATACCGCTGCCAGCAAGAACGGAAAATCTGGCACTCAGCCAAAGCTCCATTCACTCCAGTGGGATCGGAGAATCCCAGCGGCGGGTGAGGTCAGAGAATTCCGACCATTGTTCGGCAAAGAAAGAAGTCTTAAAATAGAAAGGAAAATAAACTACCAATTGGTGGAAAAAAAAGTTACATTTCGTAAAGATCCCGGTTTGGAAGATAAATCAAACAACTTGTTCCAATATCCCAGGAATAGGTACTTGAATTAAAACATTATTTTTATTGGAGGTAGGAAGGGAGATTATGTCCTGATTGTGCATGGCTCCAACATAGATAATGGCCACTTACATAAGTTACTCCAGGGACTGTGGAACTGTATCCCAGAAAGGAGTTAACAAACAGAAAGTTGACCAGGAAGAAATAATGTGTCCATTGAGGAAACACCAGGAAGTTTGGACTTAAAAAAACATGCAAACTGATGGTCGAAATAATTTTCAGGCTTGAGAGTATGCAGGTTTGACTGAATGCTTCTTTTGCACAGGTTTTCAAATCTTACATGTATGTTCTTTACATGGTATCATATGGAATTCCAATTAGTTCTCTCAGTCTCCTCCAGAACCATTGGTAGAATATAACTGGCACATCAAAGAAATTGCATAAATGACCATTATAATCAATCTTTTTTATTCCTTTGTGGGATGTGGATGATGCTGGTTGGGCCAACATTTATTGCCCATCCCTAATTGCCCTTGAACTGAGTGGCTTACTCAGCGATTTCAGAGGGCAATTAAAAGACAACCACATTGCTGTGGATCTGGAGTCATATGTAGGCCAGGCCAGGTGAGGATGGCAGATTTCTTCCCTAAAGGACATTAGTGAATCTGATGGGTTTTTACGATAATTGGTAATGGTTTCATTTCACTTTGAATTACAGATTTTTATTGAATTCAAATTTTCACAACTTGCCTTGGTGGGATTCGAACCTGGATCCCCAGAGCATTACCATGGGTCCCTGGATTAGTCGCCCAGTGACAATACCACAATGCCATTGCCTTCTTAGTCTTGGCTAACACTCAATGCAATGGGAATGTTGCTTTGTTGAAGGCACTATTTCTTTGATGACATGATGAACCAAAACGCTACATGCTTGCTCTTGTGGTTGAGGTGGGCACTGGACTTGACACAAGTCTGCCCTGGATGACATATTCTCCCCTCAATTAACACCAGCAGGAGAAACAGATTAACAAGTCACCTCATGAGGGATACATATTGGTTAGAACAAAAGGGGTGATTATAATGGTCATTTATGCCATTTCTTTGATGTGCCAGTTGTATTCCACCAATGGTCTTGGAGGAGATTGAAAGGGCTAATTGGAATTCCAACAAAATGCCAACCACATTTACTGAGAAAAAGTAATGACCGCACTACAAAACAATTCAGACCGTGTGAAGTGGAACATTTCTGAAAAGAGTAAGTTATTTGGAAGAAACACAGAGGCATTAAGTGCATCAAGAGGTGAATAGAGACCCTGGGGTAGATAAGATATTCATTGTATGGAATGTCAGGGACAAGAACAGAAACTCCAAGGTGTATTATGAAGTTAGCCTAGACCCCATTGTTTTTTGATTTTGGCATAAGAGAAAAGTTTCTCCTGTGTCTCTGGATGGGTGTAAATTGAGAGAGGTGGATACTCAGCAAGACTTTGGTGTCCTTGTGCATCAGTCGCTGAAAGTATGTGCACAGATACAGCAGGCATTAAAGGCGGCAAATGATATGTTGGCCTTCATAGCGAGAGGATTTGAGTATAGGGATAGGAATGTTTTGCTGCAATTGTATAGTGCGTTGGTGAGGCCACATCTGGAGAATTGTGTGCAGTTTTGGTGTCCTTATCTGAGGAAGGATGTCCTTGCTATAGAGGGAGTACAGCCAATGTTTACCAGGTTGATTCCTGGGATGGCAGGTCTGTCATATGAGGAGAGACTAAGTTGGTTAGGATTATATTTACAGGAGTTTAGAAGAGTGTGAGGGGATTTCATAGAAACTTATAAAATTTTAACAGAGTTAGACAGGGTAGATTCAGAAAGAATGTTCCCAATGGTGGGGGAGTCCAGAACTAGGGGTCATAGTTTGAGGAGAAGGGGTAAACTTTTTAGAACTGAGATGAGGAGAAATTTCTTCACCCAGAAGGTGGTGAAGGTGTGGAATTCACTATCACAGAAAGTAGTTGAGGCCAAAACATGTTTTTTCAAGAATAAATAAGATATAGCTCTTGGGGGCTAACGGGATTAAGGCATATGGAGGAAAGGGATGATCAGTATATTGAATTCAATGATCAGCCATGATCAAAATGAATGGCGGAGCAGGCTTGAAGGGCCGAATGGTCTACTCCTGCTTTTAGTTTTTATGTTTCTATGTTTCACTCCAGGTGTGATTCTATTAACCCATTTGGAAGTTTTTATTAAAGAAAGCTTCATGTCAGACCACAGTTAGAACATAAATGAGGGGGATAGATAGAGTGGAAGTTCAGAGACTATTTCCTCGGGTGGATGTAGCTGTTACTAGGGGCCATAACTATAAGGTTCATGGTGGGAGATATAGGAGGGATGTCCGAGGTAGATTCTTTACTCAGAGAGTGGTTGGGGTGTGGAATGGACTGCTTGCTGTGATAGTGGAGTCGGACACTTTAGGAACTTTCAAGCGGTTATTGGATAGGCACATGGGGGCACACCAGAATGATAGGGAGTGGGATAGCTTGATCTTGGTTTCGGACAAAGCTCGGCACAACATCGAGGGCCGAAGGGCCTGTACTGTGCTGTACTGTTCCATGTTCTATTTTCTATAACAAACTTTTACCAATTTAAATACTTAAAAATGACAAGTTATAATTCTTAACAGTTAACTATCTCTTTGGTTCCAATTTAAGCAATATCCTCATAGACATGCATCCTTCTTCAGAATCAATTAGCACAAAAACCTATAGCCCACATGGATGCTCGGATTCCAGCATTTTAACACCTCTGGACAGAGATCAAGATGGGGAACTATCTTCTGATATATAGCAGTCTGCAGAGAAAGATCTAACTTCAAACAACAGAACTTCAGAGGAAGATACCTATTGTCTTGCAGATCCTTGTCTCCAATCTTCAGAGAGGAAAAGAGACAGACAGAGAGCTATTTCTTCTCTATAAAGCTTCTAAACAGCAACTGAACTGGGTTTCTCCCTGTGAGCCTAGTCCCACCCGGTCACATGACTTTTCCTGTCAAAACCCTGAATGAAATGTCTTTTTATGAAGAGGTGAAATGAATCAGTAAAACAAAATTAGAAGCTTCCACGGTATACATCACCTCATCAATATATGTGTTCTCAGTGGCGTTGCTGAGACAGAAGAGCTGTGGCCCTTTAATTTGTTGGCAACTCTTAAAGGTGAGGTCCGTGCTTCTAAAACTGAGGCAGGTAAGTGCCCGAATGGGATTTAATTCCATTAGGATTCCTGGAAATGGTTGCGGGGTTTACCACTGGCTTTCTGACAGGTCGGGTGGTACAACTACCACATTAAATTCAGCCTCAAGAGTGCAGCCCACCTAATCAACAGCGCACTTCTCTTACATATCGGTGGGAGGATAATATCAAAACGGAGGAAGGAAACGGTAAGTACGTAGCTTTCATTCACCCTTCCTTCCTTTCTGCAAAGTATAAAATCTGCAGCCCCACTGTGAAATCTCAACGCTCATTTCCAAAATAACTTCTCAAAATCAAATTTTGTTCCCAGTTTGACAAGTTGAGACTGGTAGGAGGTGAAGAACAGGCTGCCTTGCCTGAGGATCATTGAATCCCAACATCTGAACAGGCTGAGGCCGACACTGGCTCTCCACCTCTCCACAACGCCAATCAGACAGACTAGGGAAAAAAAAAATCAGTTAAGATTTTATCAACTTGTCAGGCTTTCTTGGCATGCAACATCTGGCTTCCAGACCATTTTTATTATTTATGTATTAACTCGGGCCTCTTAAAAGCCTCATGGCTCCTCTGTCCCACCATTGGCACCTGAGCCTTCAATCGTCTACGCTGAGCTCCAGAATTCATACTGCAAACCTCTTTGCCTTTCTACATCTCCCTACCTCCTCTTTAAAAATCTACCTCTTTGACCAAGCATTCATCCACACATCCTGATTCCTTTTTACTTGACTCAGGGTCATCTTTTGTTCAATCTGTGAAGCACCTAGGGATGTGTTCTGATATGAAAGGTGTGCTAAATGCGTAAGTTCTTGTTGTCATGGGGTTTCCCGTTCATCAACCACACTTTCTTTGATAATTTCCACTCACCTCCACAGAAAGCAAACTGCAGCTACTGGTTGGTCAGGATCATAGAATCCCTACAGTGCTGAAAGAACCATTCAGCCCATTGAGTTTACACCGACACTCTGACAGAACATCTTACCCAGGCCCTTTCCCTGTAACTTCACATAATTACCCTGCTAATTCTCCTAACCTAAATATCTTTGGATACTAAGGGACAATTTATCATGGCCAATCCACCTAACCTACACATCTTTGGAGTGCGGGAGGAAACCGGAGCGCCCGGAGGAAACCCAAGCAGAAGTGGGGAGAATGTGCAAACTCTGCACAGATAGCGACCTGTGGCCGGAATTGAACCCGAGGCCCTGGAGCTGTGAGGCAGCAATGCTAACCATTGTGCCACTATGCTGCCCCTGTGAACATCATCTGTCACTGCCTGCAGTGAAAGGGGGCTACCACTGTGCAGTGACGGGTGATGTTCACAGGGGCGGCATGGAGGCACAATGGTTAGCACTGCTGCCTCACATCTCCAGGAACCCGGGTTCAATTCCGGCTTCCCTACTTCTGGGCTAGAAGCTCGAGTTTCAAGTTCAACACCAGGACATGTTGTCCACAGAAGGGTCATTCATGATGTGGTTCTTCAGCCCTGCAATCCATTCAAATCTGCCCCACTATTCCCCAAAGGGGAAAAAGAAAGTGTGTGTGAAGATATGATTTTTTAAAAAACCCTGCCAGCAGCTGTAATGCACAGAATAAGATGAATGTCAGGATATGTGTGTCAATGATAGATATGTAGTTGTATGATTTTCCCAGGATATTTGTACCAGCATGTACGGATCTGCAGTGAATGTCTTTAAATCTGACAAATTTTGCACAGGTTTGTAGGTGTTTCCCGAGGTATTTCAACAAGTGTTCACAGATTCCCTGGCAAACTGACTAATTGTACAATTTTACACCAGTCCATTTTTGGCCAGGCGCATTGAAGTAAGCGGGTCACACTTTCTACCAACATTGCACCACGTTGATTTCCCTACTGACGTCGATGGCCCAGCATGCCTGACTGTGACTTCGGGGAAACTCAGACAGGTTCTACTAAATGTTGTTCAGAGGAGGAACAGGCAAGTTGAAAATCATCATAGAATCATAGAATCCCTACAGTGCAGAAGGAGACCATTCGGCCCACCAAGCCTGCACCGACAACAATCCCACCAGGCCCTATTCCCACAATCCCACACATTTACCCTACTAAACCCTTTGATCAATTGAGCATGGCCCATCCACCTAACACACACATCTTTGGACCGTGGGACGAAAGCACCCTGAGGAAATCTCACGCAGACATGGGGAGAATGTGCAAACTCATTGATTTCATTGGTTTCATTGGTCAGAACATTGAATACAGGAGTTGGGACGTCTTGAAGTTGTACAAGACATTGGTAAGGCCACACTTGGAATACTGTGTACAGTTCTGGTCACTCTATTATAGAAAGGATATTATTAAACTAGAAAGAGTGCAGAAAAGATTTACTAGGATGCTACCAGGACTTGATGGTTTGAGTTATAAGGAGAGGTTGAATAGATTGGAATTTATTTCTCTGGAGTGTAGAAGCTAAGGGGTGATCTTATAGAGGTCTATAAAATAATGAGGGGCATAGACAAGGTAGATAGTCAATATATTTTCCCAAAGGTAGGGGAGTCTAAAACTAGAGGGCATAGGTTTAAGGTGAGAGGGGAGAGATACAAAAGTGTCCAGAGGGGCAATTCTTTCGCACAAAGGGTGGTGAGTGTCTGGAACAAGCTGCCAGAGGTAGTAGTAGAGGCGGGTACAATTTTGTCTTTTAAAAAGCATTTAGACAGTTACATGGGTAAAATGGGTATAGAGGGATATGGGCCAAATGCGGGCAATTGGGACTAGCTTTGGGGTTTAAAACAAAGTGCAGCATGGACAAGTTGGGCCGAAGGGCCTGTTTCCATGCTGTAAACCTCTATGACTCCACACAGACAGTGACTCGAGCCGGAATTGAACCCAAGTCCTTCGCGCTGAGACAGCAGTGCTAACCACTGTGCCACCGTGCCGCCCAATGTGACAAGTGAAATGGATAGTTTTCATTTTAGTAACAATAGCAAGTGCTGGAAATACTCAGCAGGTCTGGCAGCATTTATGCGATGATGTGGAGATGCCGGTTTTTATGCGGACATGATTAATGTTCTGAGACAAGTATGACTCTTCTCCAGAACATGAAGAGTCGCACTCGACCTGAAATGTTAATGCTGTTTCTCTCTCCGCAGATGTTGCCAGACCTACTGGGTATTTCCAACACTTGCCGGAATTCTGCCGCTTCGCTCGCCAAAGATTTGAAACGGGTGAGAGGCGGACAACAGAAATGCCCGTTGACCTCGGGCGGGAATTTCCGGTCTCGCTCGAGGAAGGTCGTAAAATCGCGCCCACTGTTTTTATTTTAGACTTCCTTTTAATCCATTTGTGGGATATGGGCATCGCTGGTTAGCCAACATTTGTTGCCCATCCCTAGTTGCCCTTGAAAGCAGTTGAGAGTCAACCACATTGCTGCGGCTCTGGAGTCACATGTAGGCCAGCCCGGGTAAGGACGGCTGATTTCATTCCCTAAAGGACATTAGTGAACCAGATGGTTTTCTCAGTAATATGTCTAAAGAGTTTGGACAATATTCCATAGTTTCTCGGGTTCAGTAAAACTTCAGCTGAGCCCTTATCTTCCATAATGAAGAAAATAACTGACTTCACCAACTGTCATTATGAGCAAAATGGTCATTTATTAAATAGTTAGGCATTGTTTTGTTCGACATGCTGTGAGAGTTTGGCAGAGGTTTTAGCAATTGTCCCAGAGTATGCAACTCAAGTCTATAGTTTCTTAAAACCAATACTCCCCTTTTACAGAAAGTACTTACACATTCGGATCTCTACACAAGGTTGGAGATTCTCCCCTTTCCGGATCTTTCTTACTTCTCAGTCTTGTGTTCTGACATCAGCATTATGTTTCTGATGTTAACCCTTTACATCACCCCACAAGTATTTATCCCTATCAGATTTACATTCTCCTACATCTCCCCACAAAGCCTCAGCTTTCACAGGGTTAGGGTAGGATTTTCTGGCCACGCTCGCTCCAAAACCGGAAAATCCTGCCCGAGGCCATCGGCCCTCTGGATGATCCGTCCCCTGCCTGCCGCTATTCCCATGGCCGGCGGGATGGGAACATGCCATCCTTGGTCTCTGAGGTGCCTTAACCAGTCTCCCTGATCTCAATCTTATCTCCTTTTGAGGTGAAGGAAATGCTGTACGCTCCTTTCTGTTGCTGTGAATGACCTTCTCCTGGGTAGCTATAGAGTTTGTAGCAAGTCTTTATTCTTAATTGGGATCTGATTAGTAATTCCAAGTTGCGATTCAGTTTCTCTCCAAAGATATTAAGGTGTTGCAATTTCTCCTTGTAATCCCTGGTCTGTTTCAATCCTGTATGATCTTGGTTGTGAAGTTATTTCAATGATTGTTTATTCTGGTCAATTGCAGTCTCCCAGATTGCCTGGATCCACAACAGTTCACCAATTGCCACAACAGGTCCACAGCAGATGCCATCTCCCTGGCCCTACACTCAACCCTGGAACTCCTAGATAACAAGGACACTTATGTCAGACTCCTATTTAGAACAAAGAACAAAGAACAGTACAGCACAGGAACAGGTCCTTCAGCTCTCCAAGCCGGCGCCGATCATGTTTACCTAACTAAATCAACCGCTTATATCCCTCTATTTCCCGTTTGTTCATATGCCTATCAAGATAAGTCCTAAATGTGGCTAATGTAACTGCCTCAACACTCTCACTTGGCACCTCACATTCCAGGCCCCCACCATCCTCTGTAAAAAACTTCCCCTGCAGATCTCCACTGAACCTTTCTCCCCTTATATTGAACTTGTGCCCCCTTGTAATTGTCATTTCTGCCATGGGAAAAAGCTTCCAAATGTTCACCCTATCTATACCTTTCATAAATTTATAAACTTCTATCAGGTCACCTCTTAGCCTTTGTCTTTCCAGGGAGAACAATCTCAGTTTATTCAATCTCTCCTCATAGCTAATACCCTCCATACCAGGCAACATCCTGGTAAACCTTTTCTGTACTCTCTCCAAAGCCCCCACATCCTTCTGGTAGTGTGGTGACCAGAATTCAACATAGTATTCCAAATGTGGTCGAACCAACGTTTTATATAACTGTAACATGATTTGCCAACTTTTATACTTGATGCCTACAGCTATTGGCTACAGCTCAACCTTCAACACCATTATTGCGACAAAACTCATCTCCAAACTGCATGGCTGGGGCTCAGCTCCTCGCTCTCTGACTGGATCCTAGACTTCCTAACCCACAGACCACAATCAGTAAGGATAGGCAACAACACCTCCACCACGATCATCATCAACATCGGTGTCCCACAAGGCTGTGTTGTCAGCCTCTTACTATACTCCTTATACACGTATGACAATGGCTGGACTATAAAATTCCATCGCTAGTGAGCACATGCCACCTCCCTCCACCGTGAAATAACTCTGAACCTTAACCTTGGTCTGCCTAATCTTGGGTAACGTGCTTGTACATTTATAGGTCTCTCTTGCATATTGTGTAATGCAATGTGTGGATGAAGGAAAACAGAGGTTTTTGCGACTATCAGTATCATATGTCTTAAGAAAAGCAGCAAACTAACACTGACAGCCAAAGTCGACATTGGAGTGAGCACAAACATTGAACCAGCCAGGAGTCTGAAAGAGTCTGGATCACTGGGAATCAATGATATAATATCTCAAATAACACTGCGGAGTAGGGAAACAAATCCCACCCATTGTCTATTAAGGACGCTCCCAGTATAGCACCGGATTCGTAACCCCTTTAGTTCAGTGGAAGATAAGACCATAAGATCATAAGACATAGGAGCAGAATTAGGCCACTCGGCCCATCAAGTCTGCTCCGCCATTCAATCATGCTGATTTTTTTCTCATCCCCATTCTCCTCCTTTTTCCCCATTACCCCGATCCCCTTATTAATCAAGAACCTATCTATCTCTGTCTTAAAGACACTCAATGACCTGGCCTCCACGGCCTTCTGCGGCAAAGCGTTCCAGAGATTCACCACTCTTGGCCTGAAGAAATTCCTCCTCATCTCTGTTTTAAAGGATCGTCCCTTTAGCCTGAGCCTGATTCACCAGTGTAGTTGCTATGTTTTTTTGTTATTCTCTTCCTCCTTCCTCTGTGGTGGGATTTGAGTGTTTTTCCTCCCCAATTTGTTCGCTTTTGTCTTTTGTGTGGGAGCAGTACCCGAGGATGGGATGGGACAACAGTCCTGCAGCTTTTCCTGCCCAATTCAGAACCAATGTACCATCGATCCAGCTCATCCACAAATCAGGTTCTCACTATGTGTAGAGGGATCCTGTTTCCCAATATTCCCATGTACGTACACTCTTCGCATTGTTCCAAACCTTGTTTGTGGCTCAGCCTGTGGTCTTCAAACTCACACAGCTGCCACCATGTTGCATTTCTATGTTTGCTTTACATAAAGTTACCAATCTCACAAAAGCAAATTACTGCAGATTCTGGAATCTGAAACGAGAAGAGGAAATGCTGGAAAATCTCAGCAGGTCTGGCAGCATCTGTAAGGAGAGAAAAGAGCTGACGTTTCGAGTCCAGGCGACCCTTTGTCAAAGCTAAAAGGCATAGAAAGTGGGAGATATTTATACTGCAGGGGGAGGGAATGAAAGATGAGTCAAAGCCACAGAAACCAGGGGAAAAGACTGCTAATAGCTGTCCACAGAGAGAATAAATGGTGTGAATGGCCAAACGGCAGAGAAGCCGAAATCAGAGGGTAAACTGTGATAGATGAAGATATTGGGGGGAGGGGGGGGGGGGGGGAGGGTGTGGAATGGATAGGATAGAGATAAGATTTAGAAAAGGAGAAGCAAAGGGGGGAACAGGGAAGGGAAAGGGGATAAAGTAGGGGGAAAGAATGGGGGGGGAAAGAAAAATGAAGAAAGACAATGAAGAAATAAAAGATAGAGAACAGTAAAAAATTAAATAAAATAGAATGAAAACAAAGGGGTGGAGGTGGGGTAGAGCAAATCATCTGAAGTTGTTGAATTCGATGTTGAGACTGGAAGGGTGTAAAGTGCCGAGCCGGAAGATGAGGTGCTGTTCCTCCAGTTTGTGTTGAGCTTCACTGGAACGTTGCAGCAAGCCCAGGACAGACATGTGGACATGGGAGCAGGATCGTGTGTTAAAATGGCAAACAACTGGAAGGTCAGGGTCCTGATTGCGCACAGACCGAAGGTGCTCAGCAAAGTGATCACCCAGTCTACACTTGGTCGCTCCAATATAGAGGAGACCACATTGGGAGCAGCGAATGCAATAGAGCAAATCGAAAGAGGTGCCATTGAAACACTGCTTAACCTGGAATGAATGTTTTGGACCTTCTCATACCTGGGCTGATAAACCTGATGTAGGTTTGGTTTCTCTGAGTATATGTTACAGGATGGCGCAGCAAAAAGATCTACTTTATGGATTCAGCAACCATTATTCACTGGCGTAACTGCAATTCCCACACACGGATCACAAGTTGCAGGCCACATGCTGCTGTAAATCCTGGCTACCTGCCCATTTGCAAAACTCCCTTAATGAAATATCACAGTAGATATTGGCCCTGCTATTAATGTGGAGCCAAACAACCACTCATTAGTTTTCTGCCCTCATATTTTTGTTGCAAATGTGTCGATTTACCCACAACGTTTTATATTTAAAGTTCAGAGATTAGCATCCAAGTGAGTGATCAGAGAAATATTCTGACCCAAACTTCAATATGGTTCATTCCCATGACTGAGTGTTTAACGGGAAGCTGTAAAGGTAGCGAGGATCTGTACAGATAGATTGGCTGGATCCTGTGACCAAATAGATAGCTTTCTCAAATAAACCACTTTGATTTGATGAGCCAAATGACTCCTCACATGCCATGAAATTCCGATTCTCTGGAGCTACAAAGAACATGTCTGCGTTGGGATTCTTGAGTTGTATGTTCTGCATTGTTAAATTGTAATATTTTATTCAGTGTTTGTGCGATGGGAGAACCCATCTACAATGTTCAGCAACATTCGTGACTCCTCAGATACTGAAGCAGTCCCTACACAAACGCGACAAGATTTGGACAATACCCAGGCTTTGGCTGACAAGTGACAAGTAACATTCATACCACACAAATTACAGGCAATGACCATCTGCAACAAGAGAGAATTTGACCATCATCCCTTGACATTCAATGGCATTACCGTCACTGAATCCCCCATTATCAACATCCTGGGTGTTACCATTGACCAAAAACTGAACTGGGCTAACCATCCAAATACTATGGCTACAAGAGCAGGTCAGACGCTAGGAATTTTGCGGTGAGTAACTCACCTCCAGACCATCCAAAGCCTGTCTATCATCTACAAGGCACAAGTCAGGAGTGGAATGGAATACTCTTCACTTGCCTGGATGAATGCAACTCCAACAACGCTCGATACCATCCAAGACAAAACAGGTTGCTTCATTAGCATACCCTCCACAAACATTTACTCCCTCCATCACCGACGCACAGTAGCATCAGTGTGTATCATCTACAAGATGCACTGCAGGAACTCATTAAGGCTTCTTAGACAGCAACTTCCAAGCCGACCATCTAAAAGGACAAGGGCAGCAGGTAACGAGAAAAACCATCAACTGGAAGTTCCCCTGCAAGCCACAAACCTTGGAAATGTATCATCATTCCTTCACTGTCACTGAGTCAAAAGCCTGAAATTCCCTGCCTATTGGCTTTGTAAGTGCACCAACATCTCAGGGACCGCAGCAGTTCAAGAAGACTTTAGATAAGGTAGATAGTCAACATCTTTTCCCAAAGGTAAGGGCATCTAAAACTAGAGGGCATAGGTTTAAGATGAGAGGGAAGAGATACAAAAGGGTCCAGAGGGGCAATTGTTTCACTTGGAGGGTGGTGAGTGTCTGGAATGAGCTGCCAGTAGAGGCAGATACAAATTTGTCTTTCAAAAAGCATTTAGACAGTTACACGGGTAAGATGGGTATCGAGAGATCTAGGCCAAATGTGGGCAATTGGGACTAGTTTAGTGGTAAAAACTGGGCAGCAGAGTCAAGTTTGGTCGAAGAGCCTGTTTCCATGCTGTAACTTCTATGTCTCTTTGGCTCTATGAGACAACTCTCCACCACATTCTCATGGGAACTTGGGATGGGTAACGAATGCTGGGCTAGCCAGTGACACCCACACCCCATAAATGAATAAAACAAAAGCATTTCCTGGATCATTTGAATAGCACGACACAATTGTAAGATACCTGGATGGGGAGGGACTTTAAGAAACAGTGGAAACTGCTAAAAGTTGCTGGTTGGCTGGGAAGAGTTTCAATGACTGAAGGAGTGCACTGGAGGGAGAGACAAAAGTTCCTTTACAATGGTTGGTTCTTAAGTACTGTGTGCTAGCATTCAGTGATTTTTGCCTTGCTTGAACTTACAACCACTGCTGAGACATGCAACCCATCAACACTTTGTTGAGTGCTGGCCAGGCACAACAAATTAGAAAATGGCACAACGTGTGATCAACAAGGGCTATCTCATTTAACAAAGAACAAAGAAAATTACAGCACAGGAACAGGCCCTTCGGCCCTCCATGTTTGCACCGACCATGCTGCCCGACTGAACTAAAACCCCCTACCTTTCCGGGGACCATATCCCTCTATTCGCATCCTATTCACGTATTTGTCCAGACGCCCCTTAAAAGTCACTGTCGTAACTGCTTCCACTACCGCCCCTGGCAGCAAGTTCCAGGCACCCACCACTCTCTGTGTAAAAAACTTGCCTCGTGCATCTCCTTTAAACCTTGCCCCTCGACCTTCACCTATGCCCCCTAGTAATTGACTCTTTCACCCTGGGAAAAAGCTTTTGACTATCCACTCTGTCCATGCCCCTCATAATCTCGTAGACTTCTATCAGTTTGCCTCTCAACCTCCGTCGTTCCACTGAGAACAAACCAAGTTTCTCCAACCTCTCCTCATAGCTAATGCTCTCCATACCAGGCAACATCCTGGTAAATCTTTTCTGTACCCTCTCCAAAGCCTCCACATCCTTCTGGTCGTGTGGTGACCATAACTGAACACTATATTCCAAGTGTGGCCTAACTAAGTTTCTAAAAAGCTGCAACATGACTTGCCAAATTTTAAACTTAATGCCCTGGCCGATGGAGGCAAGTATGCCGTATTTCTTCTTAACTATCTTCTCCACCTGCGTTCAGTGACCTGTGTACCTGTACACCCAGATCCCTTTGCCTATCAATACTCTGTATATTTACTGTATATTTCCTATCTGTATTAGATCTTCCAAAATGCATTACCTCACATTTGTCTGGATTAAACTCCATCTGCCATTGCTCCGCCCAAGCCTCCAACCGATCTATGTCTGCTGTACCCTCTGATGGTCCTCATCGCTATCCGCAAATCCACCAATTTTTGTGTCGTCCGCAAACTTACTAATCAAACCTGTGACATTTTCCTCCAAATCATTCATATATATTGCAAACAGCAAACGTCCCAGCACTGATCCCTGAGGAACGCCACTTGTCACAGCCCTCCATTCAGAAACACAGCTACCCTCTGTCTTCTATGACTGAGCCAGTTCTGTTTCCATCTTGCCAGCTCACCTCTGATCCCATGCGACTTCATCTTCTGCACCAGTTTGCCATGAGGGACCTTGTCAAAGTCCATGTAGACAACATCCACTGCCCTACGCTCATCAATCATCTTCATCACTTCCTTGAAAAACTCAATCAAGTTAGTGAGACATGACCTCCCCTTCACAAAACCATATTGCCTCTCACTAATACGTCCACTTATTTCCAAGTGGGAGTAAATCCTGTCTCAAAGAATCCTCTCCAATAATTTCTCCGCCACTGACGTAAGGCTCACCAGCCTGTAATTACCTGGATTATTCTTGCTACCCTTCTTAAACAAAGGAACACCATTTGCTATTTTCCAATCCTCTGGGACCTCCCTGTAGCCAGTGAGGATACAAAGGTTTCTCTCAAGGCCCCAGCAATTTCCTCCCTTGCCTCTCTCAGTATTTTGGGATATATCCCATCAGGCCCTGGGGACTTGTCAACCTGAATGTTTCTCAAGAGCTCCAATACCTCCTCCTTTTTGATCTCAACATGACTCAAACTATCAACACATCCTTTCCCAGATTCATCATCCACCAAGTCTTTCTCTTTGGTGGATACTGACGCAAAGTACTCATTTAATACCTCACCCATTTCCTCTGGCTCCATGCATAGATCCCCTCCCCTGTCCTTGAGTGGGCCAACCCTCTCCCTGGCTACCTTCTTGCTCTTTATATATGTATAAAAAACCTTGGGATTTTCCTTAATCCTGCTGGCCAATGATTTTTCGTGACCCCTTTTAGCCCTCCTTACTCCTTGCTTAAGTTCCTTTCAACTTTCCTTGTATTCCACAGTTGTTTCATGTGTTCCCATCCTCCGAGCCTTGGCAAATGCTTTCTTTTTCTCTTTGACTAGGCTCACAATATCTCTCATTATTCATGATTCCCAAAATTTGCCATACTTATCCTTCATCCTTACAGGAATGTGCCGGTCCTGAATCCCTCTCAACTTACACTTGAAAGCCTCCCACATGCCAGATGTTAATTTGTCCTCAAAATTTGCCCGCAATCTACATTCTTCAGTTCCTGTCTAATATCGTTGTAATTAGCCTTCCCCCAATTTAGCACCTTAACTTGAGGACTACACTTTTCTTTATTCATCAGTACCTTAATGCTTACTGAATTGTGGTCACTATTCCCGAACTGCTCCCCGACTGAAACATCGACCACCTGACCGAGCTCATTCCCCAATACCAGGTCCAATATGGCCCCTTCCCTATTTGGACTATTGTTTCAAGAAGCCCTCCTGGGTGCTCCTTACAAACTCTGCCCCATTCTTTCCCCTAGCACTAAGTGAGTCCCAGTCAATATAGGGGAAGTTAAAATCTCCCACCACAACAACCCTTTTAACTTTTACACCTTGCCAAAATCTGCCGACATATCTGTTCCTCTATCTCCCACTGGCTGTTGGGCAGCCTGTAGTAAACCCCCAACATTGTGACTACACCCTTCCGACTCCTGAGCTCTACCCATATTGCCTCACTGTATGAGCCCTCCGAGGTGTCCTCCCGCAGTACAGCTGTGATATTCTCCTTAACCAGTAGTGCAACTCCCCCACCCCTTTTCCATCCCCCTCTATCCCGCCTGAAACATCTGTATCCTGGAATGGTAAGCTGCCAATCCTGTCCTTCCCTTAACCAAGTCTCTGTGATAGCAACAACATCATAGTTCCAAGTACTAATCCAAGCTCTAAGTCCCTCTGCCTTACCTGTTACACTTCTTGCATTGAAACACTGCCAAGATTCCTGGTCAAACTGCCTCAAACCCAGTTCTGTACACAGTGATATGCTGATGTTATCTCAGAATGATGTAATCCAAGTAGCAAATCTCTCTTCATTTTCACAGGCTGTTTCAGAAGGCCCTTCAATGCGTTTGATTTCATTGTTTCAGAATACCAACTTTAACCATCTATCTCAGATAACCAAGATCGGTTTGGAGATCACAAGATAGGTTGAAATTATTATTTGTTTTGGAATTGATGTGAACAACCTACAGGTGATACTGGGTTATCAGGGACAGATGTTATCCTCATCAAATAACTTCTTTGCTGGCAATATCTGGGTAGAGACAGATATCTATAGCTCAACTGCCCAGGTATTGGTATATTAAATATATACATACAAAGTTTAAAGTTTCTTTATTAGTGTCACAAGTAGGCTTACATTAACACTGCAATGAAGTTACTGTGAAAATCCCCTAGTTGCCACGCTCTGGCACCTATTCCGGTACACTGGGGGAGAATTTAGCATGGCCAATGCACCTAACAGCACATCTTTCAGACTACGGGAGGAAACCCGTGCAGATGCGGGGAGAACATGCAGACTCTGCACAGACAGTCACCTGAGCCGGGAATTGAACCCAAGTCCCTGGCGCTGTGAGGCAGTAGTGCTAATACTCCATAAATCCATAGCTAATTGCCATAACTTTTAAGTGGCCAGTCCAATTAAGTTTATGGTCAATGATAGCCCTCAGGATCTGGATGTCGGTCGGGGCGGGCGGGGGGGGGGGGGGGGGGGGGGGGGAGGGGGCGGGGGGGTGGCGGTGGGGGGGAGGGTGGGGGGGGAGAGGTGGCGACAGGGAGGTGGGGGGGGGGTGCAATTCAGTGATGATAATGTTATTGAATATCAAGGTTGGATTCACTTTGTCGGAAGTGCTCATTGTCTGGCATTTGTGTGGCACAAGTATTACTTGCGTGTCGCATTCAAGTTGCAAAATAATGAGAGTTGGTGGGCTCGCTGACCACAGCAGAAAATTGTAGAGCGGACGACAAATTGAAGAAATACCATCCGACAATACAGTAGTCAAACTCATACCCGCAGGGTTACAGGAAAATAATCAATGACTGACATTTCTAGTCTTTAACTCAGAAGCATTGAATCCAACAATAGGCCGTTGTGATTGGCTAATTTAACATAGAGCGGAGGCTAAGTTTGGCACCACAATTCTACATCACAAGCAGCATTTACTCAATGAACCATCACAGATTCTAATGTTTATGCCAGATCCTGATAGGAAGAACCCTAGCTCTTTCCCTTTTGTAGCCGTGGCTTTGTACCTGCACGGCAATGATTTATTACATTTCATAACTGCGGAAAGTTATCTGAAAAAGAAACTATTACAATCTACATGGAAAAGGAAAAAAATAGAGCGCTGCCTTTGTACCTGCTGCAACCAAGGACTAATTGGTCACAGAATGGCAGTATGATGAATGTATCTTAGCATTGCCCGTTATTTGAAGGCGAGACAAAATAAATATCGCGTTTATTTGAAAATTGTCTACTTTCATCCGAAGTTCTTTTCTAGTCAAGCAATTTAGATGTTTCTCAGTGAATGCCTACAGGGAGTGAAGTGATTTGAAATGAAATTGGAATATAGGCCATGGCACATTTGGAAATAATGTTAAATATACACCAGAGAGAAGCTAATCCAATTTCTGACAGATATCCAGTGCGTGCTAGTGTTTGCATTAAAAACAGTCCCACTAACTTACAGTTGATAAATGGAGTGTGGTACTAAAGAAAGATCTTGCATTTAGCGAGCACTTCTCCTGTCTCCCCAAAGCACTTCACTGAGGGTTAAGTACTGTAGTGTAACACAAGGTGAACCTGGCAGTCAATTTCAGCATGGCAAGATCCCACAAATGGCAAACAGAAAATCGTTCCAGTGAGGTAAGTTGAGGGACATCAGGAGACCACCACTGCTCTTCTTTCAAAAATGTCAAGGTTTTCTTTTTGTTCACCAGGATTTTCTGGCCCCGATATGAAAGTCCATTGATTTTCGGTGGATAAATACCTGGGGTTACGGATACGGCCTGTGTAAGATGCTCTGTCGGAGAGTCGGTGCAGACTCGATGGGCAGAATGGCCTCTTCCTGGACTGCAGGAATTCTATGATATCAGCAGCTAGAAGGTGGGTTTGGATATACCTGAGAGATAAGTTTAAGTTTATTTATTAGTGTAGGCTTACATTAACAATGCAATGAAGTTACTATGAAAATCCCCGAGTCGCCACACTCTGGCGCCTGTTTGGGAACACTGAGGGAGAATTTAGCACGGCCAATGCACCTAACCAGCACGTCTTTCGGACAGTGGAAGGAAACCGGAGCACCTGGACGAAACCCACGCAGACACGAGGAGAACGTGCAGACTCCGCACAGATAGTCACCTAACCCTAACCCTAACCCTAACCCGGGTCCCTGGCGCCGTGAGGCAGCAGTGCTAACCACTGTGCCACTGTGCCATGATAGGTTCAAACCTCAGTCCAATCTCGGATTAACTACAAAGGCATTTTAAAGATTTACGCAATTTACTACTTGAAGGTCCACATGCTGGCAAGATCAGAATCACTAATGCATTCTGCTCCGGTTAAGTGTATGTCATTTACATGTCTACGTTTTCAAAGTTTCAAACAAACCCCTCCACTGTCCTTTACTCTTAAGTTAATGGCCCTTCAGTGAAAGGTACGGAATGATGACCCTCTCCAATGGGAATCCGTGCCATCAAACTGTTTACGAAAACGAAGCTTAGGGGTTGCTATAAATTCTGACAGAAGCAAGCTATTCAAAGTCATAAAGGAGCTGGATATATTACAAGCAGTGCAGAGGCTAGGGACATCCCCACTGGAAGGTATCGGACATTGGAAAATGAGAGCATGAATCTGTCCAGACCACAGCGATGCATCATCTCATGCTCACAAGTGAGTGACAAGGTGAAAATCTATGTTCAAGGGGAGTGACCAGGGGCATCACTATGGTAACAGGAGGGAACATGCTGCAGAGTGGGAACAACATTAAGATAGTGACATGACCACAACAGAATTCATTGCAAAGGAATTTTCATAGATGAAAACATCTTAACCAGAGCAATTATCCATGAATTACTACCAGTAAAAGTTGGTGTTTGAAAGTGTGGATTCATCTAAGGTGCCACACACTGGAATGATATATTCCAGTAATGAAATGATAAACTTTCCAATATTAACGCCGGAGTGTGGACTTCGAGTGGAAATGAGACTTCAAAGTGGTGGAAAAGGTATAGTGGACCGAAGAAATGAAAAATGATTTAAGAGACAATGGATAGACTAAAGTGTTCAGGACACTTGTAAAAGTTACTCATCAAGGTTGTGCACTTAAGAAAAAAGAAGAAAAAAGAAAAACTATGGTTTTTTTTAAGTGAAATACTTTCAAGTGAGGTGAAATCAGACTCCCTGGTCCGGGGAGGGAAGGAATTATTAAATGAAGCCTGATCTGACCCAAAAGGCTGAAGTATAAAAAAAAGTCAATAAATTACATTTACATAGCACTTTCAATGTAGTTAGATATCCCAAGGAACTTTACCTCACGCAACATAAATCAAAACAATTTTGCATTTTTTCACACAAAAAGAGAAATCAGGAAAAATGACTGAAAACTTGATCAAAGACATGGGTTTTGAGAAACTTCTTAAAAGTGGAGAGAGAGAGAAAGGTAGAGAGCTGGCGGGGTTGACTGAAAGAATTCCAGCGTTTGGGACTCAAGGGATGTGTGAGAGGCTGGAGGAAGGAATTTTCTAGAATCATAGAATCCCTACAGTGCAGAAGGAGACCATTTGGCCCATCGAGCCTACACCGATTACAATTTGCAACCCAGGCCCTATCCCCATAACCCCATGTATTTACCCTGCTAATCCCCCTGAGTAAGAGGCAATCTAGCACGACCAATTGACTTAACCCGCACATCTTTGGAGTGTGGGAGGAAACCAGAGCACCTGGAGGAAACCCACGCAGACACAGGGAGAACACACTCCACACAGTTGCCTACGGCTGGGATTGAACCTGGGTCCCTGGTGCTGTGAGGCAACTGTGCTAACCACTGTGCTACCATGCCACCCAGCTTGCAGGCTTGTATGGAAACAACAGAAAGAGCGTGGCATAAACAAGAAATGGAAAGCATGCTTTTTAATGTATGCGTGCATGAAATTAATATGGAGAGAAGAATAATACCAGTCTCGATTGCTAAAAAAATTGCTCCTTCAAGATAAAATTTCACTTGTTAAAAAATAAACAGAGGTTGAGTAAATTACTTGTTTCACACTTTCCTCTGTAGAAAACAGCTGATTTATTTGGCACATTTTAACAAATAGGCTGGAACAACAAGAATACTATTAAACATAGAAACAGAGAAGAGGAGGAGGAGGCCATTTGGCCCTTCGAGCCTGCTCTGCCATTCATTACAATTATGGCTGATCGTCCAACTCAGCAGCCTAATCCTGCTTTCTCCCCATAACCTTTCATCCCATTCGCCCCAAGTGCTATATCCAGCCTTCTCTTGAATACATTCAATGTTTTGGCATCAACTATTTTCTGTGGTAATGAATTCCACAGGCTCACCATTCTTTGGGTGAAGAAATATCTCCTCATCTCCGTCCTAAATGGTCTACCCCGAATCCTCAGACTGTGATCCCTGATTCTGAACTCCCCCCACCATCGGAAACGTTAAAGAAAGAATAACAAAGATAATCCCAGGGGAAACTGAAATTTGATATAAGAGATAAAGGGTGGGATTTTCCAGCCCTTTTCCCCCAGCGGGTTCTTTCATGAATGAGAAAAAGAGAGAAAGTTGCACAAAAGGAATCCGCTAGGGGACAACTCTGGAAAATCAGTCCAGGAATGTGAATGTTAAGTAACAAAGATCTTAGCCGATAGTCATGTGGATGTCATCATTCCAAAAAAAGACTCAGATTCTCCCCACTCCTTCTCTGGCCATCACAGTGCCTTGATGCCCCTTGAATGATTCCAGAATTTCTAACTCCGTTCGCCTACCCAAGGCCAGCATTTATTGCCCATCCCTAATTGCCCTTGAACCGAATGGCTTGCTCGGCCACTTCAGAGGGAAATTAAGAGTCAACCACATTGCTGTGAGCCAGGAGCCACATGTTGGTCAAATAAAGTAAGGATGGTAGATTTCCTTCCCAAAAGAACATTGCTGGTCCAGTGACATTACCACTTCACCACCATTGCCTACTAGTAATTCCTCAGCTGCTTTGCCAGATTCTTGGTGCAGTTGGTCAGTTTAGTGTCAATTAGTTGCGTAAATTCCACCAAGTTACATTATGCTTCTGAATCCAAGCCATTGTTAGAAACAATAGCTATCCCAGCATTGAATCCGACAACAATCTGCTTATTATCTAGCCCAGTTCAATATCACTCCCCTAACATGCATTAGCTTTTTGAAAATTCGTTCATGGGATGTGGGCATCGTTGGCTAGGCCAATATTTATTGCCCATCCCTAATTGCCCTTGAGAAGGTGGTGGTGAGCTACCTTCGTGAACCACTGCAGTCCATGTCTTGTAGGAACACCCATGCTGCTGTTAGAAAGGGAGTTCCAGCATTTTGACTCAGTGACAGTGAAGGAATGGCGATATAGTTCCAAGTCAGGATGCCGTGTGGTTCTGAGGGGAGCTTGCAGATGGTGGTGTTCCCATGAGTCTGCCGCCCTTGTCCTGGTAGAGATCACGGGTTTGGAAGGTGATGTCAAAGGTGGCTAGTCTGAAAATCATTGCAATAATTTTTCTTGGAACAGTATCTCTTTTAGCCTTCAACAATATTAATTTGATTTGATTTATTATTGTCACATGTGTTAGTATACAGTGAAAAGTATCATTTACATTCCTTTTGTCTATGCCCATTACATCTTTGTCAAATCCCTCCTGAGCTCCCACCTATCCCTGACTACCTATTTTGCTCCACCTGCTCCACCCACTCTTAAACGGTGGCACAGTGGTTAACACTGCTGCCCCACAGCACCAGGGACCTGGGGTTTGATTCCCGGCTTGGGACACTGTCTGTGTGGAGTCTGCACATTCTCTCCATGGAACTCTGAGTGCTCTGGTTTCCTCCTACAGTCCAAAGATATTTTGTGTGTTAGTTGGATTGGCCATGATAAATTGTCCCTTAGTGTCGGGGGACTAGCAGGGTAAATACATGGGGTTACAGGGATAGGGCCTGGGTGGGAATGTGGTCAGTGCAGATTCGATGGGCCGAATGGCCTCCTTCTGCACTGAAGGATTCTATGATTCCATGATAAACAGTATAAAATCCATCACATTTGTCCCTCTCCTTAGCTCTGAAGAAGAGTCATACGGACTCGAAAGGATAACTATGCTTCTCTCTCCACAGATGCTGTCAGCCCAACTGAGTGTTTGTAGCATTTTCTGTTTTTATTTCAGATTTCCAGCATTTTGCTTTGATATTGGAATAGTCCTGTCTGGTAGTCACAAGGGGAAGGAGAAGGGTTTCAGCGAAAGGTAGGCTGAAGGACGTGAGCAATGTTAGGGAGTTGGGTGATGTGACTTCAGCAGTAGAAATAGGCACTCATTGTGATGGTTCAGGTTAACAGGATTAGAAGCTCTGATTTGTGTTAAATATGACACCAAGATTATTTTTTATTTGCCCAGGGAATGTGGGCATCGCTGACTGGGCCATTTGTTGTCCACCCCAATTGCCCTTGAACTGAGTGGTTTGCTAGGCCATTTCAGGGGGCATTTAAGAGTCAGCCACATATTGCTGTGGGTCTGGAATCACATGTATCCCAGACCGGGTAAGGACGGTAGATTTCCTTCTCTAAAGGACATTAGTGAACCAGATGGGTTTTTACAACAATCAACAATGGTTTCATGGTCAACATTTGACTTTTAATTCTAGACTTTTCTTGAATTCACATTTTACCATCTGCCATGGTGGGATTCGAACCCAGCTCCCGGTAGCATCACCCCATAGCTCCTAGTCCAGGAACAATACCACTACGCCACTGCCTCCATTATTGTGAGTCGCTTGGCTCAGCCTGAGATCACAGCTGATGAGGGAGAGAGTCTTCCCTAAGATAAAAATTAAGAGAGAAATTGAGATAGAATCATAGAATCCCTACAATGCAGAAGGAAGGCATTCGGCCCTTCGAGCTTGCACCCACAATAATCCCACCCAGGCCTTATCCCCGTAACCCCACGTATTTACCCGACTAATCTCCCTGACGCGAAGGGGCAATTTAACATGGCCAATCCGCCTTACCTGCACATCTTTGGACTGTGGGAGGAAACCAGAGCACCCAGAAGAAACCCAGGCAGACTCGGGGAGAATGTGTAAACTCCACACAGACAGTCACCTGAGGCCGTAAAACGGTCCAGGAAAAAGTAGCCTGCTTACCCCATCCGCCCTGTAGCAATGGCCAATCTGCCTAACCTGCACATCTTTGGGAGGAAACTGGAGCACCTGGAGGAAACCCACACAGACATGGGGAGAAGGTGCAAACTCCAAAAACTGTGACCCAAGGCCGGAATTGAACCCAGTTCCCCGGCGCTGTGAGGCCAGGGAAGAGATGAGAAGAGTCAGAGAAAGGGAACACTTATTCCACAGGCAGTATAATTCCAACAGCACAATTTAGGTGTGGATGAGAATTGTTATCTAATCTCATCTATATTGCAAAACCGTGCTTCACAAATGATGCCAAGGAACTTGGCTTCACCACCCTATCCACAGATCTGCTCTTGGTGTAGTCAAGTTCAATCCCGTTGCTCAGTTGACTAGTTCACTGTCATGCTTCCTCTGAGCGTTACCATGGTGCCCATCCCCCACCTGCTAGCTGGTCATATTACATAGATTTTCTATTGGCAACAAAAAAATTCATAAAGAAAATCATAATAAGATAAAAGATAAGAAGATGATGTGATACACATTGGAAGACCAAAACAGCAATATTAATGTTTTGTCACTTCATTTGCCATCTTTAAGTCACTTATCGGAGATTTTCCACAATAGTGTTAAGTTGACGGCTCGCCACTCAAATCCAATGATGTGCAATTGATAAGAGGCAGATAATCTGCTTGATATTAATAGGACCTAAGGGGTCTATCTATCATTGTTAATCTGCCATTTGCTTTCAACTGTCAAACACAATGGTTGAGTTAAATTACAATAATCAGCCATGACGCTCCCACCTCAGGCAAAAAACATTAAACATCTTGGATTATTACAGTTGTAGCTTTTTATCACAATGCTCAAAAATTACAGATGCTAAATTATTTAAAGAGCACTTTATTTCCTCACAACGCTCACTTCATTTTACTTTTCTGACTTGTTTTCTTCTTTTAAAGTTTATTTGTTAGTCACAAGTAAATCTCACATTAACACTGCAATGAAGTTACTGTGAAATTCCCCTAGTCGCCACACTCCGGCGCCTTTTCGGGTCAATGCACCTAACCAGCAGGCCTTTCAGATTGCGGGAGGAAACCAGAGCACCTGGAGGAAACCCACGCAGACACGGGGAGAACGTGCAAACTCCACGCAGGCAGTGACCCAAGCCGGGAATTGAACCCTGGGTCCCTGATGCTGGGAGGTAGCAGTGCCAACCACTATGCCACCGTACCGCCCACATGGCTTGCTTCTTGTAAGTTAGGCTAATTTGTGTTTCTAAGACTCCTTCCCATTTTATTTTAGACTCTTCTCATTTCCTCCTGATTTTTGTTTCCCGCAGTTAGGATATTGGGCTATAAATGTCCGTGCTGAAAATAATAAAATTGTTAAGTTTCCTTTCTCTAGCTGTGCTGCAGGGAAGCTTCATTCGAAAAGTATCCAAGCTACCTTGGTCAGCCTCAGAAAGAGACGATCATCGGGGTATGTAAGTAAGATATTTAAGAAAGAAAGACTTGCATTATAAAGCACATTACACAACCTCAGAACACCGCAAAATACTTTACAGCCAGTGAAGTATTTTTGAGGTGGAGTTTTTTTTTAGTGTGGGAAATGTGGTTGCCAATTGGCACAGAACAAGGTCCCACTAACATCAATGAGATCATGACCAGATGACCTGTTTTACTGAAGATGTTTGAGGGATAAATATTGACCAGGGCACTAGGCACAGTGGTTAGCACTGCAGCCTCACAGTGCCAGGGACCCAGGTTCAATTCTGCCTTGCATAACTGTGTGGAGTTTGCACCTTCTCCCCATATCTGCGTGGGTTTCCTCCGGGTGCTCCGATTTTCTCCCATACTCCAAAGATGTTCAGGTTAGGTGGATTGGCCATGCCAAATTGCCCCTTTGTGTCCCGGGATGTGTAGGTTAGGGAGATTAGCGGGGTAAAAATGTAGGCCTACGGGTATAGGGTCTGGGTAAAATGCTCTTTTGAAGAGTTGGTGCAGACTCGATGGGCCGAATGGTCTCCTTCTGCTCTGTCGGGATTCTATGATTCTGTGATTCAGAATAATGTAGTGGGAATTTTTTGCCTCGGTTTAACATTTCATCCAGAAGACAGCACTACCAACAGTACAGCACCCCCTTAGCACTGCATCAGTGTCTGCCTGGATTCTGTGGTCAACTTCCCGGCAGGGATAGAAAAAGTAGATGCGGTTCCTTTGATTCCCAATGCACCAAATTAAAGCAGAGGGTTAAAAAAAAGTTTATTTATTTTTTAGTCACAAGTAGGCTTACATTAACACTGCAATGAAGCTACTGTGAAAATCCCCTAGTCGCTACACTCCAGCACCTGTTCGGGTACACTGAGGGAGAATTTGGCATGGCCAAAATGCACCTAACCAGCACGTCTTTCAGACTGCGGGAGGAAACCGGAGCACCTGGTGGAAACCCACACAGACATGGGGAGAACGTGCAGACACCGCACAGACAGTGACCCAAGCCATGAATCGAACCTGGGTCCCTGGCACTGTGAGGCAGCAGTGCTAAAAACTGTGCCACTGTGCCGCCCCAGGCAGTCAAGAAAGTGGAGACTCAAAGTTGGGGAGGACAAGTTTAGAATGATTGTGGGTTTTTTTTTAATGGATTTTGATCACCAGCTGATTTCATTTCGAAAATAGCTCAACAGGAAGGCTTTCGGATTGTTCTTCTGGATAAATGAAATAAAATGGAACAATGGGCCTTCCTCATTGAACCTTTGGTGCTCTTCTGATGTCTTGCCAGGCAATTAGAAAATGAATTTGGAGACAGAGAATATTTAATCCTCAGACCCTCTCATCCTCCAACTTAAAAGAGGAAAAAAAAGTTGGTGAAACATCATCAGGAATTATCTTTCAAACAACAGGCAGAAGTAAAATCTCGGAATAATTCTGTTCAAAAAAATTGTGGCTGGTCTTTTCTGCCAAACCAATTGCCATCAGGCTATATGTATTTCTGCTAACTGAGTAGCAAGAATTCATGCCTAAAGGATGAATTGGACCTAATTAGACCTAATTAGTACCATAAAGATTGGACCAGATCTTGCTGTGGCAGGGAATCTAACAGCCTTCACCTGAAACCTGCCCCTGTACATTTTGGTTCTTCAATTTATTGAGTGGTAAGTTTGAGCATCAGGGCCTGAGTGAATAGTTAAGTAACCATGCATCTCCTCAACCGACCAGATTGAAGGATTGTGGAAGTAATAGCAAAGGTACTTTAAGGAAGGGTAAATTACAGGGGGGCAGGGCAGCACAATGGTTAGCACTGCTGCCTCACAGAGCAGAGCCAGGGGCCTGGCTTTGATTCTGACCTTGGGTGACTGTGCAGAGTTTGCATGTTCATAGAATTCCCAACAGTGCAGAGGTAGGCCATTCGGCACATCAATCCTGCATCAACAACAATCCCACCTTGGCCCTATCCCCATAACCCCACATATTTACCCTGCTTGTCCCCCTGACACTGAAGGGCAATTTTAGCATGGCCAGTCAACCTAACCCGCACATCTCTGGACTGTAAATTGGAAGTAGGGATCACCCTTCTCTCCTCTCCCTACTTAAGGCCCTATATATTACAGTTTAAAAATCTAGCATAGATATCATGAATTTTCCATAGAAAGGGAACTTAGGTGTCAACATCATCAAATTCTGGAAAAGACGAATTGCAGATTAAAAATAAATTGTCACTGGCAATTACAGTTACATGGGCTTCAACTCAACTCCTGAAATCTCAAGGTCTCGGTGGAGAAAAATTGACTTCAGCCAAGGACTCATAAATGATGAACTCTCAATTTTATTAACTCTCGACATTGAACTCTAAGTTTGCTAAGAAAGTAACTACCTATAGAGTAACGTATAAATGTCGTGTGTTTGTGTTTGTGTGGGTATGTGGTTTGTGGAAGTTTGAGGCACATGGGATTATTTCTTAAAATATCTTTGCCATTTTTATCTGCCTGGAAAAAAGGTGAGGTTTTTTTTTTATTGTTTATTTATTTATTAATTTATTGATTAGTGTCACAAGGAGGCTTTCATTAACACTGCAATGCATTTACTGTGAAAATCCCCTAACTGCCACAGTCCGGCGCCTGTTCGGGTACACTGAGGGAGAATTTAGCATGGCCAATGTACCTAACCAGCGCGTCTTTCGGACTGTGAAAGGAAACTGGAGCACCCGGAGGAAACCCACGCAGACACAGGGAGGACGTGCAGACTCCAAACAGACAGTGACCCAAGCTGGGAATCGGCTAGCACAGCTGCCTCACAGTGCCAGGGACCCAGGTTCAATTCCCTGCTTGGGTCACCATCTGTGTGGAGTCTGCACATTCTCCTTGTGTCTGCATGGGTTTCCTCCATATGCTCCAATCTCCTTCCACAGTCTGAAAGACGTGCTGGTTAGGTGCATTGGCCGTGCTAAATTCTCCCTCAGTGTACCCGAACAGACACCGGAGTGTGGCGACTAGAGGATTTTCACAGAAATTGCAGTGTTAATGAAAGCCTACTTGTGACACTAATAGATAAATAAATGAGTTTTATTAACTCAATAAAAACCCACCTGTTTTTGTTTTATACCTTGAGAAAGGTTTGTCAAACATGTTCCTTTGCAATCAGTGTGTAAATGATTAAACAGCGACACTGAGTAAAATTCCTTCATCATCTCTGCATTTAAACCTGTTACAGGCAGACTTGGAGTGGTAGGACAGAGGGGTTATCTCTACCCCCTCCTCATGTGGCCGTAATGGTGTTAGTGTAACACAATGGGGATTTCCCAGCTCTTCCTGCCAGCAGGAACCTCTAGTCCTGCCATAGACAGCCCCCCACGCGGTTTTCCCCGGTGGCAGGACAGGCGAACCACGCAAAACACCATAGACATCGGTGGGACTGGAAGATCCCGCCGGTGGCTGATGGCGAGCAGCCTTTGATGTTGGAAAACACACCATAAGGGAGCTGAAACATCCGGCCCAATGTGTTCATTTTGTCCACAGACCCGTTCTTGGAATAAGGCGTTGACTGAGGCCCTGGATTCCTGTCATTGCGGTTTCAGACGAATATTAAAAATCCCATAGTCCTATACAAAATCAAACAGATTGCCCTGGCCAATATTCAACCAGTTCACTCCAGACAGAGGATCTGCTTGTCCTGGTCCCCCCATGCTGACAGTATAGTTAAGAAAGCCCACCAATGCCTCTACTTTCTCAGAAGACTAAGGAAATTTGGCATGCCTGCTACGACCCTCACCAACTTTTACAGATGCACCATAGGAAGCATTCTTTCTGGTTGTATCACAGCTTGGCATGGCTCCTGTTCTGCCCAAAACCACAAGGAACTACAAAAGGTCATGAATGTAGCCCAATCCATCACACAAACCAGCCTCCCATCCATTGATTCTGTCTACACTTCCCGCTGCCTCGGCAAAGCACCCAGCATAATTAAGGACCCCATGCACCCCGGACATTCTCTCTTCCACCTTCTTCCTGCGGGAAAAAGATACAGAAGTCTGAGGTCACATACCAATCGACTCAAGAACAGCTTCTTCCCTGCTGCTGTCAGACTTTTGAATGGACTTACCTCGCATTAAGCTGATCTTTCTCTACACCCTAGCTATGACTGTAACATTACATTCTGCACTCTCTCGTTTCCTTCTCTCTGAACGGTATGTTTTGTCTGTATAGCGCGCAAGAAACAATACTTTTCACTGTCTGTTAATACATGTGACAATAATAAATCAAATCAAATCAAAATCAAACTTTTTGTGGGATATTGTAGAGTGCGAAATGGCTACCATATTTCCTGCATAACAGCTGTCAGAACAACACTTTAAAAGGCATTTATTAAATGTGAAATGCTTTTGCGATGTATCTGGCAGATTTGATAAGGTACTATATAAATGCACTTTGTTTTTTCTTTCTTTTGAGTCAATGGAAGAGATGAAAAAATTAAAAAGGGGAAAAGAAGACCAGGTCCTTTGCAATATTCAATTTCACTTCCTTATTGTTGATAGGTTTTGATGCTGAGCTGGGGCTGGAGAAGTGAATTGAGATGAGCTGATTTCTTGAGTGACACACCGCATTCTCCAGTAACAGGAGAAGCAGCCCAGTGATAAAGACCCTTTGCACAGAACAAGATAGATACATAATGACATGGAATGCTTATTGACGAGTGTGAAATGAAACTCGCATTATCGTTTCAGCTGTGTGCTAATGATATCAAAGGAGGTTTTATTGAGTGCAAAAGCCTGGAGTGCAGTGTGTGTGTGTGTGTGTGTGGGGTGGGGGAAAAGTGGCCTGTTGGGTTTAAACGGACCTGCCAACAGACCTTATCTCGACCGTCCCAAGGCGTCTGGCAGTGCAATTAATTTAGCAGAGGCTTGAACTGTAAATATTTGATGTGTTTAGATTAGAGACAGTCTGAGAGAGCACATTCAGGCCTCAGTGGCATACTTGACCTTGTCTGTCAGAGAGTTGCGTGCAGCCACACCTTTCTGCCTTAACAGAGAAAAAAGGAGTCAGATACTGTTACAGTGCAAACTTAACAATAATAAAACCACGTCCCATTACCAAGTGCAAGTTCGTAAAAAAATAAGACAACTTCTCTGATCTTTTTCTCCCCCTGTCTGTTAAACAGCGAAAGCTGAAACTAATTTGTAGTTCACTGGTGCAAAGCGCTAGAGGGTTGCAGTTTTAATTGAGCTGTGGATCTGACCATGGGCTTTCTCTTCCCCTGTAATGATGTGGGCTGAGCGAGGGAAGTTTTATTATCGGCCGAATCATAACGATGGATGCTGTAGGGTGTACAAAGCAGAAGCGGAAGGTGTGGGCAAAAAATTCTTCTCTCCAGATCGGGTGGAAGGATATATCAAAAGACTTTTGGGCCATCCGAGGCACCACAGTTGCTGCGCTGAGTTGTGCGGGCTTGTGCTGTACTTGAGAACTGTTCATGTCAGGAGTGAGATTTATGATCCAAAAAATGAGGCTGACTGCAAATCAATTTAAATAGGTGGAGCTCCATTTATGTTTGCAATTGAGAGACATTGAAATGGGTCACAGCCACATGAGTACGTATCGCTTAAACAAATGGGACTTAAAGTAGTCTCGTACATTGTTGTACTCCTGTTGCATTCGCCATGCTGAGATTTCCATTGCATCGATGCCAGAAGCTAACACTTGGACTTGACGCCTAACTCTTTAAAATTGTGGTGTAAGAGGCTACTTCAGAGAGCTGGTGCCGTGTTGAATGTGCTTCACACCTTTCGCAGTACAATTTCAGCCAGGAAAATGCCAGCTTTGTGCTTACCTTTTGTTTCAAGTGAAATGTCTGCACCATTGATTTATTTTTCTAACTGATTGTTTAGCTGACAACTTATATTTATATATCTCACCGTTAATGTAATGAAATGTCGCAAGGTTCTTGTATGGTTGGTGGCACAGTGGTTAGCACTGCTGCCTCACAGCGCCAGGGACTCGGGTTCAATTCCAGCCTCGGGTGACTGTGCGGAGTTTTGCATCTTCTCCCCATGTCCGCATGAATTTCCTTGGGGTGTTACAGTTTCCTCCCAAAGATTTGCAGGTGAGCTGAATTGGTCATACTAAATTGTCCCTTAGCATCCAAGATGTGCAGATTAGGTGGATTGACCATTGGAGTTGTGATGTTAGGGTGAGGGATTAGGTCTAGGTAGGGTGCGCTTCAGAGGGTTGGTGCAGATACAATGGGCCGAATGGCCTCTTCTGTACTGTACTGCACAGCATTCTAAAGTGGGAAGGTGATCAGCCAGATGTCGTGGTACACATCGGTACAAATGACGTAGGAAGGAAGAGTGAGGAGGTCCTAAAGAGTGAGTACAAAGAGCTTGGAAGGAAGTTAAAAAGCAGGACCCCGAGGGTAGTAATCTCAGGATTGCTACCTCTGCCACATGCCAGTGAGGGCAGGAGTAGGATGCTTGGGCGGATGAACACGTGGCTGAGGAACTGGTGCAGGGGACAGGGTTTCCAATTCTTGGATCATTGGGACCTCTTCTGGGGCAGGTGGAACCTGTACAAGAGAGACGGGTTACACCTAAACTACAAGGGGACCAATATACTTGCAGGGAGATTTGCTAGTGTTATTGTGGAGCGTTTAAACTAGATTTGCAGGGGGATGGGAACCAGAGTGCCAGAGCAGATAGTGGAGCAGGGGTAAAAAGACAGGTTAGTTCAAGCAAAATCACAAATGGAAGGGTTGAGTGTGGTGGAAATAATCTTTTGAGGTGTGTCTATTTCAATGCCAGGAGTATTGTGGGGAAGGCAGATGAGCTGAAGGCATGGATAGACACATGGAAATATGACATTATAGCCATTAGTGAAACTTGGCTACAGGAGGGGCAGGACGGGCAGCTCAATGTTCCAGGGTTCCAATGTTTCAGGCGGGATAGAGGCAGAGGGATAAAAGGTGGGGGGGGGTGGCATTGTTGGTCAGGGAAAATGTTACAGCGGTACTCAGGCAGGATAGATGAGGGAGCTTGTCAACAGAGGCCCTATAGGTGGAGCTGAGAAACAGGAAAGGTATGACAACATTAATGGGGTTGTATTATAAACCACCCAATAGTCAGCAAGAATTGGAGGAGCAAATCAGCGGAGAGATAGCTGACAACTACAAGAAACACAAAGTTGTGATAGTAGGGGATTTAAATTTTCCACATAAAGATTGGAACTCGCATACTGTTAAAGGTTTAGACGGGGTAGAGTTTGTAAAATGTGTTCAGGAGAATTTTCTACATCAGTATATAGAGGTGCCAACTAGAGAGGATGCGATATTGGATCTCCTATTGGGAAATGAGTTAGGGCAGGTGATGGATGTGAGTATGAGGGAACACTTGGGAACAGTGATCATAATGCCATTAGTTTCAACCTGATCATGGATAAGGATAGATCTGGTCCTCAGGTTGAAGTTCTGAATTGGAAAAAGGCCAAATTTGATGAAATGAGAAGGGATCTGGGAAGTGTGGATTGGCACAGGCTGTTCTCTGGTAAGGATGTAAATGGAAAGTGGGAGGCCTTCAAAGGAGAAATTTTGAGAGTGCAGAGTTTGTATGTTCCTGTCAGGATTAAAGGCAAAGTAAATAGGAATAAGGAACCTTGGTTCTCGAGGGAGATTGTAACACTGATTAAGAGGAAGAGAGAGTTGTATGAAATGTACAGGCAGCAAGGAACAGATCAGGTGCTCGAGGAGTATAAAAAGCGCAAGAAGCTACTTAAGAGGGAAATCAGGAGGGCTAACAGAAGACATGATGTTGCTTTGGCAGACAGAGTGAAGGAAAGTCCAAAGAGCTTCTATAGGTATGTTAGGAGCAAATGGATAGTGAGGGATAAAATTGGTCCTCTTGAAGACCAGAGTGGTAGACTGTGTATGGAACCAAAAGAGATGGGGGAGATACTAAATGGTTTTTTTGCATCCGTATTTACTGAGGAAACGGGCATGGAGTCTACGGAAATAGGGCAAACAGGTAGGGAGGTCATGGAACCTTTACAGATTAAAGGGGAGGAGGTGCTCGCTGTCTTGAGGCAAATCAGAGTGGATAAATCCCCAGGACCAGACAGGGTATTCCCACGGACCTTGAGGGAAGCTAGTGTTGAACTTGCAGGTGCCCTGGCAGACATATTTAAAATGTCAGTATTCACGGGGGAGGTGCCGGATGATTGGAGGGTGGCTCATGTTGTTCCGTTGTTTAAAAAAGGTTCCAAAAGGAATCCGGGAAATTATAGGCCAGTAAGTTTGACGTCGGTGGTGGGCAAGTTATTGGAAGGTGTGATAAGGGATAGGATCTACAAATATTTGGATAGACAGGGACTTATTAGGGAGAGTCAACATGGCTTTGTGCGTGGTAGGTCATGTTTGACCAATCTATTAGAGTTTTTCGAGGAGGTTACCAGGAAAGTGGATGAAGGGAAGGCGGTGGATGTTGTCATACCTTTCCTGTTTCTCAGCTCCACCCATAGGGCCTCTGTTGACAAGCTCCCTAATCTATCCTGCCTGAGTACCGCTGTAACATTTTCCCTGACCAACAATGCCACCCCCCCCCCCCCCCACCTTTTATCCCTCTGCCTCTATCCCGCCTGAAACATTGGAACCCTGGAACATTGAGCTGCCTGTCCTGCCCCTCCTGTAGCCAAGTTTCACTAATGGCTATAATGTCATATTTCCATGTGTCTATCCACGCCTTCAGCTCATCTGCCTTCCCCACAATACTCCTGGCATTGAAATAGACACACCTCAAAAGATTATTTCCACCATAGGTAGACAAAGGCAAGGCCTTTGACAAGGTCCCTCATGGGAGGTTAGTTAGGAAGGTTCAGTCGCTAGGTATACATGGGGAGGTAGTAAATTGGATTAGACACTGGCTCAATGGAAGAAGCCAGAGAGTGGTTGTGGAGGATTGCTTCTCTGAGTGGAGGCCTGTGACTCGTGGTGTGCCGCAGGGATCGGTGTTGGGTCCATTGTTGTTTGTCATCTATATCAATGATCTGGATGATAATGTGGTAAATTGGATCAGCAAGTTTGCTGATGATACAAAGATTGGAGGTGTAGTGGACAGTGAGGAAGGTTTTCAAAGCTTGCAGAGGGATTTGGACCAACTAGAAAAATGGGCTGGAAAATGGCAAATGGAATTTAACGCAGACAAGTGTGAGATATTGCACATTGGAAGGACAAACCAAAGTAGAACGTACAGGGTAAATGGTAGGACTCTGAAGAGTGCAGCTGAACAGAGGGATCTGGGAATACAGGTACAGAATTCCCTAAAAGTGATGTCACAGGTGGATAGGGTCGTAAAGAGTGCCTTTGTTACATTGGCCTTTATAAATCGGAGTATCGAGTATAAAAGTTGGAGTGTTATGGTAAGGTTATATAAGGCATTGGTGAGGCCGAATTTGGAGTATTGTGTACAGTTTTGGTCACCTAGTTACAGGAAGGATGTAAATAAGGTTGAAAGAGTGCAGAGAAGGTTCACAAGGATGTTGCCGGGACTTGAGAAGCTGAGTTACAGAGAGAGATTGAATAGGTTGGGACTTTATTCCCTGAAGCGTAGAAGATTGAGGGGAGATTTGATAGAGGTATATAAGATTTTGATGGGTATAGATAGAGTGAATGCAAGCAGGCTTTTTCCGCTGAGGCTAGGGGAGAAAAAAACCAGAGGGCATGGGTTAAGGGTGAAAGGAGAAAAGTTTAAAGGGAATATTAGGGAGGGTTTCTTCACGCAGAGAGTGGTGGGAGTGAGGAATGAGCTGCCGGATAAAGTGGTAAATGCGGGGTCACTTTTAACATTTAAGAAAAACTTGGACGGGTTCATGGATGAGAGGGGTGTGGAGGGATATGGTCCAAGTGCAGGTCAGTGGGACTCGGCAAAAAATGGTTCGGCACAGACAAGAAGGGCCAAAAGGCCTGTTTCTGAGCTGTAATTTTCTAAGGTTCTATGGTTCTATGATTCTATAATGCTTCACAGGAGCATTATCGGCCAAAGTATGACACTGAATCACATGAAGAGATATTAAGTCTGATGATTGTAGTATAAGGGTCTGGCACAGATCGGGTTAATGTGGGACTGAGTAGATGCCGCCCACAGGGTTCAGAGTGGTATTGGACAGAGACGGGTGTACACGCAAGCCTGGAGACAGCTCCAACTGGCATCCTTTACTTTTTATTTGTAAATAGTTCTCGTAGTTAATAAAGATTTTCAGTTAATCTACTGAAGACTATGAAAACTTCATCAAACTCACACCCCACAACATAGCGGCATCTCATGGAAGAAGAACAAAGCCTCGCTAAAATGAAGAGACAAATCAAAATGCTGGAACACTGAGAAAAAATTCAACAAAGCATTCTGACCAGAAAAGAAGCTCCACAAGCAGAGGCACAGCGGAAAAGTCACCCAGAGAAACGTTTAGAAGTTGAAGGCAGAACTGTAACGTTCCTCACTGCAGCATAAGACTCCATTGAAATCCCTCTGGATGTCCAGCTTGAGAGTGCAGAATTTGCAAGGGTGAGCTAAATCTTTAAAAATTCCAGGCTGCAGCATGTTCTGAGAAATGCATTATGAGAGAAACTCATCACTGAAACCCAATACCTGAGATGGAGTCTAAACACGTGGCATCCGAACTTGTCAAAAATGGGAAAAAAGACTAAGAGTGAATTCAATATTTCAAGAATAATCACAAACGTTTGAGTTGGTAAAAGGCAAGCAGAAAGTAAACTCGACAGACTCGCGACTTAAAAATGATAATGCTGAACAAGGGAAGTCTGCAGGCAACTGATCCAGATAGACATTGGTGCACTTTTTTTCAAGCTGATTTTGATTTGATTTGATTTATTATTGTCACATGTGTTAGCATACAGTGAAAAGTATTGTTGCATGTGCACTATACAGACAAAACATACTGTTCATAAAGAAGGAAAGGAAAGAGTACAGAATATAGTGTCAGAAAGATCAGCTTAGTGCGAGGTAGGTCCATTCAAAAGTCTGACAGCAGCAGGGAAGAAGCTATTCTTGAGTCGGTTGGTTCGTGACCTCAGACTTTTGTATCTTTTTCCCGATGGAAGAAGGTGGAAGAGAATATGTCTGGGGTGCGTGGGGTACTTAATTATGCTGGCTGCTTTGCCGAGGCAGCGGGAAGTGTAGACCGTGTCAAAGGGTGGGATGTTGAGCATCATTGTTGCGAAACCCACCAAGTTCAGGAAAACCCTTTGTCTTCAAGTGAACAGCGATGCGATCTTGAAATTCATAAGAATCTTTTCAAGTGGAACATGCATTTTTGAAATGTTGAACAGGGATCAGAACTGCACACTTCCATGTAAATTTGGACTAATCCCAGGATCAGGTCAATCTCAAAATTGTGGCAACTTCTGGAAGGAAAAGATTCTGAAGACATGGCATCACTTCAAGTTAAAATAAAGACTCAGAAGAAGAGTGGGTGCATAAAATCTGGAATTAAGAATCTACCGATGACCATGAAGCCATTGTTGATTGTCAGAGAAACCCATCTGGTTCACTAAGTCCTTTTGGAGAAAGAAATCTGCCATCCTTACCTGGGCTGGCCTACATGTGACTCCAGGACCACAGCAATGTGCTTGACTCTCAACTGCCGTCGAAGGCAACAAGAGATGGGTAATAAATGCTGGCCAGCCAGTAACATCCATGTCCCATGAATGAATTTAAAAAATCGTGAACCTGCTGCTCTACATGTTAATGTAAGCCTCCTTGTGATACTAATAAATCAAAAATAAATATTTGCCAGCTTAATCTCCAAGCTAACACAAGATTCAGCAATACCAGAATCTACTATTCCTTTGACAGGAGAACAAAGGAGATCCAGAAGGGTTGTAAGGCCTTCCGACTGCCTGTATATTTTAATTCCAGAGGCGGGATTTTCCCACCATTCCCGCCGGTGAGATCTTCACCCCCACCTCTGATTCCGATGCCAAGGGGAAAACATGCCAGTCTGGAACACATTGGGATACACCTTCATCTGTGTCCCATTGGCAAATCATTTTCACACCGGCCACCAGTGGGTCAGCTGTGACAGGCACCAGCACAAGATCCCGCAGGAAATTCACGCCAGCCTGAAACTGATTTTTGGACCCCCCACCAATTTCTTCCCCTCCCCCTTCCATCCCCTTCCCCACCACTGAACCCACTCATGGGTACTCCGGGAAAATTCTGACTTTATTTATTTTTGAGAACAAATGCAATGTGGGCATTGGCCACCAGGGGGAATTAAGAATCTCCTCCACCCTACCCCCCCACCCCCCCCTCGTCTGCTCTTATAATCACCAATAACCCTCAGCACCTGGACCCACAATCAAAGTGTTTCTTAATTGATTTCACAAGACACGATCAGCCTTCACACATGCTCCTTAAAAAAAATACGATGAAGAAGTAGAGGGGAACTTTCCCGTTCCGCCTGCCGTGGGAATCGTAGTGGGCAGGACACGGATCTTGCAAAGGTCTTGTTGACCTCGGGCAGGATTTTTCGGTTTTGGGGCAAGCATGGCTGGAAAATCCTGACCCGGGGAGAGCAGCCAGCACATGCTATCCTTTAGTGCAGGCAGCTTAATTAAAAATTAGTTATCTGAGAACAAATTTACAGATCTCTTTATTTTTGGCACTCTATATGTATCACACTGCGCAGGCTCAGGGTTCAGGTGTGAGGGAGAGGACAGACCATCACGAGGGAGGGTTTTGTGTTTGGAAGACTAAGGCGACTGGAGGATTTTGAGCACTTTGCTAGTAGCGGCCTTGTTGTCTTAACCCAGGGTTGTATGGGTGGGCCTTTCACAGCTAATGTAACAAAGAGTATCTGTTAATTGAGCAATGAAGTGGCTTGTGCTTGTTGGGAGTCGGTTACCTCTCGGCTGTTCCCCGCTGGCCTGCGTTGCCTACCCAGCACTACCTTTGCAGATAACTTAACCAGACAGCACCTGGCACGTAGTACTGTAACATTTTTTTTCATATATCATGCAAACCTGACATATGCAACAATCCTTCGGCTATCCATAGATGCTGACATGTTCAGCTGAATTGACTTGATAGGATAATTACTAGGTTACTGCGTTTAACCTGCAGACATTATAATTATCTTTTAAGTGTTGATGAAGCATCGCCTCCTACATAATTGCTTTCACAAGATAATAAAGTGCATTATTATTAAATATATGATATGATCATTGAGTTAAGTGAGCTAAATATAAAATGACAAGAAAGAGCTTCCGGCGTCGTTTCAACTCTGTGGAATTATCTGAGCCAATCTTACATGCAAGATGAATTGATAGGATTATGCTTGACCTACTGGACAATGTCTTTCAACAATCGCTCTTCAAAGAGAAATGTCAGAGTAACACGATGTGCCTATATGCACATAGCAACTTACTATTCCTCCTGTTGGTATAAAGAAACCTTCCGGGATGTGTAACATTTGCAATGAGCTCCGAATGATAGACTCCTGTTCTGATGTGTCATCAACAACAACAACTTGCTGCTGAATAGCACCATTGAAGGTAGGAAAATGATCCGCGCATAGATGACCTTGTTGATCCTTAAGAGGCCCTACTCTCTCCCTAGTTACTCTTTTGCCCTTCATGTATTTGTAGGATCTCTTTGTATTCTTCTGGTCACCCTATTATCGAAAGGATATTATTAAGCTGGAAAGAAAGCAGAAAGGGTTTGCTAGGATGCTACCGGGACTTGATGGTTTGAGTTATAAGGAGAGGCCGGATAGACTAGGACTTCTTTCCCTGGAGTGTAGGAGACTAGGGGTGATCTTACAGAGTTCTATAAAATAATAAGGGGCATAGATCAGCTAGATAGTCAACATCTTTTCCCAGAGTTAGGGGAGTATAAAACGAGAGGACACAGGTTTAAGGTGAGAGGGGAGAGATGCAAAAGGGTCCAGAGGGGCATTTTTTCTCACAGAGGATGGTGAGTGTCTGGAACGAGCTGCCAGAAATAGTAATAGAGGCGGGTACAATTTTGTCTTTTAAAAAGCATTTAGGCAATTACATGGATAGGATGGGTATAGAGGAAATATGGGCCAAACACGGGCCATTGGGGCTGGCTTAGTGGTTAAAAAAAAAAGGGCGGCATTGACAAGTTGGGCGAAAGGGCCTGTTTCCATGCTGTAAACCTCTATGACTATGTTCCACAGGGGCAATTATCAGACAGAATTTAGACACTTGTTGCCACATATGGGGTGTTCATGCGAATGATCAAAGAACATGGTCAAGGGTTTAGGTTTTAAGAGGTGTAAGAAAAATAGAAACTTGAAGGAGGAGTAGGCCATTCAGTCCTTCCAACCTGCTTGTCCTTCATCTTGATCATGGCTGATCATCAAATGCAATATCCTGATCCTCTCTTCCCCATATCCCTTTGTCCCTTGAGCCCCAAAAGCTATATCTAATTTCTTCTTGAAATCGCACAACGTTTTGGTCTCAATTACTTTCTGTGGTAGTGAATTCCAAACATTCACCACCCTCTGGGTGAAGAAATTTCTCCTCGCCTCAGTCCTAAAATGTTTACCCCTTATCCTCAAACTATGACTCCAGGTTCTGGACTGCCGCACCATCGGGAACATTGGGTGTTCTGAAGGAAAAGGAAGGAGAGGTTGCAGAGTTCATGGAGAAAATTCCAGAAATCAGGACGGAGAGGGTTGTAATCCCAGCTGCAAGTGTAGAATGAAGGAAATCGGGGATGTGCAGGCTAAAACGCAGCCCCAAATGCGTTTAAATTAGTCTGTCCTCTTGACCATAAATATCAACAGCAGTGTCCTCATGACACAGTAAGAAGTCTCAAAAAACCAGGTTAAAGTCCAACAGGTTTATTTGGAATCACTCACCTGAGGGAGGAGCTGTGCTCCGGAAGTTCGTGATTCCACATAAACCTGTTGGACTTTAACCTGGTGTTGTGAGACTTCTTACTGCACCCACCCCAGTCCAACACTGACATCTACACATCATGGTCCTCTGATGACAGCTGTGTATCAGAGCATCACTAAAAATGTTAGCCCAGGTGTTGGCCTTTATGTCCAAATGCCATCCTACATACTATAAGATGTGTAAGCTTTCTTATATAGCAAGCCAAATACAGTGCATTTAATTAGCATTCTATAAGAGCTGCATGATGCTATGAACAATGAACCATTCCAGAATATCAAACATGACTACCTCTTGTGGCACGCTCAGCAATTAAAGGTACATTCAACTTCACAGATGTGTCGGCATTTACCCAAAACCTAAAAAGAGGATCTTTTCTTAGGAATTTAAAAGGTTCGACATGAATGCGTTTCTCTCAAGTATTTTACCCAGAAGATCTTTGTTTATTGCCGCTGCCTGTTTTGTGGAAGGAAAACCATTTGGTACGATGGGACTTTTTAACATTTTCTGCCAGTCTGCGTGATCTAGGAGTGTGAGGCCAGGCGCTCACAGGATCCGAGTGGAAGATTCTTCTCTGCTTTCCAGTGGTCCAGAAGGCCTTTTACAATGGCTTTCCGATGTCCTGATTTCAGGGGTTTTTTTTCGGGAAAGTGAAATGCACACTTCTGTTTCAAAGTCTAGACATTCCTTAAAAAAAAGGAGTCGGCACAGATGTATGAAAGGAATTCAATCCTGTCACTCTCTGAATTTTAATTTGCTACATATGCGATATTGCCCGAGGGCAGAATTGTTACTAATTGAATGGGGTATTATTTTCAGTCAATGCTCCAGGAACCAGTTCGTGTTGTTCAGCCAATTAGATTATACGTTCCTCTGCTGTTCAATCACTTGATTTGGGGTTATTGATTGTGTCCTTGCCCCTGTTTCTGCCCATGTATTTTTTTATTCATTCGTGGGACATGAGTGTCACCGGCTGGCCAGCATTTATTGCCCATCCCTAGTTGCCCTTGAACTGAGTGGCTTGCTAGGCCAAGGGCAGTTGAGAGTCAACCACATTGCTGTGCCTCTGGAGTCACATGTAGGTCAGACCAGGTAAGGACAGCAGATTTCCTTCCCTAAAGGACATTTGTGAACCCAAAAATCGATAATGGTTTCATGGTCATCAGTAGATTCTTAATTCCAGATTCTTTTTTATTGAATTCAAATTCCTCCACCTGCCATGGCGGGATTCGAACCCAGGTCCCCAGAATATTACTTTGTGGATTAATAGAACATAGAACATTACAGTGCAGTACAGGCCCTTCGGCCCTCGATGTTGCGCCGACCAGTAGTACCAATCTAAAGCCCCTCTAATCTACACTATTCCAATATCATCCATATGTTTATCCAATAACCACTTGAACGCTCTCAACGTTGACGAGTCCACCACTGCTGCAGGCAGGGCATTCCACGCCCTTACTACTCTCTGAGTAAAGAACCTACCTCTAACATCTGTCCTATATCTCTCACCCCTCAATTTAAAGCTATGTCCCCTCGTGCTAGCCAACACCATCCGAGGAAAAAGGCTCTCACTATCCACCTTATCTAATCCTCTGATCATCTTGTATGCCTCTATTAAGTCACCTCTTAACCTTCTTCTCTCGAACGAAAACAACCTCAAGCCCCTCAGCCTTTCCTCATATGATTTTCCCACCATACCAGGCAACATCCTGGTAAATCTCCTCTGCACCCTTTCCAACACTTCCACATCTTTCCTATAATACGGCGACCAGAACTGTACGCAATACTCCAAATGCGGCCGCACCAGAGTTTTGTACAGTTGCAGCATGACCTCCTGGCTCTGAAACTCAATCCCTCTACCAATAAAAGCTAACACACCATACGCCTTCTTAACAACCCTATCAACCTGGGTGCCAACTTTCAGGGATCTATGCACATGGACACCCAAATCCCTCTGTTCATCCACACTACCAAGTATCTTACCATTAGCCCAGTACTCTGTATTCCTGTTACTCCTTCCAAAGTGAATCACCTCTCCCTTTTCCGCATTAAACTCCATTTGCCACCTCTCAGCCCAGCTCTGCAGCTTATCTATGTCCCTCTGTAACCTGCCACTTCCCTCCGCACTGTCTACAACTCCACCGACTTTAGTGTCATCCGCAAATTTACTAATCCATCCTTCCACGCCCTCATCCAAGTCATTAATAAAAATGACAAACAGCAGTGGCCCCAAAACGGATCCTTGCGGTACACCACTAGTAACTGAACTCCAGGATGAATATTTCCCATCAACCACCACCCTTTGTTTTCTTACAGCTAGCCAATTCCTGATCCAAACCACTAAATCACCCTCAATCCCATGTGTCCGTATTTTCTGCAAAAGCTTACCATGGAGAACCTTATCAAACACTTTGCTGAAATCCATATACACCACATCAACCGCTTTACCCTCATCCACCTCTTTGGTCACCTTCTCAAAGAACTCAATAAGGTTTGTGAGGCACAACCTACCCTTCACAAAACCGTGCTGACTATCCCTAATCAAATTATCCCTTTCCAGGTGATTATAAATCCTATCTCTTATAATCCTTTCCAATACTTTGCCCACAACAGAAGTAAGGCTCACCGGTCTATAATTACCAGGGTTGTCCCTACTCCCCTTCTTGAACAAGGGGACAACATTTGCTATCCTCCAGTCTTCTGGCACTGTTCCTGTAGACAATGACAACACAAAGATCAAAGCCAAAGGATCTGCAATCTCCTCTCTAGCCTCCCAGAGAATCCTAGGATAAATCCCATCCGGCCCAGGGGACTTATCTATTTTTACCCTTTCCAGAATTGCTAACACCTCCTCCTTATGAACATCAATCCCATCCAGTCCAACAGCCTGCATCTCAGTACTCCCCTCAACAACACTGTCGCTCTCCAGTGTGAATACCGACGAAAAATATTCATTTAGTGCCTCTCCTATCTCTTCAGACTCCACGCACAACTTCCCAGTCCTGTCCTTGACTGGCCCTAATCTTACCCTAGTCATTCTTTTACTCCTGACATACCTATAGAAAGCTTTAGGGTTTTCCTTGATCCTACCTGCCAAAGACTTCTCATGTCCCCTCCTGGCTCTTCTTAACTCTTTCTTTAGGTCCTTCCTGGCTAACGTGTAACTCTCAAGTGCCCTAACTGAGCCTTCACCTCTCATCTTAACATAAGTCTCCTTCTTCCTCTTCACAAGAGATTCAACCTCCTTAGTAAACCACGGTTCCCTCACACATCTGCTTCCTCCCTGCCTGACAGGTACATATTTATCAAGGACGCGTAGTAGCTGTTCCTTGAACAAGTTCCACATTACAATGGTGCCCATCCCCTGCAGTTTCCTTCCCCAACCTATGCCAGCTAAATCTCGCCTAATCGCATCATAATTTCCTTTCCCCCAGCTATAAGTCTTGCCCTTTTGTATATACCTATCCTTTTCCATTGCTAAAGTAAACGTAATCGAATTGTGGTCACTGTCATCAAAGTGCTCACCTACCTCCAAATCTAACACCTAGCCTGGTTCATTACCCAGTACCAAATCCAATGTGGCCTCGCCTCTTGTTGGTCTATCTACATACTGCGTCAGGAAGCCTTCCTGCACACACTAGACAAAAACCGACCCCTCTAAAGTACTCGAACTATAGCTTTTCCAGTCAATATTTGTAAAGTTAAAGTCCCCCAGTACAACTACCCTGTTACTTTCGCTCCTATCCAGAATCATCTTTGCAATCTTTTCCTCTACATCTCTGGAACTTTTCGGAGGTCTATAAAAAACTCCCAATAGTCTCGTGATAACACCACCTAAAACTCCTAATAGTTTTAGGTGGTATTATCCTAATAAAACTCCTAATAAACTCCTAATAAAACTCCTAATAGTCTCCTATTAGGATAAACTCCTAATAAAACTCCTAATAGTCTCGTGATAATACCACCAAGCCATTGCTTCCCCTTGACAGGCCAAATGAAACATCAATGGGGTTTCTTCTTCTGCTCACTTCCAACCACCTCTTGTTTGCGTTCCTGGAGGGTCAATCCTTAAAAGTGACCAAACTTTCAAGTTGGAGTTTCTAGTCTCTCGGGCTGGGATTCTCTGACCTCTTTCATCCCGCCACTGCTGCCACCGAGAATGGAGAATTTGGCACTCAGCCAAGACTCCATCCACTGCAGTGGGACTGGAAAATCCCAGATATGGGTGAGTTCAGAGAATTCCAGCCTAGGGATTTCACAGGATTCACTGGCATATCACAAGTAGTGCTTTATGTTTTTATAAAAATTGTTTTTGTGAGGCTAACACAGTTTTCCTTCTGGGTAGTACATTTTTAGAGGTCATCATAGAATACGTACAATGCAGAAAGGCAATTTGGCCCATCGAGCCTGTACTGACAACAACCCCACCCAGGCCCTATCCCCCTAACCCCATGTATTTATGCTGCTAGACTCCCTGATACTAAGGGGCAATTTAGCATGGCCAATCAACCTAGCCTGCACACCTTTGGATTATGGGAGGAAACTGGAGCACCCAGAGGAAACCCACGCAAACACAGGGACGATATGCAAATTCCACACAGACAGTCATCCAAGGCTGGAACAGAACCCAGGTCCCTGGCGCTGTGAGGCAGCAGTGCTAACCACTTTGCCACTGTGGTGGGGTGGAAGGGGTGGCAAGGTTTCTGGGAGCGTATCAATATGTGCAGGGGGCATCACTATTTGCAACAGCACCCACTCAAAGTATATTGAAAATTACATGTGCAGAATACATCCTTGTCAGTAAAGCTAGTCCACTTTTAACTCTCCACTTGTCCTTGTTATGCAGTCATTTTTTAATTCATTCATGGGACATGGGCATCACTGGCTGGGCCAGTATTTATTGCCCATCCCTAGTTGCCCTTGAACTGAGTGGCTTGCTAGGTCATTTCAGAGGGCAATTGAGAGTCAACCACATTGCTGTGGCTCTGGAGTCACATGCAAGCCAGACCAGGTAAGGATGGCAGATTTCCTTCCCTGAAGGACATTAGTGAACCAGATGGGTTTTTCCAACAATCGACAATGGTTTCACAGTCATCAGTGGATTCATAATTCCAGATATCTTTTACTGAATTCAAATTCTACCATTTGCCGTGGCGGGATTCGAACCCTGGTCCCCAGAGCATTAGCTGAGTTTCTGGATTAATAGTCTGGCAATAATAGCACTAGGCCATCACCCCACCCCCCACCCGTCCCAGCTGTCTGAATTAGTTCAAATTCATTTTGGAAATGCGGCCCTTAGAAATGCAAAATCACGGCATAATTAGGTGAGAAAGGTCGTTCAGAACAATCTTGATTCATTCATCCTGAAAAACCATAAAATGTGCCTTATTGCAAATTGCATTCATTTCTGAAATGATTGCCTGGTGTTTGCCTCCAACATGTTGAAGTCCGTTTCGTACATTGGTAACTTTTGTGTGAGGAACGTTTTCCTGATATCAGTCATAAATTCATCCTTTCCTAGCTTAAACCAATGCCCCCATTGTCCCGCTCTCTGAGTATCATTGATAGCAATGTTCTATTCCTTTAATTATCTTATGTACCTCCATAAGATTGCTGTTGAAAAAACATTCCTCTCCCACGTATCCATTGTGTTAGTGGTTGTCGTTCACAGTAAGTTGAATAGAGCGTGCTAGATCTTAATAGCAGATTCATGTCACAGCAACAAATTCAAGAGAGCACTTGTTCTCTCTGTTATTAGAATTGTCAAGAAAGCTAGTCACCTCGGTTTTCTGCTCTCAAAGCAGAGGGAAAAAAATCCCTCCAATTTGGACCTCGTGAATGTTCTCCTTTTGCCAAGTGAAGGAGCAAAACATACATTGGTCTCGAAGTGTCTTGATGTTCCACCCAGTTTTCCAGCATTGAACAGGCACCAATAGGGGATTTTCACAGTAACCTCATTCCAGTGTTCATGTAAGCCAACCTGTGACACTCATAAATAAACTTAAACTGCTTGTAAAGGATTGGGTGTTGGCATTTGGAACCCACTCCTGAAACAGTCATTGGGTCTTTTACATATGCAAGTACGGGAATCAATACTCATTTGAGGTTCCTTCCTGAAACTGGACTGCCCGAAACACAGCCAGCTCTGGGCCTGCGACATTCAGCGGAGCCAAGTTCCTTGACATTCAGTAGTGTTACCATCACTGAATCCTCCACTGTCAACATCTTTGGGGTTACGATTGACCAGAAACTCAACTGGAATCACCACATTAACAAGAGCAGGTCAGAGGCTAGGAATACTGTAGCGAGTAACTCACCTCCTGACTTTCCACAGCCTATCCACTATCTAAAAGACACAAGTCAGGAGTGTGATGGAATATTCCCCACTTGCCTGGATGGGTGCAGCTCCAACAACACTCAAAAAGCTTGACACCATCCAGGACAAAGCAGCCCCGCTTGATAGGCACCACATCTACAAACATTCAATCCCCCACCACCGACGCTCAGTAGCAGCAGTGTGCACTATCTATAAGATGCACTGCAGCAATTCACCAAAGATCCTTAGACAGCACCTTCCAAACCCACGACCACTTCCATCCAGAAGGACAAGGGCAGCAGCTACGTGGGAACACCACCACCTGCAAGTTCCCCTCCAAGCCACTCACCATCCTAATTTGGAAATATAGTGCTGTTCCTTCGCAGTCGCTGGGTCAAATTCCTGGAATTCCCTCCCTAACGGCATTGTGGGTCAACCCACAGCACATGGACTGCAGCGATTCAAGAAGACAGCTCACCACCACCTTCTCAGGGCAACTGGAGATGGGCAATAAATGCTGGCCAGCAAGTGACACCCATATCACACAAATAAATAAAAAAACCTTTACATGCTGCCTTAGTAGTGGTTCCCAAGGGTCTACTGGAGCACATCATCATATGAGTAAGTATTTTTTGATGATACCTGCCTGAGAATAGAGCTGATAGGAGCAGAGGCACACACCTGCCAGCTCCATAACTGTCCAAAAGAGCATGACTGACCCTACCCCAGTGCTGCCCCACAATCATCCCCTTCCCCTTCAACCATGCCCAGGGCAACTTTTCTTTCTGCTGCCCTCTGATCGCAATCCTCACCCTCCCGATCACTCCCTGATTCCCTAGCTCTGGATTCTGGGAAGTTAAACCGATGGACTGCTCGAGAGGCAGCTGCCTAAACTTTGTTGTTGTGAAATTATCACGGAGCCCCAGGGTGCCAAGCTGGCAGCTGCAGCGCGTGGACAAAATGCTAATAAGGCCCAAGTACATGGGTCTAGGTTCCTGGTTCTTGGCATGTGCTCCACGTGTGGGCATCTATTTTAGGCAGTATCGAGCGGCACGGTGGCACAGTGGTTAGCACTGCTGCCTCACAGCGCCAGGGGCCCGGATTTGATTTCTGGCTTGGGTTACAGTCTGTGTGGAGTCTGCACGTTCTCCCTGTGTCTGCGTGGGGGTGCTCCGATTTCCTTCTATAGTCCAAAGATGTGCAGGTTAGGTTGATTGGTCATGGTAAATTGACCTTTAGTGTCAGGGGGACTAGCAGGGTAAATATGTGGGGCTACGGGGGCTGGGTGGGGTTGTGGTCGGTGCAGACTCGATGGGCTGAATGGCCTCCTTCTGCACTGATTCTATGCTTCTATTAGGCTGAAGCAAACCTCTGCCCCATTATTCATCATAAATCAGCTCAAGTCGTTGGACTCCTTAGCTGGGAAATCAAAGGCCTGAAATTGAAATGTGGAAGAGTCGCCTTTAAGAACTTAATGCTTCAGTTTGAAATTGATTTGCCCACACTGACCTTATTTATTATAACTGCAGGCAAAGGGAATTCAGCAAATGCACTGAAATTGTGGATGTTATCATCTTTTTATTTCAAAGCCAAATTAACTTATTTAATCTTCAACAGTTTATCTATTCATTCATGGGACATGGGCTTCTCTGTCAAGGCAGAATTGATTAGCTATCCCTAATTGTCTTTGAGACGATGATGGTGAGCAGCCATCTTTAAATGCTCAAGTCCGTGTATTCAGGGACAGGAAATTCAGAGGGGATTTGAGAAAAATATCTTTCACTCAGAGGGTGGTGAGGATCTGGAATGCCCTGCCCAGGAAGATAGTGGAGGCCGGAAACCTTACAACCTTTAAAAAGTATCTGTATGAGCACTTGAAATATCATAACATTCAAGGATACGGGACAAGTGCTGGAAAATGGGGTTAACGCCACTTTCTTGTTAGTTATTGTCAGTGCAGACTCGATGGGCCGAAAGGCCTTTTCTGCACTGTATGGCTCTACGGGCAGGATTTTCTGGCCACGCTCACCCCAAAGCTGGAAATTCCCACTTGAGGTCAAAGGACATTTGCATGGTCTGCCCCTGCCCGCTAAGATTCCCTGGTGGACAGGATGGGAAAATTCCACCCTATGACTCCATGATTCTGTGTAGGTAGTTCCAGGGCTTTGACCCAGTGAGGATGAAGAGTCAGTGATATATTTCGAAGTCAGGAAGGTGTGTGATATGGAGGGGACATTGCTGATGCTCCCAGGCACCTCCTGCTCTTATTCTTCCTGACGGTGATGATTGCGGATTTAGGAGGTGCTGCTAAAGAAAACTTGGTGAGTTGCTGCAGTGCATCTTATAGATGGTACATGCCGCTGCCACTGTGCGCCAGTGGTCAAGCAAGTGGATGTTTGGGTGCCAATCAAGTGGGCTGCTTTGTACTGAATGGTGTCGAGCTTCTTGAGTGCTGTTGGATTCGCACAACTCCAGGCAAGTGGAGAATATTCCATCACTCTTGACTTGTGCTTTGTAGATGGCGGACAGACTTTGGAGAGTTAGGAGGTGAGTCGTTCACTGCAGAATTCCCAGTCTCTAACCTGCTCTTGCAGCCACAGTATTTACATGTCCGCTCCACTTAGCATGGTTCGCAATATTACTCAGCTAAGTACAGTATTCAATGTCAGAGCTGCCCAATGATTTAAAGAATAAATGTATTTCCAGATTTGCAGCTGTGTCAGAAGCTTTGATCTTTGGATTGTTGAATAGCACTGGTATCACTGGGCTGGCAGTGGGGATGGTACATTGCTAGAAGTAAGATGAGCAAAGGGCAGCCGGCGTTTCTGCTACTGGCCACTAACCAATGACGTCTCTTTCAAGGTCTGTGGCTATGGATCAGGAGGTAGATAACTTTCTCTTCTCAGAGCAGGAGAAAGGAAAGGTCAGCCTGGCACGGGCAGAAGCTGCAAACATCAGTCTAGAACTTCCGATCAGCGGTGGAAAGCTCTGGGCCGCCAGAAATAAAATAATTTTTTACACATTAACCTGCCTTGAAAAATACCACCTAAACTTCCGATGGGAGCAGCAGCCTTCAGCCTTCAGCAGAACCATCTCCACAGGCCCCAGCGCGATGCAGGCGGATCCTAACCATGTCACCTTATGATGCAGCCAGACTGGGAATGCCCATTGAGGTTCAGCTTGGAAATAGCAGTATTGCATTGAAAACAAAGAAGGATTTCCCTGCTTTTAAGAAAGGCATGTTGAAGCCTTTTTAAATCTTTTTTCTTGCTATTTATTTTAAGTAATTAATCCTATTGTTAGTGGCTCATTTAAAATGTAATTTATTTTATGATTGAAGATGAGTATTATTTAATGCATAAATGCGCATAGGTTTTGTTGTTTGTTCTAAATTTCATAGAATCATAGAATCCGACAGTGCAGAAGGGGACCATTTGGCTAATCGAGTCTGCACCGACCACAATCCCACTCAGGCCCTAACCCCATAACCCCATGCATTTACCCTAGCTAGTCCCCATGACACGACGGGGCAATTTAGCATGGCCAATCCAACGAACCTGCACATTTCTGGACTGTGGGAGGAAACTGGAGCACCCAGGGGAAACCCATGCAAACACGGGGAGAATGTGCAAACTCCACACAGACGGTGACCCAAGCCGGGAAACAAACCCGGTCCCTGATGCTGTGAGGCAGCAGTGCTAACCACTGTGCCACCGTGCTGCCCATTTGTGAAACTGCTATTTGAAACTGCATTATATTATGATATGACCTTACATGTGGCATGCTTATATGTGTTCATAAGTTTTAATTTAGAATTTGGAAACTGAAAATTTAATTGGGAAGTTGAGAGGTCAGACCTTCTTGGACCATGATTTGATACCTGCATGAGGATGAGCAAAGGAGAGTTCACACTTTGGGCTGTGGAAAATCTAGAAGTGTTTATCATTAGTATTCTTCTGCCTTGCTAACTTCATTCATAATTCTCAGATTTAACTATTCTGTATGTTTCAATAGGGCATTTGTATAATTTCATGTTGGTTTTGTTTCAATAAAGCATCAGTAGAACTTTGTGGTTTAATGGAAAACATTTATGAACAAAAACGTTATAAATACAAAACTTTGAAACCATTTAACTAAACATTTAGCAGCTGCACTGTGACATTCTGCTTAATTACCTCATCTTTTCAAATTGCTCACAAAATGTATTTTTTCTCTAACACAACGATCAGTAGGATATTTTTATACATTAACACAACAGTTCCGTTGTCTGTAAACAAATAGGTGAGGGAGGGATAACCGAGTATTCCGATCTCAGAATTTCTCCAGAAAGTTTGTGTATACGATCATCTCCGCAGAATTACGGGCAACGTCAATCTCACATATTGCAATGCCAGTATCAAGTTTAACATCTCTTTTTTCAATGGTGGAACACTTCTCTTGGTGACGATTTAAATCCTTAAGAAATATACTGATTTTCACCAGACATTGGGTGGCACAATGGTTAGCACTGCTGCCTCACAGCGCCAGGGACCCGGGTTGGATTCCCGGCTTGGGTCACTGTCTGTGTAGAATCTGCACATTCTCCCCGTGTCTGCATGGGTTTCCTCCAGGTGCTCTGGTTTCCTCCCACAATCCTAATGACGTGCTGGATAGGTGGATTGGCCATGCTAAATTGCCCCTCAGTGTACCCGAACCGGAGTGTGGTGACTGGGGGATTTTCACAATAACTTCATTGCAGTGTTAATGTAAGTCCACTAGTAACACTGAATGAACTTTTTTTTATTACTACATCATTCTCCTGGCCACATTCTATCCTCCATAAAATATGTCAATCAAAAGTCTGCTGCCCTGTGTCCTTACCTGCACAAAATCTTGTTTATTCGTTTGCCCTGTAATCGCTAATCTAAACTGGCTCCCAGCTAGGGCGATGGCATGATCTTAAAATTCTCATCCTTGTTTACGAATTTCTTTATAGCCGCACGCCCCCTCGCCCCCTTATCTCTGTAATCTGCCACAGACCCGATAAGATATCTGTGCTCATCTAATTCCAGCTCCTTGTGCATCCCCAATTTTAATTGCACCACCATTGCTGGCCACACCTTTAGCCACCGAGACTGTAACGTCAAGAATTCTCTCCCCAATCCCCTCTGCCTCTCCACATCTCTCTCTCTTTTCAAGAATCTCTCTCAAAACCGAGCTCTTTGACCAAGCTTTTATTCCAAAATACTTTATCTGTGGTTTGATGCCAAATGTTGCTTATAGCAGCCCTGTGAGGTGCCTTGGACATTTTGTTTTATCAAAGGTGCTATATAAATACAGATGGCTGCTGTTCCATCTATAAGTATACCAATGGGAAGAGGATAACCATGGAAAGCGTAGGTCCCATTCGAGACCATGGAGGCAATCTATGGATGGAGCCAGAGGACATTGGTAGAATGAATATTTCACATCTGTTTTTGCTCCAGAGAATGACGATGAAGGTATGGAACTCGGGGAGAGAGACTGTGAGGTTCTTGAGCAAATTTACTTAGGGAAGGACAAGGTATTGGAGGTATTGGCAAGCATAAAATTGGATAAATCTCCAGGTCCGGATGAACTGTGCCCTAGGCTGCTCTGGGAGGCAAGGGAGGAGATTGCACGGGCTCTGACTCAAATTTCCAATTGCCACTTGCCTTTATCAATCGAGGCATAGATTACAAAAGCAGGGAAGTTATGTTGGAGTTGTACAGGACTTTGGTGAGGCCACAGCTGGAGTACTGTGTGCAGTTCTGATCGCCACATTATCGGAAGGATGTGATTACACAGGAGGGGGTGCAGAGGAGATTCACCAGGATGCTACCTGGGATGGAACATTTAAGTTATGAAGAGAGGTTGGATAGACTTGGGTTGTTTTCATTGGTGCAGAGAAGACTGAGGGGTAACCTGATCGAGGTGTACAATATTATGAGGGGCATGGACAGAGTGGATAAGGAGCAGCTGTTCTCCTTAGTTGAAGGTCAGTCACGAGGGGACACAAGTTCAAGGTGAGGGACAGGAAGTTGAGGGGGGATTTGAGGAAAAGAGTTTTTACCCAGAGGGTGGCAAGGGTCTGGAATGCACTGCCTGGGAGAGTGGTGGAGGCGGGTTGCCTCTCATCCTTTAAAAAGTACCTGGCACATCATAACATTCAAGGCCATGAGCTAAGTGCTGGCAGTTGGTATTGGGTAGGTAGGTCAGATGTTTCTCATGTGTCAGTGCAGATGCGATGGGCTGAAGGGTCTCTTCTGCTCTGCCTGATTTTGATTGTGTGGAGCACTCATTACATATGAGCACCTTCTTGTCAGTTGGTCTGAGGTTTTGGCCAATACCTGGCATTCCAGCTGCAATGGAAGATTTCCCCTCGTTCTTTTTAAACTTCCTAATTCATAGGATGCTGGCTAGGCCAGCATTTATTGTCCATCTCTAATTGCCCTTGAGAAGGCGGTGGGGAGCTGCCTTCTTTAACCGCTGCAGTCCAATGAAATGTAGGTACACCCACAGTGCTGTTAGGGAGGGAGTTCCAGGATTTTGACCCAGTGACAGTGAAGGAACGGTGCTACATTTCCGAGTCACGTGGTGAATGGAGGGGAACTGCAGCTGGTGGTGTTGCTATGTATCTGTTGCTCTTGTCCTTCTAGATTGTAGAAATCGCAGGTTTTGAAGGTGCTATGAAAGGAGCCTTGGTGAGTTGCTGCAGTGCACCTTGAAGATGATATTTGTAAGTGTGTAAGAATAAAGGATTGCTTGTATTCAAAGAGCTTTCTTGTTGAAAACTTCAATCATTGCCTGTGGAGGGAGCTTTTCAAACTGATACAGTATGGATACAAGACACAATAATAAGCAAATAACAGGTCAATGAAATAAACGTTCCCCATTGAATGGAATGGAATGGGATGGAATGCACTGCATGGAAGTGTAGTGGAGGCAGCTTCAATCACGGCATTCAAGAGGACATCAGATGATTACTTTTAATAGAAACAATATTACAGTACAGGGGAGGTGATGGCCTGGTGGTATTATCACTAGATTATTAATCCAGAAACTCAGCTAATGTTCTGGGGACCCGGGTTCGAATCCCACCACGGCAGATGATGGAATTTGAATTCGATAAAAAATAACTGGAATTAAGAATCTACTAATGACCGTGTCGATTGTCGGAAAAAGCCATCTGGTTCCTTAAGGGAAGAAAATCTGTCATCCTTACCCAGTCTGGTCTGCATGTGACTCCAGAGCCACAGCAATGTGGTTGATTCTCCAACTAGCAATGGACAATAAACGCTGGTCAGCCAGCGATGCCCATGTCCCACGAATGAAGAAAACAAATGCAGGATATGGAGAAAAGCTCATTTGGAGAGACAGTACAGACATGATGGGCCAAATGGCCTCCTTCCGTGCCGTAACAATTCTGTGATTGAGCAAATTCTAAACATAAATATTTGGAATAAACTAATGGAATAAATTTTAAGGAAAGGGCACTGCAGCACATAATATAGATGGTTCCGAATGCAATTAGATATGTATCTGGAAAGGCTTGACTGAGGGTTCTAAAAGCAGCTAAGTATTTGCAAGTCTATCAGAATAAAGAGGTGGTCTTGTTCGCCCTGATGGATTTCCCTCAATCTTAAACCTTCTTTGGACACATTCATGAATTGCAGGGAAATCAGTCCTGGCGCTTGCGTCAATCCAAAATACCAAATTACACACACTATTTTCAACAAGTGCCCGGAGTCGAACCATGGTCCTTATCTCACATCCAGCATGTTTACACATGTTAAGTAAGTCAACTTGAAGTCATGTTGACCTAACTTTAATGCAACCAGTCTAATATAAACACACATTGCAGCAAAAAAATTATCTGGGAAGATAAGGTGCTACGACATGCCAGTCCATTTTTTAAATTAACTTATCCAATGCATGTAAATGGGTTAATTTGTCTTTCACTATTGCTCCTGTCTCTCAAAGCACGCTTGCAAATTAAGTTGACAAAGTTGCATTTCCATGACAAAAGCACTCCCGTGTAGACTTCAGCTTATGTCTGAAGCAAAGCATTAGAACGATAGATCAACTTCAGTTGGCTTATCCAGCAACCTGTGTGTACGATTTCCTTCAATAGGATAAAGGAGTTCCAATTAATTGGACGATAAATATCCACACAGTCCCTGTTTCTTAAATCTCTTCTGTTTTATAAATTACCATTTTAGATGATGGCAACAAACAGTAACACATCAACATGGACCCAGGTTCAATTCCCAGCTTGGGTCACTGTCTGTGCGGAGTCTGCACTTTCTCCCCCATGTCTGCGTGGGTTTCCTCCGGGTGCTCTGGTTTCCTCCCACAGTCCGAAAGACGTGCTGAATAGGTACATTGGCCGTGCTAAATTCTCCCTCAGTGTACCCGAACAGGTGCCGGAGTGTGGTGGCTAGGGGATTTTCACAGTAACTTCATTGCAGTGTTAATGTCAGCCTACTTGTGATGCTAATAAATAAATAAAAAATGTTGTTAACCAGTTTAACTGCAATAATTCAGAGCAACATTTGATATAATAGAAAAACCCAACTGGTCTGGCAGCATCCATGGAGAGAAAAACAGAGTTGACGTTACAGGACTAATATGACTCTTCTTCAGAATATTTGACGCAGACTGACAAGAGTGTCAATGTTGGTCGGAAAGTCATTTTACGAACACGGTTGTTTAGCCCGAATGATGTACTTATCCAAATTCATTTTGTTCATCTACAAATCTCCAAAAATGGAAATTATGTCAGGTTTTGATGAAGTAAACAGGTGTTTCCACTTGAAGGGAACAGCAAAGCCAGAGGTCATCAATATAAAATCGATGCCAGGAAATTGTACAGGGGAAGTGAGTGGTGGAACCTGCTACCACAGGGAGTGGTTGAAGTGAATAATATATATGCAAAAGCTCAATAACCATATGAGGGACAAGAGGTTATGCTGATTGAGTGAGATGAACCAAGATGGGAAGAGGATCAAGTGAAGTTTAAATGCCAGCATTAAGCGCTGGCCCGTCTCTGTTCTACATAACTCAACATAAAATCATGATTGAGGTAAAACTAGTCAAGTTAGAAATGCCTCAATCTCCTCTGGTCACGCGGGTCTCACAGACCTTATTCTGCAATCATTGGGATTTATGAGCTAATACACATAAAGCCAGAATACAAAAGTACAATACATCCGATGCCTCTGAAATAAAAACAAATGGTTGCGGGCTTTGATGTTCAGCCTTTTAATTGATCAGAACTTTACCCTTCAAGTAACCAGACCAAATCATGGAGTTCTCTTAAACAGCTGTCTTAATGCCAGCTAAACTAAGGAAAGTCACAAGTGCCGGTAACGAACCTGGTTCAGGAATACACAAACAGTTATAGTTTCAAATTCAATTACAAGTAAGTAGCATATACCAATCAAGGGATAGGAGTTATCTCTGGATTAAGCTCAGCATTGGTTGAAGTGAGAGTGATGTGTCAAATAGTCTGGGTTTTCATTTTTTCTTGTAAAAATATGTTCCATGATCACGTACGATTATGCGCTTGTGGCGCAGTGGTAGCATCCTGACCTCTGGACCAGAAGACCCAGATTCGAGTCCAACGCCAGGACTTGTTGGCCTCAGGAGAGTTCAACACGATACAATGGGCTGATCATCAGCTGGGAAATCCTACCACCACTGGTCCTCAGAATTCCCTCAAGGGTAAATAAAAACGTGTGGGTGTGAAGGTACACTTCCAAAACAAAAGGTCTTGTACTGGTTAGAGATATGTGACTGATTCTCCAAATCAAGTTCCCTTTAAGCGTGACTGCCCACAGAGAGAACAGGCTCAGTGAATTTGTCTTGTAGCTTGTTAATTTTTTATTGCACAAATCTACATCCTTTGAGGAATTAAAGGAATTATTTATTTATTATTCCCAAGTCAGCTGATATTAACACTGCAATGACGTTACTGTAAAAATCCCCTAGTCGCCACATTCTGGTGCCTGTTCGGGTACACTGAGGGAGAATTTAGCATGGCCAATCCACCTGACCAGCACATTTTTTGGATTGTGGGAGGAAACCGGAGCACCCGGAGGAAACCCACGCAGACACGGGAAGAATGTGCAAACTCCGCACAGACAGTGACCCAAACCGGGAATTGAATCCAGGTCCCTGGTGATGTGAGGCAGTAGTGCTAACCACTGTGCCACTGTGAGGAGTATGATCTGGCCTGGTGGAACCGTAAACACTCAGGAGAAGGACAAATATCTATAAGTTTTCAGGGTGCAGCAGAATCTTACCCTATCAACTACTGTCCATTACTGTCGCTCAGCTATTTTTTACTCTACATGTTAAGTAATATTTTAGCAGGCTACCGGATCAGTGAACAGAGACTATGTACATGGAAAGGCACTGATTGAGAAAACATCTTTGGACCTACATCCATGAACAACTTAACGTATTATGGACTAAATCCAATGTATTTACTCTTGGAAAGATGATTATGTAAGTGTTTATCTGACTCTCAAAAACATTTGACAAAACTCCTCAATTTTTATTTAACCTTCCAACTAATATTATTCAAACCTGACTTGTTGCTTTCTACGGATAGAATTTCCATGTTGCCTTGCTGCATTATATTATGAACAAAGGAAGATAGGTGCAGGATTAGGCCTTTTAACCCTCGAGCCTGCTCTACCATTCAACTAGTTTGTAGCTGATCTAACTCAATGCCATTTTTCGCACTATCACCATATCCCTTGATGACATTGGATTTAGAAATATACTGATCACCGCTTTGAATATACCCCATAGTTCTCTGGGGTAGTGAATTCCCAAGATTCACCACCCACTGAGTGAAGACATTTCTTCTCATCTCGGTCTTAACTGATCGACCTCTTATTCTGAGACTGTGCCGTCCGGTTCTAGACACTCCCCCACTCTCCACACCAGCCCCCCCAAACCCCACACCTCCACCAACCAGAGAAAACATTCTCCCTGCATCTACCCGATAAAATTTTTGTATACTTCAATGAGGTCACCTTTCATTTTTCTAAACTTTAGCAAACACAGGCCCACAAATCATAGATTAGAATCATAGAATTATACTGTGCAGAAAAGGCCCTTCAGCCCATTTAGTCTGCACCGATGTGTGAGAAATACCTGACCTCTCACTTAATCCCATTTCCAGCACTGGAATGTGCCAAGTGCTCATCCAGGTACTTTTGAAAGGATGTGAGGCAACTTACCTCTGCTATCCTCCCAGGCAGCACATTCCAGATCACCACCAACCTCTGGGTAAAAAGGTTTTTCCTCACATCGCCCCTAAACCTCCTGCCCCTCACCTTGAACCGATGTCCCCTAGTGACTGACCCTTCAACTAAGGGGAATAGCAGCTCCTCAGCCACTCTGTCCATGTCCCTCATAATCTTGTACACCTTGATCAGGTCGCCCCCCCCCCCAGTCTTCCCTGCTCCAGTGAAAACAACCCAAACCTATCCAACCTCTCTTCATAACTTAAATGTACCATCTCAGCCAGCATCCTGCTGAATCTCCTCTGCACCTCCTCCAGTGCAAGAACATCCTTCCAGCAGAACTGCACACAGAACTCCAGCTGTGGCCTCACCAAAGTTCTATCCAACATTATCTCACTGCTTTCATAATCTATGCGTCGATTGATAAAGGCAAGTGTCCCAAATCCCTTTATCACCACCCTACTAACATGCCCTTCTGCCTTCAGAGATCTATGGACAAACTTGCCAAGGTCCCTTTGTTCCGTAGAACTTCCTAGTGTCATGCCATTCATTAAATACTTCCATGTCAAATTACTCCTTCCAACGTGGCATACTTTTCAGGGTTAAATTCCATCTGCCACTTATCTGCCCATTTGCCTATCCCGTCTATTTTGTCATGTAGCCCAAGACACTCCACCTCACTGTTAACTATCCAGCCAATCTTTGTGTCATCCACAAATTTACTAATCCCACCCTCACATAGTCATCAATGTCATTTATATAAATGGCGAATAATAGGGGGCCCAACACAGATCCCTGTTGTACGCCACTGGACATTGGCTTTCACTTACTAAAGCAGCCTTCTGTCATCACCTTTTGTCTCCCACAGCTGAGCCAATTTTGAATCCATTTTAATTATATTATCCTGTATCTCATTTGCATTTGCCTTCTTTATAAGTTTCCCATGTGGGACCTTGTCAAAGGCACTGCTGAAATCCATATAGACTACATCAACTGCAGTATCCTCATCTACGCACCTGGTCACATCCTCAAAGAATGCAATCAAATTTGTTAGGCATGACCTCCCTATGATGAAGCCATGCTGACTATCTCTGATCAAGCCTTGCCTCTCCAAATGGTGACAGATGGTTTCCTTCAGAGTTTTCTGTAAAAAACAGTGAAAGTTGGTTGCAGAGAAAGAGTTTAATCTGAGTCCATTGGAAAAGTTATCGAACCAGCGAGTCTGCTAAACAACCGAGGTACTAAACAGCAATACCTTGAAAGTGGGAGAAGGAGTCTACCCAACTTGTTTCAACATCAAGTTCACCTGAGAATCAACCTCTTTGAAATTCAACTACCAGAAGTCTTGCAGCTTACTGAGAATATTCTGCTTCCAAGACCTTCACTTTAACAAAAACGGATCAGCTCATCTAAGAAACTACAAGCCTGCCATGAAAGAGAGACTGAGACAATTGTACTTTATAATCATATTGTTTCTTTCTTCGTCCATAATTTTTGGTGTGAATGAGAGTGTATGTAACTGAGATATTGTATTTTAAACCTCCAGGACAAGGGTGAGATAATAAATAATCTTCTTTATTTTAAAGCTCACAAAATTCTTGCTGCTGGAATTATTTCCATTGTGACAATCACACTGAGGGTAGGTAATAAAATACGTACACCTTACATGCAAAACATTGAACACGCATGGTAGGGAAACACAAATTTTGTCTGTAACAAATGCCTATGCACAGGCATTAGAGTAGACATCAAGATCTATCATATTCATAAGGTATTGGACAATCTTTGTACATACATGCCCTGACAGTTTGCAAGTTCATTCATAAGCAGGCGATTAACCTATTCTTTTTTGATGCAGAATTAACCGATTTTGCTTAAAAGCTACTCCTAGGAAAAATAAAATTATTTAAAATCCTAATTGTGTTTCAAGCCTTCATATCTCAGGTTAACTTAATACTCAGATTTTCAGGCGTCAGTGCCTGAGTTAATAATCTTGAATTTTGACAATATCTGCTTCTTTGTGCATTTTTAAAAACCTGGAGCATGTTCCCTCATGCACATATTTTTTCTCAGCAAAAACCAATTCAGTTCTGTGAATCCTCCTTGTAATTTAGGGACTTCCCTTCCACTGGTCATGCAGGTTAATACATTCTCCTGAAATTCCTTTGTGAGTTATTTTTATATAAAAATCTTGCGAATTTTATGAATAAAGCTAGAATAATGGATACATTAACAGCATATAGAAGACTTGGACGCAAATATGTTGTTCGTTGTGGTACCTGAGTGCTGAAAGCGACTGAGTCCCAGACTTCCTCACTCACAGACCGCAAACAGTAAGGATAGGCAACACCTCCTCCACGATCATCCTCTACACCGGTGCCCCTCAAGGCTGTGTCCTCAGCCCCTTACTATACTAGCCATACACCAATAGCCGTGCGGCCAAATTCCCCTCCAACTCGATTTTCAAGTTTGCTGATGACACACCTTGGTGGGTCGGATCTCAAACAATAACGAGACAGAGTGCAGGAGAGAGATGGAGAATCTGATGAACTGGTGCGGCGACAATAATCTCTCCCTCAATGTCAACAAAACGAAGGAGATAGTCATCGACTTCAGGAAGCGCAGTCAAAGTCGAAGTCAAAGTCAAAGTTCAAAGTCAAAGTTTATTTATTAGTCACAAGTAAGGCTTACATTAACACTGCAATGAAGTTACTGTGAAATTCCCCTAGTCGCCACAGTCCGGTGCCTGTTCGGAGGACATGCCACTGTCTACATCAACGGGGATGAAAGGGAAATGGTCAAGAGCTTCAAGCTTCTAGGTGTCCAGATCACCAAAAACGTGTCCTGGTTCCTCCATGCCAATACTATAGTTAAGAAAGCTCACCAATGCCTCTAATTTCTCAGGCGTCTAAGAACATTTGGCATGTTAGCTACAACTCTCAACAACTTTTACAGTTGCACCATAGAAAGGTTGTATCACAGCTTGGGATGGCTATTGCTGTGACCAAGACCGCAAGAAACTACAAAGGGTCATGAATGTAGCCCAGTCCATCACGCAAACCAGCCTCCCAACCATTGACTCTGTCTACACTTCCCGCTGCCTCGGGAAAAGCAGCCAGCATAATTAAGGACCCCATGCATCCCAGACATTCTCTCTTCCTCCTTCTTCTGTCGAGAAAAAGATACAAAAGTCTGAGGTGATGCACCAACCGACTCAAGAACAGCCTCTTCCCTGCTGCCATCAGATTTTTGAATAGACCTACTTCGCACTAAATTGATCTTTCTCTGCACCCTAGCTATGACTGTAACACTACATTGTGCACTCTCTCCTTTCTTTCTCAATGAAAGGTATGCTTTGTCTGTATTGCGTGCAGGAAACAATACTTTTCACTGTATACCAATACATGTGACAATAATAAATCAAATCAGATCAAATCAAATCATCATTTACAACTCCCATCATCAATTTGTTTTTGATGAAGGGATTAGAATCCATAGAATCCCTGCAGTGCAGGAAGAGGCCATTCAGCCCATCGAGTCTCCACCAACTCTCCAACAGAGCATCTTACACAGGTCCAACTTCCTGCCCTATCCCCATAACTGTATAATCCACCTAACCTACACATCTTAGTACGCTAAGGGGCAATTTAGCATGGATGATCCACCTAAACTGCACATCTTTGGAGTGTGGGAGGAAACTGGAGCACCCGGAAGAAACCCACGCAATATTTTAATTGCCGGTTCAGTTGCACAAAAAATAATTAGTTTCAATTTAACGTTAAAATTTGCAATTTAAAATATCTTGCGATGCATTCAAAAACATCTTTACGGTTCAGGGGAAAGATTCCTGTGAAATTTTATGGATAATTATTGTCCACCTTTATCTGCTTATCATCATCTCCTGAGATGTTGCCAAGGCAGTTGTCAATTCAACTGACTGCTTTTCCATTAATTTCACGGCCGTCAATTCTTTTTAGAATCATAATGAGTGGAGTTTCTCAAATGTTCTTCTGTAGCTCCAAGTGACTTGTGTCCACTTTTCTAGCAGGGTTTTGCGAGGAATACCAAATTGAGTGCATTCTCAGTAAGTAGCATGGTTAAAAAGACATATCCAGTTGATCAGACTCAATACTAGTCCAGTAAATTACTGTCGAAAATGGAAGCATTCGCCATGTCAATGATCTTTCATTTCTACTTTATTAAAAGCAACTCACTCACTGCCACCTTCTCAAGGAACACTGGGGATGGGCAATAAGTCCTGACCTGGCCAGCAACAGCCCCATGCGGCAAACTAATATCAAAAAAGACAATCTTTGTGAGTCACCCTCTTTTGCATGTTAACTGACGTCAATCAAACAATCATGCCTTTGAGGCAGCTTGAGAAATGATTAAGTGGCCCAAAAGGCAGGCATTTGCTTTTCAGGGAGACACTTTTAGGGTGGGATCCCCTTTCGAACCATAGAATCGTATAATCCTACAGTGCAGAAGGAGGCCATTCATCCCATCAAGTCTGCACCGAACACAATCCCACCCAGACCCATAACCCTATGCATTTACCCTAGCTAGTCTCCCTGACACTAAGGGGCAATTTATTTTGGCCAATCCACCTAACCCGCACATCTTTGAACTGTGGGAGGAAACCGGAGCACCCGGAGGAAACCCACGCAGACATGGGGAGAACGTGCAAACTCCACACAGACAATGACACAAGCCAGGAATCGAACCCGGGTCCCTGGCACTGTGAGGCAGCTGGGCTAACCACTGTGCCATCGTGCCGCCCATCATTCCCCTGACTGCACCTCCCCCCCCACCATAAGCTTTCAACTTCTCAATCTACCCAACCCAAAATGACTGCACCTCCCAACCCAGCCTGACTAGCCCCCATCACCTGACCACCACACCACCAGGCCCCCTGCCGATCTGGCAGCTGGTGTTATAAAAATTGATTCTCATGATTCTCTTTTCTCTTTGCTGTTGTCTCCATGGATTCTGGAGCTGAGGGAGTTCTTCTCCATCAAGGATCAGAAGTTAGGCCAAGGAAATCATATTCTGGTAAGTGGGTAGCTTGCTGTCAGATCAGCAAATCTTTCAACGGTTCCAATGCTGTTTGGAAAATTTGGGCCTATATTTTTGCACTCAAGTTCCGAATGGGACTTGAACTCTGATCTCTCTGACACGGGTGGAAAGGTCATCTACTGAGCCATGATCGTAACTGAAGTTGGGAATACCGATCGCAGTGGGGATAAACAACAACTGACTTTTTCGCTTTTGGCTCCTCCATTAGATTGAGTTGCAACAAAACTGAGCAAAGAAAAGCAACTAAAGAAAAGAGGGGGCAAAAGTAAAAGACAGTCACATAGGAAAACAAATCTTAGTGCTCACATTGGAGGTCTGGAGGTGATTTTTTTACTCTTTCATAAGATGAGACATGACTGGTTAGGATACCATTTATTGGCCATCCCTAACGTCCCTTGAGAAGGTGGTGGTGAGCCGCCTTCTTGAATCACTGCAGTCCATATGGTATAGGTACACCCACAGTGCTGTTAGGGAAGGTCGAGGAATATTTACTCAGTGACAGTGAACGAACAGTGATATGTTTCCAAGCCAGAATGGTGAGTGGCTCGGAGGGGAACCTGCAGGTGGTGGTGTTCTCAGGCATCTGCTATCCTTCTAGATGGTGGAGTCATGGGTTTGGAAGGTGCTGTCAGAGGAGTCTTGATGAGTTCCTGCAGTGCATCTTGTAAATGGTACTCACCGCTGACACTGTTCATCAATGGTGGAGGGAGGGAATGTTTAAGATGGTGGACCGGGGGACCAATTCATTAGGCTGCTTTGTCCTGAATGGCGATTCGATCACACACTTGATATGAGTGAGCTTTGTCGATGATGGACATGCTTTGGGAAGTCAGGGGGTGAGTTCCCCACTGCAGAATTCCCAGCCTCTGTCCACATTTGTAGCTATAGTATCTATGAGGCTGGCCCAGTTTAGGTTCTGGTCAGTGGTAACCCCCAGGATATTGATAATTGGGAATTCAGTGGTGGTAGAGACATTGAATGCCAAAGTGAGATGGTTAGATTCTCTCTTGTTGGAGATGGCCATTGCCTAGTCATTAGGTGAGGAAAATGTTACTTGCCACTTTTCAAGACCAGCCTGAATGCTATCCTCGCTGCAGATTTGGACAGTGAAATTAGCAGAGAGAAAAGTAGGAAATACAGTGATTGTTTAATCGGTGTGGGATTGGGGGGATAGAGAATCTGGTGAACTGATGCGACAACAATAATCCGTCCCTCAATGTCAACAAAACGAAAGAGATTGTCATCGACTTCAGGAAGTGTAAAGGAGAACATGCCCCTGTCTGCATCAATGGGGACGAAGTAGAAAGGATTGAGAGCTTCAAGTTTTTAGGTGTCCAGATCCTGTCCTGTCTTGGTCCCCCCATGCCGACGCTATAGTTAAAAAAGTTCATCAATGCCTCTACTTTCTCAGAAGACTAAGGAAATTTGGCATGTCAGCTACAACTCTCACCAACTTTTACAGATGCACCACAGAAAGCATTCTTTCTGGTGGTATCACAGCTTGGTATGGTTCCTGCTCTGCCCAAGACCGCAAGAAACTACAAAAGGTCGTGAATGTAGCCCAGTCCATCACGCAAACCAGCCTCCCATCCATTGACTGTCTACAGTTCCCACTGCCTTGGCAAAGCAGGCAGCATAATTAAAGACCCTACGCACCCCAGACATTCTCTCTTCCACCTTCTTCCGTGGGGAAATAGCTACAAAAGTCTGAGGTCACGTACCAACCGACTCAAGAACAGCTTCTTCCCTGCTGCCATCAGACTTTTGAATGGACCTACCTTGCATTAAGTTGAGCTTTCTTTCCACCCTCGCTATGACTGTAACACTACATTCTGCACTTTCTCGTTTCCTTCTCTATGAACGGTATGCTTTGTCTGTAAAGCACACAAGAAACAATACTTTTCACTTTATGTTAATACATGTGACAATAATAAATCAAATCAAAATCAAATCATTCCATCTGGGTTCAAATCCCGCCATGGCAGATGTTGGAATTTAAAATCAATAAAAATAGCTGGAATTAAGAATTTACTGATGACCATAAAACCATTGTCGATTGTCAGAAAACCCACTTGGTACATTAATGTCCTTTAGAGAAGGAGATCTGCTGTCCTTCCCTGGTCTGGCCTACATGTGACTCCAGAGCCACAGCAATGTTGTCGGCTCTCAACTATCCTCTGAAATTACCTAGCAAGCTACTCAGTTCAAGGGCAACTAGAGATGGGCAATAAATGCTGGCCAGTCAGTGACACCCATGTAGCACGAATGAATAAAAAAAAGATATGTTCCAGCAGTGAGTGCCTCTTGTAATGTGCCTTTGAGGGATGTCAGCAAGCCATCACTTTAAGGGAAGTGTATGATGTGATCCAGCCTCAGTTTCACTTCAGTCTGGAGCAGAGCACAGCACACACAGCTCTGCAACCCTGATGCCCTCAAGCTTTCTGCCCATGGATATCTGTTCACGCATGGCTAGAATTAATAAAAAGTTTATTTATTAGCATTACAAGTAGGCTTACATAAACACTGCAATGAAGTTACTGTGAAAGACCCCTAGTTGCTGCACTCTGGCACCTGTTTGGGTATCCGAACGAGAATTTAGCATGGCCAATGCACCTAAACAGCATGTCTTTCGGACTGTGGGAGGAAACTGGAGCACCCGGAGGAAACCAATGCAGACATGGTGAGAACGTGCAAACTCCACACAGACAGTGACCCAAGCCGGGAATGGAAGCCGGGTCCTTGGCGCTGTGAGACAGCAGTGCTAACCACTGTGCCACTGTGCCGCCCATGAAAGAAACCTGCAATATATTTGCACCATCCCTCAAGTAATTGAGACCTTTATATGATTATGTTGAAGTTGTATAAGACATTAGTAAAGCCACACTTGGAATACAGTATAGAGTTCTGGTCACCCTATTATAGAAAGGATATTATTAAACTAGTAAGAGTGCAGAAAAGCTTTATTAGGATGCTACTGGGGACTTGATGGTTTGAGTTATAAGGAGAGGCTGGATAGACTGGGACTTTTTTCTCTGGAGCGTAGAAGGCTGAGGCGTGATCTTATAGAGGTCCATAATATAAGGAGGGGCACAGATCAGCGAGATAGTCAATATCTTTTCCCAAAGGCAGGGGAGTCTAAAACTAGAGGGCATAGATTTAAGGTGTGAGGGGAGAGATACAAAAGTGTCCAGAGGGGCAATTATTTCACGCAGAGGGTGATGAGTGTCTGGAACAAGCTGCCAGAGGCAGTAGTAGAGACGGGTACAATTTTGTCTTTTAAAAAGCATTTAGATAGTTACATGGGTAAGATGGGTATAGAGGGATATGGGCCAAATGTGGGCAATTGGGATTAGCTTAGGGGTTTTAAAAAAAAAGGGCTGCATGGATAAGTTGGGCCAAAGGGCCTGTTTCCATGCTGTAAACCTCTATGACTCTATAGAAACGCACTGCAGTGCCCACTCAAACCATCCCAGGAAATACTAGCTGGCATAATAATCTCGCAACGCCAGCACCCCCAATAGCTAGAGTGAAAATGGGAGACTCCTTAGCCAAGTCCAGATGCTGTTAAAGATGATTTTTGGGCCGGAGCAGAAAGGATTATAGATCCGGATTTTTCAGCAGTATTACTTTCGGAGGCCATTAAGCGCGGTGATGGGGTTTTGCATATTTCAGAAAACCTGCTGACCAGAAAAGAAATTTTCAAAATCTTTAGCATCAATTCTATCAATTTTCAGCTTGCAACCACAAAAAAATATTACCACGAATTCAATTTAATGGGAAACATCAGTTCATTTGTACTAAGAAAATGTTTGAAAAATCAGAATGGAAAACCAGGCAGAGGGTGGGCAATGGAAAATCAAATCGTGTTGACAGAAAAAAAAACTTATTTTGCAGAAAAGAGTGTCAGCGATATTTGTTTTTTAGTTTGCTCTACGTTAGGCAAACATTACCATGTATGGAAATGCACAATGATCCACATGATAACACCAATGTGTGGTTAACATTATCTGTCAGTTCCATCAGGCACAAGTTTACACTACAGGAACTTTAGGTTTTGGTATTAAACACTTAAGGCTCGGTAACATCACAATAAACTTTTCACTGAAAAATTAGGTGTAAAACAATCTCAAGTTTCCAGAGAAAGACATAATCACTTCATTGAAACTAGCAAAAAGAACCCCCAAAATATTTGTACTTCCAGATACCATGCAGGACTAAGAATTAGAGACATGTTACCCAGGAGTGGAAAGAAAGACTTGCATTTGTATAGTGCCTTTCACAATCTCGGCATCAGCCAATTCGGTGTATTTCAAATATTGTCACGATTGTAAATTTAGGAATTATGGTGATGGATACAGGGGCTCACTGGCTTTCATAGGCTCGGGAAATTGTCAATACTATTCTATAAGGAAATTGTCAATACTATTCTATAAGATTCTGGGGTAATTTTGCTACGATTGTACAATTTGGAAAAAGAGAAATGGGGCATTGTAAACAAAATCACAAGTTTATTCTAAAGGAATATCTTCACGTGTTGGCTACAAATACCTAAAGACATTTTCATTAATGCATCCAAACAAGAATTGGACCACTTTCTGGTTGCCACAGGCAACACCTCTGACAAAAGAGAGGTGCTTCTCGGCATTCAGTGCCAGAGTGATCCCTGGACTACTTTCAATTGCAGAAATGGGACAGGATCGGCCTTAGTATTTGTGTTTGTTTACCTCTATCAAGCAATTGTATAGCTTCAGCTGGGAATGGCAATGTACATACTGTGGTCTGTAAAGTGTCGCTATTGTGTGGGCAGTGTGGCGGAACAGAGGATCTTTACCGGTTCATCATTGCCGTATGTTCATATGTCACTACACACAGACTTGTATTGGATTGATGGCACAGAAACAGGCCATTTGGTCCAATTGGTTTATGCGGTGTTTATGCTCCAAACCAATGTTTTTAAAACTCTTTTTCCGGCAATCCACTTACGCCAAATGGCCATCCATCACAACCTACATTTTTTAAAATTTGATTTATTATTGTCACATGTATTAGTAAACAGTGAAAAGTATTATTTCTTGCGTGCTATACAGACAAAGCATACCGCTCATAGAGAAGGAAAGGAGGTGCAGAATAAGAACAAAGAACAGTACAGCACAGGAACAGGCCCTTCTGCCCACCAAGTCTGCGCCGACACACATGCCTCGCTAATCTAATATTTTATTGCCTCTATGTGGTCCATATCCCTCTATTCCCTGCCGATTCATGTATCTATCCAGATATCTCGTGCACATTGTTATAGAATCTGCTTCCACCACCTCCTCCAGCAGCGCATCCCAGGCATTCACCACCCTCTGTGTGAGAAACTTGCCCCTTCCATCTCTTTTAAACTTTCCCCCTCTCACTTTCAAACTGTGCCCCCGAGTAATTGACCCTTCGACGCTGGGAAACAGAAAAGAGAATGTAGTGGTGCAGTCATAGCTAGAATGTAGAGAAAGGTCAACTGAATATAAGTTGGTCCATTCAAACGTCTGATGGCGAAGAAGCTGTTCTTGAGTGACCTCAGAATTTTGTATTTTTTTCCCGTCAGAAGAAGGTGGAAGAGAGAATGTCCGGGGTACGTGGGGTCCTTGATTATGCTGGCTGCTTTTCCGAGGCAGCGGGAAATGTAGATGGAATCAATGGATGGGAGGTGGGTTTGCGTGGTGGACTGGGCTTCATTCATGACCCTTTATAGTTTCTTATGGCCTTGTGAGGGGCAATAGCAACAAGATGCCTGTTGTATTCAGCACTCGATACTCCTGGGAGATGCTAATCTAGAATGATGACGACCTCATGGACTTGTGGCATGGTTTAACGTGTTGTCACAGGTCAGGTGCAGCAGTTCAGTCTTCTGATTTGGAGTGGGCTGTAAGTTAATACCTGACTCTGAGCTCTACTTTTTCAGAAGATGAAGGAAATTTGGCATGTCAACTACGACCCTCACCAACTTTTGCAGATGCACCATAGAAAGCATTCTGACTGGTTGTATCACAGCTTGGTATGGCTCCTGCTCTGCCCAAGACCACAAGAAACTACAAGGGGTCGTGAATGGAGCCCAGTCCATCACGCAAACCAGCCTCCCATTCATTGACTCTGTCTACACTTCCCGCTGCCTCGGCAAAGCAGCCAGCATAATCATGGACCCCATGCACCCCTGACATTCCCTCTTCCACCTTCTTCTATCGGGAAAAAGATACAAAAGTCTGAGGTCACGTACCAACCAACACAAGAACAGCTTCTTCCCTGCTGCTGTCAGACTTTGCACTAAGTTGATCTTTCTCTACACCCTAGCTATGACTGTAACACTATATTCTGCACCCTCTTCTTTCCTTCTTGATGAAAGCTATGCTTTGTCTGCATAGCACGCAAGAAACAAAACTGTATACTAATACATGTGACAATAATAAATCAAATCAAATCAAACTCAAAGGGATTTTTCACCCACCTCCTCTTTCAGAATCTGAAACTTCTCTGGAAAGTAACGACAAAATCTGTTGATCAGTGGAACCCGATGCGACTGAGTGAAACAGGTCGGTCTATTGACAGTTTCCCTGTTAATACTGGTTTCTTTGAAGTGCTGTAGCTGTGTTGGGAACATGTAGTAGTTGATAATTTTTAGTCACGCTTGCCAAACTTTCGATGGCTTTTGGAAAGTATCAATTATTTCCCCATTATTTCCCTGCACATAACAAACACCTGGCCTTTGCATTCTGATTTCTGTTGGCACAATTGACAAAACATGGCCTGGATTCTCCGGTCTCGCATGCCCCGCTACCGCTGACAGCAAGAATGGAGAATTTGGCACTCTGCCAATTCTCCGTTCACTGCAGCAGGACTGGAGAATCCCACTTGCAGTTGAGGTCGAAGAAATCCGGCCCATACCTTAAAAAAAATTAATCTTTATACTGCTTTGTGTGGGATTTTAATCTTTCCTTTGCTGTTCACCGGAGACTCTGGTGTTCTAACTAGCATTAGTTGTGCTCTAATATAAAGGCAAAATACTGTAGATGCTGGAATCTGAAACAAAAACAGAAAATGCTGGAAAATCTCATGAGGTCTGACAGCATCTGTGGAGAGAGAATAGAGCCAACGTTTTGAGTCTGGATGACTCTTCATCAGACCCTTCATCAGTACTGCTCTGTTCTCTGGTGGACTCGGCAGAACAACGAATGATCTCTCCAGCAGATTCAGATGTGAGATCCTGGCCAGTCGGTCTGTCGGCTATTGATGTTTCTGGCCCTCTCTTTGACGTAACAAAATGATCCATGTCTACAATCAGCTGACTAGAAAGGGAAAGAAAATTGGCACCAAGTGTGCAATGTAAGGGACACTTGGTACTGAGTGCTTGTACAGGGTTCGCTGATCTGTTTATTTGACCTCATGGGGTCACATATGCTACTGCAGCAAGAAATTACCCAGAGAGAAAATGGCAAAAAAAGGTCAGGCGATTTTTGGGGGTCATTTTTGGTGACCCATTTTTCAACATCCTGTGACTCACCCTCGCTTTGAAAAACACATGCTCCACATGAACATCCTCCCAACCTACATCATCGAGCATCATCTAACACAATCAGAGTATCCGTTCATCTTTTTCTCCCTCGTGAATGGATCGACATTCCCTAAACCGCATCTACGCCAGTGGCACAGTGGTTAGCACTGCTGCTTCACAGCGCCAGGGACCTGGGTTTGATTCCCGGCTTGGGTTACTGTCTGTGTGGAGTCTGCACATTCTCCCTGTGTCTGCGTGGGTTTCCTCTTAGTGCTCCAGTTTCCTCCCACAGTCCAAAGATGTGCGGGTTAAGTGGATTGGCCATGCTAAATTGCCCCTTAGTGTTAGGGTAAATGCATGGGGTTATGGGGATAGGGCCTGGGTGAGATTGTGGTCGGTGCAGACTCAATGGGCCAAATGGTCTCCTTCTGCACTGTAGGAATCTATTGTTCTATGATACTAATGAGACAACTCTATCCTCAAATTCAGGTTGCATACAGCACAGCCTGGATATAACAGTGAAGTGCTCTGGGATGTCCTGTTGTCATGCAAGGCACTATATGTCTAGACATAGATATATGTAAGACTTTTCCTTCTTACAAATCTATCAGCTCTTGCCAGACACATTGGGTGAGGATTTCCATCCATGCTTGTCCCAGGACCGGAAAATCCTGCCTGAGCTCAACAGATCTTTGCGTGGTCTTGTCCTGCCCACCACCAATCCCACAGCAGGACGGGACAGGAAAATTCCACCCGCAGTTACTATTTCTTCACTTCATGATGTGGCTACAAGATTACTGGGGCAAACAATTTATCCATGAGCTTGCTTATTTTTAAAGAGAACTGTAACAGATTGAGGTACATGATTGCAGGTTTTGGATGCTGGTTAGTTATCAAGGTAACGCGGTTTCCAACCAATTTAAAAAAAGATCCATTCAATAGAATTTCTTGGTAAAGAAAACAGTTGCTTGTTTCTCCGAATTGCCAGGCTCAATTTCTGGCAGAAACTGATAGTTGGTTTTCCGAGATTTCCAGCACTAATTGGTACTTTAATCTTTTGCTCATGCACAAAAGGATGTTGACTAAATCATGGATTCCAAACTGCGCTGAGCAGATTCCTGTGATCAGGAGCGGGATTTTCTGGCTGCGCTCGCCCCAAGAACGGAAAATCCCACCTGAGGTCAACGCCCATTTGCATGGTCCCGTCCCGCCCACTACATTTCCCGTGGTAGGAGGGACAGAAGAATTCACCCCCGGGTACTTTTCTGCAAATTTTAACTTATTAACGCACTGTTTCTGATGCTGAATAGAGATATTTTTTTTTTTAAATGCTTTCTGCATTATAGATTCTCTTTCTCCTCTGCAAAACCGAAATCGGTCTTTGGGCATGAGGACATGAGATCAATTTAAACGTAATAATGACCGAAAACCTCTGACTTTTGTGTAAACTAGCTGTGCTAATTCGAATTAAGATTGGCCAAGTGGTGTTCCTTTAGGTTACTAAAAATAAAATGACCAAAGGAAAACAATCGCCAACAACCTGCACTGGTCCCTCCATGCCAACACTATAGTTAAGAAGCAGTCAGAAGTCTCAAAACACCAGGTTAAAGTCCAGCAGGTTTATTTGGAATCACGAGCTTTCGGAGCACTACTCCTTCATCAGGTGAGTGAGTGACTTTAACCTGGTGTTGTGAGACTTCTTACTGTGCCCACCCCAGTCCAACGCCGGTATCTCCACATAATAAGTAAGAAAGACCACCAACGCCTCTACTTTCTCAGGAGGCTAAAGAAGTTCAGCATGTCCGCTATGACTCTCACTAATTTTTACAGATGCACCATGGAAAGCAAGGTGTATCACAGCTTTGTATGTCTTCTGCTCTGACCAAGACTGCAAGAAACTACAAAGGGTTATGAATGAAGCCCAGTCCAACACTCAAACCAGCTTCCCATCCATTGACTCTGTCTACACATCCCACTACCTCAGAAAAGCAGCCAGCATGATAAAGAACCCCATGCACCCCGGACATACTCTCTTCCACCTTCTTCTGTCAGGAAAAGGATACAAAAGTCTGAGGTCACGTACCAACCGTCTCAAGAACAGCTTCTTCCCTGCTGTCATCAGACTTTTGAATGGACCTACCATATATTAAGCTGATCTTTCTCCACACCCTGTGACTGCAACACCACATCCTGCACCCTCTCCTTTCCTTCTCCCCTCTGTACTCTATGAAAACAATATTTATCACTGAATACCAACGCATGTGACAATAATAAATCAAATCAAATGAAGTCAATGGAATTTTTTTTCCCTGTGGGAACACCTTTTCTATTTCCAAATGGCTAACAACACTATTTGAAGAAATGGGTCTCCTCACTCAGTTGGTGAGCACTTTGCAAAATGGATACCAGCATCTGGAGACGCTGCAGTGTGCTTCGATTTTGCAGAGAACAGTTAGTGTAGCGAAGGCAGGCCGTTTACTCAGGTTAAACCCCTTTGTGATTACCACTGAAGTCTGAGTTCCAAGTATATTCTCAGAAAGAGCACGTTATTTGATCAGCAACATTTCCACTTCATGATAGCTGCCCTTAATAAAAATTAACCAGAAAACACCTCACTTATCTCTTCGAGTTCTAATAACATTTGACCCCTGCCACCACCACAATCCCCACCATCCCACTTCCACCACCACCCCCCCCCGCCCGCCCCCTGCCCCGCCCCCCTCCGCCCCCCCCCACTCCAACCCTGCTGTTGTCAGCGGAAAACTGAGTCATATAAGATTCCACTTTGTTTTTTTCCCTTTTAATGCTAATCGTCGTGCTGAGATAGGTAACTCTTTTACGTCAGGGCCTGAAGTAATTATGCAGGACAATGATGAAAAACCTGCTAACGATTGTGGTGCTGTAATCTCGCAGGTTTCGCTTGAAGTCATGTAAGCCATAACGGCGGAGCTCGCGTATATGATAACCGTCAATCAGCATTGTTGAAATAAAACCAGAAATGTGACATCACGCCCTGGTAATGTGTCATTATTGCTGGCACGTCTGCTTTTAATTTTATGTGAGGGTTTAATTATAATTTTGGCGCCTTCTCTTTTGTACCAGTGAAGGCTGTTGACGGAGACTCCAACTTTCAGTTAATTGAGGTGTGATTCCCCACACAAAAGGATTAATAAAGATGATGTGCTTCCTAGAGTTTATTTAGAATGCATCCATTGTTGATAGCCAGAAGTCAGAGCTTTACAAACGGAATGGAAGTTGGACTGCCTCTGTGCTGTAAGATTTGAATGGGAATAATTTAACGTCACAGGGTTAAATTGATCAAAGAACAATAAACTGGTGCCAATATTTGGAAATGTGTTCTGGAATGTCCTGTTGATGTTCATCATTCTGAATGTAAGATTACGTTAAAATATTTGTGCAAATTGGACAACTTCAGAATTGATTTCAGGGAGATTGAATTGTCCCATTCTTGATGGGCGACGTGGTGGCACAGTGGTTAGCACTGCTGCCTCACAGTGCTAGGGATCCGGGTTCGATTCCCGGCTTGGGTCACTGTCTGTGTGGAGTCCGCACGTTCTCCCCGTGTCTGTGTGGGTTTCCTTCGGATGCTCCAGTTTCTTCCCACAGTCCAAAGGTGTGTGGGTTAGGTGGATTGGCCATGCTAATTTGCCCGTTAATGTCAGGGGGACTAGATGGGTACATTCATGGGGATATGGGGATAGAGTCTGGGTGGGATTGTGACCGGTGCAGACTCAATGGGCCGAATGGCCTCCTCCTACACTGTAGGAAATCAATGAGCAATCCAAAAGTAGGTGCTGAGTTAGGTGAGTTTTGTTGTATTTCTCCTGTGGTAAATTGCAGAGAATGTTAATTTTGCTGTTGTTTCATTTTGTTTCAACATTTCTTAACCGTACGAATTCCAAAGATTAAATTGCAACTATCTTGTGAGCTTATTTATTTATTAATCACAAGTCAGCTGACATTAACACTGCAATGAAGTTACTGGAAAGTCTCCTCGTCGCCACACTCTGGCGCCTGTTCGGGGACACTGAGGAAGAATTTAGCATGGCCAATGCACCTCATTAGCACGTCTTTCAGACTGTGGAAGGAAACCGGAGCATCCGGAGGAAACCCATGCAGACACGAGGAGAACGTGCAGACTCCACAGAGACAGTGGCCCAAGCCAGGAATCAAATCCGGGTGTCTGGCACTGTGAGGCAGCAGTGCTGACCACTGTGCCACCCTCTATGAAGGTGAAGGAGATGAAGGTGAATGGAATAACTCACTCACAAAAAAGCCAAACTTTCTCAGTGAATGGAAGAGCATGCACTTCACAAAATATAATTGCTGTACGTTCAACTAGGAAACCAAACCATCGATTAAAGAAAGACATTCATTTGTATGACATTTTTCACAGCCTCAGAAGTGTGCTGTGGTGGACCTCAGTTGTGCCTTTGTCCTATATGGACCACCGTTGTGTGTGCTTGTCATACCTGGACACATCCCCTTCCAGTTTGGGTCCTCCCCTCAGCACCTAGTATAAAGGTGGCTGTCTCCTCCCCCTTGTTCAGTCCAGGTCGGTTGTTTGTTGGGATCTGCTCCTGATTCTGTTGTGAATAAAAGCCGACACTTATATTGGCATATCGGTAGTCTTTCGCCTTATTGATAGCGCATCATGTGCCAAAGTACTTAAGGGCTGGGTCGGTGCTTTTGAAGTGTTATCCCTGTTGTAATGTAGCAAAACACAGTAGTTGATCTGTGCACAGCAAGATCCAAGAAGCAGCAATGAGATAAAGGACAGGTCATCTATGTTACTGATGACCTATAACAGTAACATAGGCCAGAAGACTGTAATAACTGGAGGTGACTCAATGTAGCTCCAGCAACAGAAAGGGTTTATTAAACAATGATAACTATTTACACTACAGGGTCTGACAGGAACATCGCACAGGTCTGATCTCTTCTCCCTGGCTCCAACCACACTCCTCCCAGTCACCAAGTTTAAAGTTTATTTATTAGTGTCCCAACTAGGCTTATATTAACACTTCAGTTAAGTTACTGTGAAAACCCCCTAGTCGTCACCCTCTGGCGCCTGTTCAGGTACACTGAGGGAGAATTTAGCATAGCCAATGCATCCTAACCAGCACGTCTTTCAGGCTGTGGGAGGAAACCGGAGCACCCAGAGGAAACCCATGCAGACACGGGGAAAACGTGTAGACTCTGCGCAGGCAATCACCCAAGCCGAGAATTGAACCTGGGTCCCTGTGCTGTGAGACAACAGTGCTAACAACTGTGCCACCGTGACGTCCGACCAGGACACGCGCCCTCGCTCCAATTGGCCCGGCTTCTTGTGCTTCCGTTCCATGGGGTCCGGCCTGATAATGTGGCCCGCAAAGATTCACCCCTTAATGGGGCCACATTACCACAGTGACCCTTACACTGCTGTGTTGACCTCAAAGGGTCAATCACCACAGTTACCAATCTTGGCTGAGGGCTAAATATTTGCCAGCACACTGCGGAGAACTTCTCTTCTCAAAATAACATCTTCGGGATCATTTACATCCGGCTGAGAGGGCAGATAAACCTTTGTTTAGCATCATATCTGAGAAGCACGTCCTCCAATTATGCAGCACCCCCTCAGTGCGTCATCCAAGACCTTATATCCACACCTTCTTGGGACTTGAACCAAGAATATTCTCAATCGGAGATGCAAGTGCAGCTGGCACCCAGGTTTAATCTAAGGTCATAACTTTCCAAAGAGGAAGTTCTAGCTATCAAATATTAATGCCCTGTAAGAGTCAGTGCAGAAAAAAAACTTCAAACAAAATGGCAAAACCTCTTTGTAAACAAGCTGTGTAACTTTTCACACCTGTTCAATCATGCAAAGAGATTGTGGGTTTGTGGTTAACAGGTTGAACCTAGGCGGGTGAAAGGAATCAGGATGAATGTGCCTGTGCGTGAATCTCCCAGTGCTACAGCCATACATACAACTCTCTTTCACAGTTACATCCAGTGCATTTGCACATCCAGTGTTATATCTATACTAGTGTTGCACTTGCAGTGGTGTAAGAAATTATTGTGTCATTATATATGTTGCTTGGTCTGACTTATATGTGACAGATGCAGTCAGCTAAGTAATGGAGATAGGAACATTAGATGCACGAGCTAAGGGTACAATGATGAGGAGTGTGGTGCAGGGATCAGCAATGTACTGTCTGTAATTTTGCACAGTCTTGTGCCGTAAATGTATCCCAGAATCTAGCCGGTGTTTTAAGTTGAGGGTGGGAATTTCTTTATTTGCTATCCATTCCCATATCTTCCCAGATCATGAACCAGAGTAACCACAAAGCTAGATAAGCAAATTACTCAGTAGACATTGGCGCCGCAATTCTACCACCCCACCCACCACAGAAGCTGAGGGGACGAGGGGGCGGGAATTGGGAAGGTCCATTGACCTCAGGTGGGATTTTCCGGTCTCGGGTCAAATGAGGCCATAAAATCCCGCCCAGGAAGGTATGTGTGAGTGATCTGGAGATGAACATTTCACCAATCGTTGAAATAGGATACCTAACCATCCTTGATTATTCAACTTCACTCATTTAGGAAGATAAAGCTTGTTTTTACAAGCTGACTGAATATTTTTGGAAATGTTGGGAAATGTGGTAACCAATTTGCAGACAGCAAGGTCCCTCCAACAGTAAAGTGCTCATTTTTAAAAATTCATTCCTGGGACATGGGCATCTCTGGCTGGCCAGCATTTATTGCCCATCCCTAGTTGCCCTTGAACTGAGTGGCTTCTGAGGCCATTTCAGAGGCCAATTGAGAGACAACTGCATTGCTGTGGCTCTGGAATCATATGCTAGGCCAGACCATAGAACCATAGAATCCCTACAGTGGAGAAGGAGGCCATTTGGCCCATCGAATCTGCCTGACCACTATCCCATCCAGGCCCTATCCCCGTAACCCCACTTATTTATCCTGCTAACTCCCTGACACTAAGGGACAATTTAGCATGGCCAATCAACTTAACCTGCACATCTTTGGAGTGTGGGAGGAAACCGGAGCACCTGGAGGAAACCCACGCAGACATGGGGAGAACATGCAAACTCCACACAGGCGGTGACCCAAGCCGGGAATCGAACCCAGCTCCCTGGCGCTGTGAGGCAGCAGTGCTAACTAGTGTGCCACCGTGCTGCCCAGGCCAGGTAAGGATGGCAGATTTCCTTCCCGAAAGGACATTAGTGAACCAGATGACTTTTTCCAACAATCGAAAATGGTCATCAGTAGATTCTTAATTCCAGTTCTTTTTTACTGAATTCAATTTACACCACCTGCTGTGGTGGGATTCGAACCCGGGTCCCCAGAACATTAGCTGAGTTCCTGGATTAATAGTCTAGCGATAATACCACTAGACCATCGCCTCCCAGTGATCAGATAACGACTGTGGGATTCTCTGGTCACCCGTAGGTTTCCCAATGGTGTGGGTGGTTTCAATGGGAAGTCCCATTGACAGCAGCAAGACCAGAGAATCCCACTGCCAGCGACTGTTGTGCCGTCAAGAAACATGTGGCTGGGAGGCCAGGGAATCCAACCCACCATGTTTTTTTATTTAGAAATGTTGATTGAGGGATAAATATAGAACAAAACAGCAGGGGAATATCCTTATTTCTCATAATGGAGTTGGTTCTAGCATGGCCACCTGAGAGGGTCTCAGTGTAATGTCCCCTCCAGGACACAGGAAGTGCACAAATCAGCGTGCATTGCACTTATCTTATATAGAGTCATAGAGTCATACAGGTTTACAGCATGGAAACAGGCCCTTCAGCCCAATTTCTCCATGCCGCCTTTTTTTAAAAATCCCTCAGCTGGTCCCAATTGCCCACACTTGGCCCATATCCCTCTATACCCATGTAACTGTCTAAATGCTTTTTAAAAGACAAAATTGTACCCACTTCTACTACTACCTCTGGCAGCTTGTTCCAGACACTCACCACCCTCTGTGAAAACTTTGCCCCTCTGGACACTTTTATATTTTTCCCCTCTCACCTTAAACCTATGCCCTCTAGTTTTAGACTCCCCTACTTTTGGGAAAAGATATTGCCTATCTAGCTGATCTATGCCCCTCATTGTTTTATAGACCTCTATAAGATCACTCCTCAGTCTTCTACGTTCCAGAGAAAAAAGTCCCAGTCTATCCAGCCTCTCCTTATAACTCAAACCATCAAGTCCCGGTAGCATCCTAGTAAATCTTGCCTGCACTCTTTCTAGTTTAATAATATCCTTTCTATAATAGGGTGACCAGAACTGCACACGGTATTCCAAGTGTGGCCTCACCAATGTCTTGTACAACTTCAACAAGACATCCCAACTCCTTTTTTCAATGTTCTGACCAATGAAACCAAGCATGCTGAATGCCTTCTTCACCATTCTGTCCACCTGTGACTCCACTTTCAAGGAGCTATGAACATGTACCCCTAGATCTCTTTGTTCTGTAACTCTCCCCAATGCCCTACCATTAACTGAGTAAGTCCTGCCCTGGTTCAATCTACCAATGATGAATCCCTTTCGAATGTGAAATCAATTTAAAGCACACAAATTTAGTAATGGAAGATCAATTGCATCCAATCTCAATGGTCATGGGTCCCAATGCCGGTGGACACCTGTAACACGTATGTTAATGTGGGCCCTATTATTGAGCCTCACAATAAAGTTTGTTCCCAAGGAGTGGGATGTCCCAAAGCCGCCCCACTCAGTAATATTCAGTTGCAGCCCTTAACTAAAGGTGCATTTTAAAAATTATTTACAGCTGTCACCAAACCAAACATATTCTTGTCGACATTTGAGTTGGGTACCTGAGTCTTCCTTGCAGTTTCTTCAGAGATGCTTCAGCCAAGCTAAAATGTTGTTACCAAAGTATCAAAGTGACTAAGTTTTTAAAATTTATTTATTGTTACAAGTAGGCTTACATTAACACTGCAATGAAGTTACTGTGAAAATCCCCTAGTCGCCACACTCCGGCGCCTGTTCGGGTACACTGAGGGAGAATTTAGCATGGCCAATTCACCGAACCAGCACGTCTTTCAGACTGTGGGAGGAAACCAGAGCACCCGGAGGAGACCCACGCAGACATGGGGAGAACGTGCAGACTCCGTGCAGACAGTCACCCAAGCCAGGCCCTGGCACCGTGAGGCAGCAGTGCTAACCGCAGTGCTAGCCATCGTGCCACCCCATTCATACAACCACCAAATTGTCCAATGACCACTTTCACCAGGAATTTACTCTAGAGTTATCCTTACTGAACTATGGCACGCTCTTGTTACGTTGAACTGGGTTGAGCTGGTCAACATTTTTTTTAAAAATCAAATGTCACTAGATTTGCATTTGAGAAAGCTGACTATACAATACCACAAAGGGATCGGAACCTGGGGAGAACTGATGCATAACAGGAACTTTGAAACCTCAGGCGAGCAGACAAGTTGACTGCACTGTAAATGTACTTCTAATTTAGCTGTAGACAGCAGTGATAAAAGATTAACATTTCCACATTTTGCACCAGTTAAAACCCGGATAGAATCACACTGCCTCATGCCAGGAGCTTTATATTCGCAAATGGAGGAGATTAGTTGTATCTCCATCCATCTCGGGATAAACTAATAAGATTGTAGATTGCACTTGGCATCCTGCTTTGCCAGTGTGATCTTATTAGGCTCCTACTTTACATGAGAAGACTGATAAGTATGTACCCCTCTCTGACGCCACGTATTCCCCACTCCCAATACTCCACTATGACTTGTTGTTTCACCGAATGCGTCTCACATAACACCACCTGCCACCACCCCCAAAATCTGCCTGGGACGTTTCCAGCTTTTAAAAACCATCTCCTTTGCCATGTTTTCTTCTCACAGCTTCTCCTTTAGCCCGGTGTCACCTTTCTGTGAAGCACTCTGGGGCTCTGTTCTCATTGTGCGGAGTGGTTTCGCGTAATTGTTGTTGTTGATATAATTGAGGGAAATTCAACATCCTAGCCGCAAATTCAAGCAATGTAAACACTTAACTGGAGCTAACTATTAATAGTCCAGATAAGTACAGAAAGCTTTCATGCACAAATGTAGCTCAGCCTCAAGTCGGGGCCATTGTTTTTAATGTTAGCAGAGATCTGACTGTCCCAGCCTTAAAACATAAACAAGTATGTTAGAAGTTTTTTTTTGAGTGATGTTGGGCCAGTAAATTACTCAGGTCTGTCAGTTCTCTCTCCCTCTACAGAGTGGCCAGTCTCATGATTCAATGTCTAATATCCCTATCAGTGACACTGGCTTTTGTATTGTCCTTTCTCTTCAATCCAGATTCCTCGAGGCGTGTGATAACATTAGGCCTGTTAAAAGGACAAAGGGGACTTGAGTCGCAAAGACTGAGGGCGGGATTTTCCGGCTGCGCTCGCCCCGAAACCGGAAAATCTCACCCCACGTCAAAGGACCTCTGCATGTTCCTGTCCCGCCCATTACGATGCCCATGGCGGGCGGGACGGGAAAATCTCACCCTGAGGGCCAGTTAACAGGCACTGGTCTCCAGGAATCAAAATCAATTTGAAAAGGAAGGTATAAAGGGGGCGGCACGGTGGCACAGTGGTTAGCACTGCTGCTTCATAGCGCCAAGGACCCGGGTTCGATTCCCGGCTTGGGTCACGGTCTGTGTGGAGTTTGAACGTTCTCCCCGTGTCTGCGTGGGTTTCCTCTGGGTGCTCCGGTTTCCTCCCACATTCTGAAAGACGTGCTGGTAGGTGCATTCCGCCGAACAGGCGTCGGACTGTGGTGGCTCGGGGAATTTCACAGTAACTTCGTTGCGGTGTTATTGTAAGCCTCACTTGTGACTAAAAAATGAACTTTAAAAAAGCACCTTTTAACAATCAGAACACCTTTTCGTGCAACGGGAGCTGAAATGAAACACTGTCCCCATCGTACTTAATTGTATTAAATTATGACTCAAATCTGAATAAGAACAATTGCTTAAATTGGTATTTAAAGCTCAGCTAAGCACACCTCAGCGTGGTAGTGAAGAGGCTTAAACGTGCACTGTGCCTTGCAGAACATAGAACTCTTTATGGGCAGGATGGAAGTATATGCACCAGATTGCCACAGGATGGCAGAAGAAGTGTGCATTCCTTTCCGTACTGCTGCTCTAACAGACTAAGTAATGCATTCAGAGTTTAAGCTATTCATTCATCAAAGCATTAAACGCTGGCATCCATAATCCTATTATTTTTATGTTTGTGGATTGCAAATGATCATTGGCGGCTTTGCCAATGGCAGGACAGGGCAGCACCAACAAGATGCCGGTTGGTCAAACAAGATCCATCTCGTCCTAAAACCTAATCCCTCTGCCTAATCCACAACCCTAACATAAGGATGTCTATGAAGTATAATGATAGTTGCAAATTGTTACTTCTTTGACTGTACTATACCCCACCTGTGCTTTCTTGGTAGAAAGAGATTTCAAATAATTTAATATGTCAGGTTTTTATTTTTAAAGAGCATGGTGATGTTTAAAAGTTCATTTATTAGTATCACAAGTAGGCTGACATTAACACTGCGATGAAGTTACCGTGAAAATCCCCTAGTTGCCACATTCCGGTGCCGTGTTCAGGTACACTGAGGGAAAATTTAGCATGGCCAATGTACCTAACCAGCACATCTTTTGGACTGTGGGAGGATACCAGAGGAAACCCACGCAGACACAGGGAGAACGCGCAGACTCCGCACAGACAGTCACCCAAGCCAGGAATCGAACCCAGGTCCCTGGCGTTGTGAGGCAGCAGTGCTAAGCACTGTGCCACCGTGCCACCCCCACTCTTTATTCCTACTCTATTCCCATTGTTATGGGGGGGGTAATTTTCTGGACTCCCCGGAAGGGGGGGTGTTTCTCGCGGCGAGAGGCAGCACACTGTTTCCCGGCGGTGGGAGCCTCTGGTCCCGCGGCTGTCAACGGGATTTCCCTTTGACTCCACCCATGGTGCCGGGAAACCCACGGTGCGGGGTGCGCCATTGGCAGGACTGGAAGATCCTGCTGGCGTGAACACCGGGAAGACTCTGGGCTTACGTTCTCACTGCTGAATTAAAGTAATTCAGGCGTGTGTCAGAATTCCACATGGTGGGGGTGCTATCATTTTGCTTTCCCTTTTTTCAAAACTGTCCCCAAGAAATTTGTTCTCAGAGCTTGCTGTGATAGTCAAAATATGTTGTTTGAAGGGCTTTGCAAGGAGAACTTTCGGAAAGATTTCACTGAACAGTAAAAAAGGAAGTGAAGAAACTGCAGCACAATCTGGATGTTAGAGACACATTTGATTGACCAGTTCTGAAACAGGACATAAGGCAATTGAAGAAAGGAATGACTTTGTCCTTCTTAAAAATCCAGATAAGCCATTAGGTACTCTGGTCAGTAAAACTCCAAAAAAATTAATCCCGATACCGATAACTATTTTTTCAGTTTAACCATAATCATTAATAGGGTGGATTTGTCATTTCATTCAAAGTATTAATGGAATGGTTTAGTGTACCTGATGATTGTGTCACAGCAGAATGGGTGGGACATGTCCTTCACAAGCCTGACACATGACTCCCAAAGCAACTGCTCTATACTGAACTCAGTCACGACAGGAGACAACAGGGGAACAGTGGAAACACTTTTGGGACCTCCCCATAGCATCCCTGAAGAGATCACCACTGACTCATGGGAACCCTGGGCTTGTGACCGACCAAAATGGAGAAGGTTCATTCAGGAAGGCACTGAACACATCAGGTGAGATGTTCTGGTCCTGCCCTCTGTGGGAATGGTAATGGGTGGGACAGAAAACTTGATGGACCATTTAAAGGCCCGTTGACCTCAGGCGGGAATTTCCGGTCTTGGGGCGGCACAGACGGAAGATCCCGTCCATTGAGAGACTTGTCAGGAATGTGCAGAGGTGAGGTTGAGGTGTCAGATGGAGGGAGCAACCTCTGAACAAACAATCTACCCAACCATCCTAGCACCATCTGCATGGCCGAGTCTGTAGATTTCATCCTTTAAAAATGGTCTAATTCGTACCAGACAGAAATAAACTTCTGTGCATTTTTATTATTCTAAATACATCACCATTAATTATCAGATAGGGACGTCTTGTGGCGTAGTGGGTAGCATCCTATCACTTAGCCAGTAGGTCTGGGTTTGAGTCGCACCTCAGGACCTGATGGCCAAGAAAGGTGCATTCATAACATGGCCAAACAGATTGAATATCAACCTTCAAAACCTCCGGTTTTGTCGCTGTTTTCCAACACTAAATTGATTTTGCTTGTCCGCCTGAACTAATTGTTTTTCTTCCCACACAGTCTCTCCATCTGTTTCCATAGCTAGTTATTCCTACAACAGAAACCTCCGGTTTCCTCCCACAGTCCAACAGTGTGCGGGTTAGGTTGATTGGCCAAGCTAAAAATTGCCCCTTAGTGTCCTGGGATGCGTAGGTAAGAGGGATTAGTGGGTAAAATATGTAGGGATATGGGGGTAGGGCCTGGGTGGGATTGTGGTCGGTGCAGACTCAATGGGCCGAATGACCTCTTTCTGTGCTGTAGGGATTCTAAGATTTTAAGATTCTAAGAAAATCCTTCCAACACATGTCAATGGCAGGCAGTAAGAGAGGGAGAGACTCCTGGTCAGCCATGCTTGATGTGCAGTGGCGTTGCCTCAAGCTGTGAGCTCCTGGCGATAGACTAGCGATCTGTTGCAGGAATAACTAGCTATGGAAACAGATGAGAGTCTGTGTGGGAAGAGAAACAATTAGTTCAGGCGGACAAGCAAAATCAATGTGGAGTTGGAAAACAGCGACAAAAATAGCTTTGACACTTTTAGTTTTGCTGCTGAATTAAATTCAGTCAGATTAGCGGGTACGTCTTGTTGCATGTAACTCAATGTGAGCACATGGCCTCTGTGGCTGAAACTTGACCACCTTGCCCACCCGATTTCCAAGGCTCCCAGAAACGGAAATCTCCGTTGGCCTTGGGCAGGATTTTGCGATCTCTCCCGAGCGAGGCTATAAAACCCCGCCCTGTAAATCCAATACACTGGCGGATATTGAGAATGAAACAGTTTGAAGCATTGGGCTCTGAAAAGCAGGTAAACATGACAAATCAAATGAGTGGAAACATGATAGTGAGTTGCCATTTTTTCCTGATGATGATGATATAAAAATCCTGGAGTTATACAAGGAAATATTGGGCTTTAAAAATGACCTGAGTTTTATATTTTAAAAAATGGACACATACACCAAAGATGGTTGACAATGTCCAGTTACCCACTGTAAGGAGTCTAACAACACCAGGTTAAAGTCCAACAGGTTTATTTGGTAGCAAACGCCACTAGCTTTCGGAGCGCTGCTCCTTCGTCAGGTGAGTGGGAGATCTGCTCATAAACAGCAAACAGGGCATACAAAGACAAACTCAATTTGCAGAATAATGAATAATGATTGGAATGTGAGCCTTTACAGATAATCAAGTCTTAAAGGTACAGACAATGTGAGTGGAGGGAGCATTAAGCACAGGTTAAAGAAATGTGTATTGTCTCCAGACAGGACAGCCAGTGAGATTCTGCAAGTCGAGGAGGCAAGCTGTGGGGGTTACTGATAGTGTGACATAAACCCAACATCCCGGTTGAGGCCGTCCTCATGTGTGCGGAACTTGGCTACCAGTTTCTGCTCAGCGACTCTGCGTTGGCGTGTGTCGTGAAGGCCGCCTTGGAGAACGCTTACCCGAAGATCAGAGGCTGAATGCTCGTGACCGCTGAAGTATTCCCCAACAGGAAGATAACACTCTTGCCTGGTGATTGTCGAGCGGTGTTCATTCATCCGTTGTCGTAGCGTCTGCATGGTCTCCCCAATGTACCATGCCTCGGGACATCCTTTCCTGCAGAGTATCAGGTAGACAACGTTGGCCGAGTTGCAAGAGTATGTGCCGTGTACCTGGTGGATGGTGTTCTCACGTGAGATGATGGCATCCGTGTCAATGATCCGGCACATCTTGCAGCGGTTGCTGTGGCAGGGTTGTGTGGTCACTGTTCTCCTGAAGGCTGGGTAGTTTGCTGTGGACAATGGTCTGTTTAAGGTTGTGCAGTTGTTTGAAGGCAAGAAGAGCTGCTGGTGGGCCTGCGTCCCAGGGTGGTCCGATCGGGGGGGGGCGCAGGGGAAGGTGGGCTGCCGGGGTGGTGGTTCGCGGGGGCGGTCCGTGAAGGGTGGTCGGGGGCGATTCGATGGTTCAGTTGCTGAGTTGAAGCCCTATCGGACTTGAATTCAGCAACACGGTAAATGCGCGGGCGCCAATCGGATCGGAGCCTCGTAAAGTGGGAATCCTTGGGTAAGTTGGGCGCGGGCTTCATTCTGTCGATTTAAATGCATGCAAATGCATTTAAATCGGCCCGTTGGCCGATTCGGGCGCGCGCCAGATCGGCGCCCGGATCGGCCGTTGGTAAAGGCGCAATTGGCCTTGGGTCGGGTCTGGCCCGAAAACGGGCGCGAAATTTTGGTAAAATTGGGCCCAAAGACTGTTCCATTTAACTTTTTATTTATATTTACCCACTGTTGGACTAAATTCTTCTAATCTGCGTGAATGTAGATGCATGTGCTTTACCATTTCTCCTTACCTTTTATCGTGGTTAATAAACTTACTTTGTCTTAACTCAAGAAAGCCTGGTTAAATTGGCCCTGTCTTAAACATAACTATTGGGTCTGGAAAAGATAACCAAGGAAAAGGAACACAGTTAGTTTAACCCTATGTTACGACCAGCAGAGAGTGGGTTGAATAAAGTTATGGAGCCAGTGATCCCTCCTCACCAGGGTTTGTCACAATTTGGGGTGGTATCCCAACTGAACGGTGACAAGTCGAGGGGGTTTGCCTGGATCAACAAATTTTGGGGAACTTTACCTGGGACTGGTCATAACAAAGTCTTCATAGAATATCATAAAAGAATCATAGAAACTCTACAGTGCAGAAGGAGGCCATTCGGCCCATCAAGTCTGCACCGACAGCAATCCCACATATTTACCCCACTAATTCCTCTAACCTACACATCCCAGGACACTATGGGGCAATTTAGCTTGGCCAATGCACCTAACCTGCACATCTTTGGAGTGTGGGAGGAAACTGGAGCACCCGGAGGAAACCCACACAGACACAGGGAGAATGTGCAAACTCCACACAGACAGCGACCCAAGCCGGGGATCGAACCTGGGACTCTGGCGCTGTGAGGCAGCAGTGCTAACCACAGTGCCACTGTGTCGCCCCATAGAATCATAGAATCCCTACAGTGCAGAAGAGGCCATTTGGCCCTTCAAATCTGTACCGACTCTCTGACAGAGCATCTTATCCAGGTCCTCTCCCTCTCCCTATCCTCATACCCCCACACGTTTCCCACGGCCAATACATTTAACCAACACATCTTTGGACCGTGGGAGGAAAACGTAGCACTTTCTCAGTAAAGGCTTGACAGGTGATTGACAGCTTCTTGGAAGTCGATGTACCCATCGAGCACTTCACCCGCCTTTCAGCTGCATTTCTGATCAAGTTCCTGACCTGAACATGATCTTGCCGTTCCGACAGGGACTAAAATGAGAAGATTCCAGCTGATGCCTCCACTTGTGCAGGAGACCATAACGTGGGGTCATAAATATAAGAATGCCACGAAAGAAAATCCAATGGAGGATTCAAGAGAAACCTCTCAACGCAATGGTTGTAAAAATGTATAACTCTCTGACACTAAGAGTAGCTGAGGTGAACAGCATAAATAAAAGCAAACTACCGCAGATGGTGGAAAGCTGAAATAAAAACAGAAAGTTGTGAAAAAATCCAGCAGGTCTGTGGAGAGAGAAACAGAGTTAACATTTCGAGTCCAATGTGACTCCTCTTCAGAATAAATATATAAGTAGCATAAATGTATTGAAATGGACGATAGGTAAGCTCCATGAGTGGGAAAAGCAGAGACGGTTATCATATAATCCCTACAGTGCAGAAGGAGGCCATTTGGCCCATCGAGTCTGCACCGACCACAACCCCACCCAGGGCCTATTCCCGTAACCCCACATATTTACCCAGTGATGCGCGATATAACTCACTAGGCTAGAGGTACTCGGGGAAATAAAGGCTTTTATTGACTACAACAATAGAGCTACCATATATAATACACGATCCCAGACTAAAGGGTCCCAGACAGAGCAGTGACCTTTATACCTCTCCCAGGAGGCGGAGCCCGACTGGGATGTACCATAAGAACTATATTACAGGTAGAACAGCCCAACCCTAACCCCAACAGTAACATGTAGAACAGCCCAACCCTAACCCCAACAGTAACATATATACAGACTCATAGTACTGGCCAGACCCTGGCTCAGCACTACCTGGTGGGAACCAACAATGGTTCACCACACCCTGCTAATCCCCCTGACACTAGGGTCAATTTAGCATGGCCACCCAATCTCATCCGCACAACTTTGGACTGTGGGAGGAAACCGGAGCACCCGGAGGAAACCCATGCAGACACGGGGAGGATGTGCAAACTCCACACAGACAGTGACCCGAGGCTGGCATTGAACCCAGGTCCCTGGCGCTGTGAGGCAGCAGTGCTAACCACTGTGCTGCGCCCCCCCCCCCCCCCCCCCAGCAAATGGGAAAATATTCACTGGAATATATAAACGACAAGGGGTGGGAGGAGGGTCTTGTGGAAAATAAATGTCATTGTGGTTGGGATGAATAGTCTGTTCCTGTGCTGTTGTTTCTATGAAATTCGATGCTAATGTAAATCAATAGATTTCACAGTTATTCGATTTATTGGAATTCTTTGAAAAGGAAACAGCTGTGTGTGTGAGATCACCATTGTCAGCATACGCTTCACCGGAAAGTATGTCCTTGGCTGATGGTTTTCCCAAAGCCTCTCCATCCTGTGTCAGCCTTTCTGTTTTTCAACAGCTTCTTTCAATCTTCAAGCCATCCAGCTGGATTGCTTCATGTAGATTTAAGGATCCAGATAAATAGCTGCTAGATCAGCTTATTTCTGTCGAGAGGGCTAGAATGCAAGAGCAGGGATGCACTTCTGAGGCTGTATAAGGCTCTGGTCAGATCCCATTTGGAGTATTGTGAGCAGCTTTGGGCCCCATATCTAAGGAAGGATGTGCTGGCCTTGGAAAGGGTCCTGAGGAGGTTCACAAGAATGATCCCCGGAATGAAGAGCTTGTCCTGTGAGGAACGGCTGAGGATTCTGGGTCTGTACTCGTTGGAGTTTAGAAGGATGAGGGGAGATTTTATTGAAACTTACAGGATATTGCGAGGCCTGGATAGAGTGGATGTGGAAAGGATGTTTTCACTAATAGGAAAAACTAGAACCAGAGGGCACAACCTCAGGCTAAAGGGACGATCCTTTAAAACAGAGATGAGGAGGGATTTCTTCAGCCAGAGAATGGTGAATCTGTGGAACTCTTTGCCGAAGAAGGCTGTGGAGGCCGGGTCATTGAGTGTCTTTAAGACAGAGATAGATAGGTTCTTGATTAATAAGGGGATCAGGGGTTATGGAGAAAAGACAGAAGAATGGGGATGAGAAAAGTATCAGCCATGATTGAATGGCAGAGCAGAATCGGTGGGCTGAGTGGCCTAATTCTGCTCCTATGTCTTATGATCTTATAGTTTATTTGGGGCTCCTCACATCTAGAAGTGCAAGAAGAATTCATTGGAATGGACAAGCTCATGTTATCGCCGTCTGTGGACACCGTGGCCAGAATTTTCCAGCCGTTCCCACTGACAGGATCTACCAGTTCCGCCGATGGTGAGCCCCCGCTGTGAGTTCTCCGACGGCAAGGGTTACTAACAACGGGAAACCCCGTAGAGAGCAGCAGGACCATAAGATCCAAGTGCTGAGCAATAGCAGGCCACATCCACCATTGCGAAATGCCATGGGTGGCGGGGGAGGGAGGGGGCTGCAGATAATCCCATCCTGCAAGAGATCACAAAGCTGAACCAGGATGTATTTCAGCAGAAAAGAAATGAGACATACTTGAGCTTGAAAAGCAGTGGTTCCCAAAGGGTGCGGCGCGCCACACTGGTGCGGTGAGAGAGGATGGCAAGTGTGGCGGGAAGATTCAAGGACAATCAAAGAGACATTTAAACATGGTTTAAACAAGCATTGTTTTATACTTTCTGGATGTCCCATGATCATATTATAAAGTAGTTGTGTTCTATGTTATGAATCAAGCATTGCTAGGAGTTGTTTTCGTTTTGTTTTTGAATGTATTTCTTATCAATAAAAAAATTTGGTGTGGCGCGAGCAAATTTTTATTCCGAAAGCGCGACCCAGTGATAAAAGTTTGGGAACCACTGATGTAAAGGAACAGTTGGCATAGGTGATGATATTTATTGTGTCAATGAAAAGGACCATGATCACCATCTACATGAAGCCATGGGGAAAACCAGGAAAGCTCGGATCAAACTAAATGCGGACAATGTATTGTGACAGTGGCACAATGCCAGTTCTTCGGGATGGTGCAAACAGCTGATGGAAAATCCCATTCCATGTGTTGGAACACAGCAAACCTATGAAAGCTGATGAAAGAAGTTGTCGAGTGCCAGTGGTCAGAGTCATCACAGAACAGTTCCAACAAACTCTAAGAAACTCATACAAGGAGACAGCTGTGTCACACCACAACAGGAAGACACCTGTCACTCGGTGAGTTGATGATTTTACAAAGGAGTGCCATCAGTTCTGCAGAAGTTATTCTTGAGGCTTCGGAGTTTCAAGTTGAAATACAAGCCAGGAAAAGAAATGGCTCTGGCAGATACCCTGTCTCGGTTGTTGCCGCAGGAGAAACATGAGATAAAAGATTTCGGTATAAGGGTCCATCTCCTTGTGAATGTAACATCACTGAAGTTGAATCAGATGAGAGGTGTGAACAGAAAAGATGAAGAGTTACCTTCTCAGCAAGTGACCAAGGGACGGCCTGATGACATGCAACAAACACAGCCAGAAAGACAGCTATACGGGGCTAACAGAGATGACATCTCACTGGAAGATAATGTTTTGCTAGCCAGGTCCAGAATAATCATTCCCAAAAAAGTGCGGGAAGAACTTCTCCAGAAGATACCTGAAGACCACATAGGAATGGGAAGTGTAAGCTCAGAGTTGGGTCAGCTGTGTATTGGACATGTATCTACAAAGATATCAAAAGAATGGTGTCTACATGCATTATGTAGACTCATGCAGCGCAGAAGAGGCCCTTTGACCCATCGAGTCTGCACCGACACCTTAGAAACAGCTGAACTCCCAGCTAATTCCATTTACCAACACTTGGCCCATAGCCCTGAATGTTATGATGTGCCAAGTGCTCATCCAGGTACTTTTTAAAGGATGTGAGGCATCCCGCCTCCACCACCCTCCCAGACAATGCATACTAGAAACACAGAAATACACAGCAGAATGAGATGGAAGCTATTGAAATACCGCCCAGACCATGGCATAGTGTAGGAGCCGATTTATTCACTCAATCAAGAACGGTGTCTTATAATTAGAGTACTGATCAAAGTTCCCTTTTATCTGAAAGGTAAAAGATTTGAGAGCTACAACAATCATTTCAGCGCTCTGTTCACTGGCCAAGAGATTCCTGGAAGAATAATATGTGACAATGGAATCCAATTCGCCTCCAGAGAATTGAAGGAATTTGCTGATTAGTATCACGTCATCACCTCATCACCACACTACCCTCGAGGATGCGGGCGATGGAAGACACATCTAGATGGTTAAGAAATCCCTCACAAAATGCTGAGAAACAAAGGAAGTTACAGTCTTGCCTTATTTCCACTCCAATCTACACCTCGCAATGCTGACATGAAATCACTGCAGAGTTGTTGAATGGAGGAAGGTAGACAACGTTGGCCGAGTTGCAAGAGTAGGTGCCGTGTACTCTTGCAACTCGGCCAACGTTGTCTACCTGATACGCTGCAGGAAAGGATGTCCCGAGGCATGGTACATTGGGAAACCATGCAGACACTACGACAACGGATTAATGAACACCGCTCGACAATCACCAGGCAAGACTGTTCTCTTCCTGTGGGGGAGCACTTCAGTGGTCACGGGCATTCGGCTTCTGATCTTCGGGTAAGCGTTCTCCAAGGCGGCCTTCATGACACATGACAGCGCAAAGTCGTTGAGCAGAAACTGATAGCCAAGTTCCGCACACATGAGGACGGCCTAAACCGAGATGTTGGCTTTATGTCACATTATCAGTAACCCCCACAGCTTGCCTCCTGGACTTGCTGGCTGTCCTGTCTGGAGACAATACACATTTCTTTAACCTGTGCTTAATGCTCCCTCCTCTACTCACATTGACTGTATCTTTAAGAACTGGTTGGCTGTAGAGATTTACATTCTAATCAGTATTCTGTAACTTGATTTTGTGTCTCTGTGCCCTGTTTGAGAGCAGATTTCCACTCCATCTGACAAAGGAGCAGCGCTCCGAAAGCTAATGGTATTTGCTACCAAATAAACCTGTTGGACTTTAACCTGGTGTTGTTAAATCTGTTATTGTGTTCACCCCAGTCCAACGCCGGCATCTCCACATCATCGTTTCCTATGAAAACCAGGTTTCAGAAAACAAAGGTATTTTTAAGTCATCTTTATTTGTATTTGTTGGTCTTGTTTTCTCTTCAGTAAGGACAGAATCTGTGTCCATGCATCTATTCATTTCTTTCCATTGACCTCAAGGTTCATACTCAAAGAACATCAGTGGGAAATCATACCCTGACAACTTACATTTGGTTTCAGCTGATCTTCTCAAAAGGAACTCCAATTACAATCTTCTGTCTGAAAGAGAATTCCTCTTCATTTCCAATCTTCACGGTGAGGCAACCATCCTCTGCTACCATGACAAATGGATCCAAGCCAGATGAAGTTATACAAAACAGGGCAGAGACCTTCTCTTTGTAGTAGGTTTATTCACAGGATGCAGCATTACAGATCTCTGCTCCCTCGCCACTAACCCAGTATTCCAGCTGATTCCCTTCATATAAAGCTTTCAGTCCTTAGACATCACCGGTGTATCTTTAGCAACATAATCAACCAATTATGAACAGCTAGCCATGGATGCAAACCCAGTTCACTTAGGTAAAGGCAGGGAACTCACCAATTGTTGAGGTAGCAAGCTGGTTGTTTACACCTGGAGGACAATATTATTCGCAAACACACAAAGAAGCACTCTCAACCTCATGGGGTTTCTTATATTTTCGCCTCTATTTGGATGAAGCAAATCTGAAGTCTTAATCGATCATAGACCATTCGTAAACTTGTTCAACAATCAGCATAGCAAATCACCTACTCAGACAATGGGGGAAATATTCCCGTTCCGAGTGCCACAAGATTCATAGCAGGTGAGGGGTAAAAGGCCACAGAAAGGCTGACCTCGGGCTGAATTTTCCAGGTTCACAGCGAGCGCAGCTGGAAACTCCCACTGAATGAGTCAGATACTCAAACAACAAGGGTAGGAGTTCCATACTGAGTATCAGTCAGGAAAACTTAACCCAGCGGACTCCGTCCCTGTGACTGGGTGGGTTTCCTCCAGGTGCTCTGGTTTCCTCCCACAGTCCAAAGATGTGCGGGTCAGGTGGATTTGCCATGCTAAATTGCCCCTTATTGTCAGGGGGACTAGTTAGTGTAAATACATGAGGTTATGGGGATAGGGCCTGAGTTGGATTGTGGTCAGGGCAGACCCGATGGGCCAAATGGCCTCCTTCTGCACTGTAGGATTCTATGACCATGGATTATGGGCGGTGTTGATTTTATAAACTTGCACACTGGTGAACACCTGCTTGTTGTCGCCAAAAACAGGCTCACAGTTGTGGAAAAAATTACATCCATGAATGCAGCCATCGCAAAGTTTGACCCGATTTTCGCTTTGTTTGGAGTCCCCCAAATCGTAACAAGTGACATGGAGCCCCATTCAACAGCAATGGGTTCAGTAAATTTGTGAAATATCTTGGTTTCAATCATTGAAAATTTACACCCTGTTGGCCACTAGCTAATGAGAAGGTTGATAGATTCATGCGAACCTTGGAAGGAGTGATTCCTACAGCTATAGCTGACAACATGGCATGGAAGCAAGAACTGGATCATTTTCTTCACAATTACAGAGCAAAGCTTCACAATGAGCTTTGTACATCCCATGTGCAGACGCCTTGGTGAGATAGAATGCAGAGCTAACACTCAGCACGTATACAAAAGCGATGGAGATCGGAAGGATTGAATGAGAGTAAATGCAGAGCGAAAAATGAAATGCAGAGCTACATCACACAAGACCGGAGATACGATGCTTGTGAAACATGATGGTGACTTTGGAATGCAAACAACCCCTCATGGCATCCAACCGTTTGCTGTGATTGACAAAAGGGATCAATAATCGCTGATCAGTGTGGTTCGCAAGTCATCAGATGAAATATGTCATTCTTCAAAGCGCTGAAAATATCATTGTGATCAATCGAATTCGATTCCTACATTGATGTCTCAAATGAGAGCAGTGGCTCGGGAAATGGGTTGGACACTGTTGAGAGCCCTGTCAACCACAGTGGGTGGAAAACCTTTTGTCTATGCCATTCTTCTCAATTACAGCTTCCACCCCCACCCCTCTCAACCTCACAGTAGAAATTTTGTCCAATTATCCTTGTTTTCAGCTCTGACAAAGGGTCACCCTGTCTCACAACATTGGCTCTCTTGTCTCTCTACAGATGCTGTCAGATCTGCTGAGATTTTCAAGTATTTATTTTGTTTTTGCTTTCTGCAAAATAGATTTTTTTCTCTGCCCCAGATCTAGGACTGGACATAAACCACATCATTGCAGAATGATTCTTTCAATCACTCTAATCAAAAATCCCAGGGGAATTAAAACAAAATTTTAAACAAAAGTCCATTAACTCTACTTAACATAACCATTTGCAAGGCCTAAAAGCATTCCCTCCAGACATACTGACTGCCTGTAGCATAAAGCTGAATTTTAAAAATTCCCTTTAAACACAAATATATATATATATATATATATATCTTACCTGAGCAATTTTGCACTTTGCTTGGTAGATGCCAGAGTTGTAAATGTGGAGGAACAGTTTGGCCAGGGTTGTGCCTACTTCTGGAGCACTTGACTTCAGCACGACGACCAGGATGTTGGCCGGATTGCTGGCCTTTCCTGGATCCAGTGTGATGTTCCATTTCTTGATATCAGGGAGAATGAATTAAATTGGCTGAAGAATGATTTCTGGGATGTTGGAGATCTTAGCCAGAAGTCAAGATGGATCATGATCTTCAAGGAGCGTCTCAAAGAAGGAAAGAGAGTTAGAGTGGCAGAACCGTTTATGCAGCAAATTACAGAACTCATCATCTAAGCAAATGAAGGCACAGTTACCAGATGTAGGACGGAAGGAAAAACAGCACACGTGCAAGAGGCCAAAATGGAAAGAGTGCAGAGATCTGAGAGGGTTGCAAGATTGCAAAAGGTTACAGAGATATGGAGGGTAAAACCATGGAGGGACTGAAAATAAAGATGAGAACTCTAAGACCATGTGAGCCTGAACATTTAAGCAATACAATCAGCAAATTGGGATTCAAGTCATACCCTCAAGGGAACTGGATTCCAGGAATGACTCATTGAATTAGCCTGAAGCCACTTTAAATTTGTGAATGATTCTGCGGCATGCAAAAACCAATCATTTTGACAAAGTGTTCCATGTCAAGGGGTTTGCAAAGACTTTGCAATTGAGCCTGAGGAAGGGGTACAATGTTTTGTCGTTCATTGTGAAAAAATGACCTTGCTATCTGGTGGTAAGTGTAAGGTGTTGATTCGTCTGTAGAGGGTAAAACCCAAGTCTAAGTACTCTATTAGCCAAGTGGATCTACCTGCAGAGGGATGTCCAATCACTAATCGATTATTGTTAGCATATTGGCAGCTCAATTACTATTGAAGAACTGGACACTCAGGTGGGATCTGTATAGTATTCTTATCTGTGTCAACATACAGGAGTGTACATTTTTCCAAGTATTGAATGGTTTGTGCAGCTGAATGATTGTGGCATTGGATTAACAACTCATGAAACCTACTTAACTGGCTTACTAATACCCTTCAGGGATATTAGACTGTCACCCGGTGACCCTGGCTCCATGATATGTGGCTAATGTTCAACATTCTCTGAAAAGGACTAACATGTACAAGAGGAAGGCCCACCATCGCTTTCCAGGTACAAATGTGACCTTACAAGTTTCATCCACATTTTGAAAGCAAATTAAATTTTTTAAAAGAGGTTCATGCGTACCTTGGAAGGAGTGATTCATGCAGCTGCAGCTGAGAGCAAGCCATGGAACCAAGAACCGGATCATTTTCTTCGCAATTACGGAGCGAAGCTTCTCAATGAGCTTTGTACATCCTATGTGCAGACACCTTGGTGAGATAGAATGCAGAGCTAACGCTCAGCACGTATACAAAAGCGATGGAGATTGGAAGGATTGAATGAGAGTAAATGCAGAGCGAAACATGAAATGCAGAGCTACATCACAAAAGACAGGAGATACAATGCTTGTGAAACATGGCGGTCACTTTGGAATGCAAACAACCCCTCATGGCATCCAACCGTTTGCTGTGACTGACAAAAGGGATCAATAATCGCTGCTCAGTGTGGTTCCCAAGTCATCAGATGAAATATGTCATTCTTCGGAGCACTGAAAATACCATCGTAAGCAATTGAATTCAATTCCAGCGGTGTTAAGAAAAGCTCACCTGTGGGGTGGGGGTAAGATTTTTTACTTTAATTTTGGCTTTGAACCTTCCCTCGCTCGGGCCTTCTTCGAGTGCTCCACAATCAATAAGATACTTCTGAAGTGTGCTCATCTTCAGAACAGAATCACTCTCGGTTTCCAGTGAACACCCTAACACTGGAAGAGACCAAAAACCAAGGGGAGGTGATTCTCCCATCCCGTTGCGCTAATTTTCGAGTGCAGCGGGCTGGGAGATTCTCGCGCCGGCCAATTTGCGGGGTTCACGTGAGCATTCCCGCCCCGTTTGCACCTCCCAACCCAAGTTTTTTGGCGGCAATGGAACCACATTGAAGATCAGCATATCCGTCATTTGCATATGTTTACATAGCTTAGCATCTAATTAGTGGGTCCGAGACAACAAGCTCCGCCCTCATTAGCGTCTCCCACCTCTCTGGTGTGATGTCACTCTGGCGTGGTTTACAATAGGTATATAAAAGTCGGGAGTTGGCATGGCAGCGTTGAACAGGAGTAAGGAGGTAAGTCTGATGAAGGTGCAGCTCCTGTGGTTCTGGGGAGGTTGGAGGCAGGTCTGGAGTTTTGCTGCTTACTGTGGGAAGCTTCCTGCAGATGTTCAGGTTCAGTGCCCTGGCCCTGTAGGGTGGGCTGGGGCCCTTAACGGAGTGCTGGCCGGTGTGAGAAAAGGGGGAATCGGAAGGTCTCGGGACGTTTGGAGTCTCCTGGGCGGAAGGCCGCGGCATGGGCTCAAGCCCTTCCTCTTTCCTCAGAGTGCGCAGAGGCCCCAGGGACACTCCATGGAACGCCAGGATATCTGGACTGAGCTCCAGAAGCTCCAGCATCACCTGGCTCTGCCAGTCCTGGAGCCCCAGATGCATCTGCCCCATGGTCTGTGATCCCTCAGCTCTGGCCCTCTGAGACTGGGCAAAGCTCTGGAGCCCCTCCGCTAGAGCATTCTGTGAGCGAGCCAGGCTCTGGAGCCCCTCAGGATTAGCCCTCTGAGACTCGGCCAATTTGTCGTGGCTCACAGCCACGCCCTGCTGGGTCTCCAAGATGGAAGCAAGAGTCCCAGCCATGGCCAGCAGTGTCTCCAACATGCCCCTGACATCCATGGCCACGGATTGGTGTGCCTCCTGGATGCCAGCAACACCCTCGCCCGTGGCCCACTATGTCTCCAGGATGGCCTGGACCCTGTCACCCATGAGGCCTAATACCTGAGCCAGACTTTCCACTGCGGTCGCCACCCTTGCGGTGTTGGCCTGGGTCTCACGCTGTGTCGGCACCACCTCCTGCAATAACACTCTGTCTGACTCCCCTAAACAGCCTTGCAGTCGCAGCATGGCTGCTGACAGCCCTTCCACAACTCCCCGGGTTTCCTGATGCATTTCCACCAGCTTCGGGATGAACGAACCCTGAGGCCCGGCTTCTGGCTTGGGACCAGCTGATTCCTTGCCTCCGGCAGACATCCGTGTGCCCAAGTCCTTGGATGTGCCCGTCTCTGCCTGATGTGAATCAACGGCTGTGACGTGCTCTCTTGCAAGTGACCCAGGAGCCTCAGCACTAAATTTACCCACCGTGGTGATAGTCTCTGTGTTGGTGGGTTGTGTGGTAGATGCCTGTGCCGAATCATTCATGCTGTCCTCGGAGGAATCTTCAGGGCCTCCCTCTGAGGTGTCACCCGAGATGCCCTGGGGAGTTTCTTTAGGGGCAGCAGGGGGGGCTGCCGATACCCGAAGGGTCTGCTGCGTCAGGGTCCAGGACTGTAACAAAGAACACCATTAGGGGAATGGAGGGAAAGCAGCCCACACGGCAAGGCACTGACTTCAAAGCACACGTAGGAAGAGGGTTAAGCTGATGCTCACTTGCATGCCGGACACTAACCTGGCTGTCGGTCACCATTCTAGGTGTTGATTCTCCCCCTGCCAGCTCCAAGGCACACTGCCCACAGACCGTCAAATGCCACAGCTCAGGTACACCGCGACCAGTCTGTGTCCTCTCGCCAATTGTGTGTGTGTAATAACTCCACGGAGGCGCAAGTCCCGTCACCAAGTTACTTTATTTACACCATACATCTGTACACAGCCAGCTCTCCAGTTGCTCCCTGCTGGATGCAGGCTGGGAGTCTGACACACCTGCTTTAAATAGGGAGCATGAGACTCCCTGATTTAACCACCAGTTAAGACTCATCAGCTTTTTTCATACCAACCAAATAAACAAACTCAAATTAACTTGGGGACAAAGTAAAAGGGGCAGCTCCCCAAAAGGAGGGGGAACAGCCCGAACAAAAAACAAAGTCGAAAGGAAACTTAAAACATTAAATCAAAATGTGATTATCGGGGTTTAAAATGTACCCCAGCCCCTGCGGTGCCCAACGGGCGCGGAAGGCGTCAACTGCACCCGTGGACACTGCATGCTCCCTTTCCAGGGACACCTGGCCGCGAATGTAGCCAAGGTAAAGGGGCAGACAGTCAGGATGGACGACCCCGTCGATCGCCCGCTGCCTGGACCTATTAATAGCTCGCCTCGCCAGGCCTTAAGACTCATCAGGTAGTTCATATTCTAGCAAGCCAACCTCATTAGCCTGGCTGAAGCCATCACAGTGTGCTTTTCTCCTGTGGGTAAATAAGGGGGATTGAAAGCATGGATATATTGAAATGCATGGGGTACTATGTGTGCCTGAGTTTTGGAGCTTGTGTTAGTCATTTCGGGGAAAAGGGTCACCACTGGGGGGTGCAGATTTGGGGGGGGAGGGGGTAAGGGGTTGGATGCAGTTCTTGGTGGCATGGGGTGCTGTTGTTGGATGCCCTTCAGGTGTCTGTGCATGGTTTGACATGGAGAGCCCAGCACATGTGCAGGTTTCAGAATGGGACAAATACTCACCCTTGCTGCTCGAAGAAGGTCGTCTAGTTTTTCCTGATACTGTTGCCTGGACTGAGGTGTCAAGGATCTGGCATTAATGGCAGCCGCTGCCTCCCCCCACAATGCACTTGCGTCGTGACCCCTCGAGCAATGGCCCTGAGTAAAGAACAGCAGCTGGCGCCTCTCCGTGACTGCATCCAGCAGGCGGGCCTGGTCAGCCTCAGAGAACCTCGAGGCAGGTTTCTTTCCAGCCATCTTCCTGGTGTGACAGGCTGTGTGTCCAGTATTGCTGCTTATCGACAGCTCTGACTTGTTAGGGGAAACACTACTCTCCACATCATTGTTAGGGGAATCCAGGTGCAGTCACTTTGGGCCAGTCATGGGCCCGTTAATAAAAAGCTTTGTGAGAAATGTAAAGGGAACCTGGTTTCAATCGAGGGTGAGTCACCTCCCAAGGTGCTTATTGGCTGTCATTCAACAAGGTGCTGACTCCAGGGAGTGCAATGCTCAAGATTCTCATTCAACAAGGGGGAATGATCGCAGACAAGGTTGGGGGGGTGCATGGCAGCACTGCGCTATTCGTATCCAAGGCAGCAGTGAGGCCAGTATGTGTCAAGTGGGGCGGCGGGGGGGATGGTGGGAAGGATGGGGTGCCAGCGATGTCCTTGGAGGGGTGGGGGAAGGGGAGGCCAGCGATGTTCAGGGAGGGGAGGGGTGGTCCTGAGAGACCAGCAGTGTGCTGGGGAGGGGAGGTGTTAAGAAGCCAGCGATCTCAGTGCTGGGAGGTCTTTTTAGAGATTTCCCAGAGATGTGCGCATGCGCAGGGGTCCCGCTCATCGCGTCGATTTCAATCTCTTCAGCGGGAAAAGGCCCCGTCCCCTGACAATCACACTCGTGGCCTCTGCAGTGCGCAGAGTGTGGGAGATTCATTTTGGGAAACTCGCTGGAAAAACCAGCACAATTTACTCTAATTTTCACACAAATTCGACGCTTAGAATGTTTTTGGGAGAATTCCAGCCAATTCAGCAAAAAATACCACATTTCTTGGCCATATGTTTTATTCTCTGAGTATTTCATAGCCTCAGAATGGTGGCACAGTTACCTCCATATTGGGATGTGTTCAGAAGCTGAATTTATGCCCACGCTGTGTCCCACATGAGTATGATGCTGCGTTTCTTTTAATTTTGTGACATGAAAGTCAGGCCTCTGGGCCTCAGCAGTATTTCCACTGATCCGCTTTTAGTTTTATGATAAGGAAGTATTCATTATAAGCTGTCTGATAGCAAATAGTGTAATTATTTCATCTTCCGTGATAAGGTGCGGAATAACTGCTCTGGCAACCCAAACTACATTTCCAGAGACAGATTCGAGTACCCTGACATTCTAAAGGCCGCAGATTCACGGGTAAGATACCCTTCACTCTTTCTTCGCATTCTCCAGAACAGTGCTACTGACTGGTTATTTGTTGAGGGTCACAATTCCCACATGAGCGAGTTATCTGAGGCTAAAACATTGCATCAATAGTGGGGAGCGGGGCCACATCTGTGATTTCCTACTGAGCCCCTTCAATCATATAGCAATGACCAGTCAATAAGTGAAGGCTGGAAAGGGAGCACTACATGACAACGCTTGAAAAAAGTTTTGGCCTCTGTTGACCCCTCACTCCCTCCTTCCCACATGAAAAATGGCCCCAAGTTTTTCACTTCCAACCCCACTTTGAGACATATAGAAACTAAATGCAGGAGGAGGCCATTCAGCCCTTCGAGCCTGCTCCGCCATTCATTTTGATCATGGCTGATCATCAAATTCAATATCCTGGTCCCTTCTTTCCACCATATACCTTGATCCATTTAGCCCCAAGACTATAACTAATTTACTCTTGAAATCGCATAATGCTTTGGCCTCAACTACTTTCTGTGGTAGTGAATTCCACACATTCACCATCCTCTGGGTAAGACACTTCTCCTCACCTCAGTTCTAAAAGGTTTATCCCTTGGCCTCAACTATGACCCCTAGTTCTGTACTCCCCTGCCATCGGGAACATTCTTTCTGAATTTACTCTGCCTAACCCTGTTAGAATTTTATAAGTTTCTATGAGATCCTCTCCCACCCTTCTGAACTCCAGTGAATATAATTCTAACCGACTTGGTCCCTCCTCATGTAACAGACTTGCCTTCCCAGGAATCAGCCTGGTAAACCTTCGCTGTACTCCCTCTATAACAAGGACATCCTTCCTCAGATACGGACACCAAAACCGCACACAATACTCCAGGTGCGGCCTCAGCATTTCCCTATACAACTGCAATAAAACATCTCTAATCCTGTACTCAAATCCTCTCGCTATGAAGGCCAGCTTACCATTTGCCTTCTTTACTGCCTGCCGTACCTGCGCGCTTACTTTCAGTGACTGATGCACGGGGACACCAAGGTCTCTCTGAGTATCCACCTCTCTCAATTTACACCCATTGAAGTAATAATCAGTCTTCCTATTATTGCTACCAAAGTGGATAACCTCACATTAATAGAAGGATGCAGATTAGGTCCACAAGGTGAAATGGCCCAAGGTTTCATGCTGGCCACTCAGCTTCCTGCTTACCAACCTACCCTGAACTCTCAAGTGGGAATTTCAAAAGAATCTTAAACCACCTTTCCTGGCAGGAATGGGGTGGGTGCGCAATTAAATTATTATAGGCTAGTTGAGACCTCCATTGAGTATTATCTGCAAAGTGTTTTTAGTGGGTGAGTCATAGAATCATAGAAACCCTGCAGTGCAGAAGGAGGCCATTTGGCCCATCTCGTCTGCACTGACCACAATCCCACCAGGCCCTATTCCCGTAACCCCACATATTTACCCTGCTAATCCCCCTGACACTAGAGTCGATTAAGCATGGCCAATCCACCTAACCCGCACATCTTTGGACTGTGGGAGGAAACCAGAGCACCCGGAGGAAACCCAGGCAGACACGGGGAGAATGTGCAAACTCCACACAGATAGTGACCCGAGGCTGGAATTGAACCGGGTCTCTGGCGCTGTGAGGCAGCAGTGCCACCGTGCCATAAAATTGCTATCTCCTTCACCAGCTACGTGCTGTTCAATGAAATGCTGAGGTAAGTTTTCCATAAGTCTTTGCTCATTGCTATTCACCTCGCTAAAAATAGCACAATGAAGTTTCACAACTTGTCAGATGTCAGCACTGGGTCAGTTGGTCACGCTGTGGATTCAACTCTCGATCTAGTGACTTGTAGCACAAGATGTAGACAGGGCAGTGCGAAGGGAGTGCTGCACTGTTGGAATTGCTGTGGCCATGCCCAGCATATTATGAACTTTCCACCAATACTTTATAACTTTAAACTGCAAAGGGACTACATAAAAGATATGTGCCCAAAGATTATCTGATTTCTCTTTTGGATTGAAACCCACCACTGTCTCAGGAGGGAGGAAAAGAAACTTTCCAGACTGACGTTAACTCAATGCCTTTTCCCGAAACTAATTCAAAAAGGTAATTTCCAATTGAATGAGTTGTTCGGATACAAAGATACTGGGGCTCAGAATATTCCCATCGCATCCCCCACGGGAATCGTAGCAGGCAGGACACAGCCCATGCAAAGGTCCATTGACCTCAGGTGGGACTTTCCAGCCTTGGGGAAAGCGCGGCCGGACAATCTCACCCTGGCTGCCTCAAACTTTGAAGCTGTGAAAGTTATCACACAGGATGTATAATTGATCCAGCCATACAACTTGTTTGGAAAAGAAACTTGAACTTGTAACCAGTTATGTGATAAGCCAGCCATGTTTATTGTCTTCCTTCAAAACAACAAGAAGCTGTCTGAAGACTGTTTGCCACAAAAATCCATCATCCAGTTTCACAGCATCTAAGCAGCCAAGGAAATAAACAGCAGCTCTTTGAAAGTGAGTTATACCTAATGAAGAGAACTTTCAATTCAACCAAAGCATCAACTCATCTAAGAAACTACAGACCTGCCACAAAAGAGACTGAGACAATCATAAATTGTAATTGTATTTTTTTCTTTTCCTCATCTGTGTCTAATCTGGGAGCAAAAGTGTTGGCAAATTGAATGAGTGAGACATTGCTTTTCTAAAATATAAAACACCCAAAAGCACCATTTTGAAGACAAACCCAGGAGTTATCCCATTGTCCCTCAACAAACACCTTTTAAAAGTATCCAGATTATCTGGCCTACATGGTAAATGCAGTAGAGATGGTTCAGAGAAGGTTCACTAGATTGATTCTAGGGGATGAAGGATTGATTTTATGAAGATAGATTGAACAGTTTAGGTCTATATTTGCTAGAGCTTCAAAGAATGAGAGGAGATCTAATTGAGGTGTATAAGATGCTAAAGGGGATTGACAGGGTAGATGTAGAGCTGATGTTTCCCCTGCCGGACATTCTAGAACAAGAGGCCATAGCTTTAGGCTAAGGGGTGGCAGATTTAAAACAGAAATGAGGAGGGATTACTTCACTCAGAGGGATGTGAATTGTGGAATTCTCCACTCCAGAATATAGAGGATACCGGTACATAAAAAATTTAAGGAGATAGATAGATTGTTAATTAGAAGCAGGATGAAGGGTTATAGGGAACGGATGGGAAGGTGGAGATGAGTCCGAGATGAGATCAGTCATGATCGTGTTGAATGGCGGAGCAGGCTTGAGCGATCAAATTGCCTACTCCTGCTCCTAGTTCTTAAGCTTTTATGTTATGATATTGTTACTTGTGGAAGATTGTTGTGTGCAACTTGGCTGTTGTGTTTCCTACTGTACTGACTACACTTCAAAAAAATGTACTCCATACGCTGTGATATACTCCTGAGTTTGTCAGTAAAAGTCACTATATAAATGCAAGTTCATTTCTATCTTTCTCAAGGAATGAATGCTAATTTGCACGAATAGGACAATGGGGCAAATTTTCCCACCCCGCCCGGCACGGAAATCGGAGCGGGCAAAGGGCAGACCATGGAAAGTTCCGCTGACCGCGGCTGGGATTTTCCAGTTTCAGGTCGAGCGCGGCTGGAAAATCCCAGCCCAGTGAGTTCACTTCCTGAGCCCATTTTGCTCTTCAAGCTTGGTGCATATACATTTTGTGGCGTTAGACTAATGGGAGCAATAGGATAAAGGGGAGGTTTCTTTTCTTATGGAACAGATCCCATTAAGAGACTTCCTTATTGAGGCTGCTCTATTCTTGCTGCCACTTGTCATCGGCAATTGCAGCTTGATTTATGAGACCCAAGTAGACAACCTTATTAGTTTTCATGGAAGATTTACAGCTTAAACCCAATGTTATTATGTCTCCTTAACATAACTGCAATTCATACTATTGATTTTTTGAAAATATGTACTCCGATAAACGTAGACTGCATTTCAGAGTAAGAGAGGCATTTCTAATAAAGCAGTTATTCCTGAAAGATTCTGACTGTTTCAAGAATAGAAAATCTGCCGATGATGTACATTTCTGTGTTCTGCTGAGCTGCGAAAGTCTGAGGAACTGTGTTGAAAGCCACAAAGAATTAAAGCCTCATTTCCAGTACAGAACCAATTGGCGTGGAAGGGATGGTGAATTTGACAGTGAATGGTGGGGAACACAATTGATTTATAAAGTTAGTTATTGATGCGAAAGGTGACTGGCGATATTCTGGTTACTGGCAAGGCTGTCAATTTGCCAAATTGTTACTCCCTGTACTACAAAAAAGTATATCAAGAAAATAATCATTTCACTGCCCCCCCCCACCCCCCCCCCCCTCCCCCACCCCCTCCCTCCACACCCCCGTGACTCTGCTGTGCCGCTAACAGCAGCAAGCCAGGAACTACATTCTGTGTCACAAGTCCCGTACCTCATGGGTTCAGGCAGGGAGGGCAGGCGTATCACAATACTTAGCAGGTTGAGATACAGATTATAAAGACAAGTAGGGCACCATAAGGTTCAATGCCAGGTAAATTGATGTGGAATAATAGGTCTGCAAGGATAGAGGAACACAAAATAGAGCATAGGATTCCCAGAGAATGATAAAAAAAGGAGGGCAAGAAATAAAAAAAAAGGACATGACACAATAGAAGAAAGAGACTGTAAGAAGGGTCATACATAGAGAAGGGAGAAGTAATAGGGAATGGAAATCAGAGCTAACAGCTCCTGAGCAACAATAAATTTATGTAACACTACAAGCTACAGGAGATGTAATACCTTTTGAGGATTTTATGAACATAAGCTCTCATGAATGATATATTGCATATGCTGCTGATTTCTATCCTGTTTAAAGATTCTAGAAATTATCATTGTAAAAAAGAATTTACATTCATTTCAAGTCAACCACGAGTCAAATAAATGTTCTCTTTTGAAATGCAGATTAACTCTTTAAAAACAAACCCAAAGTGAGTAAAGACCATTCAGCCCATCAAGCCCAGTCCAAAGGACTACTCTATTGTACTTTCCCATCACCATCTCTTTATCTCTGAGTGAAACTCCAATGTGAACAGGTTGCAGTCTCAGTCAGATTTTTACGAGCCGTCTGTGCTTTACTGTCGAATGTCCTTCATTTCCTCTGGCATCATCATGGAGAAAGATTGGCATCCATGCCACTCAACCCTGCCTCTCCACCAGTTCGATCATGTTCCTCTCAGATGAGGGGACATCATGGTCTTCAGAAGGAAATTGGAAGTGGTAGCAATCTGTAATGACTTCAATCAGGCCATTGAGGTTGATCTATTGGAGTATGAACTCCCTGATTAAGGATCCAGTTGAAGGGCCAATCAGGGAGCTTTGTACTTAACTGGGAGTGTCAGTTCCTCTGACACCCACGGAGGTAGACTGCTAACCTCTAGCACTCTGTGTACTACTGTTAGAGTTTGTAAATAGAGGGATTTTGGTGAAGGGTCTTCTGCCTCTGAAGACTCATTGCGCAATCAAAGTTCCTAGAAGAGACATAGATCAACACAGGAATAGAGGACAGAGGAATAGACAAATACATGTTGACAAATAGATCTTGACAAATACATGAATAGGATGGGAACAGAGGGATACGGTCCCCGGAAGAGTAGGGGGTTTTAGTTCAGTCGGGCAGCATGGTCAGTGCAGGCTTGGAGGGCCGAAGCGCCCGTTCCTGTGCTATAATTTTCTCTGTTCTTTGTTCTTTGTTCTATGTTAATGGGATAAGCTGAAGTGGGGTCAGAGGAGGTTTGTGTGGAGCATAAGCACCAGCATAGGCAAACTTTTTATTATTCGCTCATGGAATGTGGCCATCACTGGCTAAGCACATCCCTAATTGTCCTTAAACTGAACAGCCAGCTCGGCCATTTCTGAGGACATTTGAAGTGTCAACCACATTGTCCGGAGTCACATGTAGGCCAGGCTAGGTAAGGACAGCAGGTTTCCTTCCCCAAAGGACATTAGTGAACCATGGGTTTTTACGACAATGGCCATCATTAGACTTTTAATTCCAGATTCTTATTGGATTCAAATTTCATCATTTGCTGTGCTGGGATTCAAACCAGAGTCCCCTGGGTCTCTGGATTACTGGTACAGTGACAATACCACTCTGCCACTGTCTCCCCATTTTGAATGGCCTGATTCTATATGGTTAACTCCAAGTGATGTTGGGCAAAGATGATTTGATCAGTTGCTGGAGGTGGATCACAATGACCCAGCAAGCATAGAGAGCCAAGAACATTTCTGCTTCCTGTTTCCCCAACAACAATGGACAGAGAAATCGAGGAAAGATTTACTTACGGGCTGCTGAAGTAAACACAAGCACAGCTTCTTTTTTGCCATCTCAGTAATCAAGTGTTTATTTTGTTGAATCACTCATTACCGGGTTATTATTTAGGGCGCAGGGCCAGTAAATTATTTCCAGGCTGGACTGGGAGACATCGGGTTGGTCATGATAGTCAAGTCTTTGTTGTAGAGTCAAACTATTTGCACGCCACCACAGGGCTGGAGCCAACATTTCACTGCCAATCTTATCTTAATCTGAGCGATGTTCAGACTTGATTTTATGTCACTGATATCTAGTCACATTGTTTCCAAGAATCTCCTGTATGGAAATAGCAGCAACGCACCATTAAAACTAACCAGCCATGCCATGATGTGAAAAATAATCAACGCAACATACATCTACAGAGATCCGAAGAAGAATTCCATCCAAATTAAAGTTACCATTGGAATATGCACCCTGAATAGTGTATGATGTTAAATTGCTACGCCTTGACACAGTATTTACCTTCAGCATGAGGACATAAGGGGTTGAAGAAAGACCATTTGACGCATTTGACCCTAAGTTAATAAGTGAGTTAATAAGCACCAACTCACTTCCTACCCAGATAGATAAATTAAGCAAAACTCAAAGATGCTTATCCAACCAAAAACTTGCCTTCATATAGCACCTTTAACATAAAAAATGACCCAAGGTACTTAATTCACTCTTGGTCAGTTGCCGTGCTTGATGTGACTTTTCCATGATCTCAACGGTCCAGCAGACATGCTACTCTGCAAAGCATTTTGTAATCTGTGTACGTACTAACATTTATAACCTTAAAACCTATTCTGGATCAGATATTCAGGTTAGCACTGCTGCCTCACAGTGTCAGGGACCTGGGTTCAATTGCTGGCTTGGGTCTGTGTGGAGTCTGCATGTTCTCCACGTGTCTGCGTGGGTTTCCTCCGGGTGCTCCAGTTTCCTCCCACAGTCTGAAAGACCTGCTGGTTAGGTGCATTGGCTATACTAAATTCTCCCTTCGTGTACCAAAACAGATGCCGGAGTGTGGCAACTAGGGGATTTTCCCAGTAACTTCATTGCAGTGTTAATGTGAGCTTAATTGTGACACTAATAAATAAACAAACAAGTTTTTTCTCTCATCATATTTGTATGATCGAAGAGGAACTCTTCCCACTTTCTTTACAATACCACTGACACAAAGTGAGCTGAGGACGCATTCCTACTGAATGAAGTATTACTGTTATTACATAAACACAGTTCCAATCTAGAACTTGACTATCAAAGCCAACCCAGTGTCTCCCAGCCGAGCATGCACCTCTTGGGAATAACTTGCTGGTCTCGTGCCCTAATGGAAGAAAATAAAAATCAAATTTAGAAAGAAAATGAGTGACTCAACAAATGGCAACATTTTTTAAATAAAATGCAAGTACTCTGATGGCATTAGCGGTCATTGTTTTCTTGTTTGTTACGTTGAATTTGAGCTGAGACCCAGCAACCGACCCAAGAACAGCTTCTTCCCTGCTGCCATCAGGCTTCTGAATGGTCCGATCACACATTCAGCTGATCTTTCTCTTCACCCGGTAACTGCAACACTATATTCTGCACCCTCTCCTTTCCTTCTCTGCTATGTACTCTATGAATGGTATGTTTTGTCTATAACAGCTCACAAGAAACAATATTTTTCAGTGTATCCCAATACATGTGACAATAATACATCAAATCAAATCAATTCAAATTCAAGGCCAAATTTCAGGACACTGTCAAAGCATAACAGTTCAAAGATGTGCGGGTTAGGTGGATTGGCCATGCTAAATTGGCGCGAGTGTCACGGGGTTAACAGGGTAAATATGTGAGGGTTATGGGAATAGAGCCTGGGTGGGATTGTGGTCTGTGCAGGCTCGATGGGCTGAATGGCCTCCTTCTGCACTGTAAGGATTCTATGATTCTATGAACAAGATGGTGCGGTAAATCAGTTAAAATTGGTGGTGGCTGACATCTTTATTCATTTTATGGGGTATGGCGCCACTGGCTTGGCCAGCGTTTATTGTCCGTCCCTATCTGCCCTCCATTTCAGGGGGCATTCGAGAATCAACCACATTGCTATGGATCTGGAGTCACATGTAGGCCAGACCAGGTAAGGATGGCAGATTTCATTCCCTTAAGAAGATTTGTGAACCAGATGGGTTTTTACAACAATCAATAATGGTTTCATGGCCATCATTAGACATTTTTTTAATACCAGATTTTTTTGAACTCCTGCCGTGGTGGGATTTGAACCCAGATCCCTGGATCTTGCACAGGGTCTCTGGATCACAAGTCCAGTGACAATACACTGCCTCCCCAAGATTAGGCTTGAAAGAAACAGGTCATAGAGAGAAGGGAAGACATAGATTTCTGCAAGTGCAAATGAGCGAGTGAAAGTGGGAGTGGTGCAATGAGCTGTGATTTTAAACACATAATAACCAACAATGCCCACTGCCCATCTTCCCCCAACTCCCCGGCCTCCCTGCAGTGAAGAGGTAAGGGGAAGGAAGATATTTGTTGTGTATAATAGTGAAGGAGAAACATAAAAACAAGACAGGCGAGCACTAACCCTACTGATGCACCACACATTACAGTTTGACATTGTGTTTGTTCCACTCATGGTGCCAAATTTCTTCATTGTGTTACTCCTGGGCTTTGGGCAATGCCTCACGCTGCTATATCAAGTGTAAAATATCATAATTCTATATGTGTTCTTGAGATGAATGGTCCGAGGGGCTCGAGGACTTTGTACTTTTTAATAAGTTCAAAATTGCTCTAAAGTTATTAAAGTTTATTTATTAAAGTTTATTTATTTGTCACAAGTAGGCTTACATTCACACTGCAATGAAGTTGCTGTGAAAATCTCCCAGTCGCCACACTCCAGTGCCTGTTCAGGTACACTGAGGGAGAATTTATCATGACCAATTTACCTAAATTCACCTAGACGTTGCAAAGTGAAAACGAAATGAGCCCGGCTAGGCCAGGATTGGGCTTTTATCGGTGCGGTTTGTGTGTCTTTCTGAAGGAAGACAGATTTCTCTGTTTGTCAAGAAATCCGAACTTGCTATCTGATAAACAGATCGGAGTTGAGCCATGTTTCCAACCACACTGTTAACTCAGTGCTCAACAATTTCAATGGCTCCAAGCTGGCTTTGGGTTTGACAAGCTGGGGCTAGTTCAGGTCAAAGTGACCCCCAAGGAGCCTGTTCCTCGCTTCTAATCGCTTCTCGCATCCCACTTCATTTCCACAATGGCACACTACCCGAACAAAGGGAGGGGCAGTTATAATAGGACGGGGCTTACAAGCCAAAGGCACGGCAGGTGAGACCTCTCTCTCTCTCTCTGCCTCCTGAAGAAAACAGAAAGCTCTAATTCGTGTGTGTCTGGGTCAGATTGCGGGCATGAGGAGGAGGAGGAAGAGAAAGGAAGGGAAAAAACTCTGGCAGCCTTCAAAGCGTTAATACTTCTTCCTCTCTCTCCTGCCCCCCCCACCAACATCAGTTTCTTTTTGCAACAAACTACACAATGGGATTTCTCATTGAGTCTGCATATTCAATTAAATTTAATTTCCTGAAAAGTGAAAGAGTATACAGGTTGTGCTGTAGGCTACAAGCATACCATTCACTCGTGAAGGCTGGCGATGGAAACTCCAGGAGAAAGACTGGTCTCTCGATCAAACCACTTCAGTGCGAACGACTGGAAAGATCCACATATCATTTAATGAAATAACTCAGAAGTGTCATGAATGCAGTAATATTATCCTTCATACAAACACAATCTGCTTTTTAAATGTTTTTGGTTCTCTCTGAAGAATGCTTAGCATCACCGGTCAGTGTTAAATGGAGGCTATTGGTTAGAAAGCACCTCTTTGACATTTAAGGCTTGTCACTTTCATAATGCATTATATTCTGTGCCTCAGCCACTTCACATTGCCAGCTGTGATTAATTTTCTTTTTCACACATTATGTCATTGCGATCTTTGCCGATAGTAGTTTGATTTATGAGGCCCAGCTAGACAATCTTATCACCTCCCTGGGAAGATATACAGTTCAAACTCCAAATGTTATTAAATATATGACTGTAATGCTTATTTGGGGTTTTTTTTGTTGGAAATGCATTGTGAAGTCTTCAAGATGAGCAGAGGGACATTGAACATGTAAAGTCATTGGCCAAAGATTGAGCCTTTTTAAAAATTGAAAAAAAAATGCTATCTGCATTATGCAGATGAAGAATGGAAAGCACTGTAGAACATCAACTCCTAAAAAATGTGGCAACAGCTGAAATGACTGAAGAAAGTATTACTTAACATGGTATCTGCACCTCAACCATGCCACACAAAATCCGCTACAAATATCTTTATTAACCTGATGGTAATAACAGGCAAATAATACTTTTTTTTCCATAAATTGGTATGAATTAGAGAAATGTTGGTGCTAAATTGCATTTATCTTAATATTTTTTAAATTCATCCGTGGGACAAGGGCGTCGCTGGCTGGCCAGCATTTATTGCCCATCCCTAATTGCCTTGGAGGGCAGTTGAGAGTCAACCACATTGCTGTGGCTCTGGAGTCACATGTAGTCCAGACCAGGAGAGGACAGCAGATTTCCTTCCCTCAAGGACATTAGTGAACCAGATGGGTTTTTCTGACAATCGGCAATGGTTTCATGGTCATTTAGTAGATTCTTAATTCCAGATTTTTTTAAAATTAAATTCAAATTCCATTATCTACCGTGGCAGGATTCGAACCTGGGTTCCTGGAACATTAGCTGAGTTTCTGGATTAATAGTCTCACGATAATACCATTAAACCATCGCCTCCCCATGTTGCTAATGTTCCTGAGGTGCCAATATTTTTATCTATATCTCTAAGATGCTCCCATAGCTAGGGCACCAATGACTACCAGTACCTCTAACATGTCAATGTCTGAATGGCGCCAAATCCTGGGGGTGCCAAACATCTGCCTGTATCACTTGGGTGCCATTTCTCAAGGGATTTCACCGGTTGTCCCAACAACGTTATGGCAGAAGATCAGAAAAACATTGCCAAGGTCCAGGGTCTAGCTATTGCACAGGAAGAATTACCATGTAGGTATTGTACCAGAGAGCAGTCAATGCCTGTGGAACAACATCCCAGCACATATCTTCAGGACAGGAGAGAAAAGTTGAGAAGATTATAAAAGCCTTTGGGATCCTGATATGAACCAAATAATTTTAAATTAATTTCTTTTTATCATTTGAGCGATTGCAGAATGATTTTACACTTCCTAAACTATCAGACTTCTTGTCCGGCATCTAGTACAAGGTGAGCTGAAATTTCATTCAACCAGACATGGCGAAGACCAAAGCGATTGGCTCGTATCACAAACTCCATTCCTTAGCCATCAACCTCCTCCTTTTCCCTGATAACTACCTGAGATTCAAGCCAATTGTCTGGAACTCTGGTATCCTACTTGACCCTGCACATGGGAACATAGGAACAGGGTTAGGCCATGCAGTCCATCAAGCAGGCTCTGCCATTCAGTTAGATCATGGTTGATCATCAACCTCAACGCCACTTTCCCGCATCTACATCAATGGAGGACATGCTCCTGAATACATCAACAGGGATGAAGTGGAAGTGGTCAAGAGCTTCAAGTGTCTAGGTGTGCAGATAATCAACAATCTGTCCTGGTCCCTCCATGCCGATACTATAGTTAGGAAAGCCCACCAACCCCTCTATTTTCTCAGGAGGCCAAGCAAATTTGGTGTGTCCACTACAACTCTCATCAATTTTTACAGATGCACCATAGAAAGCATCCTATCAGGATATATCACAGCTTGTTATGGCCCCTGTTCTGACCAAGACCGCGAGAAACTACAACGGGTAGTTAACAAAGCCCAATCCATCACACAAACCAGCATCCCATCCATTGACTCTGTCTACACTTCCAGTTGCCTCGGGAAAGCAGCCAGCATAATCAAGGACCCCACGTACCCTGAACATACTCTCTTCTACCTCTGGAAAAAGGTACAAAAGTCTGAGAACAATTACCAACCGATTCAAGAACAGCTTCTTCCCTGCTGTCATCAGACTTTTGAATGGTCCTGTCATATATCAAGCTGATCTTTCTCTTCACCCTACTTGCAACTGCAACACAATATTCTGCAGCCTCTCCTTTCCTTCTCCCCATGTATTCTAAGAACGGTATGTTTTGTCTGTATAGTGCGCAAGAAACAATATTTTTCACTGTATCCCAATACATGAGACAATAATAAATCGAATCACATCAAATGTCACTTTCCACATTAGCTCCATAGCCCTTGAAGTCATGAGTCTCCAGAAATGTGTCAATTTCTGCATTGAACATGTTCAATGATTGAGTTTTCACAGCCCTCTGGGATAGAGAATTGCAACGATGCACCACCCTCTGACTGAAGAAATTCCTCCTATTCTCAGTCTCAAATTTTCTATTTTCTCAGAAGACTAAGGAAATTTGGCATGTCAGCTATGACTCACACCAACTTTTACAGATGCACCATAGAAAACATTATTTCTGGTTGTAACGCAGCTTGGGATGACTCCTGCTCTGACCAAGACTGCAAGGAACTACAATGTAGCCTAATCCATCACGAAAACCAGCTTCCCATTCATTGACTCTGTCTACACTTCCTGCTCCCTCGACAAAGCTGCCAGCATAATTAAGGACCTCATGCACCTCAGACATTCTCTCTTCCACCTTCTTCCGTCGGGAAAAAGATACAAAGGTCTGAGGTCACGTACCAACCGACTCAAGAATATATTTTTCTCTGCTGCTGTCAGACGTTTGAATGGACTTACCTGGCATTAAGTTGATCTTTCTCTACACCGTAGCTATGATTGCGACACTACATTCTACACTCTCTTGTTTCCTTCTCTATGAACGGTATATTTTGTCTGTATAGCGTGCAAGAAACAATACTTTTCACTGTATGTTAATACATGTGACAATAATAAATCAAATCAAATCACATCAAATTAAATGGTCTACCCCTTATCCTGAGATTATGTCCCCTGGTTTTAGACTCACCAGAGCCAGGGGAAACATCTTATCCCCATCTACTCTATCATACCCTGTAAGAAGTCTTAATGAGGTTACCCTGCATTCTTCGAAACTCAATGGTACATGGACCCAGTCTCCTCAATCTCTCCTCATAAGACAATCATGCCATTCCAGAGATTAATCTGATGACCCTCCATTTCACTCCCTCTATGGCAAGTATATTCCTCCTTAGATAAGAGGAGCAAAACTGTACATAATACTCCAAATGAGATCTTACCAAAGTTCCATACAACTGCAGCAAGACACCTTCACTCCTGTGCTCAATCCCCTTGTGATGAAGACCAATATATTATTTGTCTTCCTAAATACTTGCTGAACCTGCATGCTAACTTTCAGTGATTCATGAACAAGGACACCTAAGTCCCTTCAATTGGACACCCACACTTCCCAACCTCTCACCATTTGAGATATGCGGGCTAATTTTCCGGTTCTGCCCACCACAGGAATTGTAGTGGACGGGGTGGGGGGAACTATGGAAAGGTACGTTGACCTCAGGTGGGATTTTCCGGTTTCGGGGCGAGCGCGGCTGGAAAATCCCGCCCATAGTCTGCTTTTCTGTTTTTTCTACCAAAATCAATAACTTCACACTTATTCACAGTATATTCCATTTGCCATGTTTTAGCCTATTCACTTAGCCTGCCCAAGTCCTCCTGAAGCCTCTTGCATTCTCCTCACAACAGACATTCCTACTCAGTTTGGTGTTCTCAGCAAATTTGGAAGTGACACGTTTGGTCCCCACGTCAAAATCATTGATATAGATTGTGAGCAGATGTGGCCCAAGCCATGCCCCGCTAGTAACAGCCTACCATCCTGAGAATGTTCTGTTTATTCCTACTCTCTGCTTTCTGTCTATTAAACAATTCTCAATCCGCACAAGTGTATTTCCCCCAATCCCGTGAGCTCTCATTTTGTTTACTAACTTCCTGTGTGGGACCTGACCAAAAGCCTTCTCCCCCCACCTTCTTAAAAAGTGCCTTTGCTATTTTACAATAGGCAGGAATCTTTCTAGAATCTATAGAACTTTAAAAGATAACCATCCACTATCTCTCTAGCCACTGCCTTCAATGCTCTGGGATGAAGTTTTATTTTTAATTCATTCATGGTACATGGGTGTCGCTGGCTGGCTAGCATTTATTATGCATCCCTAGTTGCTCAAAGACAGTTGAGAGTCACCCACATTGCTGTGGCTCTGGAGTCACATGTAGGCCAGACCAGGTAAGGACAGCAGATTTCCTTCCCCAAAGGACATTAGTGAACCAGATGGATTTTTCCAACAATCGACAATGATTTAATGATCATCGGTAGATTCTTAATTCCAGATATTTTTTATTGAATTCAAATTCCACCATCTGCCATGACGGGATTCGAACTTGCATCCCTAGAACTTTAGCTGAGTTACTGGATTAATAGTCTAGCGATAGATAATACCACTAGGCATTGCCTCCCCCTAATCTGCTTCAGGGGGGTTTATCAACTCTCAATCCGGTTAACTTTTCAAGTTCTACCTCAATAATAACACCAATTTTTTTTAGTTGCTCAGTTTTACAAGCCCCTTGGTTGTCGCGTATTTCTGGAAGAATTTCCATGTTGTCTTCCCGAAAGACAGATGCAAAGTAACTTTTAGTTTCTCCACCATTTCCTTGTTCCCCACTATAAATTTTCCTGCCCCCATCTGTAACGGACCTACATTTGTCCAACTAATCTCTTCTTTTTCACATGCCTAAAGAGGTTTTTACAGTTTGCCTTCATGTTCCTTGCTAGTTTGCATTCATATTCTCTTGCCCCTTCCTTAATCCGTTTCTCGGTCCTCCTTTGCTGGGTTCTAAATTGCTCCCAGTACTCAGGCTTGCCCCTTCTTCTGGTATTCTTAGAAGCCACTTGCTTTAATCTAATAGCCTCTTCCTTGGATCCATTCATGTGCTTTCTCATCAGGTCTTAATAGGCATGAGGGCAGGAAGATCCTTAGTAATCACCCTCTGACCTGAGAAAATGCCCTCCCCACCACAAAACTCACCATTGTGGGGGCGGGGAGGCATTGAGCTTCACAATGCATCAAGTTGTGTTTGATGATGTTACTGTCAAGCATCTTTGAGATGTTTTACTGTGTTAATGCTGAGATATAAAGTGAGATGATTTTGGTTCTGATATAATTTATATAGATTGATGCAGCTTTTAAATGGAGAGGAGTTCCTCCTTCAATAAAATAAAAGCAAATTACTGAGGATGCTGGAATCTGAAACCAAAAGAGAAAATGCTGGAAAATCTCAGCAGGTTTGGCAGCATCTGTAAGGAGAGAAAAGAGCTGACGTTTCGAGTCCAGATGACCCTTTGTCAAAGCTAAAAGGCACAGAAAGTGGGAGATATTTATACTGCAGGGGGAGGGAATGAAAGATGAGTCATAGCCTCAAAAACAAAGAACAAATAAAGAACAGTACAGCACAGGAAACAGGCCCTTTGGCCCTCCAAGCCTGTGCCGCTCCTTGGTCCAGCTAGACCATTCGTTTGTATCCCTCCATTCCCAGACTGCTCATGTGACTATCCAGGTAAGTCTTAAATGTTGCCAGCGTGTCTGCCTCCACCACCCTACTTGGCAGCGCATTCCAGGCCCCCACCACTCTCTGTGTAAAATACGTCCCTCTGATATCTGAGTTATACCTTGCCCCTCTCACCTTGAGCCTGTGACCCCTCGTGATCGTCACCTCCGACCTGGGAAAAAGCTTCCCACTGTTCACCCGATCTATACCCTTCATAATTTTGTACACCTCTATTAGGTCTCCCCTCATTCTCCGTCTTTCCAGGGAGAACAAGCCCAGTTTACCCAATCTCTCCTCATAGCCAAGACCCTCCATGCCAGGTAACATCCTGGTAAACCTTCTCTGCACTCTCTCTAAAGCCTCCACGTCCTTCTGGTAGTGCGGCGACCAGAACTGGACGCAGTACTCCAAATGTGGCCTAACCAGCATTCTATACAGCTGCAACATCAGACTCCAGCTTTTATACTCTATATCCCGTCCTATAAAGGCAAGCACACCATACGCCTTCTTCACCACCTTCTCCACCTGTGCTGCCACCTTCAAGGATTTGTGGACTTGCACACCTAGGTCCCTCTGTGTTTCTATACTCTTGATGGCTCTGCCATTTATTGTATAACTCCCCCCGACATTAGTTCTTCCAAAATGCATCACTTCGCATTTATCTGGATTAAATTCCATCTGCCATTTCTCCACCCAATTTTCCAGCCTATCTATATTCTGCTGTATTGTCCAACAATGTTCATCGCTATCCGCAAGTCCAGCCACCTTCGTGTCATCCGCAAACTTGCTGATAACACCAGTTACACCTTCTCCCAAATCATTTATATATATCACAAATAGCAGAGGTCCCAGTACAGAGCCCTGTGGAGCACCACTGGTCACAGACCTCCAGCCGGAAAAAGACCCTTCGACTGTTACCCTCTGTCTCCTGTGGCCAAGCCAGTTTTCTACCCATCTAGCCACCTCTCCTTGTATCTCATGAGCCTTAACCTTCTTAATCAACCTGCCATGAGGGACTTTGTTAAATGCCTTACTGAAATCCATATAGACGACATCCATGGCCCTTCCTTTGTTAACCGTTTTTGTCACTTCCTCAAAAAACTCCACCAAATTTGTAAGGCACGACCTCCCTCTTACAAAACCATGCTTCTGTCACTAATTAGATTGTTCCGTTCTAAATGCGCATACATCCTGTCTCTAAGAATCCTCTCCAACAACTTCCCTACCACGGACGTCAAGCTCACTGGCCTATAATTACCCAGTTATCCCTGCTACCCTTCTTAAATAATGGTACCACATTTGCTATCCTCCAATCCTCAGGGACCTCAGCTGTGTCCAACAGAGAGACAAAGATTTCCGTCAGAGGCCCAACAATTACATCTCTTGTCTCCCTGAGCAGTCTAGGATAGATGCCATCAGGCCCTGGGGATTTGTCAGTTTTAATGTTACCTAAAAAACCTAACACTTCCTCCCTTGTAATGGAGATTGTCTCTAATGGGTCAACACCTCCTTCTGAGACACTCCCAGTCAACAAGTCCCTCTCCTTTGTGAATACTGATGCAAAGTATTCATTCAGGATCTCCCCTATACCCTTGGGTTCTAAGCATAATTCCCCTCCTTTGTCCCTGAGAGGTCCGAACTTTTCCCTGACAACTCTTTTGTTCCTAACATATGAATAAAATGCCTTTGGGTTCTCCTTAATCCTGTCTGCCAAGAACATTTCGTGACCTCTTTTTGCCCTTCTAACTCCCCGTTTGAGTTCTTTCCTACTCTCTCTGTATTCCTCCAGAGCTCCATCTGTTTTCAGTTGCCTGGACCTAACATACGCCTCTCTTTTCTTTTTGATCAGATCCTCAATTTCCCCGGTTATCCATGGCTCTCTAATCCTACCTTTCCTATCCTTCCTTTTTACAGGCACATGCCTGTCCTGCAGCCTTATCAACTGTTCCTTAAAAGACTCCCACATGCCAGACGTGGACTTACCCCCGAACAGCCTCTCCCAATCAACGGCCACCAATTCCTGCCTAATCCAGCTATAGTTCGCCTTCCCCCAATTTAGCACCCTACCCTCAGGACAACACTCGTCCTTGTCCATTACTATCCTAAAGTTAACAGAGTTGTGGTCACTATTTGCCACATGTTCCCCTACCGAATCTTTGGCGACCTGACCGGGCTCATTTCCCAGAACTAGATCCAGTATAGCCCCCACTCTAGTTAGGCTATCTACATACTGTTCCAAAGAACCTTCCAGTACACATTTTACAAATTCCTTGGTATATTTGAAGAGCAGAGAGGGTCTGTGATCCTGGCCAATGTTTACCCCCTCAGTTTGCAACATAAAACATTACCTGGTTATTGACACCTGGTTAGTTGGAACTCACTCATAGAAAGGCTGCCTCTTGCTAGAGAAATGATTGGATCTATCTGCTGAATAGTCACTTGTTCCCAATCCACTTCCACAGACGAACAACAGACCCCCAGCCCCTAAGCACTTTCCCGTCTATGCCAGGGAAATTGAAGTCTCCCACTATAACAAGCCTATTTTTTCTGCACATATCCAGAATCTCCTGACATAACAAGGGGAAAGGCTGCTCATGGCAGTCCATAGAGAGAATAGAAGGTGTGAATGGCCAAATGGCAGAGAGTCTGAAATCAGAGGGTAAGCTGCGACAGATGGAGAAGTGGGAGGAGGGGGTAGTGGGGTGGAAGAGAGGTAAAATTGAATAAAAGGGGGAAAAGGGAAGCAAAGGGGAAGAAAAGGTAAGAAAAGGGGGGATAAAATAGTTCCTCCTTCAAGCCTATTTGGCATCGAACTGGAGAAGGTGTTTTGTATCCAGGAATCAGAGTTCAATGAAAACGTCTTCCTTAACCTGATCCTGAAGGCTGCTCACTATTGACTCATTCCGAAGCTGGGGTTACCTTACCTGTCCCTTCATGCAACTTTGAGGCTGGCGATCCGTTAAATATTCTTCCTGCCACAGAGATTTAACCAGGAATTTGCTCCATTGAATGTGGTAACTTTGGCAGAAACTACATACACCCACATGGAGAGGGTTTTCTACCGCACTCCTGATGAAGCCAACATGGTGGAATGGAACAGATCTGGATAAATTCCTGGCCTTTGTTTTTTAAGCGTTCAAGATTGTATTGGGGTAAAATGCAACCATGCAAAATTAGCAGACAAACACAGAGATGGATTTTATGGAACACTGTGGTACCCACAATCCTCCCCCCCCCTCCTCCCCCACACCCCTTATCAGTCCCCACCCAACCCTCTCCCCACACACTCCGAGTGAAAGGTTAGTTGGAACTCACTCATAGAAAGGCTGCGTCTTGCTAGAAAAATGACTGGATCTGCCTGCTGAATAGTCACTTGTTCCCAATCCACTTCCACAGACTAACAACAGCCCAGTAGTGTTGGTGGATACTGACCTGTTTACTAAAGCTCTGTGTACCATTTCCTGCACACCTCAGAGTGACATTAACCAACCTGATATGGGTCTGCATTTAAATTATTGCACCATTCTTGTATCGCCAAGAAGTCCATCACAGTGGTTAGCGCTGCTGCCTCACGGCGCCAGGGACCTGGGTTCAATTCCGGCCTTGGGTGACTGTCTGTATGGAGTTTGCACGTTCTCCTCGTGTCTGCATGGGTTTTCTCTGGGTTCTCCGGTTTCCTCCCACACTCCAAAGATGTGCAGTTTTGGTGGATTGGCCACTCTAAATTGCCCCTTAGCATCAGCCAGGGGAGTAGAAAGGTAAATAAGTGGGGTTGCGGGGATAGGGCCTGGGTGGGATTGTGATTGGTGCAGACTCAATGGGCCGAATGGTCTCCTTCTGCACTGTCGGAATTCTATGATACTAAATATTTTACAAAACCCCCCAGCCCCCACCACCCCCCCACCTCCCGTCCCCCCACCACCTACAGATATAAAAATAGAAAGCCGTAGAATCCAACCCATAGTCAACCCATTCATATCTTAATGGTAGTTTTAACCCTTTTAACATAAAGCATCTGTTAAAGTTACAAATAATCTAATTTCGTAAGGATCTTTGCATTCCTCTGCTCATATCCTACCATGCAATTTCACTCAATAGATTTCTTTCATAAAATATCTTGATGATCATAATGAAAGGCAGAGCAGGTTCGAAGGGCCACATGGCTTATCTCTGCTCCTATTTTCTACATTTCTATGATGCAATGACCTGCTGGGAAGTCAACCACATTGCTGTGGGTCTGGAGTCAGATGTAGGCCGGGCCGGGTAAGGATGGTGGATTTTCTTCCCTAATGGGCATACCAGAAGAGTTTTTACAGCAATCAGCAATGATTTTATGGTCCTCATTAATCTTACTAAATTCAGATTTCACCACCTACCATAGCAGGATTTGAACTCAGGTCCCTAGATCTTGCTTCGGGTCTCTGGATTACTAATGCAGTGACAATAACACTGTGCCACTGCCTTGCCTTCTCTTCACCTGCTACACCACTCCCTGCCCCCAACTATATAATCCATCATATTTCTACACCTCTTCAACTCTGAAGAAGTCACACGGACTTGAAACATTAACTCTGTTTCTGTTCCTTTCTCCACAGATGCTGCCAGGCCTGCTGAGTTTATTCAGCGTTTTCTGTTTTTATTTCAGATTTCCAGTATTTTGCTTTTAGAAAATTACATCTTGCTTGGAGAAGCACAAAGGATGGGCACATGGATGAATGAAAGGCAAATCGCATCTGAGTAACATGACTGGGATTTTTGATGAATTAACAGAGAGGGTTAAGGAAAGTACTGCAGTGGATGTTGTATATGTGGACTTGCAAAATATATTTGATAAAGTATATCATAACAGATTTTTCCCAAAGACAGAAGCACAATGATGGTAACTTGAATACAAAATTGATTAAGGGATGAGAGATAGAATAATGGTGAAAGGATGTTTCTCTAACTGACAGGAAATATACAGCATTTACCCCCAAGGGATTATTGAGATCTGGAACACACTGCCTGAAGGAGTGCTGGATTCAAAAGGCAATGGGTCATGTACTTGCAGAGGATTCGTGTATAGGCTATGAAGAGAAAACTGAATCATGAGACTAACCTAGACAGCTCTTTCAAGGAAAACAGGTATCACAGACCAAATACCTCCTTCTGTGCCGGAAGATTTTATAATTTTAAAAGGCAGATATGATGGCTTGATCTCACATTTCACCCAAAGGGTTCTGACAACAGAGTAAGCACTGGTGTGTAAGATCTACATTACATGCTCACTCCCAGTGAAGGGTTTTATTGAATCATAGAATTCCTACAGTGCAGAAAGAGGCCATTTGGCCCATCGGGTCTCCATAGACTATCCAACAGAGCATCCTACCCAGGCCCACCCTCACCCTATTCTCATAACTCACAACAAAAGTGAAAGACTTGCAATCATATAGCATCATTCATGACCAGAGGACACCCCAAAGTGCTTCACAACCAATTAAGTATGTTTGAAATGTAGTCATTGTTGTAGCATAAGGAACAGCAGCCAATTTCAACATAGCAAGATCGTAGAAACAGTAATGTCATAATATATTTTTTATAGTGCCAGTGACTGTTGGCCAAATATTGCCCAAGACAGTAAAGTTAACTGCTCTGTTCTTCATAGTTGAGCCACGAGATCTTTCGGGTCCGTCTGACAGAGCAAATAATTTAACATCTAACCTGAAGGACAGTACCTTTTGACAGTGCAGCACTCCCTCAGTACTCTACTGGAGTGTCAGCCCAGAATTTTGAGTTCAAGTCTTTGAAGTGGATTTGAACCAACTATTTCCTGATACAGAGGCAAAGACTGTTACCAGCTTTGCCAATCCAACTCTCAATATTGGTAACGGACATAAGACCACAAGACATAGGAGCAGAATTCGGCCACTCGGCCCATCGAGTCTGCTCCGCCATTCAATCATGGCTGATATTTCTCTCATCCCGTTCTCCTGCCTTTTCTCCATATCTCCTGACCCCCTTATTAATCAAGAACCTAGCTATCTCTGTCTTAAAGACACTCAATGACCTGCCTCCACAGCCTTCTGCGGCAATGTGTTCCACCACTCTCTGGCTGAAGACATTCCTCTTCATCTCTGTTTTAAAGGATCATCCCTTTAGCCTGAGGTTGTGCCCTCTGGTTCTAGTTTTTCCTACTAGTGGAAACAGCCTCACCACCTCCACTCTATCCAGGCCTCGCAGTATCCTGTAAGTTTCAATAAGATCCCCCCTCATCCTTCTAAACTCCAACGAGTACAGACCCAGAGTCCTCAATCATTCCTTATACGACACGCGAGAGACATGTTCATATGAAGTGCCCCTTCGGATTGTTTTATTGAAGGTGGAAAGCAATGTGGGTAATTCCATATTAAGGGCATTCAAATGGTTATTGGATAAACATATGGATGATATTGGAATAGTGTAGATTAGAGGGGCTTTAGATTGGTTCCACTGGTCGGCGCAACATCGAGGGCCGAAGGGCCTGTACTGCGCTGTAATGTTCTATGTTCTATGTTCTACATCATTATTGACCTGGCAAACTTCACACTTCTATTATGCGATTTGGAATAAACCAAGGAGGGCCGCTTCTAATAATAGCATTGCAAAAATTGATGATGATGAGGTTGAGGCTTCAGAGCATGTAATTCACTTGTGGATCATTAATTGTACAGGGGGAACCAGTTAGCTAAGACAGTTAGCGTTTGAATCAGATGATTGCCAACAGCATGGTGTTTGATTCCTGTTCTGGCTGAGGACTTGGGATGTGGACTTGGGGCCAGCCACCCTTCCCCACTGCAATAACAAAAATCACAGCCCTTTGCCATGATTTGGAAAGTAATTGCCAAGAGCCTCCCTTTGGGCCGGGAACCAAAGAAGAAGAAGTATTTTACAGTCTTCATCTTGCCTTTCATCAAAATTAAAATTTTGTCTTTGATAAATTGACCAAAGCAATATTGGTTGTTCGTTCAACTGAAATATATCCACCATTAAAATCAGTAGCAGCGGCTTGGGTACATGAACCGTTCTCCAATGAGAGCATAGTCTACTGCTTATTGAGGAGAAAAGAGACAGAGAGCAGCTAATGGAAGAGAATTCAAAACCCATTATACAAGACACAAGGAAATTATGAACCAATAAAAAATCTTAATATGACCTCAGTTAGATAACTGAGTAGTATTGGGCTCCACACTATGAAAAATATTGAGGTTTTCGAGAGCACAGAATATAGGTTCGTTCGTACGCTGCTTGGCATGAGGAAATAAAAATATGGGCCGGAATTTTACCACCCCACCCACCACGGAATCAGAGCGGGCCGGGGCGGACAATGGAAATGTCTGTTGACCTCGGGTGGGGTTTTACAGTTTCGGGGCAAGAGGACAAGAAAGACTTTAAAAGTTGGTACTTTTCTTGTAGGAACTTTGTGTATAGCACAATGGAAAAGCTGGTCAAAGCATATAAAGAACAAAGAACAGTGCAGCACGGGAACAGGCCCTTTGCCACACCAAGTCTGTGCTGACACAGATGCTTCGAATCTAATATTTTCTTGCCTCTATGTGGTCCATATCCCTCTACTCCCTGCCTTTTCTGGTATCTATCCAGATGCCTCTTGAGCGTTGTTATAGAATCTGCTTCCACTACCTCCTCCAGCAGCATGTTCCAGGCATTCACCACCCCCTGTGTGAAAAACTTGCCCCTTACATCCCTTTTAAACTTTCCCCCTCTCACTCTCAATCTATGCCCCTGAGTAATTGACCCTTTGGTCCTGGGAAAAAGACTCTGACTATCCACCCTATCCAAGCCTATCATAATCTTGTAAACCTCGATCAGGTTCCCCCCTCATCCTCCGACGCTCCAATGAAAACAATCCAAGTTTGTTCAATCTTTCTTCATAGTCCCTCTCCTCCAGACCAGGCAACATCCTGGTAAATCTCTACTGCATCCTTTCCAATGCATCAACATCCTTCCAATAGTGTGGCGACCAGATTTGTACGCAATACTCCGAATCTGGCCAAATCAAACAGCCGCAACGGGGTTTTCCAATTCCTATACTCAATGCCCCCACCGATGAAGGCCAGCATGCCATATGCCTTCTTGACCACCTTGTCCACCTGAGTTGCCACCATCAGGGAACTGTGAATCTGCACACCTACACCCCTCTGTATGCTAATACTTCTGAGGGCTCTATAATTTACTGTATACTTTCCTTCTGCAATAGACCTTCCAAATCCCATCACCTCACATTTTCTGGGTTAAATTCCATCTGCCATCTTTCGGCCCAGATCTCCAGCCAATTTTCATCCTACTGTATTCTCTGACAATTCTCCTCACTATCCGCTACTCCCCCAATTTTTGCATCATCTGCAAATTTACGAATCAGACCACCTACATTTTCCTCCAAATCATTTATATATATTACAAACAACAGAGGTCCCAGCACTGATCCTTGTGGAACGCCGCTTGTCACAGACCTCCAGTTAGAAAAGTACCCTTCCACTGCTACTCTCTGCTTTCTATGCCCAAGATGTGGAGATGCCGGCGTTGGACTGGGGTAAACACAGTAAGAAGTTTAACAACACCAGGTTAAAGTCCAACAGGTTTATTTGGTAGCAAAAGCCACACAAGCTTTCGAGGCTCTGAGCCCCTTCTTCAGGTGAGTGGGAATTCTGTTCACAAACAGAACTTATAAAGACACAGACTCAATTTACATGAATAATGGTTGGAATGCGAATACTTACAACTAATCCAGTCTTTAAGAAACAAAACAATGGGAGTGGAGAGAGCATCAAGACAGGCTAAAAAGATGTGTATTGTCTCCAGACAAGACAGCCAGTGAAACTCTGCAGGTCCACGCAACTGTGGGAGTTACAAATAGTGTGACATAAACCCAATATCCCGGTTGAGGCCGTCCTTGTGTGTGCGGAACTTGGCTATCAGTTTCTGCTCAGCGACTCTGCGCTGTCGTGTGTCGCGAAGGCCGCCTTGGAGAACGCTTACCCGAATATCAGAGGCCGAATGCCCGTGACCGCTGAAGTGCTCCCCAACAGGAAGAGAACAGTCTTGCCTGGTGATTGTCGAGCGGTGTTCATTCATCCGTTGTCGCAGCGTCTGCATAGTTTCCCCAATGTACCATGCCTCGGGACATCCTTTCTTGCAGCGTATCAGGTAGACAACGTTGGCCGAGTTGCAAGAGTATGTACCATGTACCTGTTGGATGGTGTTCTCACGTGAGATGATGGCATCTGTGTCGATGATCCGGCACGTCTTGCAGAGGTTGCTGTGGCAGGGTTGTGTGGTGTCTTGGTCACTGTTCTCCTGAAGGCTGGGTAGTTTGCTGCGGACAATGGTCTGTTTGAGGTTGTGCGGTTGTTTGAAGGCAAGAAGTGGGGGTGTGGGGATGGCCTTGGCGAGATGTTCGTCTTCATCAATGACATGTTGAAGGCTCCGGAGGAGATGCCGTAGCTTCTCCGCTCCGGGGAAGTACTGGACAACGAAGGGTACTCTGTCCACTGTGTCCCGTGTTTGTCTTCTGAGGAGGTCGGTGCGGTTTTTCGCTGTGGCGCGTTGGAACTGTTGATCAATGAGTCTAGCGCCATATCCTGTTCTTATGAGGGCATCTTTCAGCGTCTGGAGGTGTCTGTTGCGATCCTCCTCATCCGAGCAGATCCTGTGTATACGGAGGGCTTGTCCGTAGGGGATGGCTTCTTTAACGTGTTTAGGGTGGAAGCTGGAGAAGTGGAGCATCGTGAGGTTATCCGTGGGCTTGCGGTACAGTGAGGTGCTGAGGTGACCGTCCTTAATGGAGATGCGTGTGTCCAAGAATGCAACCGATTCCGGAGAGTAGTCTATGGTGAGCCTGATGGTGGGATGGAACTTGTTGATGTCATCATATAGTTGTTTCAGTGATTGTTCACCATGAGTCCAAAGGAAGAAAATGTCATCGATGTATCTAGTGTATAGCATCGGTTGAAGGTCCCGTGCGGTGAAGAAGTCTTGTTCGAACCTGTGCATGAAGATGTTGGCATATTGAGGTGCAAATTTGGTCCCCATGGCTGTTCCGTGTGTCTGGATGAAGAACTGGTTGTTGAAGGTGAAGATATTGTGGTCCAGGATGAAGCGGATGAGATGTAAAATTGCATCTGGAAACTGGCAGTTGTTGGCGCTGAGCACTGAGGCCGTTGCAGCAATGCCATCGTCATGGGGGATGCTGGTGTAGAGTGCCGAGACATCCATTGTGACGAGGAGCGCTCCTGGTTCAACTGCTCCATGTGTGCCGAGTTTCTGTAGGAAGTCCGTCGTGTCGCGACAAAAGCTGGGGGTTCTTTGTACAATGGGTTTCAGGATGCCCTCGACATAGCCGGAGAGGTTCTCGCACAGGGTCCCATTGCCCGATACGATGGGACGGCCGGGTGTGTTTGCCTTGTGTATCTTCGGGAGGCAGTAGAGATCTCCAACGCGGGGAGTACGTGGGATGAGAGCACGGAGGGTGTTCTGAAGGTCCGGATCAAAGGTCTTGATCAGAGTGTTGAGTTGACGGGTGTGTTCTTTGGTCGGATCTGCGGGTAACTGTCTGTAGTGTTCCTCGTTGTTGAGTTGTCGGTACACTTCTTTGCAGTAATCCGTTCTGTTCAGTATGACGATGGCCCCTCCTTTGTCTGCTGGTTTGATGACAATGTTGCGGTTGGTCTTGAGAGCGTGGATGGCGTTACGTTGTGCTTGGGTGATGTTCGGGGCTGTCTTGTGAGTGCGGCTGATGAATTTGGTGTTGACGCACCTCCTGACGGCTTGGGCATACATGTCAAGTCGAGGGCAGCGGCCTTCCGGAGGAGTCCAATTCGACTCTTTCCTCTTCGGATGCACTGCGGATCTCTCTGTCGGCTGTTCCGGTTCATTGGCTGTCTCATTGTGTTCGTTGTTGGCCTCTTGGGGTTTGTGGAAGAACTCCCTCAGCCTCATTCGCCTGATGAATTCCTCTGTGTCTGCTGCGAGACTGATGGGGTCTATTTTGGTGGTGGGGCAAAAATTAAGCCCTCGGCTGAGAACTTCGATTTCATCTGGTTGAAGTGTGTAGTCGGACAAGTTGACAATGGACTTCCCTGCAGTGGTATTGTTTTCTACTGTGGTACCGGGGGAGGCTTGGTTGCTGCTGGTGGTGACGCTGAGTTTCTCAAGTTTCCTGTTCTTGGTGTGCATGTAGATGGTGTAGTTCCTTTGTCTCGTCTGCTTGGCAGAGTTTCGCAGCTGGTCTGCGTCCTGAGCGCAAGTTGAGAATATGGATTCGATCTTGGTTTCCAGGCTGCGGCGTTTGCTGTAGAGTTGGTGTATGAGGTGGTTGAGGAGGGTGAGAGAGGTGCACATACTCTTGCAACTCGGCCAACGTTGTCTACCTGATACGCTGCAAGAAAGGATGTCCCGAGGCATGGTACATTGGGGAAACTATGCAGACGCTGCGACAACGGATGAATGAACACCGCTCGACAATCACCAGGCAAGACTGTTCTCTTCCTGTTGGGGAGCACTTCAGCGGTCACGGGCATTCGGCCTCTGATATTCGGGTAAGCGTTCTCCAAGGCGGCCTTCGCGACACACGACAGCGCAGAGTCGCTGAGCAGAAACTGATAGCCAAGTTCCGCACACACAAGGACGGCCTCAACCGGGATATTGGGTTTATGTCACACTATTTGTAACTCCCACAGTTGCGTGGACCTGCAGAGTTTCACTGGCTGTCTTGTCTGGAGACAATACACATCTTTTTAGCCTGTCTTGATGCTCTCTCCACTCCCATTGTTTTGTTTCTTAAAGACTGGATTAGTTGTAAGTATTCGCATTCCAACCATTATTCATGTAAATTGAGTCTGTGTCTTTATAAGTTCTGTTTGTGAACAGAATTCCCACTCACCTGAAGAAGGGGCTCAGAGCCTCGAAAGCTTGTGTGGCTTTTGCTACCAAATAAACCTGTTGGACTTTAACCTGGTGTTGTTAAACTTCTTTCTATGCCCAAGCCAGTTTTGTCTCCATCTTACCAGCTCACCTCAGATCCCATATGACTTCACCTTCTCTATCAGCCTGATATGAGGAACCGTATCCAACACTTTTCGAAAGTCAATGTCTACAACATCCACTGCCCTGCCCCGGTCAATTTTTCTTGTCACTTCCTCAAAGATCTCAATCAAGTTTGTGACGCACAACCACCCATTCACAAAACCATGCTGCCTATCGTTAATAAGCCTATTCTCTTCCCAATGTGAGTACATCCTGTCCCTAAGAATCTTCTCCAATAATTTCCCCACCACTGATGTGAGGCTCACAGCCCTATAAATTCCCGGATTGTTTCTTCTGCCTTTCTTAACAGAAGAAAAATGTTAGCGGCACAGTGGCACAGTGCTCAGTACTGTTGCCTCACAGCGCCAGGGACCCGGGTTCAATTCCTGGCTTGGGTCAATGTCTGTGTGGAGTTTGCACGTTCTCCCCATGTCTGCGTGGGTTTCCTCCAGGTGCTCCAGTCTCCTCCCACAGTCCGAATGATGTGCTGGTTAGGTGGATTGGCCATGCTAAATTGCCCCTTAGTGTCAGGGAGACGAGCTAGGGTAAATGCATGGGGTTATGGGGGTGGGATTGTGGTCGGTGCAGACTTGTTGGGCCTAATGGCCTCCTTCTGCACTGTAGGATTCTATGATTCTAAGTATTGTGAGCTACTCCCCGGTACCTGGCCTTTGGCAAAAGAGGATGCAAAGATTTTGGCCAAGGCCTCAGCAATTTCTTCCCTTGCCTCTCTCAGTATGAGGGAGAAGGTAATCGATGGTTACAATGGTAGATTTAGAGGAGAAAACATGAGATGATGCTTGAGTGGAGTACAGATATGGACATGTTGGGCTGAATGTACCATATATCCTATTAATCTAAGGTAATGAGGAGGACATGTGGCACAGTGGTACCCTCCCTACCTCTGGCTGAAAGTTCCAGATTCAAGTCCAATTTCAGGACATGATGGCCATGGAAGGTGTGCTCATAGCATGGCCCACACTGTTGGGTTATCAGCCTATAAATCTGATGCACCATTGATTACGCAAAGACTCGTTGTTGCGAAATAACAGACTTTTATTCACAAAGAACTGGAGCACTCCCGAACCGATAGCTAATCCAAACTGAGGCAAAAGGGGCGGAGAGCAGTCACCTTAATACCCCGAGGAGGGCGGAGCCCCGGATTGAGGCAGCAGGGGCGTGTCCAGGCATATCACATAAACTGTCACATAAACAGACAACTACAGTGGTTCACCACAAAACCCTTCCAATCTCCACCTGAAAGAAGATTTTCCTGATCAGTCATGCTGGAGGAGGCAACAGCAAGCCACTTTGTCAAACATAATCATGAGCCAATCCAATGGAAATCTATGGTTGCCAATGCCCTCTGAGAACATGGTACCTGAAAGAAGAATCCTTTGTAGCATGGTGATTGAGGAGTATGGAAAAACAGGCCAGAGATACAAGATCAAATGGACTAGATTCGGAAGAGAGGATAAGAGAAATGTTTTGACACAGAGGGCATGATCTTCCCTGCTGTTCACGCCATGCTCCCACTGCTGTCATGGCAGAGAATTTGGCGGCCAGCCGAATCTCCGTTCACTGCAGCGGGATGGGAAAATCCCGCCAGCGTGAACGGTGAAAGGATTCCGACCAGAGGATTGTGAGCCTGTCGAATTCACTTCCAAGGTTAATGTAGAGGCAGGAGCTCAGAACATTCTAAATTAAGTGGATTAAGTGGATTGGCCATGCTAAATTGCCCCTTAGTGTTAGGGTAAATGCATGGGGTTGTGGGGATGGGCCTGGGTGGGATTTTGGTCAGTGCAGACTCGATGGGCTGAATGGCCTCCTGCTGCACTCTATGATTCTATTCTATTGTACAGGGTAAATGCTGTCAAGGATCAGTTGGGCTGAATGGCCATGATATAACTTGCATGGATTTACATATTTAATAGCTGTTATCATGGATTTGTCATCCATGGGACATCACATCATCTGGTTTTCAACGGTGACTTTGTATGGCTTTTCCATATAGGAAACAACTCCTGGAAGGAATGCTTTGATATCGACACTGTATACACTGTACACCCAAGGTATTAATCGAGGTTTGTTGTGAGTGAAGTGATGAGAGAGACAATAATCAGTCAATTTTCAAAAAAGTGCATTATTTCTTCCTTCATCCTTTCAGGCATGGAAATGAATCGATTTCTCTGACAAGTACAAACCTCAAAATTATAGTGCATGATTATTAATGTGCAAATGTTTACATTAGATATGACATCTATTGATAGATATCTTAATCCACCTAAAATTATTGGCCTTATGTCTCATCTGAATAGCACAGAGGGAAAGAAGCCTTATATATGGGTGTGTGTTAAACACCTGAACACTACAATTGCGTATTCCACTGTGGTTCCTGTAATTCAAAATGACTTTTTCCCACAAGGTTAGGCCTCAGTACATGAAAATATTTGTCAAAGTCATACTTATTAGTGTCACAAGCAGTCTTACATTAAGACTACTTTGACAAAGAGTCATCTGGACTCGAAACATCAGCTCTTTTTTCTCCTTACAGATGCTGCCAGACCTGCTGAGATTTTCCAGCATTTTATCTTTTAGCCTTACATTAACACTGCAATGAAGTTGCTGTGAAAATCCCCTAGTCGCCACACTCCGGCACGTGTTCGGGTACACTGAGGGAGTATTCAGCACGGCCAATGCACCTAACCAGCATGTCTTTCGGACAGTGGGAGGAAACCGGAGCACCCGGAGGAAACCCAAACAGACACGGAGAGAATGTGCAGACTCTGCACAGACAGTGACCCAAACCGGGGATCGAACCCTGGTCCCTGGTGCTGTGAGACAGCAGTGCCAACCACTATTTAATGAATTAAAATAAAAAACATTGAAGTAAAAATGTTAGTCAAGGAGAAATTTGAGCTCCAATTGAGAATGCAGGTTTTGTACCTAAGAATCAAAACAGGAAGTACTGGAAAAATTCAGCAGATCTGGCAGCATCCGAGGAAGAGAGAAACAGAGTTGACATTATGGGCGGAATTTTACTGGCACGTCCGTCCGAGGTTCATATGATCCCGCCCGAGGCCAACGGAGAATGCCGTTCTCCAAGCCTCACCCGCTCCCGGAATCGGGGCGGGAGTGGCGGTAAAATTCCGGCCTTTGAGCCCAATATGACTCTTCATCCAAATTAAAACGTGGTAGGAATGTTAAAGGTTTTATGCTGCTGAAAGGGGTGGTGGTATCAAGCGGAACAAAAGGGAAGGTCCAAGATGGGTGGAGGAGATTAAATTATGGATAATCTATTATGGAACTAAAGGCAAAGTGAGTGGCAATAGCAGTGGTAAGGCAACAAACTTGGTCTAGAGCAGGTGTTAAAAGCAGTTTGTGATGTCTGAACACAAAAATATGAGAACTTATATTTGATTTGATTTAATTTTGATTTGATTTATTATTGTCACATGTATTAACTACAGTGAAAAGTATTGTTTCCTGCGCGCTATACAAAGCATACCGTTCATAGGGAAGGAAAGGAGAGAGTGCAGAGTGTAGTGTTACAGTCATAGCTAGGGTGTAGAGAAAGATCAACTTAATGTAAGGTAAGTCCATTCAAAAGTCTGACAGCAGCAGGGAAGAAGTTGTTCTTGAGTCGGTTGGTACGTGAGCTCAGACTTTTGTATTTTTTTCCCGACGGAAAAAGGTGGGAGAGAGAATGTCCGGGGTGCGTGGGGCCCTTAATTATGCTGGCTGCTTTGCCAAGGCAGCGGGAAATGTAGACAGAGTCAATGGATGGGAGGCTGGTTTGCGTGATGGATTGGGCTACATTCATGACCTTTTGTAGTTTCTTGCGGTCTTGGCAGAGCAGGAGCCATACTAAGCTGTGATACAACCAGAAAGAATGCTTTCTATGGTGCACGAGTAAAAGTTGGTGAGAGTCATAGCTGACATGCCAAATGTTCCTAGTCTTCTGAGAAAGCAGAGGTGTTGGTGGGGCTTCCTTAACTGTAATGTCGACATGGGGAATCAGGACATGTTGATGGTGATCTGGGTGCCTAAAAACTTGAAGCTCTCAACCCTCCGATATATTTTATTGAATTAAATTCCACCATCTGCCGTGGCGGGATTCAGGACCCGGGTTCCCAGGGCATTGGCTGAGTTTCTGGATTAGTAGTCTAGCGATAATACCACGAGACCATCACCTCCCCAATTTCCTTTGGGCTGAGCGGTTGACAATGTAGAATGCATTTCTGTATAATTTTAGCTGAATCATTTGATCCTACAAAGCCATTAATTTAAAATAGCCCCCCAAAGAAATTAATGCAGAGGAGTTAACTGGCGCTCTACAAGGGGAAACCAAAGTCCAAGAGGGGAATCAAAAGACGGAGGGTGGGGGTTGGCGAGGGGGAATGCCGAAAGGGAAGTCAGCGTTGTTACGCTGCACAGGCCTTTGCTGATCTGTCATATCTGTAGTGATTGTATCAATCAGTATTTCAATATTATGTTTCAACATAAGCGGAAAAATATTTTCATAGAATTTCCAGCAGATACGATTGGGCTGAATCAGACATTTAACGCACCAGAACTTTCCCTGAACAGTTTGCAAATTTTTCAATCCTTTTATGTTGAAACAGTCTCAAGTTACTCTTGCGCTCCTGTAGCTTCACTGGGCGAAAATAGGGGATACAAAAATTAACTCGGGTCTTGGAATTTACACCATACAAATACTTAACTGAGTGGGTTAATGTGTAAGTTAAAATCAGAATTTCTTCCAAATGGTATAACAATATTCACACAATGTAACTTCATGGGCATGATGTCAATTCTTAAGTGCAGATTTTCAGTGTGGAGTCCAGCTCTCGATATGGGGGGAGTTTTCCTAACCTGCCCGCCACGGGAATTGTAGCGGGTGGTGGGGGATGGGGGGGGCGGGGGGTGCAGACATGTAAAGGTCCATTAACCTCAAGCGGGACTTTCTGGTTTTGGGTCAAGTGCGAAAATCCGTGGGATCTTCTGGCCCCGTTCACACCAAAACCGTAAAATTCCGCCCGAGGCCAACGAACCTTTCCATGGTCCGCCCCTCACCTGCTCAGATTTGTGTGGTGGTTGGGGGTGATAAAATCCACCTCTAATGCCAGAATTTTACCCCCTCGCCCGCTCGAGGCCAACAGAGAACCGTTGCTAGCCAGTAAAATTCCAGCATATATCTCCATTAAAGTTTATTTATTAGTGTCACAAGTAGGCTTACATTAACACTGCAATGAAGTTACTGTGAAAATCCCCTAATCACCACACTCCAGCGCCTGTTCGGGTCAATGCACCTAACCAGCACGTCTTTCCGAATGTGTGAGGAAACCGGAGCACCCGGAGGAAACCCATGCAGACACGGGGAGAACGTGCAGGCTCCGCGCAGACAGTGACCCAAGCCAGGAATCGAACTCGGGTCCCTGCCTTACGACAGAAATGCAGAGCCTTGTTTTTACTAATGGTTTGAAAATAGGAAGTGTGTATTTGGACGTACTCTAAACTTAAACCGGCCACCCAAAGGCTGGGATTCATGTCGCTCATCGACAACAGAAAACATCCATTCTTTGATCTATGAGAAAAGAAATAAGACGGTATCATCACTAGCTCACTGCAAGAACCTCCATGTACACTTGCGTACAGGCTTTGATCTGCCAGTGATTGCTGTTAATATTTACTGCTCTTGAGGATAATTATTAGGTCGGAATTCTAGCAAAATGCATTTTAAGCATGAGGAATAGAGGAACCGTTTTAGAAACATGCTGAGGTGAATAACACTGAAGGGAAAGCTAGATAAGTACGTGAGAGAGAAGGATAGAATGTATAGACTGAAAGGGTGAGATCAAACAGAGTGAGAGGAGGCTTGTATAAACACCAGCATAGGCTAGTTGGGCTGAAAGGCCTATTTCTGTGCTGTAGGTTCCATATAATTCTACCCAAATAATTGCATAACACTTTTTTTTTAACGGCAAATTGTCCTATCTTGCATGTCCAAAAACCAGAACTGACAGGTTTGACATAGAACAATTAAAGATCCTTTTGTGCTTTGCTAACTGTTTAATGTTATAAATTTGTCAAACATATTAAAATTGAATAGCTCCGTCACTGTAGATTTGTGAGTGCACCAGGATGAAATTTCTCAGATGTAACAATAGTCAGTTTTCTTTGTATTATTTAAGACAGAAGGCGCTATTGAAGAATAAAATTATTTGAGCTCTGCATTCAGTGATAATATTAATTAATTCTCATTGAGATAGAGCCAGGGTCATTGACAGGGCTAGGGTCCTCCCTGCCTCCCCCACCACCACCGTTCCCCCAACCTGGTCCTTGCAATCAGCCCGAATTTCCTGCCCGCAAGAGATCCGAAAGCAATGAATATTAGGGGCGCCATTAGGAGGATCAGCCTGAATTATTAATGAATTAAGATGCATCAGCAGCACACCCAGAACAGACACTGGCTCATTCTACTTTAATGCTTTGACAACTGCAGATGCAGTTGAAAGGCACAACCTTCTGGGAAACAAAGTTCAAACAAATAGCCGTTTTCAAAAAAGGTAAACAGAGGGAGAAGGAATGATGGGTTTCGCTTCCGAATGTATTAGGGCATCTAAGCACTTTATGAGAATTTAATCGTACCACAGCGCGCCTAGTGTTACAAAGACATGACCGATCTGTTAGGCCCCTGTAGTTAATACAAACTATCACAAAGCTGCTTTCATGTGTCGGGCAGACGATATTAAACAGTCATCTCCCTGCCGAGTTGTGTGGTCAGCATGCAGTCTCGCGTATTTTAAACAAATGATCGGTGATTATTATGATGTGAAAGCGATGCTACAGCTGGAGAAAGCTGAAATGTTCACCGCTCTGTCCTGGCTTGTCCTGTGTTGTATCTGCATCGCCTCCTGTGCTGTGTCATGTCTCTTAGACGCGCTGAATTGGGCCAAAACACGGCCTCCTCCTCCCTTGCCCTCTTTCCCCTCGCTAATGACTCTAAACATGCTTTTAAATTTCGGCTTGGGATATCCTGTATAAATATCTGGCCTGTAAATATATAAAGACATGGAAGCAAATTGTATAACTGCTGGAAGAAGAAGAAAGGAAGTGGTCAATGAGACTGGGATAAGACAGGGTTTTCTGGCACAGATTTGTTGTAGGTTTTTTTTTAAGTTATATGTAAAATAAAGGACAGATTAACACGTAAATGGCATGGTGGGACAGTGGTTAGCACTGCTGCTTCACAGCACCACGGTCACAGGTTCACTTCCAGCCTCGAATTACTGTATGTGTGAAATTTGCACATACTACACAACTCGACAGGGAGATGACTGCGTGGGTTTTCTCCGGGTGCTCCGGTTTCCTCCCACAGTCCAAAGATGTGTGGGTAAGGTGGATTGGCCACGCTAAATTGACCCTGGTGTCAGGGAGATTTTGCTACCAAATAAACCTGTTGGACTTTAACCTGGTGTTGTTAAACTTCTTACTGTGTTTACCCCAGTCCAAAGCCGGCATCTACACATCAGGGAGATAGCAGGATACATACGCGGGGTTACGGGAATAGGGCCTGGGTTGGATTGTGGTCACTACAGACTTGATGGGCTGAATGGCCTCCTTCTGCACTCTAAAGATTCTATGTTTCTATAAACAATTTGAAGTAGAAAATATATTATTCTCAGTTTCCTAACATTTACACACCGAAAGGTCCTGCCATACTTTTTTAAAAATTTCTTCATGGGACATGGGAGTCACTGTCTGGCCAATCTTTATTGTCCTTCCTTAGTTGTCCAAGAGCAGATGACAATCAAACATATTCTATGGCTCTGGAGTCACATGTAGACCAGACAAGGTAAGGATGGCACATTTCCTTCCCTAAAGGGACATTAGTGAACCAGGTGGGTTTTTCCGACAATTGGCAATGGTTTCATGGTCATCAGTGGATTCTTAATTCTAGATATTTTTGATCACTTTCAAATTCCACCATCTGCCATGGCAGGATTCGAACCCGGGTCCCCAGAACATTAGCTGAGTTTCTGGATTAATAGTCAAGCGATAATACCACGAGGCCATCACCTCCCCCTATCAGAGTCCAGGCCACACTTATTACAAAGGCCACGCTGTCTTAAAACAAGAGCTAGAAGGACATATTTGCATTTATAAAGTGCCTTTGATGATCTCAGGATGTCCTAAAGCACTTTACAACCAATGAATTATTTTTGAAATGTATCCATTGTTGTAATGTAGGGGACACTCATTAAGGAACACGAGAGTCAAATTGTATGCACTCCAGTGTAGAACTGAGGGAGTGCTGCACCTTTGGAGGTGCTGTCTTTCAGATGAGACATTAAAGCGAGGCCCATCTGTTCTCTCAGGCAGACATGAACGTTCCCATGGCATTATTCTGAAGAAGAGCAATAGCGTTCTCCCCGATATCCTCACCTAATATTTATCCCTCAATCAACATGATCATTCTACCCTTGCTGCTAGTGGGAGTTTGCTGTGAACTCATTAACTGTCATGTTTCCTACATTACAGCAGTCACGATTCTTCAAAATTCTTTCATTGGCTGGTTTTGGACAGCACATTGGTTAGCACTGCTCTGCGGACCCAGCCTTGGGTCACAGTCTGTGTGGAGTCTGCACGTTCTCCCCGTGTCTGCGTGGGTTTCCTCCAGGTGCTCTGGTTTCCTCCCACACTGCAAAGATGTGCAGGTTCGGGTGATTGGTCCTTAGAGTCGGGTGAATTAGCTGGGTGTATGTGTGGAATTGTAGGGATGGGGCCTGTGTTGTCAAGTCGGTGAAGGCTTGAAGGGTCAGATGGCCTCCTTCATCATGTAGAGATTCTATAATTCCATGAGCAAACAGCAAGACAAGGGCAATTTTTTTCTCCCAAAGGGCAGAATAAGTTAAAACAGAAAAAATGGTAGACTTGTATCCAATAGTGCCTTACACAACCTCAGGGTGTCCCAAATCAAGTCACTTCATTAATCCCTCTAACCTACCCATAAGACCATAAAACATAGGAGCAGAATTAGGCCACTCAGCTCATCGAGTCTGCTCCGCCATTCAATCATGGCTGATACTTTTCTCATCCCCATTCTCTTGCCTTTTCCCCATAATCCCTGATCCCCTTATTAATCAAGAACCTATCTATCTGTGTCTTAAAGACACTCAATGACCTGGCGTCCACAGCCTTCTGCGGCAAAGAGTTCCACAGATTCAACACTCTCTGGTTGAAGCAATTCCTCTTCATCTCTGTTTTAAAGGATCTTCCCTTTAGCCTGAGGTTGTGCACTCTACTTCTACTCGTGGAAACATCCTCTCCACATCCACTCTATCCAGGCCTCGTAGTATCCTGTAAGTTTCAATAAGATCCCCCCTCATCCTTCTGAACTCCAACGAGTACAGACCCAAAGTCCTCAACCGTTCCTCATATGACAAGCTCTTCAGTCCAGGAATCATTCTTGTGAACCTCCTCCGGAACCTTCCCAAGGCCAGCACATCCTTCCTTAGATATCTTGGGACACTGAAGGCCATTCCGCCAACCAGTCTGTACCAACAATCTCGATGGTAGTCATGATGTGGAGATGCCAGCGTTGGACTGGGGTAAGCACAGTAAGAAGTCTCACAACACCAGGTTAAAGTCCAACAGGTTTATTTGGTAGCAAATACCATAAGCTTTCGGAGCGCTGCCCCTTCCTTGCTACCAAATAAACTTGTTGGACTTTAACCTGGTGTTGTGAGACTTCTTACTGTGCAACAATCTCACCCAGGCCCTATTCCCGTAACTCATATTTACCCTGCTAATCCCCCTGACACTAGGGTCAATTTAGCATAGCCAATCAACCTAACCCGCACATCTTTGGACTGTGGAAGGAAACCGGAGCACCTGGAAGAAATCCACACAGACAGTGACCTGAGACCGGAATTGAACCCTGGTCCTTGGCGTTGTGAGGCAGCAGTGCTAACCACTGTGCCACCGTGCTGCTCCATGCATGGATACTTACATACTGATGCATGTTCAGCAACTAAGGAAGATTTATATTCTCTCCTTCTTCCAACCCCCTCCACATCAATGAAAGACCACAAAACATAGAAGCAGACGTAGGCCATTTGGCCCATTGAGTCTGCTCCGCTATTCAATGAGATCATGACTGATCTGGCGTGATAATCCTCAACTCCACTTTCCCGCCTTATCCCCATAACCCTTGATTCCCTCACTGATTAAATGTACTTTCGCAATCATTTCATTTTAATATTTTCCCAGGTATTGCAACTGTTGAAGTCCGAGGCTTTTGTACCAATTCCTGGAGAGTTAGATGCTTGGCTAAATCAACAATGTTTGTTTTTAGAACTCCACTGTTCCTTTTCTCCAGCACCGCTCACATGAGACTAGATTCTTCCTCACAACTACTTTCACTGATTTGGGTTAATTTCTAAATTAAGCAATAAGATTGCCAATCAGGATTAACTTTTTCAACACAAAATGAGATGTAGCTATAAAATTGGCTACCAGGAATGAAGCAGGCAATCTAAATCATGACCCTGTGCATCTCCATAGTGCCTTTAATGTAGGAAAATATTCCAAGGTGTTTCACAAAAGTGGAAAGAATAATGTATTCCTTAAATTGATGAATTCTGGAACAAAAGACTGAGGGAAATAAGCAACAAAGGTCAGTACAGCACAGGAACAGGCCCTTTGGCCAATCAAGCCTGCACCAACACATGACATCTTTCTAAACTAAAGACATTTTTCCTCTACGTAGTCCGAATCCCTCTATTCTCTGGCTATTATGTATCTGTCAAGATGCCTCTTAAATGTTGCTATTGTATCTGCTTCTACCACCTCCTCCAGGCGCAGTCTGCACTCTCTCGTTTCCTTCTCTATGAACAGTATAGCGCACAAGAAAAAATACTTTTCACTGTATACTAATACATGTGACAATAATAAAACAAATCAAATCAAAACTTATCACCCTCTGTGTAAAAAAACTTGCCTCCTTTTACTTTAAACATATGCTCCCTAGTAATTGACATTTCTACCCTGGGAAAAAAAGTTTCCGAATATTCATTCTATCTACGCCCCTCATGATTTTGTAAACATCTATCAGGTCGCCCCTCAGCCTCTGACGTTCAAGCGAAAGCAAACCAAGTTTGTCCAATCTCTCAAATCGTCAGAAGGTGAAAGGATCGATTGAAAGGAAACTGATTTCCTTCCCCTTTCTTAGCATTTTTTTTTCTTTTTCAATTATCTAAAAATCCTTCTGTTGCTATGTTCAGTAGTAAGAAACAGTCACTCCTGCCTGGGAGTACTTTTGTCTTATCGATTCAAAGGCTGGCTAAACCTGGAGTACTGCACTCTTGTAAGTCTGATCCAGAATTGTTTAAATGTGTTTGTTAAAAAAAAAATCTGTGTTCCTAAGATTGATTGCTGAACTCAGATGAATACTTTTCAAACATGTAATTAAGAGATTCAGTCAGTGTGCAGGCAAAGATTAAACAGCTCATGGATGGAGAGAGAAGCTTCCGTTTATCTCTGAGGAGCATTTTCCCTGTTCCGTGTGGGCTAAACAATGACAAATTGGTGTTTAGAGTTAGACTATAAATGGGTCGCAAATTCACTATAACAGGAGTGTTAATCCATCCAGTGACACAGTAAATGAACCATTCAAACCTGTCAGAGTTTTATTAATTCTAAATTCATCATATGATTTGATATTAGAGAGAAAAGTAAAGGAACGCCAGATAATTTACACGCGGGATGAACTGAGCGTGATCTGTCTTGAATGCATTACAGTGGGAGACTCCACGAGGTGATATTCAAATAGCAGGCGGGTGGCAATGCCAGGCAGCATGGTGGCACAGTGGTTAGCACTGCTGCCTCACAGTGCCAGGGATCCGGGTTCAATTCCCGGCTTGGGTCACTGTTTGTGTGCAGTTTGCACATTCTCCCCGTTTCTGCGTGGGTTTCCTCTGGGTGCTCCGGTTTCCTCCCACAGTCTGAAAGATGTGCTGGTTAGGTGCATTGGCCATGCTAAATTCTCTCTCAGTGTACCCGAACAGTCGCCGGACTGTGGCGACTGGGGGATTTTCACAGTAACTTCATTGCAGTGTTAATGTAAGCCTACTTGTGACACGAATAAATAAACTTTAAAAAATGCATTTGTGGTGTTATATTAAATAGTACAGAGAGACCCATTGCTGGGTTTGTGGCAAAAAAAAATTGCAGAGAACAACACTCACCTCTATTCACAGTATTCACACACTAAACTGCAAACATTTCTGACTTGGCTTGACTCACTGAAAATCTAAATCACTCAGGTAATCTTCGAAGAGTTTGAGGATTAATGTGACCAGTAAGCATTTCTGGATGCTGGGTTAACTCAGACAGGTCAAGGATTATCATTGGAACACTTCCTAATTGAAAAACTGAGGTGAAAAACAGTCAGGATTGAAAGGTGTGGGAGAGAACATTTTGCAATCAAGGTGCAGTGGCGGCACTTGGGCATTGCAACATGTTGATCATGTGATGAAGGGAAAATTAAGGAAAGTAAACAGTTCCACAATTTAGAAAACCTTTGGCTTGAATGAAGTTTTTAAAGTTTATTTATCAGTGTCACAAGTAGGTTGACATTAACACTGCAATGAAGTTACTGTGAAAATCCCTTAGTCGCCACACTCCGGCACCTGTTCGGTTACGCCAAGGGAGACTTATTATTTATTTATCTATTGGTCACAAATAGGTTGACATTAACACTGTAATGAAGTTACCGTTAAAATCCCCGAGACGCCACACTCCAGTGTCTGTTTGGGTACATGGAGGGAGAATTTAGCACCTAACCCGCACGTCTTTCGGACTGTGGGAGGAAACCAGAGCACCCGATGGAAACCTATGCAGACACGCGGAGAATGTGCAGACAGTGATCCAAGGTGGGAATCGAACCCGGGTCCCTGGCACTGTGAGGCAGCAGTGCTAACCACTGTGCCACCGTGCCGCCCAAATGCAGTGTGACTTGACGATGATGATAATTGTCTGGCAAAACGTCCGACCCAAAGGGTAATAGATGAGTTGAATACATTACAAGTGAGGCCATTGAAGCAAGCAGTGTAAAAGGATTCAAGAGGCAGTCAGATATTTTTCTTGAGAAAAACTTTGAGGGGCTTATGGAAAGACAGCACCAGTGTCTGGGCAGCTCTGCGGGGGGCATGTACCATCCGAATGATTCTAAATGCTCTTTGACCTCATGCCGAAATATTTCTGGTGTCCGATTTAATGCCTAAGAAAGTTTGATCTGGGAATCACGATTAGGATATTAGTGCATGAACGGCCAATTGCATTCTTATGAGTTTCTCCGTTTCTGCTAATCTAACAGAGACGTCAATCTGCATCGTTTAAATAGGTCAATGGCTCGACTCAAAGCGCAAAGGAACCTCATGCAAATGTGCAAACAGTCTGTACTCTAATGTTACAAACAAGAATTCCTTGTCTTGTATATTAATAGTTTTTTTGTTTATACGTCTGCATGACACAAAGCACAAGCAGACAAATTAGAGTTCGTAGGATAGAATTTATATACATAAAGAACATTAATGATGGGTATTCATTTCTTGTAATTGTTTTTAATGCTTTATTTATGAAAGGAGATGTTAGCCTATAATTTGTTAATGGAATATTTGCAAAGGAAATATAGCAAAGATATCAAAAAGATAGCGGTAATTCGAGTCCATGTGTTCCAAAAACGACTTGTCTCATCGTATTAAATAGGTAGGTACAGAACGTTTCCTGAGAACTCTGGGATAATCTCATCTATCTTGATAAACAGCCACAATTTGCAAAGAGTACATATTCGAGCTTTTTGCACAGCCATTCACTGATGTGGATTTTGCTGAGGGGATTTTAAAAATATAAAGATGCTATCAATTGTCCACAATATCCTCTGTGTATTTCACCATATTTCAGAGGATCTTATCAAACACCACTTTCCCTCAGTACTGCTACATATGGCCAATCTATCGTCTAACAAAAAAAAGTCTGCAGTTCCATTTTGATGTTATTATAAAAGAAATTGGTTCATTGTTCAATTTTTCTGAAATGTATATTTGCGCGATTCATTTTAACCTTCAAATAATCCTTTTTCGGACTGCGATTAAGACTGCAGGTACTGGTCTCACGCTGGTGTCTGTGGCATGCAATACATGGTCCATTTTAATTCAAAAAGAACTCACAGACCACTTAATGAAACTGCTAATTGTTTCTTAAAGGGCGGCATGGGGGGCACAGGGCGGCATGGTGGCAGAGTGGTTAGCACTACTGCCTCACAGTAGCCAGGGACCCGGGTTCGATTCCAGCCTTGGCCACTGTCTGTGTGGAGCTTGCACTTTCTCCCTGTGTCTTCGAGGGTTTCCTCCGGGTGCTCCGGTTTCCTCCCACAGTCCAAAGATGTGTGGGTTAGGTGGATTGGCCATGCTAAATTGACCCTAGTGTCAGGGGGATTAGCAGGGTAAATGTGTGGGGTTATGGGAATAGGGCCGGGGTGGGATTGTGGTTGGTACAGACTCAATTGGGCCGAATGGCCTCCTTCTGTACTGTGGGGATTCTATGATTAAGCGATTCCATCTTGCCTCCATTACGTACTCGATTGAGGAGCCCATTCCAGGGGGTGGATCTTGACTTTGTGGGATGGGATGAAATGGATGCTGGCATGTCAGCAGATTGCAATATATCTCTCACAAATTTTAATTTCCATAAGAATTAATGGAATTAAAAAACAAGAGAAATTTAAAATGGGTTGCCAACTTGCCATCAATCCCCAGATGTCAGTCAATCCTTGTGTGAAGAAGTATTTCCCGCTATTAATTTTAAATCAGTAAGGAACTTTGTTTTAAAATTATTTTTCATTTTTCCCTCAAAATAGGACCATCCTACGCAGAATAACAGAACCTAAAACCATTCAGAAAGGATTGTCTGAGATTTTCTGATCAAAGTTAGTTTATGGGTGGTACCCAGCATTTGGGTTAATGTCAGTTTTAAATTATGTAGTTCAGAAAATCTAAGCTCATGTCATTGACTTCTATCTCTGAAGCGATCCTCATTGGGTTCATCTTTGTCCTTAACTCCAAAGCAATTCAAGCATAGAATCATAGAATCCCCACAGTGCAGAAGGACGCTATTCAGTTCATTGAGCCTGCACCGACCACAATCCCACCCAGGCCCTATTCACGTAACCCCACATATATACCCTGCTGCTATTCTCTGGGGCAATTTAGCATGGCTAATCCACCGAACCCGCACATCTTCAGAGTGTGGGAGGAAACCGGAGCACCCGAAGGAAACCCACGCAGACACGAGGAGAACGTGCAAACGTCACACAGACAGTGACCCGAGGCCGGAATTGAACCAGGAACCTGGCACTGAGAGGCAGCAGTGCCAACCACTGTGCTGCCCAACAGCTTAGTCATTGCTGTAGGCAAAGTAGAGAGTCTTAGGCAAAAGTTTTCCCATCTCAGCCGCCACGGGAATTGTAGCGGGCTGGACACGGAGCATGCAAAGACCCGTTGACCTTGGGCAGGGTTTTCTGGGGCGAGTGTGGCCGGAAAATCCCGCCCTTAGTGTCATTGTGCGCCTTTGCTTTATCTACTATTTTAATGTAAGAGTTCAGCTGTTTATTTAAATTGCAAACAGAGAATAAACGCACAGAATTGGCTAGAGTTTGCTTTAAACTCCAGAGACTATTAAATGCAATTCATTCCACAACCCACAATTTCTCAGACCAACCTGACTTCCCTCTCGATCCGAACAAAGCAGGGTGCGAGCACATAATACTCACATCTACATAACCCCTCGCCACATCTTCAACGCATCTCAAATTGGTTCCCACAATTAGATTACATTTGGGGCGCGGCAACTGTTATTATGCAAACAAACATCTTTAAATTCAATGTTCAGCCAGCTGCCTGCTGAGGAGATGATGATGGTGAACTTGGGTCAGGTTAGTCATTTTCCCTGAACAATTCCTCAGACCTGTATCAGAACTGAGACGACAAGTATATCTGCATGACCCAAGTTTCCAAAGTTTAGAATTATCCTTTTCTATACAAGTTGCGTGCTGCGTTCTATTGCTCTGAACAAGGGCAGCATAGTCACACAGTGATTAGCACTGCTGCTTCACAGTGCCAGGGACCCAGGTTCAATTCCCGGCTTGGGTCACTATCTGTGCGGAGTTTGCACATTCCACCCGTGTCTGCGTGGGTTTCCTCCGGGTGCTCCAGTTTCTTCCCACAGTCCAAGGATGTGCAGGTTAGGTGCATTGGCCATGCTAAATTCCCCCTCAGTGTACCTGAACAGGCGCCGAAGTGTGGCAACTAGGGAATTTTCACACTAACTTCATTACAGCATTAATGTAAGCCTACTTGTGACTAATAAATAAGCTTTAGGTGCCATCATTTGTCATCATCTACATTATCTCATGCATTTAGAATCCTTAAATAGCAATTATGCCATCTCTCATCCCTCTCTCTTCCAGTAAGAAACTTGCCAAAGTTGCATAACCTCTGTCTCCTCAATCATTCCGATCATTCTCTTCTGTAGCTTGTCAGAAGTGGCAATATTCGCTTTGTACCCCGGTGACCAGAACTGGACACAGTGTTCGAAGTGTCATGGTACCAATGATTTACAATGGCAGCAAGATTACCTCAGTATTTCACCTCAAGGTTAACCTCGGAATGAATATAAACATTTGCTTTGCTGATCCAATGTTGGTTTATTTTAAGTTATTAATAACTTTTCCACTTTGTTTGAATCAATTCCAGGATGTAGCATGTGATGTTGTTCTGAGTTTGGGGATGACCTGCCAGCAGATATTACACTTGCCATCGCGGCTGAGGAATGGGAATAACACAAGCCAAACCAAAACAAAAAGCCCATTCTAGTTCTAATTTGCACGGCACCTTCCTCGAAAGGGGTAACACCTGATATTATATTACTGAAAGCTCCAGAGGAGAAGGGAAATAGAGCTGCAGGTGCAGGAAGGTTGTACCATAATAGACTGATTCACAATGAGGTGTTTTTAATGATACAGAATTTGAGCGTTTTGAAGTCACCTTAACCTGAACCTTGTAATCACTGCTGTTTCCTCATTACATGTTGCTGTTCTATATTGGAACGTGTGTCATATTGGCTCAGTTACAGCCAGGGTCAAGAGGTTATGAGGTCGAGTCCTGTTCCAGGACCCGAGGGTTGTGCAGCATGGTGGTACAGTGGTTAGCACTGCTGCCTCACAGCGCCAGGGACCCGGGTTCAATTCCTGGTTTGGGTCACTGTTTGTGTGGAGTTTGCACTTTCTCTCCGTGTCTGCGTAGGTTTCCTCTCACAGTCCAAAGATGTGTGGATTAGGTGCATTGGCCATGCTAAATTGCCCTTAATGCCCCAGGTTGGTGGGATTAGCAGGGTAAATATGTGGGGTCATGAGGATAGGGCCTGGGTGGGATTATTGTTGGTGCAGACTCGATGGGCCGAATGGCCTCCTTCTGCACTGTAGGGATCTATGGTTTAACCCAGACCAACAGTTTGGTGTGGCACTGAGGAAATGCAGCATTGTTGGAGGCAGTGCCACTCGGTTGAGGTGCTGAGTCACTGACCTGTTCTGCTGGCTCAAGCGGACACAAAAGATCCCATGTCATTATTCAAACAGGAGCAGGGAATTTCTTCTGGAATTCTATCCAGTGTCGCCTGTCAACCGACAGCACCAGAAAATAATTCTCTGGTGGTGGGATCTTGCTGTGTATGTAAATGACTGTAATATTTGACCACCTAACAACAATAATAAGTTTACAAAGAAATTCACTGTGTGTGAGGTGTTGCAACACAGCTTTGGGACATGTAATAAGATTTAAGAAAGGCCCATCAAATTTTCCTCCCATTTCAGAATTCCAATCTTTTTATTTATCAATCCTACTTTATGCTTTAACCCCACCTCCCACCCCCAGACATTTGGTCTTTTGGTCTTTCTACCTCCCAATAGTTTGGTTTTTCCTGATTCCTATGATGTGGCATGGTGGCACAATGATTAGCATTGCTGCCTCACAACACCAGGGACCTGGGTTCAATTCCAACCTCGGGTGAATGACATTCTCCCTGTGTCTGTGCTCCAGTTTCCTCGCACAGTCTAAAGATGTGCGGGTTAGGGGGATTGGCCATGCTAAATTGACCCTACCTCCATTTAGCTGACTCACTCTGATTTAATTTTTCAGGCGACAGACCTTTAATGAGTTTTTTTTTAATTCAGTCATGGGACATGAATGTCACTGGCATTTATTTCCCATCCCTTGTGGCCTTTGGAGGGCAGTTGAGAGTCAACTGCATTGCTGTGGCTCTGGAGTCACAATGTAGGCCAGACCAGGTAAGAACGGCAGATTTCCTTCCCTAAAGGACATTTGTGAACCAGATGGGCTTTTCTGACAATCGACAATGGTTTCATGGCCATCAGCTGATTCTTAATTCCAGATAATTTTTATTGAATTCAGATTCCATCAGCTGCCGTGATGGGATTGGAACCCAGGTCCCCAGAACATTTGCTGAGTTTCTGGATTAATAGTCCAGCGATGACACCACTAGGCCATCTCCTCCCCATGTATCAGAGGTTGTGTCTGTCTCCATCAGGAGGTCTCATCTCATAGAGCTGCCAACCAATCAGAGGATAGTAGCTTTGCACGCTGCAGCACCAGCTGGAATGGTGGCCACTGATGGAATTGCAGGTAGGTCAAAGAAGTGGCATTCAGCAATGGACCCGGACATTCAGGTGCATCGGGAACCTGAGACTCTAGTGAAGAGGGGTCGGGGGGTGCTGCACAGGGTCAGGGGCAGAGGGTGAATGTGAGGAGATTGAAAATGTGGGGAGGGATCTCCGATTGGCACCAGGGGCCTGGAAGGAGGTATTTTCCCCCTTAACTGGGCAACAGCCTGCAGGGTTAAACTGCTGTGCTGCGTGCCAACCTTGCCCACCACCCATTAACCCACAGCAGCAGCAGGATGAGGTCATCAATTGGTCATTAATTGCTTCTATAAGGGCTTCAACTGGACGACGGACAAGAGACCCACTCAATAGTTCGGATGGGGCAGTTTTTGTGCAGTGTTTGCAGGAGGGTTTCCTGACACAACATGTGGATAGGCCGACAAGAGGTGAGGCCACATTGGATTTTGTACTGGGAAATGAACCGGGCCAAGTGTTAGATTTGGTTGTGGGAGAGCACTTTGGAGATAGTGACCACAATTCGGTGTCTTTTGCGATTGCAATGGAGAGGGATAGGGCCGTACGGCAGGGCAAGGTTCACAATTGGGGGAGAGGTAATTATGTTGCGATTAGGCAAGAATTAGGGGGCATAAGTTGGGAACAGAAACTGTCAGGGAAAGGCACTAATGAAAAGTGGAACTTTTTCAAGGAACAAATACTGGGTGTCCTTGATAGGTATGTCCCTGTCAGGCAGGGAGGAAATGGCCAAGTGAGGGAACCATGGTTCATGAAAGAGGTGGAATGTCTTGTGAAAAGGAAGAGGGAAGCTTATGTAGGGATGAGGAAACAAGGTTCAGATGGCTCGATTGAGGGTTACAAGTTAGCAAGGAACGAGCTGAAAAAGGGGCTCAGGAGAGCTAGGAGAGGACATGAGAAGTCCTTGGCGGGTCGGATCAAGGAAAACCCCAAGGCTTTTTACTCTTATGTGAGGAATAAAAGAATGACCAGGGTGAGGTTAGGGCCGGTCAAGGACAGTAGTGGGAACTTGTGTATGGAGTCAGTAGAGATAGGCGAGGTGATGAATGAATACTTTTCTTCAGTGCTCACCAAGGAGAGGGGCCATGTTTTTGAGGAAGAGAAGGTGTTACAGGCTAATAGGCTGGAGGAAATAGATGTTCGGAGGGAGGATGTATTGGCAGTTTTGAATAAACTGAAGGTCGATAAGTCCCCTGGGCCTGAGGAAATATATCCTAGGATTCTTTGGGAGGCAAGGGATGAGATTGCAGAGCCTTTGGCTTTGATCTTTGGGTCCTCGCTGTCCACGGGGATAGTGCCAGAGGACTGGAGAATGGCGAATGTTGTTCCTCTGTTTAAGAAAGGGAATAGAAATGACCCTGGTAATTATAGACCGGTTAGTCTTACTTCGGTGGTTGGTAAATTGATGGAAAAGGTCCTTAGGGATGGGATTTACGACCATTTCGAAAGATGCGGATTAATCCGGGATAGTCAGCACGGATTCGTGAAGGGCAAGTCGTGCCTCACAAATTTGATTGAATTTTTTGAGGAGGTAACTAAATGTGTTGATGAAGGTAGGGCAGTTGATGTCATATACATGGATTTTAGTAAGGCGTTTGATAAGGCCCCCCATGGTCGGCATATGATGAAAGTGAGGAGGTGTGGGATAGAGGGAAAGTTGGCCGATTGGATAGGTAACTGGCTATCTGATCGAAGACAGAGGGTGGTGGTGGATGGAAAATTTTCGGATTGGAGGCAGGTTGCTAGCGGAGTGCCACAGGGATCAGTGCTTGGTCCTCTGCTCTTTGTGATTTTTATTAATAACTTAGAGCAGGGGGCTGAAGGGTGGATCAGTAAATTTGCTGATGACACCAAGATTGGTGGAGTAGTGGATGAGGTGGAGGGCTGTTGTAGGCTGCAAAGAGACATAGATAGGATGCAAAGCTGGGCTGAAAAATGGCAAATAGAGTTTAACCCTGATAAATGTGAGGTGATTCATTTTGGTAGGACTAATTTAAATGTGGATTACAGGGTCAAAGGTAGGGTTCTGAAGACTGTGGAGGAACAGAGAGATCTTGGGGTCCATATCCACAGATCTCTAAAGGTTGCCACTCAAGTGGATAGAGCTGTGAAGAAGGCCTATAGTGTGTTAGCTTTTATTAACAGGGGGTTGGAGTTTAAGAGCCGTGGGGTTATGCTGCAACTGTACAGGACCTTGGTGAGACCACATTTGGAATATTGTGTGCAGTTCTGGTCGCCTCACTATAAGAAGGATGTGGAAGCGCTGGAAAGAGTGCAGAGGAGATTTACCAGGATGCTGCCTGGTTTGGAGGGTAGGTCTTATGAGGAAAGGTTGAGGGAGCTAGGGCTGTTCTCTCTGGAGCGCCGGAGGCTGAGGGGAGACTTAATAGAGGTTTATAAAATGATGAAGGGGATAGATAGAGTGAACGTTCAAAGACTATTTCCTCGGGTGGATGGAGCTATTACAAGGGGGCATAACTATAGGGTTCATGGTGGGAGATACAGGAAGGATATCAGAGGTAGGTTCTTTACGCAGAGAGTGGTTGGGGTGTGGAATGGACTGCCTGCAGTGATGGTGGAGTCAGACACTTTAGGAACATTTAAGCAGTTATTGGATAGGCACATGGAGCACACCAGGATGATAGGGAGTGGGATAGCTTGATCTTGGTTTTAGATAAAGCTTGGCACAACATCGTGGGCCGAAGGGCCTGTTCTGTGCTGTTCTGTTCTATGTTCAATATCTCCCCCAACATTCGTAAAGTCGCATTGGGAGCCAGGAGATGGGCTTTCTGCCAATGATACTTTGTTCTTCATTACAGGTCCACCCACCCTACTTTTCCACCTATATGCACCCTGTAAAATTCAGACTATTATCCCTGTACTTACTGTAGGGCGGCACGGTGCCACAGTGGTTAGCACTGCCGGCTCACAGCGCCAGGGATCCGGGTTCAATACCGGCCTTGTGTGACTGTCTGTGTGGAGTTTGCATATTCTCCTTGTGTTTGTGTAAGTTTCCTCCGGGTGCTCCGGTTTCCTCCCACAGTCCAAAGATGTGTAGGTTAAGTGGATTTGCCATGCTAAATTGCCCCTTTGTGTCCCAAGGTGTGTAGGTTAGGGGGATTAGTGGAGTAAATATGTGGGGTTATGTGGATAGAGCAGGGGGTTTGGGTCTGGATAAGATGCTCTTTTAGAGAGTTGGTGCAGAATCAATAGGCCGAATGGCCTCCTTCTGCACTGTAAGGATTCTATGACCTACAATGGTTCCCATTCTGTGCTACCATTGAAAAATCCTCATTTTTGTGCTCTAATCCCACTGTGCTATTACCTTTCCCTGTCTGATGATCCTCCAGGATCTTTACATTTCTCTGCTTCTGACCTATTCTGCATCCCCAAGTTTTAATCACAAAAGCAGAATGCTGCCAGAAACCTGAACAATACTCAGCAGGTCAGGCAGCATCTGTGGAAAGAGAAACAGGCTGCTGTCCTTTTATGAGAGCTGGTTTTCATCACTCACCCAATGGTGGAAGGGCCTTGTGCTAGCAAGACAGTAAACTCTGGAATTCCCTCTCCAAACCCCTCCGTCTATTTCTCTCTCTCTCTATATCAGTTAGGGTCATAGAATCATAGAGCAATACAACACAGAAACAGGCCCTTCAGCCCCACCGATCCATGCTGACCATGCTGCCTCCCAGCTAGTTCCAATTGCCCACATTTGGCCCAAATCCCTCTAATCCTTTCTCGTCAATGTACTTATCCAAATGCTTTTTAAATGTTGCTATTGTATCTGCCTCAACCACTTTCTCTGGCAGCTCATTCCATACACGCACCACCCTCTGCGTGAAGAAGTTTCCCCTCAGGGCCCTTTTAAGTCTTTCCCCTCTCACCTTAAACCTCTGCCCTCTAGCTTTCAATTCCCCTTCCCTGGGAAAAAGACTATGAGGGGAATTTTCTCATCCCACCTGGCACGGGAATCAGAGTGGGCGAGGGGGCAGACCACTCAAAGGTCTGTTGACCTCGGATGGGATTATCTGGGTTTTTGGACGAGCGCAGCCAGAAAATCCCGCCCTGTGTGTGTTCATGCTTTCTATGCCCCTCACAATTTTATACACCTCAATAAGGTCAACCCTCATTCCCCTACATTCCAAGGAATAAAGTCCTAGCTTGGCCAACTGCTCCTTATAACTCAGGCCCACTAGTATGGCAACATTCTCGTAAATCTTCTCTGCACTCTTTCCAGTTCATCAATGTCTTTCCTATAACAAAACTGTACACAGTTCCTTCAGGATATTCCCGAAAGCCTAACTTTTCGACCAACCACTTGTTGTAATATCTTCTATGTGACGAGATTTTGTCTGATAATCGGATGTTTTCTTCCGATGTTAAAGGCGCTATATAAATTAAAACTGTTGTTTATTAAAGTTGAGAACTCATCTCGCACTCAATATTTCCCTAGATCTGAAATTTCCTAAACCCCTACTGCCCCCGCCCCCCCACCATACCCCTGACCCCCCACCATACCTCCACCCCCCCGCCCCCCCACCATACCCCTAACCCCTGACCCCCCACCATACCCCCAACCCCCCGCCCCCCACCATACCCCCACCCCCCCGCTCCCCCACCATACCCCTAACCCCTGACCCCCCACCATAACCCCAACCCCCTGCCCCCCCACCATACACCCACCCCCTGCCTCCCCCACCATACCCCCACCCCCCGGCCCCTAACATACCCCCACCCCCCCACCATACCCTCACCCCCCGGCCCCAACATACCCCCACCATGTATTCCACATATCCGGTTCCCACTATTATGGACTTTTAAAACTCAAAGTCGGTGTCAACCTAACCAGTACTTCTTGATTCATCTTTTCTTCTACTTTAATCTCGGTGATTGTCCTTTGCTGCAACTTCTGGCCCCTTCGCTTCACCCCTAATTTGGCACAGGGCGGCACTATGGCGCAGTGGTTAGCACTGCTGCCTCACAGCGCCAGGGACCCGGGTTCGATTCCCGCCTTGGGTCACTGTCTGTGTGGAGTTTGCATGTTCTCCCCATGTCTGCGTGGGTTTCCTCCAGGTGCTCCGATTTCCTCTCACAGCCCGAAAGGTGTGCTGGTTAGGTGCGTTGACCCGAACAGGTGCCGGGAGTGTGGCGACTAGGGAAATTTCACAGTAACTTCATTGCAATGTTAATGTAAGTCTTACTTGTGACTAACAAATAAACTTTTTTTTAGAAATTCAGGAGTGAGGATGATTTACTGAGCCCATCCAGATCCTGTATCGTGATCCAATCCCACCATATCATGTCACAGAGGACAAACATCTCTGGAGATTCAGTAATACTATTGGGATATTTAAAACTCATGAACGGAATCAGCTACCAAACCGGCAGAAAGGACTGGCTGAGGAAAACTGCAATCTCGTCGGAAGCATTCTCAGTTCCACCGTTCTGCACGTTGCAGGTGCGGGGGTCGAGAATGCAACATGCAGATTTTTAAATTTTAGATGGTAAATAAGCAGTGGGATCAACTTCCTACTAAAAGGAGGGGGAAAACAAGCATATTGCTTAGACGTTTGATAGTACAATCATTCGTACTGTGTTTGACTGCAAGAAGGTAACAGGCATGCAAATCTTTTACTGTCAACTTCTGTGGATACCTGGTACCATTAGCTGATGGATGAAATTAAGCATGGAACTGATTTTCTAATCATTTTCTATGCATTTATCAGACATATTTACTTCATAGTGAGTCCGTGCAAAGGAAGCTGTGTTTGAAAAAAAAAGTAATATATTCTGCAACACAAAATCTGGTTTTATGTTTCCAAAGATAAAAAGGCTCCAAACTGCTTACGGCATGACATTTACGCTGACTAAATCTCACAGACAGATGAACAATTAACAGATTAGCGTTTGCAAAGATGAAATGGAGGCCGGGACTGTGTAATGCAAAAGCACAACGATCCTTATCATTATACACTTATCTTCGCTTTTGGAACAGGCTAAGTTTCGACTATTGGGGAAAAAAACATGCAATTTTAAAAGATATATATATATATATCTGTATGTATGGAAATAGCATGCACTATATATAATAAATATGAATATAATACACAATATAATACACAAACACACATTATATATGAATATATGAGTGCATTTGTGTGTGTGTGTATAAATATGTAGGTGCATACATATCCTATACATATAAGATATATTAAATATGTGTGCATATGCATGTATGTAGGTGAATGTATATATCTAACATGTGGATTAAAAATAATATTTATATCTGAACCAGGTTAAAAGTTCTATTGAAATATGAATTTATTTTTCATTTGTTGAGAAGCATTAAATTTTGCAAGTTATTCGAAAGATTAATTAGGCCACGATTTTCCAACCGTGTAAAACACTGTGCTGTGTATTTTGTAGGTCGAGTTTAATTCCCATCACTCCTGAATTCTTTCATTTTAACCATGAGAAAACGAGACAAACAGCCCAAAATCAGTCTAAAAGTAGCAGAGGGGCGATTCTGGTTTGGACATGAAGGGTCTGCGAACTGTTGGAGGAAAGGAGAAGGAGAGTGACATTGTTGAGGTCTGGAGGAAAGAAAACAAAGGAGTGGAAATATGATTTTAATCAAATGTTACTGCAGTGGGGGAGGGGGGGGAGGGGGGAGTTACAAAGTTGCGAAGACATGAAGAAGGAATGAAAACAAAAATCAACAGACCAACGATTGTGGTAAAATTAATGCAAAGACACAGGTCTGTCTATTTTGGTGGTTACAAATCAGCAATTTGTAAGGGCGGCATGGTGGCACAGTGGTTAGCACTGCTGCCTCACAGCGCCAGGGACCCGTGTTCAATTCCAGCTTCGGGTCACTGTCTGCATGGACATAGAACATAGAACAGTACAGCACAGAACAGGCACTTCGGCCCACGATGTTGTGCCGAGCTTCATCTGAAACCAAGATCAAGCTATCCCACTCCCTATCATCCTGGTGTGCTCCATGTGCCTATCCAATAACCGCTTAAATGTTCCTAAAGTGTCTGACTCCACCATCACTGCAGGCAGTCCATTCCACACCCCAACCACTCTCTGCGTAAAGAACCTACCTCTGATATCCTTCCTGTATCTCCCACCACGAACCCTATAGTTATGCCCCCTTGTAATAGCTCCATCCACCCGAGGAAATAGTCTTTGAACGTTCACTCTATCTATCCCCTTCATCATTTTATAAACCTCTATTAAGTCTCCCCTCAGCCTCCTCCGCTCCAGACAGAACAGCCCTAGATCCCTCAACCTTTCCTCATAAGACCTACCCTCCAAACCAGGCAGCATCCTGGTAAATCTCCTCTGCACTCTTTCCAGCGCTTCCACATCCTTCTTATAGTGAGGTGACCAGAACTGCACACAATATTCCAAATGTGGTCTCACCAAGGTCCTGTACAGTTGCAGCATAACCCCACGGCTCTTAAACTCCAACCCCCTGTTAATAAAAGCTAACACACTATAGGCCTTCTTCACAGCTCTATCTACTTGAGTGGCAACCTTTAGAGATCTGTGGATATGGACCCCAATATCTCTCTGTTCCTCCACAGTCTTCAGAACCCTACCTTTGACCCTGTAATCCACATTTAAATTAGTCCTACCAAAATGAATCACCTCACATTTATCAGGGTTAAACTCTATTTGCCATTTTTCAGCCCAGCTTTGCATCCTATCTATGTCTCTTTGCAGCCTACAACAGCCCTCCACCTCATCCACTACTCCACCAATCTTGGTGTCATCAGCAAATTTACTGATCCACCCTTCAGCCCCCTCCTCTAAGTCATTAATAAAAATCACAAAGAGCAGAACCTTCTCCCTGTGTCTGTGTGGGTTTCCTCCGTGTGCTCCTGGTTTCCCCCTCAGTCCAAAGATGTGTGGGTTAGGTTGATTGACCATGCTAAATTGCCCCTGAGTGTCAGGGGGATTGGCAGGGTAAATATGTAGTGTTACGGGAATAGGGCCTGGGTGGGATTGTGGTCGGTGTAGACTCAATGGGCCGAATGACCTCCTTCTGCACTGGAGGGATTCTATGAACGGTTAATCTGCACTTTTGCCATCATTCATACATTTGTCAAACAACCTGCTTTAGCTGAAATGTGGTAAAGTAGAGGTCCATCATTAATTGGGAGTTTGCCTTTCTGGTGATTCCTGTCCCTCAGCAGAACAAATTGGCCCACAGGTGTCGATTATTCTGAACGGTGATGCTCCGATTACCCCTCTTGTTGTTTGGTCATTGGCCAAGCAAAAGAAAGGAAACAACTTCTTAATCCTGAGAAAGAAACTCGCATTTATATAATTTGTCTCGTAGCTTCAGGATGCTGCAAAGTACGGCCACCATTGAAACATAGGGAAATTCAAAACTATCCTACAATAAGCTGTGAGATAACCAGCAGATAATCTATGTTTTGGAGGTATTGGTTGAGGGATAAATGTTAGCTTTGGACATCCCTGCTCAACTCCTTGAAGAGTGAAATGTCATCTTTTACATCCAGACTTGTTTGACATCTTATCTGAGATGTGGGAGTTCATTAATTGGATTCCTTTTAAAGGTCTAGCAGTCATAAAATATTGCAATTAACTTTAAAATAACTCTTCCATTTGTGTTGCGTTATGCTCAAACAGCATATCTTAGCAATATCATTGTGGCATCAGCGCGGAGGAGTTAGTGAGCCTGGAGTATTGAATGCACGCCATCAAAGATTTAATCGTTAACCCAGCATATTTCTTCACAGGACTTATTTAGCTCTCTTGCACCGTGAGGGCTCAGGAACTCATCATAGAATCCCTACAGTGCAGAAGGAGGCCATTTGTCCCATCGAGTCAGCACCACCCACAATCCCACCCAGGGCCTATCACCTTAATTCCAGTTATTTCCCCTGCTAGGGATGTGATCGGCGCAACTTGTGGGCCGAAGGGCCTGTTTGTGCTGTGGCTTTCAATGTTCTATGTTCTAGTCCCCCCTGACACTGAGGGGCAATTTACTATGGCTAATCAGCCTAACCTGCGTATCTTTAGACTGTGGGAGGAAACCAGAGCATCCGGAGAAAACCCATGCAGACACGGGGAGAACGTGCAGACTCCGCACAGACAGTCACTCAAGGCCGGAATTGAACCCAAGTCCCTGGCGCTGTGAGGCAGCAGTGCCTGCCACTGTGCCACCGTGCCACCCAACAAAGTAATGTCCCCAACTATTGGACTTTACTGCTTAAACCATCACAGAAAGAGGCAGGAAAATAATGGGCTTCAAGTCAATCTGAATGCTTTTGAAATTATGTTTTTTTTAATTGGTATTAATAATGAGACAATATAAAGTTGGAGAACTGCCTCTTTTGATGATGTTTCTCAAACATGAAAGTTTTATGTTGCATTTCAAGAGTTCAGATTCATATATAGATACAATTATATATATATATATACACACACATACATATATATATAAAATAGATGTAGGTATTTATATATACACATATATATATATATACATGTGACTTGATAAAAGATTCAATTTTTCTCTGCAACAAACTTGAAAACCTGTTTATAACAATCAGTTTTAGGATTTTGCAACAGCAGACTGAGGATATAAATAGAATCATACATTGCAGAAGAGGCTCTTTGGCCCATCCAGTCTGCACCGACACATGAGAAACATCTGACCTTCTTATCTAATCCCATTTACCAGCACTTACTGTAAGAAACTACAAAAGGTCGTGAATGAAGCCCAGTCCATCACACAAACCAGCCTCCCGTCCATTGACTCTGTCGACACTTCCCACTGCCTCGGCAAATCAGCCAGCATAATTGAAGAGCCCACACACCCCGGGACATTCTCTCTTCCACCTCCTTCCATCGGGAAAATGATACAAAAGTCTGAGATCAAGTCCCAACCAACTCAAGAACAGCTTCTTCCCTGCTGCTGTCAGACTTTTGAATGGGTCTACCTCGTATTAAGTTGATCTTTCTCTACACCCTAGCTATGACTGTAACACTACATTCTGCACTCTCTTGTTTCCTTCTCTATGAATGGTATGTTTTGTCTGTATAGCGCGCAAGAAGCAATACATTTCACTGCATATTAATGCACGTGACAATAATAAATCAAGTCAAATCAAACTTGGCCCATCGCCCTGAATGTTGTGATGTGCCAAGTGCTCATCCAGGTACTTTTTAAAGAACGTGAGGCAATTCGCCTCTACCACCTTCCCAGGCAGCGCATTCCAGACCGTCACCACCCCCTGGGTAAAAAAAGCTTTCCCTCACATCCTCCCTAAACCTCCCGCCCCTCACCATGAACTTGCGCACCTCATGACTGACCCTTCAGCTAAGAGGAACTCAGTTGAAGGCTCCTTATCCACTCTCTCCGGGCCCCTCATCCACCTTGATCAGGTCATCCTCAGTCTTCCCTGCATCCCCCATAATCCAGCTCTGTGTTATACATTCTCACCCCCCAGTGGGACAAACTTGAACTGATCCAATTGGTGTAAGTAGTGGACCACCGCAATATGCTGAGCAAAAGAAGGGACTACTGTCCCATCAAAACAATTTCATAATTCTGGGCAAGCATCCAATCCAAGAAGAGTAAAAACCTAGGATGTCAGGTTTGTTGAATCAGAATATGCCAGACCCAGTGACTAGCTCCTCGCTTCACTGGCTGTTGTGCCTGACTAACATTGGCATTCACCAATATTCGCAGATGCCAAGCAAAAACAATTCATTTTTCTTCATTGTCTGTCAACTGCTGCTTATGTCGCTTGTTGAGTTGCCCAACAGAGACTGAACATTTCACCTAGAGAGAGAGATAGGCTTCATCCTGTTATTTGGGCGGCGCGGTGGCACAGTGGTTAGCACTGCTTCCTCACAGCGCCAGGGACCCGGGTTCAATTCCCAACCTCGGGTGACGGTCTGTGTGGAGTCTGCACGTTCTCCCCGTGTGTGCATGGCTTTCATCCGGGTGCTCCGGTTTCCTCCCACACTCCGAAAGATGCGCAGGTTAGATGGATTGGCCATGCTAAACTGTCCCTTAGTGTCCCAAGATGTGTGGGCTAGGGGGATTAGCAGGGTAAATACTTGGGGTTACGGGGAACATGTCTGGGTGGGATTGCCCCTTGGTGTCAGGGGGTTTATGGAGGGTTACAAGGATAGGGTTTGGGTGGGATTGTTGTCGGTGCAGACCCGATGGGCCGAATGGCCTCCTTTATTCTATGTCCAACTGGAATGCTGGTGGGTTCATTTTGCCAGGAATTTGAGCATTGATGTCCGTGATATTAGCAGACAAACATTAAACGCGATCATAGAACATATTTATGACAGAGACATTAACCCACTTAAGATAAACTTCAAACATCCAGTGGCGACAGTCACATCATCCTATGATCTTAAAGAAGAAAGTTCACTGACATTGGACCGGCATTAAAAATCAAACCAATTCAAATTGAAAATAGTTGAATCTTGATGCATTTTAAGAAATTCTCAGGAAAATAAAAGACTTGTTTTCTACAAAACAAGGTAGGTGGCAGCAGGAAAATACCGAAAGGAGCCACAGAGCTCTCGAAGTGGAAGGATAAATGACTGAATGTTTCCTACAAATTAGTGGAGCCGCTCTATATTATTCAGTTCTTCAAAGTTGGAGTTCCTCCTCGCCCCAGGCAAATTGCCAAATAGAACTTTCCACCCCTGCTGCTCTGTGACAAAATGGAGGACCTATATTAATACATTAACATGCAATAGATAAGTTGTCGCTTTTCTTACATCAATTGGCCTCTGCTGCATTAAAAAAAAATTCGTGCAGTCACTGCTCGCAGTGAGATTTTCCACCTCCTGCTTGACATAGAGTCAAAATCATCCCAGCAAGTCCCCTGAACACTGGAGTGAGCGACATCATTTGGAGGCATATGAGTGTGTTAAAATGCTGAACAGGGTGATGCTGTTAGCTGGCTTCATGGTGGCTTAAAGAAATCTTTGTGAATGGCTCTTATGGTATGGTGATGATACAATTGACTTTAAAAGCCTACAGTCTTTAAGCATAATGTAATTTGAATGTTAATCTTCCACGCATCTCTTACCTGTAAATTGAGGTGTGTTGCAATTATCTTACCACCTGCTCCGCTAACCGTGTTGAAACCAGTATTAAAGTGGCAAGAGTTTTGTGTCTGGTTTATTTTCATAAACCAGACACAAAATAAAAAAGACCTGAGTCTTAAACTTCACTGTAAGTGATTCTAATGCCTCAGCAGGTTATGACAAGCGAAGCCTTCACTATCACCTGATTATCGGAGTGAATCATCTGATGCTTTTGCACTCTCAATAGTTGTTCGTCAAATCAATAGTTCGTCAATTACACATTATTATTGTCTTCAAAAAAGCATCAATGAGATCATCGAGCCATTGGCAATTTAATCAAGCAATTCACATTCTTTAAGGTTAACACTAGTCGAAACATTTTATAAAGTGTTGCTGTTAGCAGCTAACACAATCCACATCCATTTGTCTATATCAGAATGAGCAACTTCTTAAATGTTGATGTCTAATGGGCATAGTGTTGTCAAATGACTTTGTTTCTAAATGGGAATGCATCCAAGGTGTAAAGGAAGTCTTTATTTTCTCTCTACTGCAATGCCCCATTGATTGAAGTTAATTATTGGGAAGAGGACTCCGCTCCAAAAGCAACACAGTTGTCAACTGTTCCAGACTATGATGGATGCCCCGAATCCAAGATCACATTTCCAGACTGTCCTACATCGCATTTGTTTTGTCGCACAGTCGTGCGATTGTACCTGAGTAAATGGTTATTCTATGCCATTACAACCACTTAAATGAGGAGTCAAATGACATTGGCAAACAGAAAGTGGGAAAGAGACAGTTTTGAACGAGATCAGGCCTTTCCTTAGCTAAGCTGTTTTAAAACAAATTTAAGATGCCAGGATAAGAATGGAACGAGTAAGCTGTTTTATCCCAGTGAGCTTTGATTTCAGGTGTCCAAATGCTGAGCGTCTTTGCCTATTTACTGAAAAGGAGGTCATCACTAATGTACCCTTTAGAAGTGTCGATGTGTCATGGGCTCCAAAACTGACAAAAAAAAATGATGAGAAAAGCAATGTAAAGACATACCCCGGAAAAAATATATAATATTCCAGCAGTATTTGAAATGGTAATTTTCCCAGGAAATGCTTGGGCTTTGACAATGAACAAAGAACAAAGAACAGTACAGCACAGGAACAGGCCCTTCGGCCCTGCAAGCCTGCACTGATCATGATGCCTGCCTAAACTGAAACCGTATGCACTTACGGAGTCCGTATCCTTCCGTTCCCATCCTATTCATGTATTTGTCTTGTTGCCCCTTAAATACCGCTATGGTACCTGCTCCCACCACCTCCCCAGGCAGCTCATTCCAGACATTCACCACCCTCTGTGTAAAAAAGTTGCCTCGCACATCTCCTCTAAACTTTTCCCCATGCACCTTAAACCTATGTCCCCTAGTACTTGACTTTTCTACTCTAGGAATCATCTTGTTGGACTGATGAGAGTATCCAACGGCCCTCAAATGATGATATGAGGGAGAACTCAATTAAACTAGTGACAGCTGATGACATGGCAGATGAAATGGAACATGTAGGATGCAGGATCGTATAGATTGTGCATGATCTCTAGTCAGAGGAGTTTGGTGAACTTACTGATGCTGTTCCAGGTTATGAATGTGCTCAGATAAAGGAAGGGTGCTGGAATCTGAAACAGGACATATCAGCAGCACCATTTTGGGAAGTGGCGTCATCAGAACAGATGCAGCAGAGGTAGAGGAACTGAGAGAATGGGATGGAGTCCTTACAGGACATGGGGTGTGAAGAGCTGTAGTCAAGGTAGCTGTGGGAGTCAGTGGGTGTGTAATGGATACCGGTGGAGAGTCTATCACCAGGAATGGAGACAGAGAGGTCGAGGAAGGGAATAGAAGTGTCAGATGGATCATGTGAAGGTGATAGAGGGGTGGAAATTGGAATCGAAATTGATAAATATTTCCAGGTCCAGATGAGAGCATGAAGCGGCGCCGAAATAGTCTTTAGCGCACCGATGAAAGAGTTGTGGGAGAGGGCCGGACTCGGCCTGGAACAGGGAATATTCCACATACCCCATAAAGAGACAGGCATAACTAGGACCCATGCGGGTGCCCATAGCCACAGGCTCTGGAGAAGTGTCACCCTGACTCGAAACGTTTGCCCTATTCTCTCTCCAGACCTGCTGAGGTTTTCCAGCATTTTTTGTTTTTGTAGTAATGTACTCATGAGGATATGGGGAAGTGGGGAGACTGAGCGTTGTGGCTTCTCTAAATCATGTGGCTGCAGGTATGTGCTAAACATAGCAACCACCGCATCAACTCATGAACGTTACGTCAATAGCATTTCTGACTTCTACGGCTTCTACCGCCAGCAAGAACGAGAGCAGCTGAATCATAGGAGCACAATCAACTCCTCTGAAAATCACAGACCATCCTGACCTGGATATAAACAAGCATTGCTTCATCACCCCTGGGTCAATAGTCTGGAATTCCCATTTAAACATCTTCATGATGGCTCCATAGTTCCAGGGGCAGCAGAGGCAGAGGAACTGCACTCTTTCATCAATGCATTGATGACTATTTCGGTGCTGCTTCATGCTCTCATCTGGACCTGGAAATATTTATTAATTTTGCTTCCAATGTCCACCCCTTTATCACCTTCAGATGGTCCATCTCTGACTTCTATTCCCTTCCTCGACCTCTATTTCTGAGGATGTCCACTAATATCCATTACAAGCCCACTGACTCCCACAGCTACCTTGACTACAGCGCGTCACGGCCCATGTCCTGTAAGGTCTCCATCCCATTCTTTCAGTTCCTCTGCCTCTGCAGCATCTGTTCTGATGACGCCACTTCCCAAAATGGTGCTGCTGATATGTCAAGACATGTCAATCTTGGTTAAAATGATAAACCCAAGTCCTCAAGTAGGGCGTGAACTCCAAATCTAACTGAGAAATTGAGAGTGTTTTCAGTTAGCAAATTTAGTCTTGAATTAAGGGGAGATCATGTGGTGCAGTGGGTAGTGCCCCACTCTCTGAGCCAGAGGTGTCGGTTTGAATCCCACTCCAGGACTCGATGGCTAAGGAAGGTGCATTCATAACATGGATCAACAGGCTGAGTATTGACCTGAAATTCCTTGCAATGTATCTGTGACAAGGCAGTAAGGATAGGAGAGTTGCCTGGTCAGCCCAGATCAGCCAAAGGCAACAGCAAACCACCGCAATATCTTAGCATAACAATGGACCAACACATGGAAGTCCATGGTTACCAATGTCTGCTTAAAGCAGGGTACCGAAGAGATAGAGAGGGAGACTTAAATTAAAGATGCCTTTACCTGGAATTAATCTTCGCTACACCAAAAAGGATGAATTCACTGGTTGCATTCCCCTAACTTCGTGATGGGAACATGAGTCTGAATTGCATTGCAGGTTATGGATGGGAGAGGATGGAGGTCTGACCAGGAGAGCATTGGAGTAGTCAAATCTAATGATGACACCCATGAAGTACAACACAGCAAGGTACGTAGTCACTCACGGTAAATACCCTACTTTCACAGGTTTCTAATAATAACTGACTCTCTGAAGAAGAGATAGTCTTCTTTACCATGATCATGAGATAGAACACAGATACAGCATTGAGGACTGGGAGTCTACAAAACAAACAAACTCCATCCCTGTCTTTAGACAGGTCGATTTTACCTAGTGTAAAACTGGACAGAGGAATGGGATGGGAGTTGGTTAATGGCCCAGGTTCCAAAGTCTTCTGGCTGCTGCAAAATTTATTGAAACTTTTCTGACCAATGCCTCCAAGTCACAAAGTACAAGAATAAACAATGGGTTTGTTTATTTGCATTTTAGAAACTTGCAGTCGGTCCGCTCAAAATCAGTGAACAAATTGACACTTATTTATCTGGCAGGGATCCATTTTGGAACAAAGATAGGGGGAAGGAGGTTTGGGGGCTAAAGGGTGAAGCTGCGTGTACTTTAAAAACAATTGCTTGATGACAAAAAAAAGTATTGTCTACCCTCATACAACCAATAGAGCAACCAATCCCTGTCTGCACTGCCCCTTTCTGCCATATTTTGCTTCTGACACTTAGAAATCTTGTACCATTCCTATGATGTCAAGCATTTCACAGCATTGTTGAGAAAGGTGGAGTGATTTGTCAGATTAAATATCAGCTTTTACCCGCTGCTTTCTTCTTCTCCTTCTGAAAGCAAATATCGGAGGAGAGAATAAATGGACAGAATATGTTTCAAGAAACTTTATTCCATTGGTTCTCCCTTGGGATGTGGGCATTGCTGGTGAGGCCAGCATTTGTTGCCAAATGCGGCACGGTAGCACAGTGGTTAGCACTGCTGCTTCACAGCTCCAGGGACCTGGGTTCGAATCCCGGCTCAGGTCGCTGTCTGTGTGGAGTTTGCAAATTCTCCCCGTGTCTGCGTGGGTTTCCTCCGGGTGCTCCGGTTTCCTCCCACAGTCCAAAGATGTGCGGGATAGGTTGATTGGCCATTCTAGATTGCTCCTTAGTGTCCCGGAATGCATAGATTAGAGGGGTTAGTGGGTAAATATGTAGGGATATGTGGATAGGGCCTGGTGGGATTGTGGTTGGTGCAGACTCGATGGGCCGAATGGCCTCTTTCTGCACTGTAGGATTCTATGATCTATGAATCCCTAATTGCCCTCAAGCTGAGTGGCTTGCGTGGCCATTTCAGAGGGTAATTTCAGTGTCAACCACACGACTGTGAGTCTGGAGCCGCATGTAGGCCAGGCTGAGTAAGGACGGCAGATTTCCTTCCTTAAAGGACATTGGTGAACCAGATGGGTTTTTAGGACAATCAGTGGTAGTTTCCTGATCAGTATTACTGAGGACAGCTTTTCAATAAGAAGTCTCACAACACTAGGTTAAAGTCCAACAGGTTTATTTGGTAGCACAAGCCACAAGCTTTCGGAGCGCTGCTCCTTCATCAGGTGAGTGGGAGTTCTGTTCACAAACAGGGCATATAAAGACACAAACTCTATTTACAAAATTTTATGTCTTTGTATGCCCGGTTTGTGAACAGAACTCCCACTCGCCTGATGAAGGAGCAGCGCTCCGAAAGCTTGTGGCTTGTGCTACCAAATAAACCTGTTGGACTTTAACCTGGTGTTGTGAGATTTCTTACTGTGCCCACCTCAGTCCATCTCCACATGACAACTTTCAATGCCAGATCGTTTTAGTAATTAAAATCTAATTCCACCAGCTGCTATGGTGGGATTTGAACTGATGTCCCCAGAACATTAGCCTGGACATTAGTCCATTAACATTACTATTATGCCACCTTCTTAAGGGTTACCAGATGCGAATAACCGCACAAAAAAGCATGTAGTTACTACTACTGAGGTAATTTGAAGCTTTATAAATCCAACTACTGCCTCCTGTTTGGTCTTTTTTAAAAATTCATTCGTGGGACATGGGCATTGCTGGCTGGCCAGTATTTATTACCCATCCCTAGTTGCCCGAGCACAGTTGCGAGTCAACCATACTGCGGTGGCTCTGGAGTCACATGTAAGCCAGGCCAGGTAAGGATGGCAGATTTCCTTCCCAAAACCAGAAGGGTTTTTCTGACAATGGTTTCATGGTTATCAATAGATTCTTAATTCCAAATATTTTTATTGAATTTAAATCCCACCATCTGCTGTGGTGGGATTTTAACCCGGGTCCCCCAGAGCATTAGCTGAGTTTCTGCATTAATAGCCTAGCGATAATACCACGAGGCCATCACCTCCCCTTTCTTGTTGTTAAACATTTAGTTGCTCAAAGGCATTTCCATTTACGAATAACTATACGTGGACCAGAATTTTATGCCATCTGAGCCAACAACACGTGAAATCATGCAAGATAATATCAGAGATAAAGAACAATACAGCACAGGAACAGGCCCTCAGTCCCTCCAAGCCTGTGCCGATCATGTTTACCTACCTAACCAACCGTTTATATTCCTCTATTCCCCGCTTGTTCATGTGCCTATCAAGATAATGTGGCTAACGTAACTGCCTCAACCACCTCACTTGGCAGTGCATTCCAGGCCGCCACCACCTTCTGTGTAAAAAACCTCCCCCGCACATCTCCACTGAACCTTTCCCCCCTTATCCTGAACTTGTGCCCCCCTTGTAATTGTCATTTCTGCCCTGGGAAAAAGCTTCCAACTGTTCACCCGACCCATACCCCCCATAATTTTATAAACCTCTATCAGGTCACCCCTCAGCCTCCGTCCTTCCAGGGAGAACAATCCCAGTTTATTCAATCCCTCCTCATAGCTAATACCCTGCATACCAGGCAACATCTTGGTAAACCGTTTTTGTATTCTCTCCGAAGCCGCCACATCCTTCTGGTCGTGTGGTGACCAGAATTCAACACAGTATTCCAAATATGGCCTAACCAACATTTTAGACAATTGTAACATAATTTGCCAACTTTTATACTCGAATATCGGGCACGCTTTTCGATGTCATTGATCAATCATGAGGTATTTTGTTCAGTGGGCGCACCCGACAACAATTAAGCCCATTAAGGAATGAATTGAAAATGATTTTACGTGGCCCCTCCAATTTTATACTTAGGGAACGGGCCAATCGGCCGGGCAGCCTTGGCATTTCCACTACAACCTTTGTCCAGGGTGGGATGAAATTTCTGGGGTGAGATATAATTAAAAAGGTGTCTGGGTACTGATGTTTAGAGGTCTGTTGTTAGGTGCTTGAATTCGCTGCTTAGACACTGGCCAGGATTCGTCAGTCTCGTTCACCCCACCACCACTGCCAACGGAGAATTTGGCGCACAGCCAAAACTCCATTCACTGCAGCAGGACCGGAGAATCCCAGCCACGGGCGAGGATGGAGATTTCCAGCCACAGTTTGTTGCATTTAATTTGTGCAGGTCTGGAACTCCCCAAGGCTACTCAACAGCAGCTGTCCATCTTCAAGAGAGCTCAGTAGAAAAGTTTAAAATGTATTTATCATTGTCAATTGGCTGACTGCAATGAGGGAACGGGCAGCAATTGACACTGAAATCATAGAAATCATAGCAATTAAGTTACTGTGAAAATCCCCTAGTCGCCACACTCCGGCACCTGTTCAGATGCACTGAGGGAGAATTTAGCATGGCCAATTCACCTAACCAGCACTTTGTTTGGACTGTGGGAGGAAACCAGAGCACCTGAAGGAAACCCACGCAGACACGGGGAGAATGTTCAGACTCCGCACAGACAGTGACCCAAGCTGGGAATCGAACCCAGGTCCCTGGCGCTGTGAGGCAACAGTGCTAACCATTGTGCCACCGTGCCGCGCCCTTATTTTTCTTTCCCCCCCACTGCCCCCATCCCCCTGCATTTCACGTCTGCTTTCAGACTGCCGATTACACGCACCCAAGGAGCATCAGAGTCAGGCTGTGATTGTAATGAAATTGTTTCATTTTAAGTGTAGTTTCATTGCCTGAAAACCACTCAATTTATAGAAACTGTAAAATTAAATGAACAGAGGCGTGGGAATTCACCCTGGAATATTTTCTCAATGACTACGAATTAGGAAGGCAATTTTCAATCTTCAAATTTTTTTTTGGAATAATCCCCTGAGGATCATGTTGGTAACTTTTGGTTTGATTGAGGTGATTCGAAATATATTTGGAAGTGAGATTAATGTTCCATGGACTTCCGCTGTTGCAGAAACTAAAAATAACTTTGTATTATATGTACTCCAGCATAATCAAATTATAATTTTCCTCTAAATTACTAAGTAATTTCCTTGTTATTCGTACCAACAAATCACATGATAGTATTATTTACCGCGAAGCTTCCATTATAGCCTTTCAATCTTCAGTCGCTGTAAATGTCCTCCTACTCTTGAGTATAATTTTATTCTTACATTAGAGGCCAGAGGAAACAGGGCAGAAATTGCTTTAGATAATATAATACGTCAGTATAACATTTGTCTGTTTGTCTCTATAAATGGAAGGCATTATTAGCTCATTTACAACAGATAAAATAAACATGCAGACAGATGAGTGAATGCATTGAGCATCCGTCTGCTAATAACGACAATAGTTTTGCAAGCATTAAAAATGTTAATAGGGAAGAGTAAGAAAATAGCAACAAAAAACTCGCATTCCTTCAGGGCAGATTTCCTTCTAATACTTGGATGTAAAGGATGTTCTGGGCAAGGAAATTTGTCTGTCCAATTTTCCATCCACTAATTTAAATCTTTGGAAAATCTAGTGGGATCCCTTAATGTGAAAGTAATCCTCCTTCCCAGATTTTCATAGAATCCCTGCAGTGCAGAAAGAGGCCATTTGGCCCATCGGGCCTGCACCAACAAGAATCCCAACCAGACCACGTATTTAGCCTGCTAATCCCCCTGACACTCAGAGGCAATTTAGCCTGGCCAATCCACCTGACCCGCATATCTTTGGATTGTGGGGGGACACCAGAGCACCCGGAGGATACCCACGCAGACACGGGGAGAGAATGTGCAAACTCCACATGGACAGTAGCCCGAGGCCGGAATTGAACCCAGGTCCCTGGCGCTGTGTGGCAGCAGTGCTAACCATTATGCCACGCAAGAAATGGCTTATTTCCCTCTTGCCCTATTGAAGGTATTGTATTCTTGCTGGCGTACAGTGTCCGTGGCACGAATTATCCTTTGAATTCATTCATGGGACGTGGGCGTCTCGGGCTGGCCAGCATTTATTGGCCAATCCTAACAGGTAATAGAACAAAATAGGAACAAGACTAGGCCATTCAGCCCCTTGCGCCTCCTCCCTGAGATCCCATTATGCCTAATACATAAAGAGGAAGGAACTGCACTTATAATTGCAGTTATGCTTGGTAGTGTTCATAAACTGCTGAAGCTTCACTTGATAGCTTAGATTTATTGATTGGCATTCATTTAATGTCAGTGTTAACCCATTAAACATGAATGGGTTAACACGAGTGTTAGGATAACAGTAATCAGTAAATCTAGGCTTCCATCTTATCTGAATCCCTTGATTTAATTAGAAATGTATTAAGTCACTCCAAGTTATACTGAATTCTGCTTCTTGGTATATATTAATCATAACAGACAGTGGAAACATAATAACTGCATGAATTTCCACTCTTCTATCCATTGTGCCCTTTGTACAACCGAAAACTATCTTCAGAGTTTTTTTTTCTGAACTAACTATTCAATCTGCATTCTTGTGTTCACCATTCTGGTGAATGGAGGGGACGCGAGGCATAAAGTGGTGTTCCCTGCTTTATGCCAAAGTCTACTTTCCTTTTCTAAAAATAGCAAAGGAAGGAAAATACAAGCCTTTCGAGGGCTGATAACCTTTTGTCGGTTGTATGAATGCAAACGGAACCAGTTTTCAGAAAATCGATAACACTGTCATCCCTGCACGTATTCCATACTTCCTCAGCAGCTCAATATATGTATATACTTTTAATACAAATTGCAAAATCTACTGGATATGAAACTGTTTAACTCACTTTGAAATTGAGCTCTTATCTCTTATTTGCCACAGCCTGCATCCACCGCCGACGCATGTAAAGTGAATGGGTTGATCCCGCTTCTAATAAATCATACTGTCTGCTTCACCTCCCAACCAAAGCAAGAGACACTTGTTTTAATAGAGCCCGATCACAATTGCAATCCTGAAAGATTCGCAAAGCTCTATTTTCAATGTAGAATCCACGCTGTTGCGAAATGCACCGTTTTATACTGGCACAAATGTGCTATTTTGTATTATCTTACAGTACAGTAAACAGTGAACAGTGCCATTTAACGCTGTTTCTCAATATGCACAGAAACATTGGGGGGGTTGGGGGGGAGGAGGGGGGGGGGTATAATGATATTCCAGAAAATGGGTAAATCTTTGCAAACATTTGCTCTGCCCCAGTCTTTCAAAAGGTCTGATTATTTCTCACATTCCAGTTCACAGGAGAGTTGGGATTTTCCTTTCAAGAGCTTGACTTTCTTAAAAATAAAACCTTATTTTAGATCAAAATATATCAAACCTTGATTTTGATTTGATTTGATTTGATTTATTATCATCACATGTATTAACATACAGTGCAAAGTATGGTTTATCGCAGAGTATACAGACAAAACATACCGTTCATAGAAAAGGGAAAGAGAGAATGCAGAATGTAATGTTACAGTCATAGCTAGGGTGTCTCCTAGAGAAAGATCAACTTAATGCAAGGTAAGTCCATTCAAAACTCTGATGGCAGCAGGGAAGAAGCTGTTCTTGTGTCGGTTGGTACATGACCTCAGACTTTTGTATCTTTTTCCTGAAGGAAGAAGAGAGTATGTCCGGGGTGCATGGGTCCTTGATTATGCTGGTTGCTTTTCCGAGGCAGTGGGAAGTGTAGACAGAGTCAATGGATGGAAGGCTGGTTTGTGTGATGGACTGGGCTACATTCACGACCTTTTGCAGTTTCTTGCGGTCTTGGGCACAGCAGGAGCCAGACCAAGCTGTGTTACAACCAGAAAGAATGCTTTCTATGGTGCATCTGTAAAAGTTGGTGAGAGTCGTAGCTGACATGCCAAATTTCCTTAGACTTCTGAGAAAGTAGAGGCGTTGGTGGGTTTTCTTAACTATAGTGTCGCATGGGGGTCCAGGACTGGTTGTTGGTGATCTGGACACCTAAAAACTTGCAGCCCAGAAATGGGACATTCAGCCTAATTAGTCCACGGTGGTGTTTGTGCTCCACACCACCCTCCTCTTTCATCTCACCCTATCAGCATACCCATCCACTGCTTTCTTCCTTGTACCTGTCTTTTTCTTTATTCATTCTTGAGGCGTGGGCATCGCTGGCTGGCCAGCATTTATTGCCCATTCCTTGTTGCCCTTGAGAAGATGGTGGTGAGCTGCCTTCTTGAATCGCTGCAGTCCATGTGCTGTAGGCTGACCCACAATGCCGTTAGGGGGGGAATTCCAGGATTTTGACCCAGCGACATGCGAAGGAACGGTGATATATTTCCAAGTCAAGATGATGAGTGGCTTAGAGGGGGAACTTGCAGGTGGTGGTGTTCCCATGAATCTGCTGCCCTTGTCCTTCTGGATGGAAGTGGTGGTGGGTTTGGAAGATGTTGTCTAAGGGTCTTTGGTGAATTGCTGCAGTGCACCTTGTAGATACTACACACTGCTGCTACTGAGCGTCGGTGGTGGAGGGAGTGGATGTTTGGAGATGTGGTGCCAATCAAGCGGGGCTGCTTTGTCCTGGATGGTGTCAAGCTTCTTGAGTGTTGTTGGCACTGCACCCATCCTGGCAAGTGGGGAATATTCCATCACACTCCTGACTTGTGACCTGTAGATGGTGGATAGACTTTGGGGAGTCAGAGGTGAGTTCTCGCCGCAGTTTTCCTAGCCTCTGACCTGCTCTAGCTTCCCATTAAAGGAATCTACATGGTTTCCCTCCATGGGAGGCAGTGGCGCAGTGGTATTGACACTGGTCTAGTAATCTAGAGATCCAGGCAATCCTCCGGGAACCTGGGTGCGAATCCCACCACGGCAGATGGTAAAATTTGAATCCAATAGAAAAAATCTGAAATTAAAACCATTGTTGTTTTAAAAGAAAAACATCTGGTTCACTGATGTCCTATAGGGAAGGAAATCTGCTGTTCTTACCCGGTCTGGCCTACATGTGACTCCAGATCTTCAGCAATGTGGTTGACTCTCAAATGCCCTTTTAAATAGGAGTAGTTAAGGGATGGCAATAAATGCTGGCCCAGCCAGCGAAACCCACATCCCATGAATAAATAAAAAATATATACTCCATAGAGTATCAATTTCCATATAGTAACAATCTCAGGTTAAATATGGGCCACGGAAATAAATGCCTGTCCAAATAACAGTCAGAGGAATTCCACTCCAAAGGTAAACTCATCTGCAATTAGCATAAGGAAGGCAAAAGTGAAAGAAGACCCCAGTTATTACCCTATGTCGGCACATGTCAAATTAATAATATATCCACGGATTTGAAAGTACTCTGGTGAGACAGAGCCAGAGCAAAGATCTCCTGGGAATCAGGAGATGATGGCGTGCTTGAGGTGCAGAAATAACTCGACAAGTGGATGACAGAGGCTGGGCAGCTGGGATTGGAAAGTGTAATTGTAAATAAACTTTGGAGAGAGCTGTTTTTAGGGGGGGAATCACAGCAAGAAGTGGGTTTCAAGAGGTTCAGGAGATGTAGGAGGTGAATTGGCACAAGAAGGTGGCTTTATCTGTGACACTGACCATGGGAGTCGAGGCAAGAGATGGCAAGGTTGAGGAAATGGCCGTGAGTGCGGGAAGGAGAGTTTCTTTTTGATGGAGAGCAAGGTTTCATTAAGGCAAGAATGCAGGAAATTCAGGAAAGAGGGCAAGACAGGCTGAGCTGAGGGTTAAAATTACTGAGAATGAGGGTTACTGCAAAGGCTGAGGGAGGAAAGGAGGGCAGATAGCCCAGTAAAAAAAAAATAAAGCACTTCAGAGTAGGGGAGTAGTGAACAATGGAGCTGAGGGAAAGAACAAGGTGATCTGCTCAAAAGGAGAAGAAGGTACCAGAGTCTCAGGTAGGAAACTGTTATGATGGTCACAGGGGATCTTCAATAGACCTCCTCGTGGGACTCATAGAATATGAGCTCCCCTATTCGGCAAGTGGAGGCCAATAGGGAAGGAGTAGTGGGGAATTCAAAACCAGCTGGCTCCACTCAGGTCAGCAGTCAAAAGGCTTTGGGGCTGACTTGTACAATTTAGCCACTGAGGGGCACTTTGAGCTCATTGTAAATAAAGAACGACTGGTGACGGAGGACTGGCCTTGGCGAGATTATTGCATTGGCAATGAGGAGTAAAGCGAGTCTTTTTCTTCCCTCCAGACCATCTTTACTGTTGAGACAAGTAATCTTCCTGTAAAAAAATGTCTCTCTTTGATAAAACTTGAAACCTATGACACAAGCTTAGAAGACTGGGCCCAATACGCAGAGCGCGTGAGTTACTTTTTTCAAGCCAACAATATAAAGGAGGATGGGAAGCAGAAAGTGGTCCTGTTGACGACATGTGGAGTTCCAACTTTCAATGTAATTAAAGGCCAGATGTAGTTGGATGCCCCTGATTCCAAAACCTTTATGAATTGCTGGACTTGAATAAAAGCTATGATGACCCAAAGCCCTCCAGAATACTACAGCGATACCACTTTAACAAGACAGGGCAAAGTGGGGAATCTGTCACCGAATTTATGACCAGGCTGTGAAAATTGGCAGAGCATTGTGAATTCGGGTGACCCCTGAATGACGTGTTGCGAGATGGACTGGTCTATGGAATTAACAACATGACAGGCAAAAAAAATATTGGCCATTGAGATAGTTCTATCATTGGAGAATGCAGAGAAAAGAGCTCAGTAACTATGGGGGCATCAGACAGCACAGTTACCTGACCGGGGGAAGGGGCCTTATGCAACATCCATCCCTCAACTGACAGTGATGGCATCAATAAAATACCGCAGAATTCCTTCCAGGGGTGGAGCCCAAGTTATATCACTGGGCAATCAAGGAAGGGCAGACACCCAGGGACCATATTCCATAAGGTTGTGGATACCAGACGATGGACTATTGCAAGTGCTGTCGGAGACCACAACTGAGGCAAAGATGTAGGGACAGTCAAAATGCATGTTATTTTGAAAAAAGGTCAAGGCCAGTAGTGGACCGTACCTTGCAGGTAGGCCCACAATCAGGAACACTGGCAATGCAATTACATCATATCTTCATGACAAAGGTTGCCCCAAAATGGTGGAGTGATTAGTAAATGGCCACCCTTGGGCTGCGGTTTCCATTCTCAGAGAGCAGACTTCAGACTGTTTCCAGATTGGCATTCAGCTCTTGAACTTAGAAACACAAAGTCTAGACTGGCCAGAGGAACCACAGGGGCATCACGGTGACCCTAGTGACTTGCAGGCAGCAGGCAGCTCGACATCTGCTCACCATTATACGGGGACAGGGATCTTGCCTTATGGGGAGAGATTGGCTCCAGCACATCAGACTGAACTGGCTGGAGATCTTCAGGCTGGGCACAAAGTCATCAATAAGTACCCCGATGTTTTCCAGGAAGGGCTTGGAAAAATAAGGGGAGTCAAATCTACACCTAACCTGATGCTGTGCCCAAGTATTTTAGAGCGAGGCCAGTTTCCCTATTGGAAAAAGTAAAGTCGCAACTGGAACGCCTGGAAAATCTGGGCATAATAAATCTCGTACAGAGTGGGCCGTACCTGTTGTTCCTGTCCTTAAGCCAAATAAGTCAGTCCAACTTTGTAGAGGCTATAAGCTTACGGTCAATAGGGTTTCTGAACTATGACAGATATCCTCTGCCCTGCATTGAAGACCTGTGTGCCAGATAAACTTTGCAGTTGGGATCGGTGGGGGAAGAAGGAAGGGCGGAGATTCCAATCAAACGAAAAGTTTTGACTTTTTCCCAATCGAACACACCCCTGCCAAAGTGTTTTATCACACCATTAAAACATCTTAAAGTGGTGGAACATATTCGGGAAGGAATTTCCCCACCCTGCCCGCCATGGGAATCATAGTGGGCGGGGGTGGGGAGGGGGTGGGGGGAGGTGGGGAGGTGGGGGGCGGGGGCGCACCTTGCAAAGGTCTGTTGACCTCGGGTTGGATTTTCCAGTTTTGTTGCGATTGTGGCTGGAAATTCCCGCCCCCAGTGTCTGAAAGTGCACTGTGAACCTGAACCTGGTGCAGCAGGTTAACGTCGATGCTAGTAAATTTAGTTGAAATTTAAGCTTCGCTTGTGAGACACAACTTTTTCTTTGCCACGCTGTCTCTCAATGATCTACTGTCATCTTTGCACCCTTCCTCAAGTGCACAGCTGCCAATTGTCTGAAAAACGTCAGCTTGTTAATTTACTGTATTGTCCGATATCCGACAGGTTGCTATTCGTGAAAGGAAATGAGCATTGTGCTGCATAATGGGAATGCTCAGAAAGGATAATTAATCTCCAGCTTTTCAAATTTACAATTGGAGATGTTCCTTCCCTGAAACAATTGTGTATTAGGTACAATTTCATAATGGGTAGATGATGGGTGGCACGGTGGCACAACGGCTAGCACTGCTGCCTCGCAGTGCCAGGGACCTGGGTTCACATTCCTGGCTAGGGTCACTGTCTGTGCGGAGTCTGCACGTTCTCCCCGTGACTGGATGGGTTCCCTCCGGGTGCTCCGGTTTCCTCCCACAGTCCGAAAGACGTGCTGGTTAGACGCATTGGCCATGCTAAGTTCTCCCTCAGTGTATCCGAACAGGCGCCGGAGTGTGGCGACTCGGGGATTTTCACAGTGACTTCATTGCAGTGTTAATGTAAGCCTACTTGTGACACTAATAAATAAACTTTTGATGGGGTGAAGTTGGGTGGTGGGGGCAGAAATGGCAAGTCATCAACTTACACGTTTCTCTAAAAGTCTAAATTAGGATAATGATGCTTTAAATTGAAGTTACATTTGTAGAAATGATATGGAATGTGCCTCATCAGTAGCCAGCCTGTTCCAAACAGTGCCACACAGATAATGTGTAACCGCTAAAGAACTTGTATCAGCAGGTTGTGGTGAACTTTGATAAAAATCCACTTTCAGTACTTAGAAGGCTAAGATAAGCGGCTGCTGAGCATATTGATAATTATCTTTACACGGTATGTGTTGTTGCTTCTGGACTCCAAGGGACTGATAAATAAAGATATATAGAACAGCCTGTCCAGCAATCTCTGAAGAGATCAAACAATTGTAGGTTATATTTCTCCAAAACAACAGCGAATAATTTCCTGCATTTGTAAGATTTTAATTAATAAATGCTTTGCGAAGCTTTACTCAGTGAGGTTTTTCATGTCTGCATATTGTTTATATTTTCAGGGACTGGCCAGTGTAGATTGATCATTCAGTCCCATGGTAACTGTCAGTAGTGAAGGGCAGAACAGTTAGCAACAGACTCCCACAGAAGGTGAGGAAAGACTCGAGCCGGAATTCTTTGGCTGTCCACGCCCTGCTGCCAGCGAGAACGGAGAATTTGGCGCTCAGCCGTATCTCCTTCCACTGCAGCGGGACTGGAGAATCCCAGCCATGGGCGAGATCGGAGAATTCTGCTCTTGCCTTTACATGTAGTTTCTTTCATCAACAATGGACATATTTTTTACTCTTTCATGGGACATGGGTGTCGCTGGCTGGCCAGTATTTATTGCCCGTACCTAGTTGACCTTGAGAAGGTGGTGGTGAGCTGCCTTCAAAGAGTTCAATGAAGAACTGTCGAAGCATAGTCATTATTTTAATGTAGGAAACATTAGGGGGAGGCGGTGGTGTAGTGGTAATGTCGCTGGACTAGTAATCCAAAGACCCAGGGTAACACTCTGAGGACCCAGTTTTGAATCCCACCACAGCAGATGGTGAAATTTGAATTCAATAAAAATCTGGAATTAAAAGTCTATTGATTACCATTGTCGATTGTCATAAAAACTCATCTGGTTCACTCATGTCCTTTAGGGAAGGAAATCTGCTGTCCTTACCTGGTCTGGCCTATATGTGACTCCAGACCCACGGCAACGTGGTTAACTCTTAAATGCCCTCAGGGATGGGCAATAAATGCTGGCCCAGCCAGTAACACCCACATCCCATGAACGAATAAAAAAAACACGGCAGTCAATTTGCGCACAAATATCTCCCACAAACAGCGATGTGATAATGACCAGATACTCGAGGTGGAATTTTGCCGTCCCACCCACCAGGGGAACCATAATGGGCATGACAGGACCATACAAAGGTCTGTTGGCCTCGGGCAGGATTTTCCGATCTTGGCGCGAGCGTGGCTGGAAAATCCTGCCCTCTGTTTCTCTGATGATGAATGAGGGTTAAACATCAGTCAGAACACCTTGGAACGCTCCCTTGCTCTTCTTCGAAACAATGCATTGGGATCTTTTACATCCACCCCGGAGGGCAACGGAGACCATGGTTTCTCATTCAGAGGGCAGTTGAGAATCAAACACATTACTGTGGCTCTGCTGTCAGACATAGGCCAGATCAGGTAAGGATGGCAGATTTCCTTCCTTAAAGGACATTAGTGACCCAGATGAGTTTTTCTGACAATCGACAGTGGCTTCATGGTCATCAGTAGGTTCTTAGTTCCAGATATTTTGTATTGAATTCAAATTCCACCATTTGCCGTGGTGGGATTTGAACCCGGGTCCCCTTCAGCTGAAAGAATTAATAGTCTCGCGATAATACCAGTAAGCCATCACCTCCCCTTCTTGAACATCAGCAATAGTTTGAACAACTGACCACTCCAGGAAGCATTGAGAAGCATCCATATATTGAGAACTAAAGAGTCCAACCAGATAAGTTGTGACAGGTACATACCCTGAACAATAACAGTCAGCCAGTTGGGTTTGTACAACAATCCCACAGCTTTAGTGATTTTTCTTTCTGGTGCTAATCCGTGGATTTACTGAATTAATTTTGCTAACTTTCTACCAGCAAGTTTAGAACTGTAACCTCTGGGTTATGAGCACAATGTAAAATCACAAAAGCATCATTATATTAACCAGGCTCATTTGCCTAGGTAATGTCGGTCACTGTCCTTATAAAGAGTTGTGCAATGCATAAATTGCATTGAGACATTTTCACAGCAAAAAATGGTTCAAGAATGTAAATATTAATAGTACACCAGAAGCACTACCAGCGATATATTTGAAAGTATTAAATGCGGTGAGAAATACCAAAACTCGAGGACGTTATTCAAAGTTCACCAGCACAGATTTATAAAATGACCCCTGCGTGGGCAAACAAAGAAAACACAGGGTCATCAGATAAAGAGAAAGAGACTTAAAGCTCCCATTGTTTGACAAAGGGAGTGAGCTTTGACCTTTGATCTTTCTTGGAGGCATAATGGAAATTTTACAGTTTTATTTGTGAAAAAAACGAATGCGTCAGCTGCCTTTTTTTCAAACCCTGAAAGATGATGAGACATCAACATTTTAAAACTTCATTTTCCTGCCTCAGATTAAACTTACCACAGAGGCGCATCATCTCTCCATTTTTAAATTAAATTAAAACAGGTGGAGGGGTGACAGCCTATTACACGGAACCGCCATGTCTGAATGCATGATGGAAAGGTCAACATGATCATTCGTCAGTGCATATAAATAATCTGTATTGACTAACAAATGTCCTTCTCACCTCGTCTACCGTTGGATCTCTGTGTATTCTCTGTGCTCCTCCAATTTGTCTTCCTCATGCATCCCTAAGTTCATTCCCCTGGAGCTTATGGAGAGCGCAGGCTGGATCCGACTGACAATAAGGCAAATTCTGGACCTTCCTTTGTCTCTTAACATTATGTGGGAATCTGCAAGTGTCTTCTATAAACCCATGTCCTCGAGGGTAATGAAGTGATGAGGTGATGATGTTGAACCAGTACTGATCCGCAAATCCCTTCAATCCTCCAGAGGTGAATTGGGTTCCAATTGACGCATACAGGTAGGAATTCTCCGGCCGTTCACGCCGGCGGGATTCTCCAGTCCTGTCGGCAACGTACCCCCTCCCCGCGGGTTTTCTGCTGGCATGGGGTCACATCAATGAGAATTCCTATTGACAGCGGTGGGACCAGAGAATTCCGCCGCTCGCAAACAACGCGCTACCTCCCGTCGGCAGAAAACACGCAGCTGGGAGGCCGAAGAATCTTGCCTATTATTCTTTCAAGAATCACTTGCTCAGCAAACAAAACTCGTACTAGCTCTCAAATCTATCACTTTCCAGATAAAAGGGAACTTTGATCAGTACTCCTTATGATGAGAGACTGTTCTTGATTTTGTGCAAATAAATCAGCTCCCACAGTTGGCCATGGTCTGGTTGGTACTTCAATAGTTTTCATCCCCTCTTCTGTTGTGCTTTTCTGCACTTTTGGCATACATTGCATTCAACACTATTCTTTTGATGTCTTTGTAGGCGTCTATTCAGTATGCAGCAGAACCGACCCTGAGGTTGACTCCTTCATTCCCCCCATGGCCTTCCTATATCTTCTGGAGAAGTTTTTCCCGCATTGCTTTGGGAATGATTGTTCTTGATCCAGCGAGTGCAATACCATTTCTTGGTGAGATGCCATCTCGGATAGACTAGTATTGTTGGCTGTGTTTGCTGTATCTTATCAGGCCATCCCTGGATCACTTGCTGAGAAAGCCTCTGTAACTCTTTATCTTTGCTGGTCTCAGTTCACTCACTTATGAGGATGCTGCATTTACGAGGCAAAGGATCTTTATATCTGGATCTTCTATCTCAGAGTTTACTGAGATAATCTGCAGCTCTTCATTAACTGTTCAATCCCAGGAGAGCAAGATCATCACCTTCAGTGATGTAGAACATGCAATTAACCTCTTTTTCTCTGTGTCTCCTTCTGATTTCAATTGTTCCAAGCTGTCAAATTTAGGTTTCCCTGCATGCCGTTGGCATGACATTGCTCGGTTTCAGAGCATCTTTTCTTGGTTATCCAGTTCTTTCAAATTTTCCAGAAAGATCTTTCGCTACAGTCTGAACAGGATGATGTTACTCTGTGCTCCGGTATCAAGCTTCAGCATCAGATTTATTGTTGCGATTTATTTCTCACCTTCTATCTAATCTGAATGGTTGGGAGAATTTCTTTATTCTGGGAACTGTCACATTCAGCCATTTCAGGCGGTTGCATGGTTCCTACATCCATGGTATCCTCAAACTCATTGTTATCCTCCAGCGAAATCAAAAGAGAAAATGCTGGAAAATCTCAGCAGGTCTGGAAGCATCTGTAAGGAGAGAAAAGAGCTGATGTTTCGAGTCCAGATGACCCTTTGGCTTTGACAAAGGGTCACCTGGACTCGAAACATCAGCTCTTTCCTCTTTTTACAGATGCTGCCAGACCTGCTGAGATTTTCCAGCATTTTCTCTTTTGGTTTCAGATTCCAGCATCTGCAGTAATTTGCTTTTATTCAGTCATCTTCCAGCGTATGGGTAATTTGGTTTCTTTCCCTTCTTGTTCACCCTGTTGCTCTGTCTCGAATACTTCATTTACCAGCTCCTTTCCTTGTCCTGCACAATCTTTTCCCACTGATTGGGATTCCCAGACGTTCTGCAGTTTGATGCGCATGTGGGACATTTCCTTCTCTCTGTGAACTCATGTGGTCATCCATAGCTCCTGAGCATCTTTCTCTCTGTCTGGCGCGCATTATTTTGTTGCTGCTTCACTGCATCAACCCGCTGTCTTTCGCTTAACTGAAAGCCAGCCACTTAGGTAGTCAACATCACATCAACATTTAGGTAGCTCTGAGGAAAGGTTATCCAGACTTGAAATGTTGGCTCTATTCTCTCCCCACAGATGCTGTCAGACCTGCTGAGATTTTCCAGCATTTTCTGCTTTTGTTTCAGATTCCAGCGTCCACAGTAGTTTGCTTTTACCTTAAGTAGTCAACATCTTTATCTATTTTCATATGGCTTCATGTGCTCCAGTGGTGTCTGCAGCTTGCAATATTTTGAGTGAGTCCTTTCCAATTAATTCTTTTTGTCCTTCAGGGTTTTGCAAAGCATGAGATGAGCTGATCTCTCATCTGCATTCTTAAATTTTCATTTTCTGGTTGTACTTTTTTAATAGAATAGTCAGCAGGCTCACCTGATTCCTGCTTCAGGCCTTGAACTTTATGCAGTAGATTGAATGATTTGACTTCAGTTGCAGATTTATGTTTAATTTTTCTGACATTTTGTCTGGGTCTTCTCTCACTGTCCAGCTCTTGAATGAATCTAACTGGGCGATGGCTGAATGGTATTATCGCTAGACTATTAATCCAAAAACTGAGCTAATGTTCTGAAACCCAGGTTCGAATCCCACTATGACAGATGGTGGAAGTTGAGTTCAATAAAAAGTATCTGGAATTAAGAATCGATTGCTGACTGTGAAATAATTGTTGGAAAAACCCACCTGGTTCATTAATGTTCTTTAGGGAAGGATATCTGCCATCCTTACCTGGTCTGGCCTACATGTGACTCCAGAGCCACAGCAATGTGGTTGACTCTCAACTGCCGTTGAGCAACTAGGGATGGGCAATAAATGCTGGCCCAGCCAGCGATGCCAATGTCCTACGAATGAATTAAAAATCCCCACAAATGATGTATCTGACCTTTCCTTCTGCTCCAATGTCTTTTAGAAAGCTACTGAATGTCAGTCTGCACTTCTGTTTAAACTTGTTAAATGCCTCGATCATATCATAAACCTTTCAATTTATCATGTGCTCAAGCTGCAATGGCTATTTTGCTTTCGTACAATTCGCTTCGTTTTTCTCTCTCTCTTTGGCACTTATTCAGGTTGATTTTACTATCTAATTTACCATTAGATTTGTTTAAAATGTTTGGGTTTTTTTGTTCACAAACACCCCGTTGCCACCACGTTACATCTTCTGACTCACATAAGTTAGAAATAATCGCACCTTAGACTCATACTGCCACAGCTTCATTGAGTTAGGTGGCACAGTAGTTAGCACTGCTGCCTCACAGTGCCAGGGACCCGGATTTGATTCCCGGCTTGTGTCACTGTCTGTGTGGGGTCTGCACATTCTTCCTGTGTCTGTGTGGGTTTCCTCCAGGTGCTCCGGTTTCCTCCCACAGTCTGAAAGACATGCCGGTTAGGTGCGTTGGTCATGCTAAATTCTCTTTCAGTGTACCCGAACAGACGCTGAAGCATGGCGGCCAGGGGATTTTCACAGTAACTTCATTGCAGTGTTAATGTAAGTCTACTTGTGACACTAATAAATAAACATAGAATCCAAAATCATAGAATCCCTACAGTGCAGAAGGAGGCTATTTGGCCCATCGAGTCTGCACCAACAACAATCCCATCCAGCCCCTATCCCCGTAACCTCACATATTTATCCTGCTAATCCCTCTAACCTACGCATCCTGGGACACTAAGGGGCAATTTTGCATGGCCAATCAACCTAGCCCGCACATGTTTGAACTGTGGGAGGAAACCAGAACACCTGGAGGAAACCCACACAGACACGGGGAGAACGTGCAAACTCCACACACACAGTGACCCAAGCCAGGAATGGAACCCGGATCCCTGGCGTTGTGAGGCAGCAGTGCTAACCACACAGTACCACACAATAAAGTCCATTTGGCCAGTGGATACATTGTTACTTGGCACATGACCGCAGTGCAGCAGCGAGTGTGACACCCCGGGATATGTGGTCATATAACAATTAATTCTTATCTCTTTATGAACAATATAACAGCTTACAATGAATTATTTGAGCATTGAGAATTGTGTTCTTTCATTAATGACACTTCCTGCCATTTGTCATTTTGTACACTGTCTCCAAATATTAACTTGCACCACATTAATTAGTGGAATTATATCTTAACCCAAGATAGGATGTCGCTGTTGAATAAAGGTCATCAGTCGACGAGAGTCACTTCATATCAATCAGATCAGAGGACAGAGCTGGGTTTATTTCTGAGAAATTCATTCATGTGTGCTCCCACTACCTGGTAGCAAGGCAGTAAGACTGTACAATCCTGACACGTCGACAGCAGGTTGGTGTTGTATCTAACATTTTGATCGAACCATTTTGAAACTCTGAAAAAGGCCGGACATCACCTGTGTCTTCAGTGCGGATGTGGCCTAGAAAATTACTGTCACAGGAATCTCGGCGGGTTGCTACAGTGCGTCTTGTGATTGTTACACTACACATTGATTTCACTGTGCCTTGGTAGTGAGGGGGGTGAATGATTAAGGTGGCAGATGGATGCCGATCAAGGGGGTCTCTTTTCCCAGATGGTGATGTGCTTCTTGACTGTTGTTGGAGCTGCACTCATCCCGAAAAGGGGGGAGTGTCCCATTGCACTTCTAACCTGTGCCTTGTAGATGGTGAACAGGCTTTGGGGAGTCAGGATGTCAGTTTTTCACCACAGAGGCGATGGCCTCGTGGTATTTCCGCAAGACTATTAATCCAGAAACTCAGCGAACGTTCTGTGTGCCCAGGTTTGAATCTCACCACAGCAGCTGGTGGAATTTGAATTCAGTAAAAAAACCTGGAATTAAAAGTCTAATGATGACCATGGAGCCATTATCCTTTGTCAGAAAAACCCATTTAGTTCACTAATGTCCTTGAGGGAAGGAAATCTGCCCCCTTACCTGATCTGGCCTACATGTGACTCCAGAGCCACAGCAATGTGGTTGACTCTCATGTGCCCTTGGACACCTAGGGATGGGCAATAAATGCTGGCCAGCCAGCGATGCTCATGTCCCACAAATGATTTTTTAATAAAAATTCCCAGCCTCTGGTCTGTTCTTGTAGCCACTGAATTTACATGATTGGTCCTGTTAGGTTTCTGGTCAATATATGGTAACCCCCAGATATGGATGGCATGAGATTCAGCAGTGATAATGCACTAAATCTCAAAGGGAAATAGTTAAATTCTCTTTTGTTGGAGATGCTCATTGCTTGGCACTTGTTGAGCATAAATGTTATTTGGCACTTATTAGCTCAAGCTTGAATGTTGTCCTGGTCACAGGAAAATATTGGACGCAGGATTCTTTAAGATCTGAGGAGTCATGGATGGCACTGAATGTCGGCAATCATTAGCAAACATCCTACATAAATTAGTGTGTTCTGTACATGTGTTCTGGAGGCCCTTGTGATAGAGAGAAAACAGCAGCTGAAGATGGTTGGGCCTGGGACACTACCCTGAGGAACTCCTGCAGTGACTCCTGGGACTGTGCCAGGCATGACTCCAACCAGTGAAGAGATTTTTTGCTGATTCTCTTGACTTCAATTTTGCTATGTCCCTTTGATGCCACACTTGGTCAAACCCTGCCTTGATGTCAAGGGCAATCACTCTATTTTACATCTGAAATTCAGCTCTCTAATCCATGATTGGACCAAAGCTTCAATGAGGTCTAGAGCCAAGTGACTCTGACTGGACCCAAACTGAGCATCAAGCAGCTGCAATAAAGTGCCACCTGGAGGGATTGCTGCTTGTTGGAAGTTTAGAGGGCAGCTTTAATCTAACCTGCTTAGTGGGACATTAGTAGGATCTGGTATAACGTTGGTTTTAAACATTGACCAAAGTCAATGAATGGAATGGATCGTGAGTTCCCTGCTCAGAGAGTTAGGTTAAAAATACGGCCTCTTTCATTTATTAATTTTTCATTTGCGGGATAAAGTTAAAGTTTATTTATTAGTCACAAGTGGGCTTACATTAACACTGCATTGAAGTTACTGTGAAAATTCCCTGTGATTGTTGTTGGCAAGGTAGCTTCTTGTAGCTGGGTTCTTGTAGCACTGTAATCTGGGTGGTGAAGGTACACCTACAGTGCTGTTAATGGTTTTGGTACAACTTGCTAAGTTATTGCTGAGGACAGTTAAGAATCAACCACATTGCTTTGGGCTAGATTCATGAGGCGGTCAGACCAGATAAAGAAGAGGGAATTTCTTCCCTAAAGGGGATTAGTGAAGCAGATTAGTTTTTACAGCAACTAAGTGGTTTCAAGATAATCAATGATATATGTTGTTGTATTATCTGGAAATAGCTAGGAACTACTTAGCTATAAATGAATGTGTCCTGTGTAAGTGTTCCGGGGGGCCAGATTACCCTGGAGTCTGTACCAGGTAGCCTGGCAAAATTGAACATAAAGAATTTTTAATCTTTACAAACTTAACTAGTGATTATTAATAACTTCTGGAATCAAAAGACAGCAAAAACCCATATCATGGTGGCAGCAAGTGTAAAGCATTCCAAATTAATTGAGCATTAATTTGGAAATTTAGTGAATTGCGCGAAGACAAAAAATGAAATGTTGACCTGAACAGCAATGAATTTACAGAAACAGCCCACAATGAACAGGAAATATCACATCACTGAAAGTTTATTTATTAGTCACAAGTAGGTTTACACTAACAGTGCAATGAAGTTACTGTGAAAATTCCCTAGTCACCACAGTCCGGCCCCTGTTCTGGTGCACTGAGGGAGAATTTGGCATGGCCAATGCACCTAACCACACTATTGACCCAGTGATGAAACCAATGATTCATTACATGCATAAAGAACCAATGGAAATCTAAGAAGCGCTTGAACGAGAGCTCCAAGAGATGGAAGGATAGAAGGCGATCACCAAAGCCACAGAATTTACAGGTTGGGTAAATTCCACCATGATGAGAGAAGCCAAATGGATGGCTAAGAATTTGCCTGGATCCCAAAGATCAGAATCCAGTCATTAAAGAGGGATCACTGCTCCATTTCAACACTGGAAGAGATCACACCAGCAGTGGCAGGGGCAGAGCAAGCTCAATGCTAGAAACAGTTACTGGGATGTGAAACTAGATGCACTTCAACAAACCCTTTTGATGGTACAAATTCCTGTGTCTATGTTTTGGCCTTAAAGTGAGCCAGGATGTGTTCTAGCAGAAAGTAGATGAGACATACAGAGGATACAAAGGAGCAGTTGGCATACCAGCTATCCAGATATACAGGCTAGTTGGGGGGGAAGGCAGTGGTATAGTGGTATTGTCACTGGACTAGTAATCCAGAGGGTAATGTTCTGGGGAGCCAAGTTCAAATCCCACCCTGGTCTAAGGATGCCCATGAAACCATTGCCAACTGTTGTAAAAAAACATCTGGTTCACTAATGTCTTTTAGAGAAGGAAATCTGCAGTTTTCCCCTGTGGCTCCAGATCCACAGCAATGTGGCTGACTCTTAAATGCCCTCTGAAATGTCCTAGCAAACCACTCAGTCCAAGGGCAACTAGGGATGGGCAATAAATGCTGGCCAGCCAGTAAATCAAGCAGAGCCCTGGAAGAATTATGGATATCTCTGAGATGTAAGTCCTAAGAGAAGAGAGAGATTTAAGTGATTTCTTGGTTTGATCCAACACATGAGCTCCTTCATATTGTATATAGTCATAGAGGTTTACAGCATGGAAACAGGGCCCTTCGGCCCAACTTGCCCATGCCACCCTTCTTTTTAAACCCCTAAGCTCGCCCAAATTGCCCTCATTTGGCCCAGACCTATCATTTTCCATAACTATCTTAAAACTAATAGAATTATGGTCACTGGTCCCAACGTTATCCCTCATTAAGACTTCTGTCACCTGCCCTTCCTTATTTCCCAAGAGGAGGTCAAGTTTTGTCCCCTCTCTAGCCGGGCCATCCACATACTGAATGGAAAATTCCTCCTGAATACACTCAACAAATTTCTCTCCATCCAACCCTCTAATACTATGGCTGTTCCAGTCAATGTTGGGAAAGTTAAAATCCCCTACTATTCCTATTTTTCTTGGAGCTATCTGTAATCTCCTTACATATTTGCTCCTCAATTTCCCGCTGACTATTTGGGGGCTTATAGTACAACCCTATCAAAGTGATTTCCCCCTTCTTATTTCTCAGTTCTATCCATATAGACTCAGTGGCTGAACCCTTGGATATATCCCCTCTCAGTATGGCCGTGATGTTTTCCCTAATCAAGAGATATAAAGGTATATATCAGAACGCATGGCAAACCTATGGGAGCTGATGAAAGAAGATTTAGAGTATCAGTGGTCAGAGCCACACGACAAACTTAAAAAAGATACAGAAAGAAGCTTGTCACTCTGCAGGTGGATACATCTACAAAAGGAGCAGCACTAATGTAAGAGGGAAAGCTAACAGTCACACCCAAAATTCTAGCCTTGACTCAGACCAGGCATGTCAACATAGAAAGAGAGCTTTAGACAGTCATGTATGGATGTGAGAAGTTCCATACACATCTCTACAAGAGAAAGTTCATGGGGTAGAATGATCATTGTCCACTGGACAGATCAACAGGAAGAATCTATGTGAAGTAACAACTAGACTACAAAGCTTATTCTTGAGGCTCCCCAGTTAAGATTTTACTCTTAAATACAAGCCAGAAATTGAAATGATGCTGGAATATACCCTATCTCTGTTGACACCACAGGAGAAATACAAGGTAAAAGATCTCGGTATAAAGATGCATCACCTTGTGAATGTAACACCACTGAAACTGAGTCAAATTAGAAATGAGACCAGAAAAGATGAAGAGTTACAGATGCTGTCTCACCATATGATACAGGGATGGCCTGATAAGATACAGCAAACATAACCAACAATACCGTTCATAGGGCGGCACGGTGGCACAGTGGTTAGCACTGCTGCCTCACAACGCCAGGGACCCGGGTTCAATTCCCGGCTTGGGTCACTGTCTGTGCGGAGTCTGCACGCCCTCCCCGTGCCTGTGTGGGTCTCCTCCGGGTGCTCCGGTTTCCTCCCACAGTCGAAAAGACGTGCTGGTTAGGTGCATTGACCATGCTCAATTCTCCCTCAGTGTACCCGAACAGGTGCTGGAGTGTGGCAACTGGGGGATTTTCACAGTAACTTCATTGTAGTGTTAAATAAATAAACTTAACTTAACAATATGGCTGTACTGGTCTATCACTGGAAGCCAGATCCAGAATAATTGCACTTAAAACAACGCAGCAAGAACATCTCCAAAAGATACATGAAGGCTACTTAGAAATGAAGAACTGTAAGCAGATCAGCTGTGAAGTGGAGAAGTATCTACAAAAACATTGAAAATGTGATGTGTACATGCAATGTATCCCAGAAACACAGAACCACACAGCAGAAAGAGGAGATGATAGCTATTAAAGTACCACCCGGACCATTTGACTTGATTTGATTTTTTGGGATACAGTGAAATTTATTGTTTCTTGCACACTATACAGACAAAACATACCATTCATAGAGTACATAGGGGAGAAGGAAAGGAGAGGGTGCAGAATGTAGTGTTACAGCCATAGCTAGTCCATGGCATGTTTTGGGAGCTGATTTATTCATCCAATCAAGGATGTTATCTCATAGTCGCTGGCTACTATTCAAAGTTTCCTTTTATCTGGAAGATAAAAGACTTGAGAACAACAGCAACCATCTCAGCAGTCCAAGATCTGTTGGCAGAGCAAAGGGATTCCTGAAAGAATAAGATGTGACAATGGCAACCAGTTCACATCCAGAGAAGTTAAGAAATTTGCTGAACTGTATGGGTTCAACATCACCACCTCATCACCACACTGTCCTTGAGGAGATGGGTGGCACGGTAGCACAGTAGTCAGCACTGCTGCCTCACAGCGCCAGGGACCTGGGTTTGATTCCCGGCTTGGGTTACTGTCTGTGTGGATTTTGCACATTCTCCCCGTGTTTGTGTGGGTTTCCTCAGGATGCTCCGGTTTCCTCCCACATTCTGAAAGACGTGTTGGTTAGGTGCATTGACCCGGATAGGCGCTGGAGTGTGGCAACTAGGGGAATTTCACAGTAGCTTCATTGCAATGTTAATGTAAGCCTTACTTGTGACTAATAAATAAATAAACTTTATAAATAAAAACTTATAGAAAGAAATATCCGGACCTTCAAAAGAACCATTGTGAAATGCCAAATGACAAAGCAAGACCTAAACCTTGCCTCATCATCACTCCGACCCACACATCGCAAAGCTGGCATGAAATCACCTGCAGAGTTTCTGAGTGGAAGATGATATAAGACCACTCTGCCAAGCAAAATACATCCTCCAAGTGTCCAGGAAGAAGTGAGACAGCAACTCAATGAAGCACAGGAAAGGACATGTCAGCACTTCAACAAACATGTTAACTTCCCACCTGAGCTGTTGAAAGAACAAAATGTACATGTACAGAGTCCAATTATGGAAAACCTGGAGCCCAGCAAAAAGTTGTGTCTTAAGCTGCAACACCAGAGTCATACACAACTGAGAACCAAACAGGTCAGCAAATGAAAAGAGTCCATATTCAAACTGTACCACAGCTGGAAAAACAGAGAAGACCAGCAACAACACTGGAAACATCACCAGAAAGTGAGACAACAATGTCACCAGTAAGCACCACTCTTGCATCTCCAGGGACAATACGCACAACATCACCAATGCAGAGTGCCAACTCAGTACTAAGGGCAACGCATGTCAAATCTACAAGATGGGGTCACAATTAACATCTTGCTACCTAAGTGATAATATGATTAATATTTTAGAAAGTAATACACGCTATAAAAGGCTGTTTGAAGGAGTTCAGTTTATTTCCGAAAGTCAATTGATAATCTCTAACTTTATAAAAGTTAGATATAGATAGGCCAGGAGAATGGGCAAAAATTTAGTAGATAGAGTTTAATGTGGATAAGTGTGAGGTTGTCCATTTTGGCAGAAAAAATAGAAAGGCAAATTATTACCAAAATGGAAAGCAGATTCAAAATGCGTCTGGGCAGAGGGATCTGGGTGTCTGTGTTCATGAATCACAGAAAGTCGGTGTGGAGGTGCAGCATGTAATAAAAAAGGCAAATGGGATGCTCGCATTTATTGCAAAGGAACTGGAATATAAAAGTAGAGAAGTGTTGTTGCAATTGTATAGGGTGTTGGTGAGACCACATCTGGAGTATTGTGTCCAGTTTTGGTCCCCTTATTTGAGGAAGGATGTGGTGGCATTGGAGGCAGTTCAGATTGATTCCGGGGATGAAGGGGTTGACGTATGAAGAGTGATTAAACAGTTTGGGCTTATACTTACTGGAGTTTAAAAGGATGAGAGGGGATCTGATCGAGGTATATAAAATTTTTAAAGGGGATTGATAAAGTAAATGTAGACCAAATGCTTCCTCTTATGGGGCAATCTCGAACAAGAGGCCACAGGTATGGGTTGTGAGGCAATAGATTTAAAACTGCGATGAAGAGGAACTACTTCTCGCAGAGGCTGGTGAATTTGTGAACTCGCTGTCCCATAGCGCGGTGGAGTCTGAATCGTCGAATGGTTTCAAGAGGGAGATAGAAATATTTCTAATTTAAAAAGGGATAAGGGGATGTGAGGAATGGGTGGGGAAGTGGATTTGAGACCAGGGAGAGATCAACCATGATCTGATTGAATGGCGGAGCAGGCTCGAAGGGCTGATTTTGCTGACCTCTGCTCCTAATTCCTATGTTCCTATGTAATGACTAGAACAGCTACGTTGATGGGGGCATTACATTTTTTTAAAAGAAGGATGTTATATATTGTTATATTAGCTGGAAATCACTAAGAACTACTTAGCTAGGAGTGTTATGTAAAAGTGTACCAGGTGAGCCATACATCAGAATCTGTACCAGACAGCATGGCAAAATTAAAAATAAAGAATTTCTGATCTTTATAAACTTAAAGAATGATTCTTAACAACATCTGGGAACAAAACTACAACAATAAGACATTAGTCACCATTACTAATACTGGCTGTTGTAGGGAATTGGAACTCATTTGCCTGATCATTAGTCCAGCAATGGACTAATTAGTCGAGTAACTGATTTTATTTTATTTGATCTATTATTGTCACATGTATTGGGATACAGTGAAAAGTATTGTTTCTTGCGCGCTATACTGACAAAGCTTACCATTCATAGAGAAGAAAAGGAGAGAGTACAGAATGTAGCATTACAGTCATAGCAAGAGTGTAGAGAAAGAACAACTTAATATAAGGTAGATCCATTCAAAAGTATGATGGCAGCAGGGGAGAAGCTATTCTTGAATGAGCTAGAATGCCATTGTACCTTAGTATCTGGCAGAGGTAAATAATCACATGGCATTTTTATTTAACCTCTGCAAATTCATTTAATCTTAACTGAACCTCAAAATCCTATTCATGGAAAAAGAAATGTCCAAAAATGGAAATTGCAACAGAGAATTTGTATGAACACAGAGCCAATTTAAATCGTGCATGTTCTGAGAGTGGATTAAATATCATTTTAAATCATTTGTTTGCAGAATCTTGAAAGTCGTCACCCCACCCCCATTTTCTAACCTTCAGTTGAACCTGGCATGAGGAAGTCAATCCTGTCCCAAGACCCAAAATTCCTCTCCAAGCTCAACAGGCCTTTAAATGGTCCGTCAAATTTTCCGTCCCACCTGCAATGATACCTACAGCGGGCAGGATCAGAAAAGTTAACCCGATGAGTAAAATTCTGCAACCAAGTATGTATAGGGTGGGAATTATGCTGGGAAATTTGTGCCATTGCCATAATGCATTAATTGGCTACACTCCATTACTATTTGAGGGAAAGTATGACCCAGGATGTCATTGAGAATCATAGAATCCCTACAGTACAGAAGGAGGCCATTCGACCTATCAAGTCTGCACCAACTACAATCCCACCAGGCCCTATTCCCGTAACCCCACATATTTACCCTGATAAACCCCCTGATACTAAGTGGCAGGTTAGCATGGCCAATCAGCCTAACCTGTACATCGTTGGACTGTAGGAGGAAATCGGAGCATCCGGAGGAAACCCACGCAGACACGGGAAGAATGTGCAAACTCCACACAGACAGCCACCTGAGACGGGAATTGAATCTGGGTCCCTGGCGCTATGAGGCAGCAGCGCAACCAAAACTGTGCCACCGTGCCGCCCACATCCAAAAATTCCTAGGACTCTCTGATCTCCGATCCTCTCCCAATTTGATAAATGTGGCTCCTTCTCCCTCCGCCCCCCCCCCCCCAACCCCCCCATGAAAATCAATGGCAATGTCCAATTTTCCGGATTAACGCAGTTTTGATCTCTGCTGCCACTCCGATTGAACCTGAGCAGGGCTGGTCACCTGACAGTGATGTGATTTATTGCTGCGAGATCGATTTGCCTCAAACAAAGATCTCTTCACAGAGCTTTGCCGATTTATTTAGCTAATGCAAAAATAATTATCTTTCAGACGTACTAGCTGGCTGGAAAGTTTCCTGTTAAGTGGAATTAAATTTTTGAAAGCCATTTAATGTTTGAATCGATTCACTGATCTTAACAGTGCCAATCGCTAATTTTAACATGCATTATTGATCCAAACACAGGTTTCTTTAGGAATTCACGCTGATAAATATATTCAATTCCACATCAATGGGATGGTGCATCAATAAATATGTTGTAAAAAGGATATGTGTAAAATTGGTCAATTTAAAGAGTTCAAACAACTATTAGAGACCAAGCAACTGAGAAGTGATTTATTAAATAATTACTTCGTACAGATCTAGCGCCGAGCTTTTAATATACATTCGCTGTGTGCCTTGTAATGAAGTTGTTCACCAGCAGCTGAAAAGGATTATAATTTAGAAGCTTCAATTAGTTCAGGTATCTACAGCCTCAGGTGCTGCCCACATTCTAGCCAAGAAAAAAAGAAATCAAATTGCAGATTTGTGGCAAATCCTAGATACATTACTTGCAGGTCAGACACATGTCCAGATAGGTGTACAGCAGATAAATAATGCAACAAAGGTCAAGCAAGCAGAATGGGTATCGCGAGCCAAGGTTTTATTTTTCACGGGCTTGGAGGGCCGAAGGGCCTGCTCCTGTGCTGTACTTTCCTCTGTTCTTTCTCCTCTTTGTTCTAACTTCTGTTGATGGCCATCAGCTATCTTGTTTCCACATTGCCAACTTCCCTCGCTATCCAAGAGCTCTGCAGTTAATGCTGGCACAACGGCATCGAACCGAGGTGCCAAAATCTGATTAGAGTTGGGACGTCTGTTCCTGATCAGACAGAAAAAAACATCTACGTAAGGACAGAGAATGCTGAAAAAACTCAGCAGCTCAGGCAGCATCTGCAGGGAGAGAAACAGAGTTAAGGTTTCAAGTCCATGTGACTCTCTTTCAGAGCAGAATAGAGGGAAATGCGTTGGATTATATACTATATAAGAGGGGGTTGAACTGCTGGAACAGAGTAGAAGGTCACTGATTAGTGGGAGCTAGAAGAGATTGCAACAACAATGCAGCAAAACCGAAGAACAAGTGACAGATGGCCCGGTGGGAGGGAGGGAGGGTTTTTGCATTTGAAAAAAAAACTGTTTGGGATGTTCGGAGTGGCACGATGGCACAGTGATTAGCATTGCTGCCTCACAGTGCTAGGGCCCTGGGTTTGATTCCGGCCTTGGGTGACTGTCTGTGTGGATTTTGCACGTTCTCCCCGTGTCTGCGTGGGTTTCCTCTGGGTGCTCCGTTTCCCTCCCACAGTCCAAAGGTTTGCAAAGTGGACTAGCCTTGCTAAATTGCCTCTTAGTGTCCCAAGATGGAAATGTTAGGGGGATTAGTGGGGTAAATACATGAAGTTACGAGGATAGGACCTGAGTGGGATTGTTGACTGAGAGTCAGTGCATGACGATGGCCTCCTCCTGCACTGTAAGTACTCTATGATTCTAAGACATTATAAAAATGTGTTAAGATGGAGGAAAAGGCTAACAGTCTAAATTTATCGAATTCATTGTTGAGAGTTGAGGGCTTTCCCCACCATCTGATACAGTTGCACAATCCAACACATTTCTCCCTCCCATCAGCTCTGATGAAACCATTTGAATTTGAAAAGTTAACTCTGTTTTCTCTCTCTCCAGATGCCGCCAGACCTGCATTTCCAGCATTCCCTGTTTTTGTTTCAGATTCCAGCATCTGCATATTTTGCTTTTAGCAAAAACTACCCACTTAGCTTCCTCAGATTCTTCCGGCCATTGATCTAGTTGAGGATCCGACAAGACTCATACAGCCCAGGAAAAATCGGAGGGGACAGCGGGAAGAATCCGCGCACACGTTGCATACTTCTTTATAGCATTAGCTGCCGTGTTCTGGTAAATGAGAGTTTAGATATCCCGAAACGTCTCGGTTTGTCAATGGATGGGTATGAGTGCATGCATGAATGTGTAGGTGTGTAAAGGGTAGGTGTGTAAGCGGGTTGGGTGAGTGACGTAAGTGGGTAAGGATGCAGGATGGGTGCGGTTACTGGGTTAGAGGGTAGGGTGGCAGCTGGGTAGGGTGGTGAGTAACTTGGGTGGCAACGAGGTAGGGTGGTGGGTAGTAGCTAGGTTGATTCATATCTGCTGAACTTCACATGACAATCCAACTAAGCGCAGAGCGCTTCTTGCACCTTAATGGGCCGTAAAGAAGATGCTTAATTCAGGATCGAGAATGTTTAAAGTGTTGCCATGTTCTTTAAGCTGCTCACACTCTTTTCCATCAGGTCACCACTCCAAAATGGCTCATTTGAAAGAATTTCTACTTGAGAAAACAAGATCTTCGAATCATAGAATCCCGACAGGGCAGAAGGAGGCCGGCTTCTTCCCACAGTCCGAAAAATGTGTTGGTTAGGTTGATTGGCCATGCTAAATTAACCCTAGTGTCAGGGGATTAGCAGGGTAAATATGTGGGGTTACGGGAATAGGGCCTGGGTGGGATTGTGGTCGGTGAAGACATAGAACAGTGCAGCACAGAACAGGCCCTTCAGCCCACGATGTTGTGCCGAGCTTTATCTGAAAGCAAGATCAAGCTATCCCACTCCCTATCATCCTGGTGTGCTCCATGTGCCTATCCAATAACCGCTTAAATATTCCTAAAGTGTCTGACTCCACTCTCACTGCAGGCAGTCCATTCCACACCCCAACCACTCTCTGCGTAAAGAACCTACCTCTGATATCCTTCCTATATCTCCCACCATGAACCCTATAGTTATGCCCCCTTGTAATAGCTCCATCCACCCGAGGAAATAGTCTTTGAACGTTCACTCTATCTATCCCCTTCATCATTTTATAAACTTCTATTAAGTCTCCCCTCAGCCTCCACCGCTCCAGAGAGAACAGCCCTAGCTCCCTCAACCTTTCCTCATAAGACCTACCCTCCAAACCAGGCAGCATCCTGGTAAATCTCCTCTGCACTCTTTCCAGCGCTTCCACATCCTTCTTATAGTGAGGTGACCAGAACTGCATACAATTGAAGATTCGATTGGCCGAATGGCCTCCTTCTGCACTGTACGGATTCTATACCGCACCTTGAGCCTGCACTGATAACAATCATACATTCATCTTTCCACATGAAGTAAGTAACAAAGTTTATTTATTAGTTACAAGTAGGCTTACATTAACACTGCAATGAAGTTACTATGAAAATCTCCTTGTCGCCACACTCCGGCATCTGTTCGGGTACACTGAAGGAGAATTTAGCATGGCCAATGTACCTAACCAGCACATCTTTCAGACTGGGAGGAAACTGGAGCGCCCGGAGGAAACCCACGCAGACACGGGGAGAACGTACAAACTCCACACAGCAGCCCAAGCCAGGAATCGAACCCGGGTCCCTGGCACTGTGCCACCATGCCACCCAATGTAATTGAAATCTACAGAATTCCCTAATTCATCAAATAACTTCTTCACATTTAACTTAAAATCAAAGTCCTGGTTGGTAAGAGTGACTATTTTAAGTTGTAATGTAATGATTTTATATATTCTCGCCAAATATACCAAAATCTGAGGTGATGCATCATTTGCCAGTGTCAAAACCTGAAGGGGATTTTGCGTGGTGTACCAATTAAAAGGGGGAAAAAATGCTAACTGGTAATTTAGAGTGCATCTGTGTTTTCATTATTTGAAGATCGGGAGATTTACTATGCATCTTTGCAAGTGGAAACAAGATAAGCATCTTTTCAAAACCAGTAATGATCATTTATCTTCTGCTGCAGTTAATCCTGACATTGGCAATTACTGATGAGATTCTGCAAACCCCTCCCTTGGTGGTCTGGAGCAGCGTTAGCATGTGGGAAATCAAAGCAAGCAGGCTGCGTTCACAGTGGAAGAGGGATTGAATGGGTGAGTTGCCTTTTCTCCTTCCCGAAGGTGATTTTTGTTGGTTGGAATCGGCAGTCGCTGGCTGGGCTGATTGTACTTTGACCTTTGAATCAGAGGGCTGGATTTAACGCTACCCTGCTGGTGAGTTTGAAGATGGAAGGGGGTCCCTAACCGCATTTCAGCTGGCATTTAATCGCAAATTCAATTGAAGGTGCCACATGAAGTTCGCTGGCAGTCAGTTAACTGAGACATGCACTGTTCCCCACTTGCCTCCTCATGTTAAGTCCAGAGGGCACTGTGCCTACATCCCACTTACCACAAATTTTCCACTGGCCAGGAACAGGGTGTGTTGGGCAGCCTGTCTAACCTGTGGGCCAACTGAGGCCCCTGAGTGGCCAATTAATGTTTGGGCCTCTCTAGCTCTGTTCCCTGTATTAAGAATCATAGAATCATAGAAATCATAGAATCCCTACAGTGCAGAAGGAGGCCATTCGGCCCATCGAGTCTGCACCGACCACAATCCCACCCAGGCCCTACCCCCACATATTTTACCTGCTAATCCCTCTAACCTACGCATCTCAGGACTCTAAGGGGCAATTTTTAACCTGGCCAATCAACCTAACCCGCACATCTTTGGACTGTGGGAGGAAACCGGAGCACCCGGAGGAAACCCACGCAGACACGAGGAGAGTGTGCAAACTCCACACAGACAGTTACTCAGTTAACACTCCATAAAGCTTACCTCTTTCATGGAGTTCTTGATCACCTATCCTAATAAGTGTTTCATAAACACTCCGCTGGGGTGGCACGGTGGCATAGTGGTTAGCACTGAGACCTGGGTTTGATTCCAGCCTTGGGTCACTGTCTGTGCGGAGTTTGCACATTCTCCCCATGTCTGTGTGGGTTTCCTCCGGGTGCTCCAGTTTCCTCCCACAGTCCAGAGATGTGCAGGCTAGGTGGATTAGCCAAGATAAATGTGTAGTGTCATGAGAATAGGGCGGAGGGGAGTGCCTGGGTGGGATGCCCTTTAGGACAATTGGTGCAGAATTGATGGGCTGAATGGCCTCCTTTTACACTGTAGGGGTTCTATTGATTCTATGGTGGGCGGCACAGTGGTTAACATTGCTGCCTCACAGCTCCAGGGACCCAGGTGCGATTCCCGGTTTGGGTCACTGTCTGTGTGGAGTTTGCACGTTCTCCCCGTGTCTGCATGGGTTTCCTCCGGGTGCTCCGGTTTCCTCCCACAGCCCAAAGATGTGCGGGTTAGGTTGATTGGGCATGCTTACTTGCCCATTAATGTCCCGGGATGTGTATGTTAGCGAGATTAGCAGGATAAATATGTGGAGTTTCGGGGATAGAGCCTGGGTGGCATTGTTGTTTGTGCAGACTCGATGGGCCGAATGGCCTCCTTTGGCACTGCAGGGATTCCATGATTTCTATGAATATGATCATGGCTGATCATGCACTTTTAGTATCTCACTCCTGCTTTCTCTCCATACCCCCTGATCCCTTTAGCCATAGATTCACAACTCTCTGAGTGAAAAAGTTCTTCCTTATATCAGTCCTGAATGGCTTACCTCTTATTCTTAGACTGTGACCCTTAGTTCTGGACTTCCCCAACATTGGGAACATTCTTCCCACACCTAGCCTGTCCAGTCCCATCAGAATTTTATATGTTTCTATGAGATCCCCTCTCATTCTTCTAAATTCCAGTGAGTACAAGCCCAGTCGATCCAGCCTCTCTTCATATGTCAGTCCTGCCATTCCGGGAATCAGTCTGGTGAACCTTCACTGGATTCCCTCAATAGCAAGAATATCCTTCCTCAGACTCGGAGACCAAACTGCACACAATACTCAACTTTACATAGTGAGTGGTGAACATGTGTAATAAGCTTCCAGATGGGTTACTGGATGCAAAAATCCTACAATGCCATCCACTTGTGACTCTCTCTGGATGGATGAATTAAAATAGACTGTCAGGTTATCCTCATCTATAATTATCTTGTGAAGCGAAACCACCAAAAAAATGACATTGTTTATTCCTCTCAGAGATGTCCGTGGGACATGCCTGATGGAGATTGGTGACGGTATTTGCCTACATAACAGCCACTGCATTGAGACAGTAATTCATTGTGTTAAGTGCTTTGAGATATTTTTCCTTGATAAGATGCTATCAGATCCTGAAAGACCTTGAGAAGCAGCGAGCGGCATGCCTGAGCAATCAGTGTGGTCTGCAAACAGTTAGGCAGGGCACTCTCTATTCTCTGCCCTATTCCTATCAGAGCTGGAATCTGCTTCCAAGGAGATGGGGGACACAGACTGGTCCCTAACCGCATTTCAGACGGCATTTTACCACAAATTCAAAAGGAGTTGCCACGTGATGTTTGCTGACAGTCAGTTAGCTGCGACTTGCACTGTTTCTCACTTACCTTCTTTGCCTCGAACCTCTGGAAACAATCTTCCACCAGAACAGGCTTTTTAAAAGGCTGCGCTCTAATTTGCTTCCGATCCAAATACATCATTCCCAAGTTCTAACTGGCGGTCACACCGTCATAGAGCTTAACAGCGCGAAAGAGGCCATTTGCCCATCGTGTCTGCATGCATGGATATGGAAGGAAGGTGACTCAGGAAATCCTCGTAAGAGTACCTATCCAAACCATTGACGGAGAGAAATCTTTTGCCATTAGTGGAAAAAGAATGCGGCCGGAATTTTACCGGCACGCCCGCCCCAGAATCGGGCCAGGTGAGGCTCGCAGAACGGCCTTGGATGGGATCTTATGAGACTCTGGCGGGCGAGGCGGTAAACTTCTGGCATGCGTCTCACCATGAAAAAATTCAAGTCACATTTAGTTTAATTTATTTATTAGTGTCACAAGTAGGCTTACGTTATCACTGCAATGAAGTTACTGTGACAATCCCCTAGTTGCCACACTCCGGCGCCTGTTCGGGGACACTGAGCGAGAACTTAGCATTGCCAATCCACCTAACACGCACATCTTTTGGACTGTCTTTACCCCAGTGGTACTCCCTACTATAATAAAAGCAAAGTACTGCGGATGCTGGAGTCTGAAACAAAAACAAAAAATGCTGGAAAATCTCAGCAGGTCTGACAACATCTCTGGAGAGAGAATAGAGCCAATGTTTCGAGCCTGGGGGACTCTTTGTCAGAGCTCCCTGCTGCACAATGACACGTATTCTAAATATGTCCATGGTAACAGACCATTCTACATCAATATTCTACCCAGTTGTACTCCAAATTCAATCATCTTTCAATGTAAAGACATTGGGCCCGATTTTACCACAACTTCGCACCCGTTTTCGGGCGCAAAATCGCGGTAAAGTTGGGTGCTGGGCCTTTAACGCAATCTGCACCCGATTCCAAGCAGATCGCGGCTTTACCGACACCTGATTCGGGCGCGGTGGCCCGATGATTTAAATGTATTTGCATGTATTTAAATCAACTTAATGAACCGCGCGCCCAACTCTACCGCCAAATCCCACTTTACCGTCTTCTGGCCCGATCCGGATCCGTGCGTTTAACAACCTGGTAAATAAAAGTCTGAAGTCGTCACTGCAGCTTCCGAAGAGCGGGCTCAGAGCCTGCAATGGCTCTCTGACCCAGGTCATCCTCTGGTTGGGGGTGGGGGGGAGAGAGGAGGAGGGGGGGTGTGACGTATCATCCTCTGGGGGGGTGGGAGGGGGGGGGTGTGACTTTTCATCCTCGGGGGGGAGGGTGGGGTTCCGCTACCAGTCTGCGGCCGATCCCTCCTCCCCACCGGAGGAACGATTCCCTCCGCCGGAATGGCCGCATACTTCAAACACCAAGACTGTCATCATTCACCTCAGCGGAATGCAACAGTGCCACACTTTCTTTGCACCATCTGTTCAGGGCACTGATGCAGAATGAAACGACCAGGGTAAATGCCAAAGACTAAGTAGATTTGTGATATGAGCCATCTTCGTCCCGAAGGAGTAAATAGAAGGATAAATAATCTTGAGTTATTCATTTGGATCTGAGTTGTCTCTTGGTACCCCAGCGAGGATGGTGTGTTTTTTTTGCACTGCTGAAGCAGCTTTACATTGATAATTCCCACTGCTTGTTCAAGTTCACTCAGTTGACCAGCGGAACACTGAGGTGAATGATGACAGTCTTGGTGTTTGAAGTATGCGGCCACTCTGGCGGAGGGAATCGTTCCTCCGATGGGGAGGAGGGATCGGCCGCAGACTGGCAGCGGAACCCCTCCAGAGGATGATACGTCACACCCCCCTCCTTCTCCACCCCCCCCTCCCCCCACCCCACCCACAGATGGTCTGTGTCAGAGAGCCGCTTTCTGCTTCTTTTTTTTCGTGCCCAGGCGCGCTCTGTCAGATTTTTTTCGAACTGCGCATGCGCAGTTCAGAGCTCCGAGCGGTCCGCCAGCACTAAGCCCCGCCCACAGCGCGAATCAGACCAGAACTGGCAAAACGCGTATGGGGCGCTGGAAAGAGGATTCCAGGTGCGGATCTATTTGACGCCCGGATTCAACACTTAGGCTCAGAATGGTAAAATTCCCCCCATTAGAACCATAGAACCATAGGAAATTACAGCTCAGAAACAGGCCTTTTGGCCCTTCTTGTCTGTGCCGAACCATTTTTCGCCTAGTCCCACTGACCTGCACTTGGACCATATCCCTCCACACCCCTCTCATCCATGAACCCGTCCAAGTTTTTCTTAAATGTTAAAAGTGACCCCGCATTTACCACTTTATCCGGCAGCTCATTCCACACTCCCACCACTCTCTGCGTGAAGAAGCCCCTCCTAATATTCCCTTTAAACTTTTCTCCTTTCACCCTTAACCCATGCCCTCTGGTTTTTTTCTCCCCTAGCCTCAGCGGAAAAAGCCTGCTTGCATTCACTCTATCTATACCCATCAAAATCTTATACACCTCTATCAAATCTCCCCTCAATCTTCTACGCTCCAGGGAATAAAGTCCCAACCTATTCAATCTCTCTCTGTAACTCAGCTTCTCAAGTCCCGGCAACATCCTTGTGAACCTTCTCTGCACTCTTTCAATCTTATTTACATCCTTCCTGTAACTAGGTGACCAAAACTGTACACAATACTCCAAATTCGGCCTCACCAATGCCTTATATAACCTTACCATAACACTCCAACTTTTATACTTGATACTCCGATTTATAAAGGCCAATGTACCAAAGGCACTCTTTACGACCCTATCCACCTGTGACGTCACTTTTAGGGAATTCTGTACCTGTATTCCCAGATCCCTTTGTTCAACTGCACTCTTCAGAGTCCTACCATTTACCCTGTACGTTCTTCTTTGGTTTGTCCTTCCAAAGTGCAATATCTCACACTTGTCTGCGTTAAATTCCATTTGCCATTTTTCAGCCCATTTTTCTAGTTGGTCCAAATCCCTCTGCAAGCTTTGAAAACCTTCCTCACTGTCCACTACACCTCCAATCTTTGTATCATCAGCAAACTTGCTGATCCAATTTACCACATTATCATCCAGATCATTGATATAGATGACAAACAACAATGGACCCAACACCGATCCCTGCGACACACCACTAGTCACAGGCCTCCACTCAGAGAAGCAATCCTCCACAACCACTCTCTGGCTTCTTCCATTGAGCCAGTGTCTTATCCAATTTACTACCTCCCCATGTATACCCAGCGACTGAACCTTCCTAACTAACCTCCCATGAGGGACCTTGTCAAAGGCCTTGCTGAAATCCAGGTAGACAACATCCACCGCCTTCCCTTCATCCACTTTCCTGGTAACCTCCTCGAAAAACTCTAATAGATTGGTCAAACATGACCTACCACGCACAAAGCCATGTTGACTCTCCCTAATAAGTCCCTGTCTATCCAAATATTTGTAGATCCTATCCCTTATCACACCTTCCAATAACTTGCCCACCACCGACGTCAAACTCACTGGCCGATAATTTCCCGGATTTCTTTTGGAACCTTTTTTAAACAACGGAACAACATGAGTCACCCTCCAATCATCCGGCACCTCCCCCGTGAATACTGACATTTTAAATATGTCTGCCAGGGCCCCTGCAAGTTCAACACTAGCTTCCCTCAAGGTCCGTGGGAATACCCTGTCCGGTCCTGGGGATTTATCCACTCTGATTTGCCTCAAGACAGCGAGCACCTCCTCCCCTTTAATCTGTAAAGGTTCCATGGCCTCCCTACCAGTTTGCCCTATTTCCGTAGACTCCATGCCCGTTTCCTCAGTAAATACGGATGCAAAAAAACACATGTTACATAGAATATATATAGCAAAAAGCAGGCCATTTGGGTCAACTGGTGTTAAATCTCCATATGAATCTCCTCCCATCCTTTTTCATCTAACTCTATCAGCATAAACTTCTATTCCGTTCTCCCTCATGTCTTTATCCAGTTTCTTCATTCATACATCTATGCCATTTTCCTCAACTACTCCATGCGGTAATGAGTTCCATGTTGTACTCTCTGGGTGACGAGTGTTCACTTGAGTTTCCAGTTGAAGTTATTAGTTAAAATGTATCGCTCCTAGTTGTTTTCGCTTCCACCATAAGTGGAAACATCTTTTTTACATCTACCCTACTGAAGCCTTCCATTGTTCCAATAGATCAAACCTTCCCGTTGACTCCGCTTTCTGTATAGTTTATGTTATCTACTAATTCCTAATGCCTCAATTACTAATAAAGTAATAAATACACCACTTGCAAAAATAGTTCCTCCTCCTTCAGGTATCATACTTTGGACTTTCATTGCACTGGTCCATGGCTTTGCTTGGCATAGTACCTCAGTGATTTGCCATTGCTGTCTGCAGTATGGTGAATCAGGGAACTCTCCTCTTCTTTGACTGCCACCAGCCGTATTGGAAAGATTTACAGGCTGATGTTTGTCATGTTATGAATGCCCCTTCTGTGACCTTCAAATCTAGAAATGGAACTTCTAAAAACTAGAAGCAGGAGTAGGCCATTCGGCCCTTCAAGCCTGCTCTACCATTCATCTTGATCATGGCTGATCATCGAATTCAATATCCTGATCCCCCCTTCCACCCCACATCCCTTGATCCCTTTAGCCCCTAGAGCTATATCTAACTTCTTCTTGAAATCAGACAACATTTTAGCCCCAACTACATTCTGTGGTAGTGAATTCCACACATTCACCACCCTCTGGGTGAAGACATTTCTCTTCACCTCAGTCCTAAAAGGTTTACCCCTTATCCTCAAACTATGACCCCTAGTTCTGGACTCCCCCACCATTGGGAACATTCTTTCTGAATCTACCCTGCATAACCCTGTTAGAATTTTATAAGTTTCTCTGAGATCCCCTCTCAATTGAACCCAAAACTTCTAGCCAAGAGGTAGGGACACTGCTAATGTGCCACAAGAGCTCCCAAAAACAATTATTTGTTTGTCGTAGAATTTTACAGTTAATCCAAATAGGTTGTGGTACAAAGATTGGGGTTTGGCTATATCTGGAGTTCACCTTGGCCAAACAACTCTTGATTCAAGTGTATCATTTTCACTCGCTGTACATTTAACATTTTGCAACTTAGTCTAACCAAAGTAATTGACAGGCTGTTCTAGTCCCTGCTCGATATTCATGGTGATGAGTTGTTTGTAAAAACCTAAAGCCAAATAAAATTTGTAACGGAATATTCCTTGGCAACCAAGCTCAATGTTCATCAGACTTCCACTGCTATAGAGTGGAATGACTGTGTTTGTTTCACCAGTAAAGCATATTGCATCGATTTTACACACAGCTGCGATTTCTCAATCGGGTGACCACTTGTAGATTCAAAGCTGTTTACTAGATTTTGCAAAAGGGACAATTATAACATTTCACACGGATTAAGGTTGAAAGGAATTAAAATTACAAAATGCAAAGTCCACGGCCAAAATTCTACCAACTTGTCCGCCCCATTCTGGGGCGGGCGAGGTTCCCAGAACGGAAATCTCTATAGGCCTCGGGCGGGATTATACGATCTCGCCCGAGCAAGGCCATAAAATCCTGCCCCAAGTGTTTGACAATTCTGAACAAATGTACTTTGTTCACAGTTTTATTGGAACATCATTCCATTTTAAAAAAAGACTTGTATCTATATAACACCCTTCATGACTCAAGGAGGTTGCAAAGGGCTTTGGAGACGATGAAATAATTTGGCAGCTTTTAATGAAGACGATTGAGGTCTCGCCCATCAGCTGGAGAGCCAATGAGAGCTCTGTTACCTCTTTTTGGAAAGGCCCATCAAATTTAACCCAGAACTATAGAATCCCCACAATGCAGAAAGAAGCCATTCAGTCCATCGGTCTGCACCAACTCTCCAAAAGAGATTCCCACCCAGGCCCTCCCCTCCGTCCTAGCCCCATAACACCCTGATTTACCATGGCCAATCCACCGAACCTGCACACCTTTGGACTGTGGGAGGAAACCGGAGGAACCCCCGCAGAAACAGGGAGAATGTGCAAACTCCACACAGACAGTGACCCAAGGCTGGAATTGAACCCGGGTCCTTGGCGCTGTGAAGCAGCAGTGCTAACTGTGCCACCGTGCCACAAGGCACTTAATTAGGCAGCAGCAGATCTTTCCATGATCAGGGATCCCGAGGCTGAAAGTCCCACCTGCTGTGAGTTGCCAACCAATCAGAGGCTGGCTCCTCTTCATTGCTCACCAGAGCCACCTGTGGAGCAGTGGCTGCTGCTGGTACTACACCCACCTGAAGCCCAGGATTGCCCATGGAGCCAGGCACAGGTGAGTGATGATGGACGGGCAAGGGGATTGTGGAGTGGCTGTTGTGAGGTAAGGAGTATGGCACGAGGAGAGAGGGTTGAATTTTATGGTTACTGTCCTTCCCAATGCCAGATCCTTCGACACAGAACCGAGTGCATTTGAACATAGACCTCTCCGGAAAACTGCAAGGAACCCCGATAGGGATTGCCTTTAGGTGTCTCCACATGGTAAGTCTCCTGCCCACGACTGGGCGAATACCAGCAGCAGCAACACGAGGCCCTCAAGTGGACATTAATTGGCCGCCTCAAGGGCCTCAGTTGTCAGCAGGGTGGGAAAGCCATTCAAAGAACAAAGAGAACAAAGGACAAAGAAAAGTACAGCACAGGAACAGGCCCTTCGGCCCTCCAAGCCCGTGCCGATCATGATGCTTCAACTAAACTACAAAAAACCTTCTGCCCTTACTCGGTCCATATCCCGCTATTCCCTCCCTATTCATGTACCCATCCGGATGCCTCTTAAATGTTGCTAACGTGCCTGCTTCCACCACCTCCTTTGGCAACGCGTTCCAGGCACCCACCAGTTCATCGGCTTCTCTGCTTTGGACTTAATTGTGTGGGTGGCAGAATGAAGTTCCCCACCCACCGTACCTCCGCCTGATTAACCGCTCCCCACCACCAATCCTGCCGCAGAGGGAAGACATTCATTCCAACTCATTGTTGCAATGTAGGAAACATATTAAATGAATTAAGGCTTCCTTTGAAAAAAAATCGAACCAATCGATGTGCTACAATGCATATGTAATTTGATTTGGTGTTAGGAGGTAACACCTTCTTCAGAAAATATAAATCAACAATCCCATCGGGATTAATCAGATTTAATGAAGGCCCCCAGCAGAAGTATAATCCTACCTCTCTCGCCAATGCTTTAGTCAGTCAGTCCATCGGCCTGCACCAACTCTCCGGAAGAGCATCCCACCCAGACCATCAGATGTTGTGCTTTGACAAAGTGTCATTTGGACTCGAAACGTCAGCTCTTTTCTCTCCTTACAGATGCTGCCAGACCCGCTGAGATTTTCCAGCATTTTCTCTTTTGGTTTCAGATTCCAGCATCCGCAGTAATTTGCTTTCATCAGATGTTGTCTGACCTGCCGCGGATTTTGATCAATTTTCACTCATTTCCTAACTTCAGATGTGCAGTTTTTGCTGTTGTTTTTGCATCTCTCTGACCTCCTTCAGGATAATCTGTCAACTAGCAAGAACAAGTATGAGGTGAACTCCCATGCAGATTAAGCTAACTGATACAATTTAAGGCCTGCTGATAAACTTTGAAGTACAATACGCACAAAATACTAAAAACCACAACTAACATGAATGAAGTATATTGTTTATTTAACATTTCATCACCTTCTCGATCGATATTACCTCAGGCTGACAACGGCGTATAAATAATTTCAATCATTTTTCCAACTGCAAATTACAAGTGTTGCTTAATGCAAGAATTTTTATTTTTATTTGCTTGTTTGTTTGTTTATTTATTTGTGTATTAGTCACAAGTAAGGCTTACACTGCAATGAAGTTACTGTGAAATTCCCCTAGTCGCCACACTCCGGTGCCTGTTCAGGTCCACTGAGGAAGAATTTCACATGGCCAATCCACCTAATCAGTCTTTCACACAGAAACCCATGCACCCTGAGGAAACCCACACAGACACGGGGGGAAAGTAAAGGTTCCCCACAGACAGTGATCCAAATCGGGAATCAAACCCCCGGGTCCCTGGCGCTGTGAGGCAGCAGTGCAAGCCACTGTGCCACCGTGCCACCCTACACATCTTTGCACGCTAAGGGGCAATTTAGTATGGCCAATCCACCTAACCAGCACATATCGTTTGGACTATGGGAGGAACACAGAGCACCCGGAGTAAACCCACCATTCCCACAGATTATCAGTGTGCACGCAATTCAAGTTTGCATTTTGCGTAGGATTTTGCGGATCAAGTCCTTAATGGATTAATGCAAAGCACCTCGATTGCAAGTTTTGATGTAAACAAGGTTCACTTTTGAGTGACGGCTTTCTGATAAGGTCAACCCTTTGAATCTGAAAACATTGAACCGCGACAGTGAGAATCCCAGCCTGAAACATTGGCAAGGTTTTGCCCCCAACATTTTTATATCTTTTTATGCATTTTAATTAATATTCACAGAAAATGTTCAGTGTCTAAACTGGGATTATGATTTATAGAAAACACCCAAATTGCCAATGATGAAGAGTGGATGGCACGGTGGCACAGTGGTTAACACTGCTGCCTCACAGCACCAGGGACCCAGGTTCAATTCCAGCCTCGGGTGACTGTGCGCAATTTGTACGTTCTCCCCTTGTCTGCATGGGTTTCCTCCGGGTGCTCCGGTTTCCTCCCACACTCCAAAGATGTGCGGGTTAGGTGGATTGGCCATGTTAATTTGCCGTTTAGTGTCAGGGGGATTAGCAGGGTAAAGAATCTGGGTGGGATTGTTGTCGGAGCGGGCTCAATGGGCCCAATGGCCTCCTTCTGCACCAGTTGCTGTGTGAGTGACAATCATCCTTCTTCATTAATATCTGACAATGTAAATGTGCCTCTGGTTGTCATTGGTTGGTTGTTTAAGTGTTGAAAATCAATATATTGGGTGGAATTTTCCATTCCCCCTCTGGCAGGTGTAATGGTGAGTTGAGGGTGTAACACTATGGCAGGAGCTGAAAAATTGTTTCCCATCGGTTTAAAATGAGGACAAGATCTCCCACTCCCACGCATCATTGGGATGGGGGTCACCATTCCCACCAAAAGCTGCAGGAGACTAAGTTGTATCCTGGCTGGAATCGTTCCCCCACTTCTGCCTGATCGTCCATGCTGACAGGGGGGAAATCACACTGGTCAAGAACACATCTGGCGTGTATATGTTGGCACTTACCTGAAGGTAAGCAGTCCTACAAGTGCCATTGAGCTTGGCTGGAACTGCCTCCTCCTGCTGTTGGCATATGCCCGTGCAGTGACCACCATAATGTGAGACCCTTCCTAAACGAGATCTAATAGCCACTACGCCGTGTGCCTCTGCACCTGTGGAGGATGTGGGTGGTCACTGCGATGCCTGTTTAGGTGCACTTTCTCCCTCCGGGCTTGTCTAATTGCTGGACTGGCCTCTGTCTGCTTCAGGCCTCATCCTCTTCCTGCTGCCACCTGTAAATGAGAGAGGAGAGAGTGAGTGGCTGAATGAGCTGCCTCCAACATGGAGGAACATATAACCCTGGGGTTCCATCCTTAAAGTTACGAAGCCAATGCTGAGAGTGGACCAGGCGGACCCAAATCCATTCCCTGCTTGCTCCAAAAACCAAATTCCAATTAAATCCAATTCATGGTCAAAGAGCCAAACAAGACCCAGCTGACAAGATAAGACATTGCACCCCATCTGGATCCAACATCTGGACCCTTAGGTTCCAATGTCAAATGCTTGGATTCTTACTGGATGGAGTCTGTCCACTAACCTCTTCATCTCCACAAGCTCTGTCCCGTTCGACTCCTGCCAGCTGGGCTGCCCACTCTTTGAAGTTTGTTTGTGCTTTGAGATGTGGCCGGCTCTCGTCCTCCTCTCTCCTGTTGTCCCGTGCAAAGGAAGAAGGTGGAGTTGGGAACAATTGGGTTTCATGTATCTTTCTCATGCTTGTAGTCTTACAAATAACCCACTGGACTATGTGATTGCTGCACTGCAGGTTGTCCACAATGTTTCTGGGACAGCCCCCCCCCCAGAGCAGTGAAAAATTGCAGACGTAAGTATAAGGCTCACAGAGGCATGTCAATTTGCGGCATTTGCTTGCGCCCTCAATGCCTGATCCCTTTCCTGAACCCTTCCCTTCACAGATAGCCTGTGAATTCTCCACGTGGAAACTCAGTGAGTTACTCTGGCCTCTCTACCGGCAGAGTAAGTGGATTGCAATGGGACTATGAAGCGTCACCTGGCCACGTGACCACTGAGGCCCTCTGTCCCCCCATTACCACTGTCTCCTCCACCGCTCAGTGAGGCGAGTGTGAGCTGTTGAGGTCTCACTTACCCTGACAGAGCGGATGCAGGGCAGTCCTCCAGTGCATACCTTGGATACCGACTGAACCTGGACACTTCCTCGCATGCTGGGGTTGTCTCCATACTCAGCCTTCCGTTCCTCCCAATATAGAACATCCCTCCTGGCCTCCATTTTGTCCAGCGGTTCAGTCAGGGAGATATGGCCAAATTTGGTTGCTGGATCTCCTTGTTCTCTTTGGGCCATCTCCTCCTTGAAGGTCAGGTCAGTTGATGTCCAGGCACCTTTTAAATATGGCGCCAAGGTATGACCACAGGGCAGTACCATCCAGCCCACCGCACCAGGTGATATGCCAAGAAAAACTCTGACTCGGGAATTAATGAGGTTGTGGTCATGTGTGGCGGTGTGAATTCCCAGCAGGTTCCACGGCGGGAAACACTCCTCACCCTCACCCCTGCCCCCGCCCAGCATGGAAAATTCCACCCAATCATTGTTCTGTTGGAAAAATTGATTCCAATAAAAAAGGGAAAAGAAATATAGAACATAGAACAGCACAGCACAGAACAGGCCCTTTGGCCCACGATGTTGTGCCGAGCTTTATCTGAAACCAAGATCAAGCTATCCCACTCCCTATCATCCTGGTGTGCTCCATGTGCCTATCCAATAACTGCTTAAATGTTCCTAAAGTGTCTGACTCCACTATCACTGCAGGCAGTCCATTCCACACCCCAACCACTCTCTGCGTAAAGAACCTACCTCTGATATCCTTCCTGTATCTCCCACCACGAACCCTATAGTTATGCCCCCTTGTAATAGCTCCATCCACCCGAGGAAATAGTCTTTGAACGTTCACTCTATCTATCCCCCTCATCATTTTATAAACCTCTATTAAGTCTCCCCTCAGCCTCCTCCGCTCCAGAGAGAACAGCCCTAGCTCCCTCAACCTTTCCTCATAAGACCTACCCTCCAAACCAGGCAGCATCCTGGTAAATCTCCTCTGCACTCTTTCCAGCGCTTCCACATCCTTCTTATAGTGAGGTGACCAGAACTGCACACAATATTCCAAATGTGGTCTCACCAAGGTCCTGTACAGTTGCAGCATAACCCCACGGCTCTTAAACTCCAACCCCCTGTTAATAAAAGCAAACACACTATAGGCCTTCTTCACAGCTCGATCCACTTGAGTGGCAACCTTTAGAGATCTGTGGATATGAACCCCAAGATCTCTCTGTTCCTCCACAGTCTTCAGAACCCTACCTTTGACCCTGTAATCCACATTTAAATTAGTCCTACCAAAATGAATCACCTCACATTTATCAAATATCTTAATTTATTTGAATTAGTTCAAAATGTGGTGCCCGTTTTCCTGCCATCAAACACAGCAGCCATTCTGCACACAAGGGGTGGAAGTTCTGGCCTCACGCACCCCAACAGCGGAAACTCCCGTCCAAGCCAAATAAACTCCCCGCTACGATTCCCACGGCAGGCAGGATGAGCAATGTTTGACCAAGGTTTCATAAATAGCAACATGAAAATTATTTTTTTTTTGGTGGCAATGGGGTGATGTTAACCAAGGCGCAAGTAAAACCCACTGCCCTTCTCTGAATAGTGATATCAGATCTTCAATATCTGACTGGACCACAGAACAAGTAAGCAGAGTTTTGGTGTTAATGTCTCATTCGAAGCTTAGGTAGGAGAGATGGTGCGTGATTAAAGTGGCGTATGAACAGTCAATGATTGCAATGATATTACCCTGACCGGCATGGTGACACAGTGGTTAGCACTGCTGCCTCACAGCGCCAGGGACTTGGATTCGATTCCCAAGCTTGGGTCACTGTCTGTGCAGAGTCTGCACATTCTTCCCGTGCCTGCTGCGTGTGCTTCCTCCGGGTGCTCCGGTTTCCTCCCACAGTCCAAAAGACGTGCTGGTTAGATGCGTTGGCCATGTTAAATTCTCCCTCAGTGTACCCGAACAGGCGCCGGTGTGTGGCGACTAGGGGATTTTCACAGTAACTTCATTGCAGTGTTAATGTAAGCCTACTTGTGGCACTAGTAATTAAATTTTCTTTACTTTTACTGTTATTTCCAAGGGAGAAACAAACTGCAAATTTGAAATTATTGATCAGAAAGTAGTTTTCTTTCAGAATGAATAACTGTTTGCAGTTAGGTTACTGCAAATTTCAGTTAACACAACCTGTATGGATCTGATAAGTTACATCCATCTCTAACTCCCAGTCTTCAAGAGTGTTTAAGTTTTTAAAGTTTATTTATTAGTGTCACAAGTAGGCTTACATTAACACTGCAATGAAGCCACTGTGAAAATCCTCTAGTCACCACACTCCGGCGCCTGCTCGGGTACACTGAGAGAGAATTTAGCATGGCCAATGCTCCTAACCAGCACATCTTTAGGACTGTGAGAGGAAACAGGAGCACCCGGAGGAAACCCACGCAGACACAGGGAGAACGTGCAGACTCCGCACAGTCACTCAAGCCGGGTATCGTACCCCGGGTCCCTGGTGCCATGAGGCAGCAGTGCCAACTACTGTGCCACCATACCGCCCTTGTAGAGTCAAAAACGTGGAATATTTGATGGTAAGTTGCAATTAATGACCATTTTAAAACAAGGGAGTCCCACAAAACTAAAGGTTAAGCCCAATTTAACTGAGAGATGCGTTAGAATCATAGAATCCTACAGTGCAGAAGGAGGCCATTTGGTCCATCAAGTCTGCACCTACCACAATCCCACCCAGGCCCTATCCCCATAACCCCATGCATTTATCCTAGCTAGCCCCCCTGACACTAAGGGGCAATTTAGCATAGCCAATCCACCTAACCTGCTCATCTTTGAACTGTGGGAAGAAACCGGAGCACCCGGAGGAAACCCACGCAGACACGGGGAGAATGTGCAAACTCCACACAAACAGCGACCCAAGCTGGGAATCGAACCTGGGTCCCTGGCGCTGTGAAGCAGCAGTGCTAACCACTGTGCCACCGTGCCACCTTCATTAAGGAGCTTCTTTGGGACTTCATTAAAGTTGGGTCCTTGCTGACACAATTCTTTTGATGTTAAGTGAGGAAGGGAAAGTCTGAGGTAAGAAGTGACATGTGCAAAACTTGCATCAGAAGCTCCTTGCTCTTTCATCACAATGAACTTGTCAGAGTCAATGAATCATTGATAGCTTTATGACAAGTGGAAGAAATGTCAGCAATCGTTTTGTCTGGATACTGTCTGAGGTCAAGACCCCAGCGGGTCAGGTAAATATTAATGAAACAATAATAAAATGTCTGCATGATAAACAACAGGAAGTAAGAAACGATGTTTTATTTTTGAAATTGAAAAGCATTGTTAACGCAGAATCCTTTACTCTGTATTATGTAGGATCCTTCACAGACCGGAGAAAAAAAAATCCCCTTTGAAATGGACCTATTGAGTTGCTTTTAACCCCCATCTACCAGAGCTATTACTGTCACCATCTGTCAGTCTTCCTCCTCCTCCGATGAATGCCCATGTTATGTATTGTGGGAAGCCTAATCACTCCCCATTTCTGAGATTACAGGACACTGGTTAGTTTATTCTTCTGCTAGACATTCATTATCCTTTCAACTATTCAAGATGTACCAAAGGCAAATCAGTCATTTGGTATCCTGAACCACAACAAATGGTGCCAACCAGTAGCTTTTAACTATGTTTACAATTGGCTTTTCCTTGACTCCATTCAGTGATTAATTTTGCAATATGGTGGTAAGTAAACACAAGAGCTATTAAAGTGTTGGCTTCCTGATTCTAGTGTATACTCTGCTCTCGCAGTGTCTGAGACATGATATCCATAACGCACAACTGTTTGGCGGCTTAATTCTCAAAGACGGGCAGAGGCAGAGCTTGTGGTGGGCGACATCTAATCTTTACAAAAGCAATTTTTAAGTCCACGTTAATATAAATGCTTAATCAGCGCAGTGCACGCAGCCAACGTGACACTGGGTGAAAAATCTTTCAAGATCCCCCCTTGTAGTGTCCAGTACTTCTGAAATAATTCTCGAGTTTTCACCTCCCCGACTGACATGTTGACTATGCTTTATATGAAGAAAACATTCTGATGTCCTTCCTGTGTTTGTATTTGCCAATTTAAACTTGTGTTTCCTTGTCCTACATCAACAATTCATTTCAGGTTCTGTTTTTCCTTCATGCTTTTTCTATTAAAGGCACCATATAAATGTAAATCCTTGTTACTATTGTTGTTAACATGGATCTAAAAGATCCCAAAGAACTATTTCATAGAAATACACAGTGCAGAAGAGGCCCTTTGGCCCATTGTCACCGACATGTTAGAAACACCTGACCTATCTGCCGAATCCCATTTAACAGCACTTGGCCCATATCCTTGAATGTTATGACGTGCCAAGTGATCCAGGTACTTTCTAAAGGATGTAAGGCAACCCGCCTTCACCACCCTCCCAGGCAGCGCATTCCAGACCATCACCACCCTCAAGGTAAAAATGTTTTTCCTCACATCCCCTTAAACCTCCTGCCCCTCACCTTGAACTTATGTCCCCTCATGACTGACCATTCAACTAAGGGGAAGAGCTACTGTTTTTCCACCCTATCCATGCCCCTCATAATTTTATACACCTCAATCTGGTTGCTCCTCAGTCTTCTCTGCTCCAACGAAAACAACCCAAGTCTACCCAACCTCTCTTTATAACTTAAATGCTCCGTCCCAGGCAGCATCCTGGTGAATCTCCTCTGCACCCGCTCCAGTCCAATCACATCCTTCCTATAATGAGGCGACCAGAACTGCACACAGTGCTCCAGCTGTGGCCTCACCAAAGTTCTATACAACTCCATCATGACCTCTCTGCTTTTGTAATCTATGCCTCGATTGATAAAGGCAAGTGTGCCACATGCCTTTTTCACCATCCTACTAACATGCCCTTCTGCCTTCAGAGATCTATGGGCAGACATGCCAAGGTCCCTTTGTTCCTCAGAACTTCTTAGTTTCATGCCATTCATTGAATACTTCAATGTCAAATTGCTCTTTCCAAAGTGCATCACCACACACTTTTAACTACAGTAACGGCAATATTAGCTTTTAAAAGAAATGGTGTAACTGAGAGATAAGCATGCTTAAACATGATTTTTGGTCAAGATGTAATTAAAAACAGATGTAGGCTGTAGAGTTACTGTGAGTCGTGACCTGGTCTGAGAGTTGTGATCTAATGTTTCCTATGTTGATCAAATATGGGGAGTACCTTAGTTGGAGTTAGACTTTATGGCACCAAGGCTAATGGATTCTATATGAGCTCCATGCTGTCTGAACCAAGCATTATGGAGTCGTTCACACGTAACTTCATTGGCTGTTCAAGCAATGTGTTCGGTTTCCGGTTACACCATTGGCTGGGTACCAGAGAATCTTCTGGAAAGTTGAAACAATTTTGGATAAAAGAGATGTTTCAGTCCTTTGTGTCTAATGATAATTCTAGATATCAACCATCGCAAGATGAAATGCCTTGAAGAGCGTCTTCAGAGTGACCATGAGGATAGATTCTACTTTGGGAACGGACCTGGACATTTTGCTCTAAATCGGGTCGTATCTATTTTCAATTAAAGAATTAGAGTTAATGTTTAGTTAAAGAGTTAAAGTTCAATTAAGAGTTAATGTTCAGTTAAGTGTTAAAGTTCAGTAAAAGAGTTAAAGTGTTGCAACTGTTGTAAGTTTGAGTTTTGTATCTAAAGTGTTAAATAAAGAAAGATTGTCAAGAAAATAAAGAGTCGACTCCTGTCCTTGTTTGTCACATTAAACTGGAATGCTTGAAAGAGTTTGCATTGTTAGCCAAATAATACTTCCTTAAGTATTGTTAACCACCTTAAGCAGTTCTAACCACAGTGGCACAGTGGTTCGCACTGCTGCCTCACAGCGCCAGGACTCCGGGTTCGATTCCCGTCTTGGGTCACTGTCTGTGTGGAGTCTGCACGTTCTCTGCGTGGGTTTCCTTCAGGTGCTCCGGTTTCCTCCCACAGTCCAAAGATATGCTGGTTAGGTGCATTGGCCACGCTAAATTGCCCCTTAGTGACAGGGGGACTAGCTAGGGTTATGGGGATAGGGCATGGGTAGGATTGTGATTGGTGCAGACTCGATGGGCTGAATGGCCTCCTTCTGCACTGGAGGGATTATATGATTCCACCCTGCACTTTCTGTACTCCACTAATGCCTCCACTAATGCCTGCACTGATTTGCTCCACTTGTATCTGTTATAAGTCTTTCTTTTCCTTCTCATTGTATCTGCGCTATTCTCTTATTTCTGTGCTTGCTAGCATGTGGCACTGGGAGTAATCCAGATGAAAGGTCACACGATACCAGGTTATAGTCCAACAGGTTTATTTGAAGTCACAAGCTTTCAGAGCGCTGCTCTTTCATCAGGTGAAGTGGACCGAGATGCGCAGGCACAGAATATATAGGCAGAGTGACGATAGCCGGACACTAACCTGAAACTAACCTGTTGATAACTGGTTGGACTATAATCTGGTGTCATGTGACCTCTCATCTTGTCAACCCCAGTCCAACACCGGCATCTCCACATTGGGAGTAATCCAAAGATTACAACCAGAGAGGTCCTGCTTTGTGGTCTACTGCCTAAATCCCTGAATTCTCGATGCAAGACCTCATCTCTCTTTCTACCATGTCATTGGTACCAACATGTACCATGACCTCTGCCTTATCATCCGCCCCCTTCAGGATGCCCTGCAACTGTTCAGTGGCATCCCAGACCCTGGCACCAGAGAGGCAACACACCATCACGTTGACAGCCACAGTAGTACCTATCTGTTCCCATGACTATAGAATCCCCTATTACTACTGATCTTCCTCTCTTCCTGCCCTCCTGTACAGGCAGGTTGCTTGTGATGCAAGAAGCTTAACTCTGACTGTAATCCCTGGAAGAACCATGGCTGTGATTTTCCGCCCTCACCTGCGACTGGGATTCTCCAACCTCGCCCACGGTTGGGATTCTCCGGTCTCACTGCACTGAACAGAGAGTCCGCTGAGGGCCAAATTCACCGCTCTCATTGGCAGCGGTGACAGGGCGAACGACATGGGAGAATTCCAGCCATGATCTGGTGAATATCACCTTGCTGTTTGCAAGACTATAAGGCATAGGAGCAGAATTAGGCCACTCGGCCCATCGAGTCTGCTCTGCTATTCAATCCTGGCTGATATTTTTCTCATCCCCATTCTCCTACCTTTTCCCCATAACCTCTGATCCCCTCATTAATCAAGAACCTATCTATCTCTGTCTTAAAGACACTCAATAACCTGGCCTCCACAGCCTTCTGCTTCAAAGAGTTCCACAGGTTCACCACTCTCTGGCTGAAGAAATTCCTCCTCATCTCTATCCCTTCAGCCTGAGGTTGTGCCCCCTGGTTCTAGTTTTTCCTACTAGTGGAAACATCCTCTCCACGTCCACTTTATCCAGGCCTCGCAGTATCCTGTAAGTTTCAATAAGATCCCCCCCTCATCCTTCTGAACTCCAACGAGGACAGACCCAGTGTCCTCATTCTTGTGAACCTCCTCTGGACCCTTACCAAGACCAGTACATCCTTCCTTAGATATGGGGCCCAAAACTGCTCACAATACATCAAATGGGGTCTGACCAGAGCGTTGTACAGCCTCAAAAGTACATCCCTGCTCTTATATTCTAGCCCTCTCGACATGAATGCTAACATTGCATTTGCCTTCCTAACTGCCGACTGAACCTGCACGTTAACCTTAAGAGAATTTTGAACAATGACTCCCAAGTCCCTTTGTGTTTCTGATTTCCTAAGCATTTTCCCATTGAGAAAATAGTCTGTGCCTCCATTCCTCCTTCCAAAATGCATAACCTCACACTTTTCCATATTGTAAGAGTTTGCTACACACAGATTGGCTGCCATATTTCCTACTTTACAATCATGGCAACACTTTAAAAGGGCTTCACTGGCTATGAAACATAAGTGTTTCTTTTTTCTTCCTTCTTTGTTGCATTTACTTTTTCTGTTATATGATTTTTGTTTTGTAAGAGCCTTTCCTCATGGATCAGAGCTTTTACACTGGAGACTAACCTTTCTCGTCAGTTTTTTCTTCTCTCCTGAGGGCACTGTGTCATTCTCGGATCTCTTCCCAGGGGCAGTGTCCCTCTGCACTACTTCACCTTCACTCAGGGTCAATTCTCTTTCTCATGTATGGGCTCGGACAGTGAGTGCCAGAAGAGTAGGCGGAGGATTACACTGAGCTCAATCACACATATGTAGAAAGTTAATGGGGAGAATTTTCCCATCCCGCCCACCACAGGAATTGTAGCAGGTCGGGGGCGGACCATGACAAGGTCCATTGACCTCGGGTGGAATTTTCCAGTTTTGGGGCAATCATGGCCGGAAAATCCTGCCCAATTTCTCATTACCGAGATTCAGTATTTATATTAAAAAGTACATCATTGTGTTTCATAATAACGTTTTGGGTGAAATGAAAATATCTCTTCCACTTTAATAAACAAATTGTTAGTTCCAGTCACTGCAAATTCAGTTTCATCTCAACAAAGGACTAAGAACAAAGAACAGTACAGTACAGGAACAGGCCCTTCGGCCCTCGAAGCCTGCGTCGATCAGGTTGTCCCATCTGAACCGCTTATATCACTCCATTCCCTGTCTGTTCATGTGTCTATCCAGATAAGTCTTAAATGTGGCTAATGTATCTGTCTCAACCACGTCACTTGGCAGTGCATTCCAGGCCCCCACCACCCTCTGTGCAAAAAACCTCCCCCGCACATCTCCACTGAACCTTGCCCCCCTTATCTTGAACTTGTGCCCCCTTGTAATTGTCATTTCTGCCCTGGGAAAAAGCTTCCAATTATTCACCCTATCCATACCTCTCATAACTTTATAAACTTCTATCAGGTCACCCCTCAGCCTCCGTCTTTCCAGGGAGAACAATCCCAGTTTATTCAATCTCTGGATAGAAGTAAATTACTGCGGATGCTGGAATCTGAAACCAAAAGAGAAAACGCTGGAAAATCTCAGCAGGTCTGGCAGCATCTGTAAGGAGAGAAAAGAGCTGACGTTTCGAGTCCAGATGACCCTTTGCCAAAGCTTTGTCAAAGTTATTCAATCTCTACTCATTGCTAATACCCTCCATACCAGGCAACATCCTGGTAAACCTTTTCTATACTCGCTCCGAATCCTCCATGTCCTTCTGGTAGAGTGGTGACCAGAATTGGACACATCTCCTCATGACTTTCCATAATAGTTTTTTGCATGTATGTGTGTGCGTGTGTTTGTGTGTTGGTGCACTCTCTTTCACTGAATTCTTTTAGATAGGGTACCTTCTATGAAATCAGTCCCTGAAATTTAGAAATATTCCAGCCTTGTCTCAAACTCCAACATTTAACCTCTCTCTTATCAAGTGTTAGTTCTAGCCATTGCAAATTCAGTTTCATCTCAACAAAAAACTAAGAACTAAGAACAGTACAGCACAGGAACAGGCCCTTCGGCCTTCCAAGCCTGCGCCGATCACGTTGTCCTATCTAAGCCAACCGCTTGTATCCCTCTGCCACCTCTTTCAGAAGTGCCTTTTCAGACTCACTCCACAACACTTCATTGGACTGACAGTGAGGAAAAGAGACGGTGGAAAAATCAACACATAAGGTAGAAAACAAGGGCCACTGATAATTCTGTGTTATTTTTACATTTCTATCCAATGGAACAAACCTTTAATCCAAATCAAGGTGTGCTACTTGCTATCTGCATCTTATTTACATTATGAGTCTGAACTTTGTGTCAGTAAAACCATGCTTAACATTTAAGTATTGAGTGTTGGCAAGACCAATCCTGTGCCTACTTAACAACCAAAAACATGGCACATTCCAGGTGACTCATAATACATCAATAATTCTTCATTCCTGAGGGAACAGGATCCTGAGGGAATACGATCGAGCTCCTTTAGCCTGTGTAAAACAATGTCCAATCTGGCTATTATAAGATTAAACTGTGTTGTGTACACACCCCCTCGTATTGCAGTATTGCTGGAAAATGTTGCTGCGAACACAATTTTTTTTTGCATGAAATCTTGCAGAGAACTCTCAGGTGCCTGTTGCTCCATTTGAAACTGATTCTAATATGGTTCACGAGAAAGAATGCTATATCTTTCAATATACATACGGCAAGTTGGTTCTGTACAACTCTGTTGAGTTCAGCTGCAGTGTTGAAAGTTCTGTCAAGGGTCTCAATTCAAGATGCTGGCCTGTCTTTACCCCGTATCAATGCTGAAGGATCTGCTGCATATTTCCACAATTATACGGTTTGACCTCAGCTGTGAAGTGCTGCTGCTGCAAAGTTCTGCTTTGTTTGAAGAATTGGAGGTGACAAGATCATAGAATCATAGAATCCATACAGTGCAGAAGGAGGACATTCGGCCCATCGAGTCTGCACTGACATCAATCCCACCCAGGCCCAACCCCCGTCGCCCCACATATTTACCCCGTAAATCCCTCTAACCTCTACATCCCGGGACACTAAAAGGCAATTTACCATGGCTAATCAACCTAACCCACACAACTTTGGACTGCAGGAGGAAACTGGAGCTCCTGGAGGAAATCCATGCAGACATGGGGAAAATGTGCAAACTCTGCACAGACAGTGACCCAAGCCATGAATCGAACCCAGGTCCCTGGAGCTGTGAGGCAGCAGTGCTAACCACTGTGCCACCGTGCCACCCCAGATGTTCCCTCTCAGGGTGATGCCAGTTGAGACTCGAGATGGCACAGTGCCGCAAAACACCCTAACGTCCAACGTGAGATAAGAAAACCACCTGATTTTCTGTAATCATAAGACCATAAGACATAGGAGCAGAATTAGGCCACTCGGCCCATCGAGTCTGCTCTGCCATTCAATCATGGCTGATATTTTTCTCACCCCCATTTTCCTACCTTTTCCCCATAACCCCTGATCCCCTTATCAATCTAGAACCTATCTATTTCTGTCTTAAAGACATTCAGTGACCTGGCCTCCACAGCCTTCTGCGGCAAAGAGTTCCACAGATTCGCCACTCTCTGGCTGAAGAAATTGTTCCTCATCTCTGTTTTAAAGGATCATCCCTATAGTCTGAGGTTGTACCCTCTGGTTCCAGTTTTTCCTACTAATGGAAACATCCTCTCCACGTCCAGTTTATCCAGGCGTCGCAGTATCCTGTAAGTTTCAATAAGATCCTCCCTCATCCTTCTGAACTCCATCGAGTACAGACCCAGAGTCTTCAACTGTTCCTCATACGACAAGCTCTTCATTTCAGGGATCATTCTTGTGAACCTCATTATGATGAAAAGTTGTTTTTTAAAATCCATTAATTTAAACGTGACTGTAATTCACTATTAGCGAGCGTGATTCAAAAACATTTTGGATGGCTCCTGGCATTCCGCCATAAAACCACATTATGTTTTTCTCGGAGATGCAAGCCAAAGGTGAAAAGCATCAAAATACCCAACCTGTAATTATTTCAAACTGGTACCATTCCTGTGCTGTGCCTCGGGTACAATAAAAGCTTTATATTCCTCGAATGTAGTGTAACAAACATATCATTAAGATCAACACACAGCTTCCACAAATCACAAGGTACAGTGAGTCTTTTTTTTCTCTCTGAGAAATGTTTTACCTAATGGTGATCACATCATGGAATGTTGTGGAACAGCTTTTGGTTACTGAAACAGAACTATAAATATCGAGTTTACGGGAATGGCAAACTCTCTCGCCTTCCTGCACATGGAAGGGTAAATACAACGTCCAGCCTGCTCTACTAACCTCCCAACAGCCCTGTCCTCATCAGCTTGTAATGCACAACTCCTACCACTCATGACAAGTCAACAAGGCAACACCAACACAGCCCTATACGCACACGTTTGGGATGGTACGGTGGCACAGTGGTTAGCACTGCTGTCTCACAGCTCCATGGACCTAGATTTGATTCCTGGCTTGGGTCACTGTCTGTGCGGAGCTTGCACGTTCTCCCCCGTGTCTGGTGGGTTTCCTCCAGGTGCTCTGGTTTCCTCCCACAGTCCAAAGAGGTGTGGGTTAGGTGCATTGGCTATGCTGAATAGCTCCTTAGTGTCCCGGGATTAGCGCGGTAAATATGTGGGATTACGGGTATAGGGCCGAGGTGGGATTGTTGTTGGTGCAGACTCAATGGGCTGTACTGTAGGGTTTCCAACAGTAGTAATGAAAGGTGCTTTGTAAATGCAAGACTTCCCCTTTTTAAAATTAAAAGCAACGAAGTGAAAGTATTATAAAATCACTTAAGTTTAAGTTTATTTATTAGTGTCACAAGTAGGCTTACATTAACACTGCAATGAAGTTACAGTGAAAATCCCCTAGTCACCACACTCTGGTGCGTGTTCGGGTACACTGAGGGAGAATTTAGCATGGCCACTGCACCTAACCAGCACGTCTTTCGGGAGTAAACCAGAGCACCCTTACTGTTAACGGGAATTTTAACTGTATAATGGCCTTCAAGACCTTGCTGAGCACTTTACAGCTAATGGAGTATTTTTGTGGTGCAGTGACTGTTGTCATTCAGCCAATTTGCACACAGTAAGCTCCCTGTAATAACTCCACAGAGGCGAAAGTCCCGTCACCAAGTTACTTTATTTACACCGTACATCTGTACACAGCCAGCTCTCCAGTTGCTCCCTGCTGGATGCAGGCTGGGAGTCTGACACACCTGCTTTAAATAGGGAGCATGAGGCTCCCTGATTTAACCACCAATTAAGACTCATCAGGTAGTTCATACTCGAGCAAGCCAACCTCATTCGCCTGGCTGAAGTCATCACACTCTCACAAATTGGAATCGGATAATGGCCACTTAATCTGCTGAAGCGATCTTAGTTGAGGAATAAATATTGGTCAGGATACCGGAAGGAACTCCCCTGTTCCTTTTTGAAATGTTCCCTGAGGTCCTTTACATTCACATGAAAGAGCTGACAGCACCTCTTGCTGTGCAGTGCTCCCTCAGCGCACCCTCTGCAGTGGTACTGAAGCCACAACTTTCTGAGATAGAGGTGAGAGTCCTGTCACTAAGGCCGGAATGTTACAGCCATTTACCCCGGCAGGATTTTCCCATCCCGCTACGGTGAACCTGGCCTGGCTGCAGTGGGAGCGTGACGTGAACGGCAGGTAAGATCGCGCCTCATCACTCATCATTGCTAATTGGAATCATGATATGGTTACAATCCAGAAAGAGGCCATTCAACCATCGGCCCTGTACAGACTCTCGACATCAGTAATTTAGCCTGTCCTATTTCTGTGCCCTTATCCCAAAGCCCTTGATACCCAGACAGAATACACAGGCTAAAGTTGAATTTGTCTCTATATATAACACCAAGGATTGGCATGGTCACACAGCGCTTAGCACTGCTGCCTCACAGTGCCAGGGACCTGGGTTGAATTCCCGGCTTGGGTCACTGTCTGTGTGGAGTTTGCACGTTCTCCCCGTGTGTGCATGGGTTTCCTCTGGGTGCTCCAGTTTCCTCCCACAGTCCAAAGATGTGCGGGGTAGATGGATTGGTCAAGCTAAATTGCCCCTTAGTGTCAGGAGGACGAGCTAGGGCAAATGCCTAGGGTGATGGGGATAGGGCCTGGGGTAGGATTGTGGTCGGTGCAGACCCGACAGGCCAAATGGCCTCCTTTTGCACTGTAGTGATTCTATATACTTTCTTACCCACCTTCTCATCCTATCTTAATGATTTGTGCACATGTATCTCCAGGTCTCCCTCTTCCTGCACACTTTTTAAAATTGCACCTCCAGATTATATTGCCTCTCCTCCTTCTTTGTACCAAATGGCACCATTTTAATTGAAGACATTAAATTTCGCCTGCCACATTCTCTTAAGTCTATCACTATTCATTTCACAGTTCATTATACTTACAAACTTTGTATAATCTGCAAATTATGCCTTCTATCCCCATCTCCAAGTTATTCCTAAACATGTATCAAGAAACCCAATGGTCCTTGTGCTGATCGCGAGGGAAATCACTGCATACCTTCCCCCAGTCCAAAACAATCTTTTCACCACTATTCTCTATTTCCTGTCACTCAGCCAATTATGTTTCCAGCCTTTTTAAAATTTGATCTTGATTTGATTTATTCTTGTCACATATATTAGTGTACAGTGAAAAGTATTGTTCCTTGCGCACTACACAGACAAAACATACCATTCATAGAATACATAGGGGAGAAGGAAAGGAGAGAGTGCAGAATGTAATGTAACAGTCAGAGCTAGTGTATAGAGAAACATCAACTTCATGCAAGGTAGGTCCATTCAAAAGTCTGATGGCAGCAGGGAAGAAACTGCTTTTGAGTCGGTTGGTAAGTGACCTCAGACTTTTGTATCTTTTCCCGACGGAAGAAGGTGGAAGAGAGTATGTCTGGGGTGCATGGTGTCCTTGATTGTGCTGGCTGCTTTTCCGAGGCAGTGGGAAGTGGAGATGGAGTCAATGGATGGGAGGCTAGTTTGTGTGATGGACTGGGCTACATTCACAACCCTTTGTAGTTTCTTGCAATCTTGGACAGAGCAGGAGCCATACCAAGCTGTGATACAACCAGAAAGGGAGGCAATGGCATGTGGCATTATTGCTAGATGATTAATCCAGAAACTCAGCTAATGTTCTGGGGACCCAGGTTCAAATCCCACCACAGCAGATGGTGGAAATTGAATTCAATAAAAAATATCTGGAATTAAGATTCTACTGATGACCATGAAACCATTGCCAATTGTCGGAAAAACACATCTGGTTCACTAATGTCCTTTAGGGAAGGAAATCTGCTGTCCTTACCTGATCTGGCCTACATGTGACTCCAGAGCCACAGCAGTGTGCTTGACTCTCAACTGCCCTCCAAGGGCAACTAGGGATGGGCAATAAATGCTGGCCAGCCAGCGATGCCCATGTCTCATGAATGAATAAAAAAAGGATGCTTTCTATGATGCAGCTGTAAAAGCTGGTGAGAGTTGTAGCGGACATGTCGAATTTCCTTAGCCTCCTGAGAAAGTAGAGGAGTTGGTGGGCTTTCTTAACTATGGCATCAGCATGGAGGGACCAAGACAGGTTGTTAATGATGTGGACACCTCGAAATTTGAAGCTCTTGACCATTTCCACTTTCATCCCGGTTGATGTAGACAGGGGCATGTCCTCCACTACGCACAGGCTTCAACTTTGCTAACAAACCTACTTTGTGACATTTTATCGAAGTTCTTTTGAAAGTCCATATACAGCACATCAACTGCATTGCCCTCATCAGCCCTCTCTATTACCTCCTCAAACAATTCAGTCAAGTGAGTCGAATACAATTTGCCTTTAACAAATCCATCTTGGTTTTCCTAAATTAGTCCACCCTTGCCGAAGTAAGTTAAATATCTATATTCCTGGAATATTTTCTTAGCATGCTCATTTTCTTGGTTGCTAAGTTCTCTCACTATCAGGCGTGACTTGTCAGTTGGATTTACAGTATCAAACAGCCCGTGGCATTTGGTAAACTGATAAAAACAAATGAGAAAGGCAGAAATAATAGGAGCTAAAAACCAGCAATCAAAATGAAAAGCAGGACAGATGCAAAGGCAGCAAGAGAAAAAGGCGAGAAGCAGACATTTGGAGAAATGTCAAACAGGTGAGTAGGGATTAAAAGATTAACTCCAAAGTTCAAGGCTATTCATGTGCTAATGTAGGTGTCATACTAATTATAGGGCATACACTAAAATCTGAATAGAGTGGGGTGTTAACTTTAAATTACTTGCAACTGGTTGATGTGTTTAATTTGGAAAAAAACAATTATGGCGTTAAACTGGCTGTATTAAGGAGTAAAATGAGACAAATGTAAATGTCAGTGACGACTACAATCACGGCAATAGGCTGTCTTTGCTTGGGCGGCATGGTGGCACAGGGGACGGCATGGTGGCATAGTGGTTGGCACTGCTGCCTCACAGTGCCATGGACCCGGGTTCGATCCCAGCCTCGGGTCACCGTCTGTGCGGAGTTTGCACATTCTCCCCATGCCTGTGTGGGTTTCCTCCGGGTGCTCGGTTTCCCCCCGCAGTCCAAAGATGTGCGGGTTAGGTTGATTGGCCATGCTAAATTGACACTAGCGTCAGGGGGATTAACAGGGTAAGTGCATGGGGTTACGGGAATAGGGCCTGGGTGGGATTGTGGTCGGTACAGACTCAATGGGCCGAATGGCCCACTGTAGGGATTCTATGACTTTAAACTTGCATCCACTGTAAAGTTATGTTTGTACCAGGGAATATTTGTATCAAGGAATGTCGTTGATTCCCAATTCATGGATCCAGGTCAGTCCCACAGTGATCTGATTTTTGTAAGTGACATAATTCTTCCTGGCAAGAATAGATATAATTGAGTAATCATTCCGCCATTCATGTCCATTGGAAGTTACTGGGTTTGATTTCTATACACAAGATTTGTATTGTATTGTTATCCTTCACTCACTGCATTTTGTTGGAGAAATAAGTCAGGAAAAATTGCTGTAGTTTTAACCATGATTTTTGTTTCTCAAAGTTCATGGAGAATTTTTGTGAATAGATTCTGTAGACTGTTTGCTCTCGTACCCTCTCGCTTTGCTGACTTTGCTGTAAGATAAACTTTGGCGTGAGTCCTGTCTAACTCCAAATCATGGGCTGACACAATACAAACTCTGAATGAGGCTTGTGATTTTACCAGCAAAGGCTTCCTGGGCCAAGTGGCCTGCTTCAGCATTGTTAACATTGAATAATTCTCAATCCTTCTAGCCGTTAGTGTAGAAACATTTGGATAAGGTAGTGAAGTGGCTCAGGTGATATAGTGTGGCATGCCTGACACTGAGCCAGGAGCTCTGGGTACAAGTCCCACTGGCACGGTGCCACAGCGGTTTGCACTGCTCCAAGATTGAATATATTTAAGGTTGAGCGAGACAGGGTTTTGATCTTTATTTTAAGTGGGTTGCGAGTGTCACTGCTCAGTCCAACATTTGTTGCTCATTCCTAAATGCCCTTGAGAATTTAGTGGTGAGTCCCATCCTTTAACTTCAGGGATATGGGGAGCAAGCGTAAAATTAAGCTGAGGCGGAAGGTAAACCATGATCTTAGGGCAGCACAGTGGCACAGTGGTCAGCAATGCTGCCTCATAGCGCCAGGCACGCGGGTTCAATCCTGGCCTTGGGTAGCTGTCTGTATGGAGTTTGTACATTCTCCCCATGTCTGCGTGGGTTTCCTCCGGGTGATGAAGGAGCAGCGCTCTGAAAGCTCGTGATTCCAAATAAACCTGTTGGACTTTAACCTGGTGTTGTGAGACTTCTCACTGTGTCCACCTCAATCCAACTCCGGCGTCTCCACATCTCCCTTATTCGGCTGCATTGGGGTCATGTCAGGGGTTGAACTGCACAAAATCTGGAACAGGAGCGAGCTTACCTTGAACACATCCATTTGCAGTTTTAATGGAAGAAGGACGAGGGAACAGGTGAACAATCTTCTAGAGGTTGTGTCAGTATTATAATGAGATTGCTTCTCTTCATTTTAACAGTCATTCTAATTTCAGTCACAGGCGACAGGTTCCTCAGTTCTCGGGAAACACTACAGCATAATGAAGGTGAGAAGGGTTTAATCCATTAAGTAAATGCCTTTACAGCACTGCTTGTGGGCCAGGTGGAGTAGATGTGTTCCCTCCAGACCTAGCAAGCAACCAAGCAAACCCACCCCCAACCCAGCGACCGTCTACTCCCCATTAGACAACCATCAGATCCCATCCCCATAAGTGGGAACCATCCCCTCCCACTATGGTTCAGAGCCCTCTCGCGTTAGGTCCCCTCTGTGATCTGGATACTATCCTTCGATCATCTGGACAGCCACTCACCCCACCATCTATATCATATCCCCCCAATACACCTACTTGCTATCACCCGTGAAACAAGTGTGATGTTAGTGTCTCTTTAAGAAAGTTTTTTTTTAAATAAAACATGATTTCTGCAGATCACAGCTTCAGTTATGTCATTATTGTTGCTGACTTGACTGGAAATGCTCATTTTTTGCTTCTTAAATGGCTGAAATGGAGTTGTTTGTGTTTACTCTGGGATTAGCTTTTCAATCGTACATTGTTAGAAGGAAGGGTCATTGTTTTTGGACAGTTTTTTCTCTCCAGTGAGATTAAGGTTTCAGTTTTGGGAGTTCTGAGGCTGCAGTTAGTTTTTAGTTTTAGCAGGGGCATCAAGCAAGAAAGAAGCTGAAGTCTCCCTCTCTCTGTCTCCCTGTTCTATATGGAAAATCTGCTGGTTATCTCAAGGCAAAGCCTTGCATTCCGGAAGGAAAGTGCAGCCTTCGAAAAGACTCAATTCCAGTCAAGTGAGATTTTAATCTATGCTGTGTTAAGCGAAAAGGGTTTTGTCTATGAAAGGTTTTGGTTTGTTGGGGTAGCTTTAATATTCAATTAAGGGTTAATACATTATTGTGGTTGTTTTCTTTCTTTTTTTTGTTTGTAATTGATAAAAGGTATTGCTAATTTTCTTTCTATACATGTTAACTATATTCTTAAATAAACTTTGTTTGATAAAAAGTTCTCGAGTGGGTCTTTTGAATCACACCTGATGCAAAACATATCATGCTTATCCTAGCCAAATTTAAGATGCAAAACTTATGGTTCGGGCGGTGTCCATAAAGTACTTTGGAGTTTCTAACCTGAACCATAACACAAGCTTCACATCCGCAACGCCTCCAATTTGTCAAGAAGAGTGCTCGTGGGAGGGTATACCACTTATAGGAGCCTTGCTGTTAAATTATCTCAGACATCTGCTGTTCCTCCAAGTTTCCTGAACTCACAATAAATAGCACCTGTGCCTCCTGCACAGAACGTACTCCAGGCTGAAATCCAAGCTTTTACCTTTTTCTTCCGATTCCACAGATGCTGACTGATTTGTTGAGTTTAAAAGAATTTTCTGTTATCAAAAGATGACATTAGTGCCTTTGAGAGGTAAGTAACTATTGCGATTCTTGGCTTCAGGTTTCTAGATGATAAGGAAAGATTCAGGAAATTGAACATATTCCCTTTCACAAAATAAGACACCTCAAGGTGACTTAATAGAAACTTTAATAGATCAGGTTCCATCTAATGAAGGCTTCATTTACAAGTCAGTAGATAAAAAGTTAGGATGGACAGAAGAAATTAATCAGAATTTCACATGAAGCTTGTGGAATGAATACTTTGGAAGACTATTAATGCACACAGCCTGAATTGGTTCCAAAGATATTTAAGAACCGGTTTTACAAAAAGATGTCTTGGCCCAGAGCTTTGCATGGTGGTTCAGAATATCAGGGATTTGGTGCCTGAGTATGACACAACATTCTTGTTTCATTAAATCACACAGAGCATGAACTGGCTGCACTGATATGTGCCCCGAGGTGTTGGTCATGCCAGAACTGCTACCTCATAGCATTTGCCCTCATAAGTATATCAGTTCCTCTTGCAAAATGACAACAAAATCTTAGCAGTGTCGGCATGGAGCAACACAATTTATGTTTTATGAAGGAAAACATTATTCTGTGCAACCGAGGACCTAGCAATGCAGCGATATAAAAAGCAACTACCGACAACTCAGAGGCATTTATGATTTGCGCTTTGGAATGCTGTCTGAGAAGTTTTCATGCAATTGACATTTTGCTGCAAAGATTTAGATCTTACCCAATTCACAGGTATGTACCGCTTCTTCCTTCAAACCTCATCTGTCTTGACAGAATTAGAATGATCAATTAGCTTAGTAGATGATGAACTCGATATCGTACAAATATGCTATTTACTAACTCAGCTGCATGTGGACATGCCCATATCATTAATATGATGCACAGACTGTTCCAATCATTAATGTTCAGTCAGAATATGCACCCGAATTATAAACCTCGTCCAGAGAGGCAACAGGGTGATTACTATGGCAAATAGAAAACATCTTGCTGGTACAGGAAGCGTTGCTATTCCTATGTTACGATTAAAACATGTGACAGGTGAAAAGTTGGAAAAAGACACAAAAGTCCGAGGTCAAGTACCAACCGACTCAAGAACAGCTTCTTCTCTGCTGCTGTCAGACTTTTGAATGGACTTACCTTGCATTAAGTTGATCTTTCAGTACACCCCTAGCTATGACTGTAACAGTACATTCTGCACTCTCTCCTTTCCTTCTCTATGAATGGTATGCTTTGCCCGTATAGCGCGCAAGAAACAATACTTTTCACTATATGTTAATACATGTGACAATAATAAATCAAATCAAATCAAAACAAAATCTTGCTGTGTAATACTAGGAAGACACATGCCACCTAATACATTTAGCGCAACTGTTAAAACACGTATATCTTATTTACGGATCTATCATACCCTTCTTCTAACCATGCTGTCACACCACTCTTGCAAGGTGGGCGGCACGGTGGCAGAATAGTTAGCATTGTTGCCAGGTTGGATTCCCCGGCTTGAGTCACTGTGTGGGGCGTGCATATTCTCCCTATGTCTGCCTCAGTTTCCTCCGGGTGCTCCAATTTCCCCCCACAGTCCGAAAGACGTGCTGGTTAGGTGTACTGGCCATGCTAAATTCTCCCTCAGTGTACCCGAACAGGCGTCAGAGAGTGGCAACTCAGGGATTTTCACAGTAACTTCATTGCTGTGTTAATGGAAGCCTGCTTGTGACACGAATAAATAAAATTTAAACTTTAAATTTATGGATTCAGGTTCCGCTACAGAGGATTCAGCGTAAAACCTATTCTGACATTCCCAGTGTGGTATTGAGGGAGTGCTACACGGTCAAAGGTGTTGTTTTTTCAAATTAAACTGGAAACCATGGCTAGTCTGCCATCTCAATCGGATGCAAAAGAACACATAGCACTATGTTAAAGAAAGCTTGTGACTTCTCCCCAGTGTTCTACACAATATGTATTCCTTCACCACTCTTGCAATTTGGGTGGCACCATAAGACCATAAGGCCAGAAGACATAGGGGCAGAATTAGGCCACTCGGCCCATCGAGTCTGCTCCGCCATTCAATCATGGCTGATTTTTTTTCTCATCCCCATTCTCCTGCCTTTTCCCCATAACCCCTGATCCCCTTATTAATCAAGGACCTATCTATCTCTGTCTTAAAGACACTCAATGACCTGGCCTCCATAGCCTCCTATGGCAAAGAGTTCCACAGATTCACCACACTCTGGCTGAAGAAATTCGTCCTCATCTCTGTTTTAAAGGGTCGTTCCTTTAGCCTGAGGTTGTGCCCTCTGGTTCTAGTTTTTCCTACTGGTGGAAACCTCCTCTCCACGTCCACTCTATCCAGGCCTCGCAGTATCCTGTAAGTTTCAATAAGATTCCCCCCTCATCCTTCTAAACTCCAATGAGTACAGATACAGAGTGCTCAACTGTTCCTCATACAACAAGCTCTTCATTCCAGGGAGCATTCTTGTGAACCTCCTCTGGACCCTTTCCAAGGCCAGCATATCCTTCCTTAGATATGGGGCCCAAAACTGCTCACAATACTCCAAATGGGGTCTGACCAGATCCTTATACAGTCTCAGAAGTACATCCCTGCTCTTGTATTCTAGCCCTCTCGACATGAATGCTAACATTGCATTTGCCTTCCTAACTGCCAACCAAACCTGCACGTTAACCTTAAGAGAATCTTGAACAATAATTCCCAAGTCCCTTTGTGTATCTGATTTCCTAAGCATTTTCCCATTTAGAAAATAGTCTTTGCCTCCATTCCTCCTTCCAAAGTGCATAACCTCACACTTTTCCACATTGTATTCCATCTGCCACTTCTTTGCCCACTCTCCTAACCTGTCCAAGTCCTTCTGCAGCCCCCCCTACTTCCTCAATACTACCTGTCCCTCTACATATCTTTGTATCATCTGCATGGTGACACTGTAGTTAGCATTGCTGCCTCACAGCACCAGGAACCCAGGCTTGATTCCCAACTTGGGTCACTGTCTGTGTGGAGTCTGCACTTTCTCCCCGTGTCTGCATGGGTTTCCTCCGGGTGCTCCAGTTTCCCCCCAAAGTCTGAAAGACTTTTTGGTTAGGTGTATTGGCACAATGAAAATAGATTAAGCTGATTTTCCCTGAGTCTGGACGACCCGGGATCCTTTTGAAAATGGCAGGTGGATCCCAATTCCTAGATTCCTGATCCCATTCCCAGATTTTCCAATTTTCAGGAGTACTTTTTAATGGTGTGGGCTGGCTCGAGTTGCGAGTCCAGACCCTACACACTGATCAGGGCCAGGTAGAGAAATCGTGGGCCCTGGTGCGTCACCAGTTTCAGAGCGCCTTATCCACCCCGTTCCAATCCTTCCCACAGAGAGGCAGGGCCACCATTTCACGCAGAACCTGAAACTTTAACTTTAAGACAAGTCTTAACCTTGAACCTAAGATGGGGAGTGTGGGAGGTGCGTCTGGAGACCCTTTCTATTTTTATTTCAACTGGGCCAAAGTCTCCCAGCATCGATGTGGGCCTTTGAGCAGCTCGCCTTTACACCCGGCGGCTCCTGTAGCTGCATCCGAACTTTCTCCCAGGTTGGCTGGTACAAACATAGCCCATTCCTGCCATCCCCCACCCAATATGAAAATCCGGTCCCAGTGAGTACTTCCTCTTGAGGGGGAGCCAAGTGGGAATTGTCCCGAGGGGAGGTGGTGGTGTCGTGGTATTGTCACTAGACCAATAATCGAGACCAAAGTCTGGGGATCCGGGTTCGAATCCTGCCACGGCAAATGGTGAAATTTGAATTCAATAAAACAAATCAGGAATTAAATGACCATGAAACCATTGTTGATTGTCATAAAAACCCATCTGGTTCACTAATGCCCTCTGGGGAAGGAAATCTGTCGTCCGTACCTGGTCTGGCCTACATGTGACTCCAGAGCCACAACAATGTGGTTGACTCTCAAATGCCCTCTGAAATGAGGCCAATTAGGAATGGGCAATAAATGCTGGCCCAGCCAGTGATGCCCACATCCTGTGAATAAACAAAAAAGCACTCTCACTGCTAACCTTTGAGATGAAAATCCCAGCCATTCTTTGGCCATTATCTCATATATGATTGTGGGAGTTTCCTGTGTTAAAATTAGGTGCTGCACCTTCCACATTACAACGATTACACTTTAAAAATACTTCAATTGCCGTAAAGTACTTTGGGATAGCTGGAAGTTGTAAAAGGCACCATACGAATGCAAGGTTTTAAATCTCTCTGACAGCAACTTCATGCAAACATTATGGGCGGGATTTTACGGCCTTGCTCGAGCGAGACCGGAAATTCCTGCCTGAGGTCAAAGGACATTTCTGTTGTCCGCCCCTCGCCCGCTCCGATTCCATGGCATGCGGGGCGGCAGAATTCCGGCATATGGGACAATCTAAAATTAGAGGTCACAGGTATAGTTTGAGAGGCAGATTTAAAACTGAGATGAGGAGGAACTACTTCTCACAGAGGATGATGAATTTGTGGAACTCGCGGTGGGAGTCTGAATCGTCGAATAGTTTCAAGATATTTATATCTATGTGTGTGTGTGTGTGTTTGTGTCTATAATAGTTGGCACGATGTCACAGTGGTTAGCACGGCTACCTCACAGAGCCAAGGACCCAGGTTCAATTCCGGCTTTGGGTGACTGTCTGAGTGGTATTTGTACGTTCTCTCCGTGTCTGCATGGGTTTCCTCCGGGTGCTCTGGTTTCCTCCCACACTCCAAAGATGTGCGCTTTAGGTTGATTGGCCATATAAAATTGTGTTTAGTGTCAGGGAGACTAGCAGGGTAAATATGTAGGGTTACGGGATAGGGCCTGGGTGGGATTGTTGTCTGAGCAGGCCTGATGGGCCAAATGGCCTCCTTCGGCACTGCAAGGATTCTATGATTCTGTGAAAAATACATTTCTATGTCTAATACTGATCACCTGGAAACATCCGCTAGAAACCCTAACTCCCTGGGGATATCTACAGTGTGAATTAAAGGATCGTAAGGAGTTACACTGAACACAATAAGAATTTTACACAGTAACTTTTCTGAAGATGTCAGACGCAGTGAGTGACTCTGTATAAATTTTTACTAATAGCCAGATGGATATCGAGAATTTTTACACTTCTCTTCAGCCTTGGGCTGTTAAAGGAAAATGATTCTGTGACTTGAGAATGAAGGGTTTTGGATGACTGATTCTGGAGTTGCTAAAGGAATGGAATCTGAAGAAGTTCAACAGCACTCTGTCATTTTTCAAAACACGTTGGAAATGGCATTCCTTGTTTTGATAATACTGGCATCATTGTTGGAAGTAATGGCATTTTATTCTAAAAGGACGGATGCTGTTGTGTCATCTGCCCCTCATTCACCATTTTGCAGACCTCGCTAATCCTGTAAATTGAGGATAATGGACAAGGGACAATTGTTTGCCATGCAAGTGTTGTGGTCAGTTCATAAGGTGGAAAGAAGCCGCACTCAATAAACTTAGTCAGCTGAAACACTCAACGACAAATGTGTGTAACTTTAAGAATTTTTCACGAACCTGATTTTCACTTGAAGCAAATAAGCTTCAGTCAGCACTATTCACGAGTCTTGTTGGTTTGCACTTCCTTAACCGAGTTACACTGGGACATGTTAAACAGACGTACTCCCTGCCAAGTGACAACCAATAATCCCCAAACCCACCCCACCTCATAATTGTGTAACCTTGTCCCTGACATGCAAGTTTCAGATTTTGAAGTAATGAAGATTTATTGCACACCTTATATAGCACCTCAATATTGTTTCTCAGGAGAATGTTAAACCACTTCCTTGATTTGATTTTGATTTGATTTGATTCATTATTATCACACGTATTGGCACACAGTGAAAAGTATTGTTTCTCTTGCGCGACATAGACAAAGCACACCCTACTTAAAGTGGCAACAGAGGTTGATTTGATTTGATTTATTATTGTCACATGTATTAGGATACAGTGAAAAGTATTGTTTCTTGCGCGCTATACAGACAAAGCACACCGTACATAGAGAAGTAAAGAAGTGCAGAATGTAGTGTTACAGTTATAGCTCGGGTGTAGAGAAAGAACAACTTAATGCGAGATAAGTCCATTCAAAAGTCTGACAGCAGCAGGGAAGAAGCTGTTCTTGAGTCGGCTGATACGTGACCTCAGACTTTTGTATCTTTTTCCCGACGGAAGAAGGTGGAAGAGAGAATGTCCGGGGTGCGTGGGCTCCTTAATTCTGCGGGCTGCTTTTCCGAGGCAGTGGGAAGTGTAGACAGAGTCAATGGATGGGAGGCTGGTTTGCGTGATGGATTGGGCTGCATTCACGACCTTTTGTAGTTCCTTGCGGTCTTGGGCAGAGCAGGAGCCATACCAAGCTCCAGAAAGTGACTCAGCCAGTAGCACTTTTGCCTTTGAATATTGATGAAAGGAGAGATTTGCCAGTGAAGCTTTTCATCTTACACACATTGGGGGCAATTCTCCCATCCCGCTGTACTAATTTCTTAGCACAGCGGGCTGGGAGAATCGCGCGTCGGCTGATTCACGGAGTTCTCGTGAATGTTCGCGCCACGCTTGTGTCTCCCAGGCCTGGATTTCTGGCGGCCTCTGCATCGTACCAGAAGTCAGCTGGGAGGCAGGGCTATCATTTAAAAAGTATTTTACATACTATTTCAATGCTATCAGCGGGCCCAGGACTGAATTCTCCAGTCCCGCTACCATCTACCAACCCGCCAGGAGTATTTCACTCCAATGGGGTTCAGGCTAGCTCCCCACTTTTGGGGAGCCAGCAGCCTGACCCTGCTGTAGTGAAGGGGGGGGCAATTGGGGCCCCCCAATGGGCCGGGCAGCGGGGGGGGGGGGCGGCGTGCCTCCTGGACATGGGCACCATGACAGTGCCAGCCTGTGCCCTCCGGCACTGCACAAGGAGCAAAGTGCCCATGCACAGGGGGCACCTTGGCACTGCCCATCAGGCATTGGGCAGTGCCAAGGGGAAAGGGCTTATTAGAGGTGGAGCCAAGGGGGCAGGGCCTGCTGGGGTGGGGCCTGGGGGCGATCGGTGGGGATGGAGGGTCCCACTGCTACTCTGCATTGGGATCCGGTCAGGCAGGAGGGAGACCAGCTGTGGTGGGGTTAGTCACCTGGTTTGTCTGCCAGGCTACCGGGGGTGGGGGGTGGGGGAGGGGGTGGTGGTGGTTCTGCCAGAGGGGTCTGCCTCCTGGAGGTGGGTCTGCCAGGGAGGGGGGGTCTGCCGGATGGGGCGGAGGCGGGAAGGAGGGTTTGCCGCTGCTGGGTGGGGGAGTGGGGGGGGGGGGGGGGGGGGGGGGGTTGGAGATCGGGGTGCTCCGGGACAGGAGGGGGATCGGGGCTGGCCTGGGAATGGCCGAGGGGGCCGCAATCGGACTGTTGGTGGGGGGGGGGAGGTTGGGGGGGGCAGCACTGTGAGGGTCCCAGGCTGGCCAGCTTAATCGCTGGCCAGCAAACTGCAGATTGACAGTTCGGATCCACTGCGCATGTGCAGAATTCCGCTGATTTCAGCCTCTCCAATGGGAATAGGTCCCGCCCCCCGAAATCTAATGATATTCACACTGGTGATCTCTGCATTGCACAGAGTGTGGGAGATTCTAGTGTGAACTCCCACTGAAAAAAACAGTGTGTTTTAACAAAGAACTGTACAGCACAGGAAACAGGCCCTTCGGCCCTCCAAGCCTGTGCCGCTCCTTGGTCCAACTAGACCAATCGTTTGTATCCCTCCATTCCCAGGCTGCTCATGTGACTATCCAGGTAAGTCTTAAACGATATCGGCGTGCCTGCCTCCACCACCCTACTTGGCAGCGCATTCCAGGCCCCCACCAGTTTTACTCCAGTTTTCCCATGAATTCGACATTTAGAACTTTTTTGGGAGAATCCCGGTCATCAGGTCAAACACTAGAGTGCCAAATTTCAAACAATCGCAGTTGTTGGCGATTGTTTGGAGTGCTGCATTCTTACACTTGTTCTGATGAGTATAAGGTGGAAAACTTTGGCAACATGTCTGTCTTTTCAGCAATATTGAAGTTCTGTGCTATCAAGTGATTTTTGTCTTTGTCAGAAAGTTGTGGGTTCAAGCCCCATTCCAGTGACTTGAAAGTCTATTTGGGCCTTTCAATGCAGTTGTGAGGGAGTACACACTTTTAGAGGTGTTGTCTTTTGGATAATGTGTTTAATGGAGGTGCTGGCTGGTCTCAGAGATCCAACCATGGTTTTAAGGAAAAACAGGGGCGGCATGGTGGCACAGTGGTTAACACTGCTGCCTCACAGCGCCAAGAACTCGGGTTCTATTCCCGGTTTAGGTCACTGTCTGTGTGGAGCTTGCACGTTTTCTCCGTGTCCGCGTGGGTTTCCTCCGCATGCTCCAGTTTCCTCCCACAGTCCAAAGATGTGCTGGTTAGGTGGATTGGCCATGTTAAATTGTCCCTCAGTGTCAAGGAGACTAGCTAGGATAGGTGCATGGGGTTATGGGGATAGGGCCTGGGTGGGATTGTGGTTGGTGCAGATTTGATGGACCGAATGGCCTCCTTCTGCACTGTAGGATTCTGTGATATAAACACATCTTTATTCCTTTCACAAAAAATGAATTACCCTGAAATCCAGCCTTGGTTCTTACATAGAGAGGTAGGACCAACATTTTATGCAGAACCTGAAACTTTAACTTTAAGACAAGCCTTAACCTTGAACTTAACATCAGTTACAACATTCATTTACAATTTCACTGGAAGTGTCCTTCCTGGCTAAAGGCACAGAGTACATCTCAGCTAAAATTCCTGCATGCATTTCTTCTCCAACAGTGAACCATACCTGAGAAGAGCTGAAATTTCAGAGGATTCTAACTTCTTTGTCCTTCTTTCTATAAAGCAAGGCTTCCAGGGGTAATAGGAAAAACTGCCCCCCAACACGGACTCAAGTTCCCATCTCGCTTACACTCAGAAAAGACAGAGAGCCTGTGGAATGTGGTTCATGTTGGCCTCTCGCTTTTTCATATGCAGACACCGAGCTGTTAGCTAGGGTATTGGCAGACCGTTTGGAGCCTTGTCTTCCTGGTATAATACCTGGTGATCAAACTAGCTTTGTTAAGGGGTGCCAATTATTTTCAAATGTATGCTATCTTCTTGACATTATACTTTCCCCAACGACCTCGACTGACATTGAAGTTGTCTCTCTGGCTGCGAAGAGGTCTTTTAACCGAGTGGAGTGGGAACCTTGGTTTACAATTTTAGGTAAATTGGTTTTGGTTCAAAATTAATTTCATGTTTTCGCCTCCTCTTTACCTCCCATACCGCAAGTGTGCACACTTGCTCAATAAACTCAAAGTACTTACCCCTTTCCAGAGAAACCCATCAGGGGTGACCCTTTGTCTTCACTCCTCTGAGCACTGGCAATGGAACATTTCCACTCCATCTGACGAAGGAGCAGTGCTCCGAAAGCTTATGGTATTTGCTACCAAATAAACCTGTTGGACTTTAACCTGGTGTTGTGAGACTTCTTACAATGGAACATCTGTCCATAGCCTTCAAGTCATGAACACTGATGAAGAATATCCACCAATCTGGCATGGAGCGCTGTGGACAGACTTCTCCCAAAAAAATTCCAAGTGTTGAATTTGCGGGAAAACTAAAGCAATTCACATTGTTTTTTTCAGTGGGAGTTCACACTAGAATCTCCCACACTCTGTGCAATGCAGAGGCCACCAGCGTGGATATCAAAAGATTTCATGGGGTGTGGCCTATCCCCACCCGGGAGCTGACATCAGCAGGCCTCTGCACATTTGCAGTGGCCCCGAACTGTCAGCCTTCCGTTTGCTGGCCAGCTCAATCGCTGGCCTGCCTGGGACCCCCACAGTGATACCTGCCCCAACCTCCCCAAGGCCTGATCACAGTCCCCCCCCTCGTCCTGGACCACCCAAGTCTCCAGCCCCACCCCGCAGTGCCAATTCCCCCCCCATGCCCCTGCAGTGCAGACACCTCGCCCTGACAGACCCCAACCCCCCGGTAGACACCCCCCAGCCCACCCCGATCGCTGGCCTCCCTCCTGCTCCCCTCGATCCCAATGCAGAATCTGCACCAACTCTCTGAGAGAGTATCTTACCCTGGCCCTCTCCCCCACCCTATCCTTATAACCCCAGACATTTACCATCACTAATCCTATGATTTTCACTGGGCATGGGGCAGTGCCAAAGGGGTGGGGCCTATTGGGAGTGGGACCCCCCACCCCCACCAATCACCCCCTAGGCCCCACTCCCAATAGGCCCCACCCTTCCATTGCTTGGTAGGAGTCAGACAGGAAATAACCATGAAGTTCATTGGATAAAGCCATTTGAAAGGAAGGATAAGAATTCAACTCCTATCAATCTCCTTCCAATCTCCAAAATATCACTGATGCGCTATCAATAAGGCGAAAGACTACCGATATGCCAATATAAGTGTAGGCTTTTATTCACAACAGAATCAGGAGCAGATCCCAACAATTAACCGACCTGGACTGAACAAGGGGGAGGAGACAGCCACCTTTATACTAGGTGCTGAGGGGAGGAACCAAACTGGAAGGGGATGTGTCCAGGTATGACAAACACACACAACGGTGGTCCATATAGGACAAAGGCACAACTGAGGTCCACCACAATCACTCCCCACTAAAATGTTCCTTTTTCTGTTGACTATTAAAATGATCAATTGCTTGTCGTAAACTTTCTTTCCAGGGTCTGATTTTGATGAACAAGTCCCTTCACTGATGGCTGTGTTGACTGACTGGAATTTAACAGCACTTCAAACAACACTCTACAGGTCCCATCATCAGCTCAAGGAGGCGGGTCAAATATTTTGAAAAAATGTCAAGACGCCACCAGTGTTCTGATAAATTAAGAGAAGGCCATGGACGAGTGACATCAAAACAACAAGATGTTCCACATACTCGTTTGTCATAACAGATAGAAAATGAGTATCACCTTTTCCCAGAAAGAAACAGTGGGGCACAAATTATTCTGACATTCATCGTGCTCTCATAGAATGTCTCTCCTGAGAAAGATGGAGCCAAAATTTCAGAATGGATTTCAAAGTCAAAGGTTCCTCAGCACCGGAAGAAAAGACTTGTTTTTATATCATATCTTTCATAACTCAGGATGTTTCAAAGCATCAGAGACCCAATAAAGTACTTTTGAAGTGTGCCCACTCTTTGCTATGTGTTGCAAACGAATGCATCTCGGCATCGTGTGTCACATGATTACGTGGTGACATTATCAGAGATATTTGGGAGATTTACCCTCTACTCCTTCCCGGACTGTGAGCGAGCAACACCGATCTAATAAAGCTCCACTAACTGGTTAAGCAACCCACCATGTGGCAACCTTTTCATTCTGTTATCTCTGCTGTTAAAAGTGAGCTGACCACTTCAGTACTCAACAACAAAAGAGAAAAGTGGCAACAAAGATGGTTTTCCACCAAAAATAGTCAGAAGAAACAATTCCGACCTGGACTTCGAGTCAAGGATTGATTTTCAAGAGATCACTCCACCATCGATGGGACTGCGGTAAATCGAGCCGTTGGAAACAGGCAACATGGTGGCACTTTGCTTAGTGCTGCTGCCTCACAGCGCATGGGACCCAGGTTCAATTCCAACCTCTGGTGACTGTGTGGAGTTTGCACATTCTCCCTGTGTCTGTGTGGGTTTCCTCCGGGTGCTCCGGTTTCCTCCCACACTCCAAAGATGTGCAGGTTAGGTTGATTGGCCATGCTAAATTACCCTTAGAATCCTACAATGCAGAAGGAGGCCATTCGGCCCATCAAGTTTGCACCAACCACAATCCCACCCAGACCCCATCACCATAACCCCATGCATTTACCCTAGCTAGTCCCCCTGACACTAAGGGGCAATTTAGCATGGCCAATCCACCGAACCTGCACATCTTTGGACTGTGGGAGGAAACCGGATCACGTGGAGGAAACCCACGCAGACATGGGGAGAATGTGCAGACTCCACACAGACAGTGACCCAAACCGGGAATTGAATCCGGGTCCCTGACTCTGTGAGGCAGCAGTGCTAACCACTGTACCACCGTGCCACCCTTAGTGCCAGCGAAATTAGCAGGGTGAATACGTGAGGTTGATTATCAGGGTACATAATGTTATTTTAAAACTGAACAAAATTATCCCTTTTCCTTGAATCTTTTGATTGCAAAGTACTATATGGTGAGTTCACAATTTAAAGCATGGTCAAAATAGCTTGGTCTTTCCAAGGTTTGACAGACATAGTGCCAAATATAAATGAATGACAACCATCAGCATCTTGCTCTGACTGTCAGCAACTCAGCACAATATTTACTGGCAAAAATCTCAACAATCATGTCAAACGACCAGAATTACTGTCGAGGTATTTGCTGAAAGTTTTTTATTTCCCTTCCTCAGACTCTCTGAGTGCTCCTAGGGTCACAGTTGAATAAAAAAACATAAAGAACGTTTCAAAATTATCAATTTTAAAATTATGTGCGCCCTCAGAAAAATCTAACAATCCATTTAATAAAATCTCTACAGTACAGAGGAGGTCATTCAGTCAATCAAACCTGCTCTGTAAACAATCCCACTCAGGCCCTATTCCTGTAACCTCATGTATTTACCCTGACACTCAGGGGCAATTTTAGCATGGCCAATCAACCTAACCCACACATCTTTGGACTGTGGGAGGAAACCGGAGCACCCGGAGGAAACACACACAGGGAGAATGTGCAAACTCCACACAGACAGTGGCCCAAGCCAGGAATTGAACCCAGGTCCCTGACGCTGTGAGGCAGCAGTGCTGACCACTGTGCCAGCGTACTCGTGAGCAGAAAAAGAAGCAAAAATAGCTTCATAAAACTGGAAGAAAAGCCTGTCTCTGACAATGATGTTGGACACACACCCAGAGCTCATTAGGTTGCATTACAAACACTCGGAAGGTTAGGAGACATAACTGCTACACCAGTTTCTCCTCTTCCTTTAATCTGCCTGACATTGTCTTGTAATTCCAGCAGGTGGGACTGCCTCCAAATCCATGCTTCGAACATGTGTACCAAACTGCGAGAAACATACTCCACCTGACAGTGGGTAGAAAATGGGTAGAAATGACAAGAAACAGCAGAACATGTACATTGCGAATAAAGGTGGAATATATTGATCTTTATCCACAGAGACTGGCTCCAAAAGGCTGATAGAATCATAGAATCCCTACAGTGCAGAAGGAGGCTACCCGGCCCATCGAGCCTGCACCAACAGCAATCCCACCCAGGCCCTATCCATGTAACCCCATGTATATATCCTGCTAGTCCCCCTGTCACAAAGGGGCAATTTAGCATGGCGAATCAACCTAACCCGCACATCTTTGGACTTTGGATCTTTCCAGAAAATGTGAATGATTTATTACAGGTGATAATGAGATATCGTGATTTGCAAGCTGGTTGTTTGGGGTGATACGGTGGCACAGTGGTTAGCACTGCTGCCTCACAACACCAGAGACACCGGTTCAATTCCAGCCTTGGGTGGCTATCTGCGTGGAGTTTGCACATGTTCCCCATGTCTGTGTGGGTTTCCTCCGCGTGCTCCAGTTTTCTCCCACACTCCAAGAAAACTTGGTTAGGCTGATTGGCCATGCTAAATTGACCCTTAGTGTGAGGGGTACTAGCAGGGTAAGTAGATGGGGTTGCATGGATTGGGTCTGGGTGGGATTGTTGTTGGTGCAGGCTCGATGGGCTGAATGGCCTCCTTCTGCACTGTAGGGAGGCAGCAGTGCTAACCACCGTGCCACCTGTCTGATGGCAGCTTCTTCCCTGATGCCATCAGAGTTTTGAATGGACCTACCTTGCATTAAGTTGATCTTTCTCTACACCCTAGCTATGACTGTAACTCTATATTTTGCGCTCTCTCCTTTCCTTCTCTATGAATGGTCTGTATCGCGCACAAGAAACAATACCTTCCATTCTATACTGATACATGAGGCAATAATAAATCAAATCAAATGAAGTCAACCTGTGTTGCCACCATTAGGGAACTGTGGATGCTCGCCTAGATCCCTCTGTATGTTAATGTTCTTAAGGGTTCTGCCATTTTCATTATAATTCACACCTAAATTTGATCCTCCAAAATGCATCACCCTGCATTTGTACGGTTTAAACTCCATTTGCCATCTTTGTTATCCAATCTATATCCTGTTGTATCCTCTGACAATCCCCGGCACTATCAGCATCTCCACCAATCTTTGTGTCATGCGCAAACTTACTAATCAGACCACCCACATGTTCCTCGAGATCATTTATATATACTACAAACTACAGAGGTCCCAGCACTGATCCCTGCGCAACACTACTAGCTACAGATCTCCATTCTGAAAAACACCCTTCCACCGCTACTCTCTGACTAGTTCTGTATCCATCTAGCCAGCCCATCCTGAATCCCAAGTGATTACATTTTTTGTACCAGTCTGCCCTGTGGGACCTGGTCAAACACCTTACTAAAGTCCATATAAACTACATCCACAGCCCTTCCTTCATCAATTATCTTTGTCACATCTTCAAAAAACTCAATCAAGTTGTCATGTGGAGATGCCAGCGTTGGACTGGGGTGGGCACAGCAAGAAGTCTTACAATATCAGGTTAAAGTCCAACAGGTTTATTTGGCATCATGAGCTTTCGGAGCTCACCTGATGAAGGAGCAGTGCTCCAAAAGCTCGTGATACCAAATAAACCTGTTAGATTCTAAGCTGGTGTTGTGAGACATTAATCAAGTTGGTGAGACATGACCTTCCCCGTCCAAAACCATGCTGCCTGTCACTAACTCATCCATTATCTTCCAAATGATATCCTGTCCCTCGGTATCTTCTTCAAAATCTTCCCCACCATAGACGTCAGGCTCACCGGCCTATAATTTCCTGGATTATCTCTGCTTCCTTTGTTAAACAAGGGAACAGCAATGGTTATTTTCCAGTCTTTTGGAACCTCACCTGTGGTCAAAGAGGATGTGAAGATACCTGTTAAGGCCCCAAATATTTCTCCCCTTGCCTCCCGCAGTAACCTGGGATAGATCCCATCCGGCCCCGGGACTTGTCTAGCTTAATGCAATTCAGGATACCTAACACTTCCTCCTTCAATATATTGACATTCTCTAGAGCATTCACACACCTATCCCTGACCTCAACATCTGCCATGTCCTTCTCCTTGTTGAATACTAATATGAAGTACTCATTAAGGATCTCACCCACTTCCTGTGACTCCATGCATAACTTCCCTCCATTGTCCTTGAGTGGACTACTCTTTCTCTTGCTACCCTCTTGCTCCTAATATATGCATGAAAAGCCTTGGGATTCTCCTTGACCCTGTTTGCGAAATACATTTCGTGGCCCATTTTAGCCCTCCTAATTCCACGTTTAAGTTGCTTCCTACTTTTGTTTTTGCTGGAGTTCAGATGAATGAGGGGGGTGTCTCTTAGAGACTTATAAAATTCTAACAGGACGAGACAAGGTAGATACAGGAAGGATATCCCCGGTGTTGGGGGAGTCCAGAACCAAGGGTCACAGTCTGAAGATACAGGGTAGACCATTTAGGACGGAGATGAGGAGACATTTCTTCACCCAAAGAGTGGTGAGCCTGTGGAATTCATTACCACAGGAAGTAGTTGATGCCAAAACATTGAATGTGTTCAAGAGGTGGCTGGATATAGCATTTGGGGTGAATGGGATCAAAGGTTATGGGGAGGAAGCAGGATTAGACTATTGAGTTGGACGATCAGCCATGATCGTAATGAATGGAGGAGCAGGCTGGAAGGGCCAAATAGCCTCCTCCTGCTCCTATCTTCTATGTTTCTACATGTTTACTTTCACCATATTCCTCAAGGACTTTTTAGATTTTAGTTTTTAGATGCCTAGACCTATCATATGCTTCCTTTTTTCCTTTGACTAAGCTAAATTCTCAACATTTGGTTCAACCATACCCTATACATTTCTTCCTGATTTTTTTTTAAATGGGAGAGTTGTATAACACGCAACTGAATCACTAGCCCAGGGCATTTAAGAGTCAACCACATTGCTGTGGAACTGGAGTGCATGTAGGCCAGACCAGACCAGGTAAGGACTGAATATTTCCTTCCCAGATAGGAACTTACAGTAATCAATGATGGTGTCGTGGTCATCATTTGGGACTTTTAATTCCAAAATTTAAAAAAATTCATATTTCACCCTCTGCCAAGGTAGGATTTAAACCCAGGTCCCCAGAGCATTATCCATTTAAGGGAGGCGATGGCCTAGTGGCATCATCGCTCGGCTATTAATCCAGAAACTCAGCTAATGTTCCGAGGTCGCGGGTTCGAATCCCACCACGGCAGATGGTGGAATTTGAATTCAATAAAAAATATCTGAAATTCAGAATCTACTGATGACCATGAAACTATTGTCAATTGTTGGAAAAACCCATCTGGTTCATTAATGTCCTTCAGGGAAGGAAATTTGCCATCCTTACCTGGTTTGGCCGATATGTGACTCCAGAGCCACAGCAATGTGGTTGACTCTCAACTGCCCTCCAAGGGCAACTAGGGATGGGCAATAAATGCTGGCCCAGCCAGCGACTCCCTTGTCCCACGAATGAATTTTTAAAAACCCTGGGTCTCTGGATTATTAGTCAAGTGACAATACCACAATGCCACTGCCTGCCCTTCAGTCAATGCTATCTTGTTGCACTTTCCTCTTCATTTGCGATCCCCTGATCGTTTTCAAACTGCAACAACAAAAAAATGAATTGCGTTCATCTCTGGACTGGCTTGCAATGAAAGAAATTTGAACAGCCAGCCGCAGAATATTGAGGTGTAATTTTAGCTATTTTGGGGAGGATGGGAGCTTTGCGTGCCAAAGTCGGAGCACTATGGTCAGCTCTATATAGATGTCCGCTGGGAAAGAGAGACTTTTCACACACATGAAAAATAAATAAATTCTCATCAAACATTGCTTTCTTTGCTGGTAAGAGCATAAAAAAGGCTAACATGCTTGAGTGACTGGAGGCCATTAAACCCATCTGACTGCGTTGGATTGGATACCAAGTTGCAGAGTGAATGTCCCAATGTAGCTATGGGATCAGCATTATTAAATTACTCCATTCAGTGCAAGGTGTTGGAAAATTTAAGTAGTAATGAAGTAATTCAGCAAGCCCTTCTGCGTCAAACTCCCCGTGAGATGTTCTCTGGGGATCTAAGGCAGGATAAAAGGTTGACAATTATACATCGTCCCTTATCGAAAATTTCTTGTACGTCCAAAACGGAGTTTAATAGTTAATAGCTGCTTTGAACGTAAACCTAAAGGCTAAAAATAGATTGTATTGGTGACCATGATAATAACGTTAAAGAAAAAAATAAGATAGGAAGAAAATTGAGGAGGGTTTGTTGTAAAAAAGTGAAGATAGGGAGTAAAATACCAGTTTTACCTGCTCAGTCATTGTGTTACATTTAAATTCCCTTGCGTTCTTCATTTGCCTTGTTTTTTTTCGGAGGTGGTTACCTATAATCGGGTACATGCATGAGAAATCACAATGTGAAGTGAATGGAACCAAAATAATCTGCAGATTTAAAAAATTCATTCTGGGGTTGGGGGGGAATCGCTGACAAGGTCAACATTTATTGCCCATTGCTTTGAGAAGAGAGTAGTGTGCTGCCTACTTGAGTAGAACTAGGTGGCTTTCTCAGCCATTCCAGAGGACGGCTAAGAGTCAACCACATTTGCTGTGGGGCTGTAGTCACATGTAGGCCAGACTGGGTAAGGGCAACCGATTTCCTTCTGTAAAAGATAAGAGTGAATCGTTGGATTTTCACTGCAATCTGGTACACTAACCAGGCGGAATCTTCTACCTTCTACCACTCCTACGGCGGCATGGGGGCACAGTGGTTAGCACTGCTGTCTCACAGCGCCAGGGACCCGGGTTCAATTCCAACATCGGGTCACCATCTGTGCGGAGTTTGCACGTCTTCCACTTGTCTGCATGGGTTTCCTCTGCATGCTCTGGTTTCCTCCCACAGTCCAAAGATGTGTGGGTTAGGTGGATTGGCCATGTTAAATTGACCCTAGTGTCAGGGGATTAGCGGAGTAAGTATGTGGGGTTATGGGGATAGAGCCTGGGTGGGATTGTGGTCAATGCAGACTCAATGGGCCAGATGGCCTCCTTTTGCACTGTAGGGATTCTACATAGTTTGTTTTATTGGATGTTCTGGTTCCGTCACTGTCAACGAGTTTTGCCATCGTTTGCACCCTCTGATGCCAGGGGGCCTGTGGTTGGTTGGGAACGGGTGAGGATTGCCACCAGCGGGATCAGCCGGGAAATCCCACCCACCGTATCTGATATTGGCTTTTTCATCCCAGATTTTATATAATTGACTGAAATTAAATAACATGGATTATGACATTCTGTTAAACATCATTCCACCTGCTGCCTCCATTTTGGGAGGGAAGAACTTGCAAGGGAGGTGATGGCTCAGTGGTATTATCACGAAACCATTGTTCTAGAAACTCAGCTGATGTTCTGGGGACCTGGTTTCGAACCCCACCATGGCAGATGGTGGAATTTGAATTCAATAAAAATATCTAGAATTAAGAATCTACTGATGACCATGAAACCTTTGTCAATTGTTGGAAAAACCCATCTGGGTCACTAATGTCCTTTAGGGGAGGAAATCTGCCATCCTTACCTGGTCTGGCCTACATGGATGTTTCTTTGAGATTACTGTTACCGATATGTGATATAAAATTTTAAGGGGGTCACTTTCAATTTAATCCCCTGCCTGGTAACCTGCCTGATTTTTATCCATTGCTGGGGTGATCCATTGCGTGAGGTTGTTGCCAAGGCTGCAAAGTTGGAAACAACTGACTAAGGTTGAGTACCTGAGTTTGAACCCCACCATGGCAGCTGGTGAAATTTGAATTCAATAAAAATATCTGGAATTAAGCATCGGTTGATGACTATGAAACCATTGTCAATTGTCGGAAAATCCCATCTGGTTCACTAATGTCCTTTAGGGAAGGAAATCTGCCATCCTTACGCCGGTCTGGCCTACATGTGACTCCAGAGCCACAGCAATGTGGTTGACTCTCAACTGCCTTCAGGAAGCTAAAGATGGGCAGTAAATGCTGGCCAGCCAGCGATGCCCATGTCCCATAAATGACTTTTTAAAAACTTGCATCTATACATCAACTTTTACAACCTCAGAAGATTCCAAAGAGCCAATTAAGCATAATTGAATATTAAGCGCTGGTGTAGTGTGGGCAAACACAACAGCTAATCTTTCCCACAAATACCAATGCGATAACCAATTTTAGTTATGTTGCATGAGGGATAAAGATGTACACCTCCCCTATTTTTTCACGAATTTTTTCATGGGATCTTTTGCATCCAGGGGATAGAACAGGGGCAGCAAGATCCTCTGATCCTGCTGCAGTGAATGGAGATTTGGCTGAGTGCCAAATTCTCCCTCCCCACTGACAGCGACGGCGGGGCATGGATGACTAGAGGATTCCAGCCCAGATTCAATACCTCATCTGAAAGGTGGCACCTGCAACAGTACAGCACTCTTTCACTACTGCGTTGAAATGTCAATCTCAAATGGGGCTTGAACCCACAACCTTCAGATTCCAAGACAAGAAGGTATCACTGAGCCAAGGATGACACGAGCTAACATTGACCCGTCACCTTGCAGGAATCATCATCAGTACTTAAAAATTCACTATATATAGAATATGTCAAAATTACAATTGCTAATTTGCAATATAAAATAATAATGATTCATTTATAATGTAATAAAATTATAATTTCTCATTTTTAAAGTTCAAAAATATCTTCCCTATCACCTGAACATTTGTAATTCCACTCAGAGAGCACATAAAAATTGAATAAGGGGAAAACATATCAATGCCTCTACTTTCTCAGAAGACTAAGGAAATTTGGCATGTCAGTTATGACTCTCACCAACTTTTACAGATGCACCACAGAAAGCATTCTTTCTGGTTGTATCACAGCTTGGTATGGCTCCTGCACTGCCCAAGACTGCAAGGAACTACAAAAGGTCGTGAATGTAGCCCAATCCATCACGCAAACCGCCTCCCATCCATTGACTCTGTCTACACATCCTGCTGCCTTGGCAAAGCAGCCAGTGTAATTAAGGACCCCACGCACCCCGGACATTCTCTCTTCCACCTTCTTCCTTTGGGAAAAAGATACAAAAGTTTGAGGTCATGTACCAACTGACTCAAGAACAGCTTCTTCCCTACTGCTGTCAGACTTTTAAATGGACTTACTTTGCATTAAGTTGATCTTTCTCTGCACCCTAGCTATGACTGTAACACTCATTCTGCACTCTCTCGTTTCCTTCTCTATGAACGGTATGTTTTGTCTGTATAGCGTGCAAGAAACAATACTTTTCACTGTAAGTTAATATTTGTGACAATAATGAATCAAATCAAATCAAATCAAAGATTGGTAAGACATGTCTGTAAGATTCAGGCAAGTGGTGTGGCACAGCGGCACAGTGGTTAGTACTGCTGCCTCAGAGCGCCAGGGACCCAGGTTCACTTGTGGCTTTGGGTGACTGTGTGGAGTTTGCATGTTCTCACCATGTCTGCATGGGTTTCCTCCGGGTGCTCCGGTTTCCTCCCACGCTCCAAAGATGTGCAGGTTAGGCGGATTGGCCATGATAAATGTTCGGGTTTTCAGGGATAGGGTGGAGGGGAGGGGCTGGGTGGGATGCTTTTGCAGCAGTTCAATGCAGACCTGATGGGCTGAATGGCCTCATTTTGCACAGTAGGCATTCTATGGTAACTCCCACCAAAGGAAGCGCTTTGATCCGCACTTGTCCTTTGCGATACCTGATTTCAGAAGCTCTGCTATTGAGAGCAAATGAATCCTTGACAAGTGCAGAAACACTGAGCACTAAACTTAACAAATTAATTCATATCCCAGCGAAGAAATGGGTGGGAACTTTTTATTACAAATAAATAATTAGAACGATAAAGGAACCCAGCCAAGAGAAGATTAGTACCAACAAATGGATCGGTTGTACAATACATACAGGTCTGCCTTATAAAAACCATTTTTAGGACTATTAAATATTAATTGGCTACCAAGAAACAATGAAAGTGCTATTAACTGGTTATCTGTAAGAATGACCTCAATGGGCTCCTTAGCTTTGGTTCAATTCTAACTATGACACCCATCACAGATCTGCATAGAAGCCATTTTCTTCATTCCTCTGGCCTAATGAATATTGATTGGTATTTCTAATTAAAGCCGCTGCTCCAATTATCTGATAATTTTGGCAGGAACTATTTATTTAATTGTGTTACTGTCTTATCACATGATAGAATCCTGCCCCAGGAAGCTGCTTTGAAGTGATGATTAGGGTCATGACTACATGATGGCTGTATTCCTGAGTGACGGTTGACGGAAGGTTTGCAGATTATTTTCGGTTGCACTGAGAAGGTGATGTCAGGGCTGAGGAAAAAAATGCCTGGGAACTGAAAAGGAGCAACTGCGCGAGTGAGACGTCTCGAGATTTTGTCACCGGTGTGTAAGAAGACTTGGAAAAGAGAAGCTGCCCAGGGGCGAAGCCAGATAATTTTAAAAAAACAAAAACAGAAGATGTTGGAAAACCTCAGCAGGTCTGGTAGCATCTGTAGGGAGAGGAAGCAGAGTTAATGTTTCAAATTCATTTGACTCTTTATCACATAATACAAATGTTCCCTCAAACCCCTGGCTTTAAAATATTGGCTTATGCTGCATTCCAGCCCATGCTCATTTTTCTATCTCAGTGGGTGCTGTATATCCTTCATGATGCGGAGATGTCGGCGTTGGACTGGGGTGGGCACAAAGTCTCACAACACCAGGTTAAAGTCCAACAGGTTTATTTGGAATCACGAGCTTTCAGAGCGCTGCTCCTTCATCAGGTGACTCACCTGGACTTAAGTCAGTTGGACCTAAACTGGTGTTGCGAGATTTCTTACTATACCAAAGAACAAAGAACAAAGAAACTTACAGCACAGGAACAGGCCCTTCGGCCCTCCAAGCCTGCGCCGGCCATGCTGCCCGACTTAACTAAAACCCCCTACCTTTCTGAGGACCATATCCCTCTATTCCCACCCTATACGTGTATTTGACAAAATGCCCCTTAAAAGTCACTATCGTATCTGCTTCCACTACCTCCCCCAGCAGAGTTCCAGGCACCCATCACCCTCTGCGTAAAAAAACCTGCCTCGTACATCTCCTTTAAACATTGCCCCTCGCACCGCAAACCTATGCCCCCTAGTAATTGACTCTATCACCCTGGGAAAAAGCTACTGACTATCCATTCTGTCCATGCCCCTCATAATCTTGTAGACTTCGATCAGGTCGCCCCTCAACCTCCGTCGTTCCACTGAGAACAAACCAAGTTTCTCCAACCTCTCCTCAAAGCTAATGCCCTCCATACCAGGCAACATTCTGGTAAATCTTTTCTGTACCCTCTCCAAAGCCTCCACATCCTTCTGGTAGTGTGGCGACCAGAATTGAACACTATATTCCAAGTGCGGCCGAAATAAGGTTCTATAAAGCTGCAACATGATTTGCTAATTTTTAAACTCAATGCCCCGGCCGATGAAGGCAAGCGTGCCGTATGCCTTCTTGACAAGCTTTTCCACCTTCATACTTAGGGGAGGAGATGGCCTCGTGGCATTATCGTGCGACTATTAATCCAGAAAGTCAACCAATTCAGTTCAAATCCTGCCACCGCAGCTGGTGGAATTTGAATTCAATAAAAAATACCTGGAATTCAGAATCCACTGATGACCATGAAACCATTGTCGATTGTCAGAAAAACCCATCTGGTTCACTAATGTCCTTTAGGGAAGGAAATCTGCTATACTTATCTGGTCTGGCCTACATGTGACTCCAGAGCCAATGTGGTTGACTCTCAATTGCCTTCCAAGGGCAACTGGGGATGGGCAATAAATGCTGGCCAGCCAGTGATGCTCATGTCCCACGAATAAATAAAAGAAAATGATTTTCCTTCTTCAGTTGCCTGATAGTATACCCCCTCATTAAAATCAGTGAATTGTATTAACTCTGTCACAGAGAGAAGAATGCACCCAATAAACATGGTGATTTCAAAACACTGAACCCCCCTCATTGTACTGCATAGATTAATCCATATTTTAAGACTAAGATTTCCTGGAATATTTTAGTTCCTTCTTCTGATGTCTGGACCATCCTTGCTATGTTTATGCACGAGCTTGAGTAGTTAACAGGTTGGACATTGAGGTCAATGGTTAAGCAATGTTTCTCATTTTTGACCTTGTGGACTGCTGCTCACAATCATAGAATCATAGAATCCCTACAGTGCAGAAGGAGGCCATTCAGCCCATCAAATCTGCACCACCGCTCTGACAGAACATCTTACCCTCACCCTGTCCCCGTAACCCCACATACTTACCCCACTAGTTCCCAAACATATACATCTTAGTACAGTAAGGGACAATTTATTATGGCCAATCCACCTAACCTGCGCATCTTTGAACTGTGGGAGGAAACTTGAGCACCCGGAGGAAACCCACGCAGGCAGGGGAAGAACGTACAAACTCCACACAGACAGTCACCCTCGGCCAGAATTGAACCCAGGTCCCTGGCACTGTGATGCCATCGTGCTAACCACTGTGCCACCGTGCCGTCCATGGTGACAATGGTCCAGTGATCTCTGTGACGTGGTTTTCCTCCTTTCCTGACAGCAATTTAAATCTGGCGCCAAGTTGAAGGAACCTTCACATGTCAGCAGCAGTGATGTCATTAAGCAAGGGAAGCAGCTAATCAAATTGCAGTATTCACACTGACAGAAAACCAGGAAGTTAAAAGCATTGAATCAATTTAATTTAGTTTTATAGGTAAATTAATAAAAAACATTTGTGATAGGATTAAGGTAGAAGCTAAAATAGCAAAACCAAATTTGATTAAGCTATTATTTTAAAATTATGGGGAATTTTTACATCATAACAGAGAAAGTATTTGTTCCAGGATGGTGAGGCTGTTGAGCAGTAATTATGACGTTAGTACACTGTTAAAAGCCCATTTACACCTCGTCCAGCAAGGTGCAACTTTTTCAAGAGTTTTGACAGAGGGGCTAAGGAATTCTCATTAATTCAATGATGTCCAGTTGACTGCAGACAAAACCTCAACAGCACACACTCTTGAGGAGCCTATACTCATTTGCACTTCTAGATTCCTGCATCCTTCTGTGCTCTTAAATGCTCCTAAAGTGGCTGTTAGCTTCAGCAGTGCAATTACAGCCAACATGGACAGTTTTCCATTTGCTACCATCATGAAATCTGGCCCAATGGGACCCAAATTTGCCACGGGAAATTTAGTTGACATTGGCACCAAAGTTTAAATTTTACAGTAGCAACTTTTTCTTATTCATTCATGGGACATGGATGTCGCTGGCTGGGCTAGCAGTTATTGCCCATCCCTAGTTACCCTTGAACTGAGTGGCTAGCTATGCCATTTCAGAGGGCAGTTGAGAGTCACCCATATTGCTGTCAGATGTAAGTTAGATTTCCTTCCCTAAAAGACGCTAGTGGACCAGATGGGTTTTTCCAACAATTGACAATGGTTTCATGGCCGTCAGTAGATTCTTAATTCCAGATTTTTTGTTATTGAATTCGAATTCCACCATCTGCTGTAGCGGGATATGAACCAGTGTCCCCAGAACATTAGTTGAGTGCCTGAACCAAAAAGTCTAGTGATAATACCACTGGGCCATCACCTCCCCTGAATTTATCTTTGCATGTTCCGAAGAAAGGTTGAAACATTGATTTAATTTTCCTTTCTTTCAGACATATTGCCTGACTTTCAGGATTTTCCATTCTTAAATTTATTTATTAGTGTCACAAGTAGGCTTACATTAACACTGCAATGAAGTTACTGTGAAAATTCCCTAATCGCCACACTCCAGCACCTGTTCGGGTACACTGAGGGAGAATTTAGCACGGCCAATGCACCTAACCAGCACGTCTTTAGGACTGTGGGAGGAAATTGGAGTACCCGGAGGAAATCCACGCAGACACGAGGGCTGGAATTTTACCGCCTTGCCCACCCGAGGCTCGGAAGATCCTGCCACACCCGATTCCGGGGCGGGCATGCTGGTAAAGTTCCGGCATGGGAGAACATGCAGACTCCGCACAGACAGTGACCCAAGTTGGGAATCGAACCTGGGTCTCTGGTGCTGTGAGGCAGCAGTGCTAACCACTGTGCCACCGTGATGTGTTTAAAATTAAAGTGGTTTATTTTTGTCACCAATCTTTTATTTGCCACAATTGCAGCAGTTTTCCTTGTGACAGGATAAAGCAAGGAATAGCACTGGAATTTCCCTAGTCTGCTGGTTTATGTGATCAATAAACTTATCCAACCATCATTTTACCTTGCTAATGGACGAATCAGTCACTTCCAATTTGCATCTTCAGGTAGGTTCGTGTTGTGCTTTAATACAGTGGTCGCTGATCCCCTTGTGACCTTCTCAATAGGCTAAGTCACAGCTTGGAGGCTGTCACTCAACCAGAATGCTGGTAAATGACTCTGACCCGCCCACAGGATAGTGCTCGGAAGAGGTAGTTTGCATTCTTTGTCTCATCAACAAGCCAATGCTTTGTTCAAACGATGTCAAAAAGACAAAAGGTTGAAAGACAAACAGTGGTACAAGTTTTGAAGTTACTGGTATAGTTTCCAGGGATATTTTGAAACGCTTAAGTTCTAAGATATTTGCGCTATGTTTCTTCATGGCACTTTTAAAATTACTGTGTTCATTATTGACACCTGTTCCCACTCCCCCAAGTCTAACTAAGATAACAAAAAGAAATGTACCACGTAAGAATAATACCTGGGAGATATTCTGCCATAATCAACATTGCTTACTTCCATTTCCATCACATCAAATGGGGAATTCAGAAGAGAGTGGTGAGTTTGTGAACACCTCTTTCCCACACTAATCTAACTTCCGTTTGAATGCATCTGTGTGATTCCCTGTGGTAGAGACGAGAATCAGGGGCCTCCCTTAATTTCACACACAGGTTCAAGGAATGAAGGATTCCACCAGGCTGGGTCAAAATCCTGGAGCTCTTTCCCTGACAGCACTGTGGGTGTACCTACTTACCTGATGAACTCCCACTTACCTGATGAAGGAGCAGCGCTCTGAAAGCTAGTGGCTTGTGATACCAGATAAACCTGTTGGACTTTAACCTGGTGTTGTGAGACTTCTTACTGGGTGTACCTACACCACATGGACTGCAGCGGTTCAAGAAGGCAGCTCACCACCACCTTCTCCAGGACAACTGTGGATGGACAATGAATGCTGGCCTCGCCAGCGACACTCATGTCCCATAAAATAAATAAATAAAACCCACTGCAGTACCTTGACAAGCATAATCATGGACCAATCCCTATGAGAGGCAGTAATGAAGTGGTATTGTCACTGGAATGGCAATTCAGAGACCCAGGGCAGTGCTCTGGGGACTTGGGTTCGAAACCCACCACGGCAGATGGTGAAATTTGAATTCAATAAAAAATGATGACCATGAAACCAAAGGGTGGCATGGGGGCACAGTGATTAGCACTGCTGCCCCACAGCACCAAGAACCTGGGTACGATTCCTGGCTTGGGTCACTGTGTGCATGGAGTTCTCCCCGTGTCTGTGTGAGTTTCCTCTGGCTGCTCCGGTTTCCTCCTACACTCCGAAAGACGTGCTGGTTAGGTGCATTGGTCATGTTAAGTTCTCCCTCAGTTTACCCGAATAGGCGCTGGAGTGTGACGGCTAGGGGATTTTCACCGTAACTCCATTGCAGTGTTAATGTAAGCCTCACTTGTGACACTAATAAATAAACTAAAAAAACTGATGTGGTACAGAAATCCGCTGTCCTTACCTGGTCTGTAGTGTGGCCTACATGTGACTCCAGATCCATGGCCGTGTGGTTGACTCTTAAATGCTAGGGATGGACAAGAAATGCTGCTCCAACCAGTGTTACCCACATCCTTTGAGCAAAAGTCCATGGTCGCCAATGCAACCTTAGGGCATGGTAGATATTAGGGCAAGTAAATGTTGCCTGAGTCTGATCTTGAATCAGCTCATCCACTGCTGATCCCTTCATCTCTGTTTCCATTACCTCTATTTTTGCTATTTCAGTGTTATCCCATCTTTCATCTGATATACTAAGAACAAAGAATAAAGAAAATTACGGCACAGGAACAAGCCCTTCGGCCCTCCAAGCCTGCACCGACCATGCTGCCCAACTGAACTAAAACCTTCTACCCTTCCGGGACCATATCCCTCCATTCACATCCTATTCATGTATTTGTCCAGATGCCCCTTAAAACTCACTATCGTATCTCCTTCCACTACCTCCCCCGGCAGCGAGTTCCAGGCACCCACCGCCCTTTTTTTAAAAAATCTTGCCTCATACACCTCCTTTAAACCTTGCCCATCACACCTTAAACCTATGCCCCCTAGTAATTGATTCTTCCACCCTGAGAAAAAGCTTCTTACTATCCACTCTGTCCATGCCCCTCATAATCTTGTAGACTTCTCTCAGGCCACCCCCACCCCCCCTCAACCTCTGTCATTCCAGTGAGAACAAACCAAGTTTCTCCAACCTCTCCTCATATAAACTTGATCTCATCCCAAACTCCACTTGCATATCCTAACTTACACTCAGTCTCAATCACCATTGTGGCTCACTATTGACTGCCATTCTGGCAATATTTCAATTTTAAATTGCCCTCCCGCCAACACCTCCCTGCCCCCGCCCCCCCCCCCCCCCCCCAACCACCTGCCCACCTTCCCCATCTTCCCCACCTTCCCCATCTTCCCTACCCCCATCCCCATCTCCTCCATGACCTCGCTCCTCCAAAATCATTAAACCTATGGTAGCCGTTCCTTCAGCTGCCAGGGTCCCAAGTTCCTCCTTCACCAAGCTTTCTGTTGCTTTTTCAAACATCTCCTTGTATGACTTAGGGTGGAATTTTCCCATCCCGCCCACCACGGGAATCAAAGCAGGCGGGACATGGACTATGCAAGTGTCTGTTGACCTCAGGCAGGATTTTCTGGCTTTGGGATGAACACCGCTGGAAAATCCCACCCTCGGAGTCCAATTTAGCTCGATAGCATTCCTGTGAAGTCCATGGACCATGTCTATGTTTCGTGTTATAGGTTGCACAATCAATTTTCAGTTTCCTTAAAAACCTTTTGCTGATGTTTTGTTGCACTTCAGTCCCACGCTCCGGATCTACAGGCACCCAGTGAGGAGGAGGGTGGGGAAGGAGGAGGACCTCCTCGTGGACCTGCTCCTGGGCCTGGCAAAGCTTGCCACCTCAAGTCCAGGCAACGGGCAACCGAGGGGGTTGTCCGACCCGACTGTCTGCTCCTCTACTGTGGCTATATTCACGGCTGGGTTTTCCTGAAGAGGGAGCATGCTATGTCCAAGGACACAATTGATGCTTTCCGTGCCCGCTGGGCACCGCAGGAACTGGGGTGCATTATTGACCACTTTAATCACATTTTAATTCGATGTTTTAAGTTTCCTTTCCGCGTTATCTTTTGTTTTGGATGGTTCCCCTCCTTTTAGGGAGCTGCCCCTTTTTGAGTTGTCCCTAAGTTAGTTCCCTGATTAAGGATCCAATTGATGGGCCAATCAGGGAGTCTTTGCCTTGTACTTAACTGGGAGTCGCAGTTCCTCTGACACCCCCGGAGGTAGACTGCTGACTGCGAGCACTCTGTGTACTGCTGTTAGAGTTTGTAAATAAAGGGATTTAGGTGAAGAGACTTCTGCCTCCGAAGACTTATTACAATCCCTAAGCCCAGACAGGGGCTATGATCACACTTACAGGAGTGCCGCTGATAGCAAGAATACATGGGTCATCCTGTATCAAGTGGAGTCCTTAAAGAAGCCTAAGTACCAGGAAAGAAACACATCATAATCTCGTGAAAGTGTGGGTTGCTCATGTTGTGACAAAGGAGCAGATCTTAAGAATGTAACTAGGGTAGGCTCTGTGTGGTCCCTGTCAAACTCCATATGAAAACAAAGCCTGGCATGCCCAAAGAGAATCTGGTCAGAATGTAAATACAGGAGAGTAGCAGGCAAAGATTTCTCTGGCAAAATAAAATGAGGCAATAAGCAAGCTATGGAAGTGAACAGTGAATGTTAGCAGACTATTCGACTGGGGGGTGCGTTCCAACCAGGTTTGATCATGTTTACATGCACGTTTATACCCACATTACTGCAAGACTCACTTGATGCTAACCAGAAGCAGCTACTCTGGTTGAGATTTAACCTCCACCTATCTCAGGGATGCTAATTCAGAGTCCAATGCCACTCAGCAGGGCACAAGCATTGTGGCGGCTCGGTGGTACTGTGGTTAGCACTGCTGCTGGACCCGGGTTCAATTCCGGCCTCGGGCGATTGTGTGGAGTTTGCATGTTCTGCTCCGTGTCTGTATGGGTTTCCTCTGGGTGTTCCGGTTTCCTCCCACAGTCCAAAGATGTGCAGGTTAGGTTAGATCATAGAATCCCTACGGTGCAGAAGAAGGCCATTCGGCCCAACAAGTCTGCACCAACCACAATCCCACCCAGGTGCTGTTCCCGGAACCCACGCATTTAACCTGCTAATCCCCCTGACATGAGGGTCAATTTAGGATGGCCAATCAACCTAACCCGCACACGATTGGCCATACTAAATTGCCCCTTCGTGCCAGGGGGACAAGCAGAGTAAATATGTGTGGTTACGGGGACAGGGCCAGGATGGAATGGCTGAATGGCCTCCTTTTGCACCGTAGGGATTCTAAGATTCTATGATTCTATGAAAACCTTGAGCACCAATCAAGGATTAGGACCTGGGGACTTCCAGGCTAAACTCAATGATCCTTATCTGTAAGTCATGTTAACCAGTGACATAGAATCTATTAACAACATCCATTAACAGAATGTGATCGAAAATATATATATGTCATGTCGCAACAGTGTGAGAAGAATGAACTCTAAATCATTTAAACAATCAACAGGTTATTTTACTGTCAACTATAATAGTCAATGGCATCTTTATAGTTGCAGAATGAACCAGGAGCAGTTTTATATCCATTTTAAGATTCTCCTCAGCAATATTGTCTGTGTTCTTGTTGGCAACCAGTTTGCTATTGTTGACCAGCCAGACCCGGGACGGATCTAGTTATTTGTATGGAGTGTGGAGGGGCAGACGGGTTTATTGCTGAGGTTTACCTCTGCGAATCAGCACCTTCAGCAAAAAAAACCTGAGTGGGTTGGAAGGAAAAAAACTAAAGAGAGAATTTCTTTAAAAGTGTGTGTTCAGCAGCTTCTTTTTTTTGCGTGTGTTTTTCAAGCATTGTGAGAGAATCCTGAGATTAATGTCAAACTGTGCCATTATATTGGTGGATCACCACTTTGTCCTGGTGTGACACGATCATCAAAAGGTGAAGCGGGGTCTACGCTGTATTATTCCCTGACCTGTAGCCAGGAGGGTGAGAATTAGTCTGCTTTGTGTTCTGCCTCACTGTTCCATCAGAACGATGCAGTGTAGCAGGAAGTCCATGACTCAGCCAAAAACCAGGCTTTTTCAAATAAATATTCACGGGATCTGGCGAGGTCAGCATTTATCGCCCATCCCCTATTGCCCTTGAGAAGGCAGTGGTGCGCTGCCTTCTTGAACCACTGTGATCCATGTAGGTGCACCCACAGTGCTGTTAGGGAGGGAGCTCCAGGATTTTGATCCAGTGACTGCGAAGGAGTGGCGATATATTTCCAAGATGTGGAGATGCCGGCGTTGGACTGGGGTGAACACAGTAAGAAGTCTCTCAACACCAGGTTAAAGTCCAATAGGTTTATTTGGTAGCAAATACCATAAGCTTTCGGAGCACTGCTCCTTCGTCAGATGGAGTGGAAATGTGCTCTCAAACAGTGCACAGAGACACAAAATCAAGTTACAGAATATATTTCCAAGTCAGGATGGTGAGTGGCTTGGAAGGGAACCTCCAGGTGGTGGTGTTCCCATGTTTCTGCTGCCCTTGCCCTTCTAGATGGTAGTGGTTGTGAGTGAGAAAGGTGCTGCCTAAGGAACCTCAGTGAGTCCCTGCAGTGCAGCCTGTAGGTTGTGGCACATTGCTGCCGCTATGCGTCGGTGGCGGAGGGAGTGAATATTTGTGGATGAGGTGGGAATTAAGAGAGGTACTTTGTTCTGGATGGTGTTGAGCTTCTCGAAAGTTTTTGGAACTGCACTCATCCAAATAAGGGGAGCGTATTCCAGCACACTTCTGACTTGTGCGTTGTAGATTGTGGACAGTCTTTGGGGAGTTAGGAGATGAGATACTCAGCACAGGATTCCCAGCTTCTGAACTGCTCTTGGAGCCACAGTATTTATATAGCTAGTCAAGTTAAGCTTCTGGTCAATGGTAACCCCAGGAAGTCAAGAGCAGAGAAATAGCTAAATATTGTGGGTGAGCTATTCGCATCCTCAGCCTTCTCCAAGATTGAATCTTTGGGTAATTTGCCCAGCCAGCAGCAACCGTCAGGTAGGCTCTGGGAGTTGGGAGGCTTTTTTTAAATTCATTCGGGGGACATGGGCGTCACTGGCTGGCCAGTATTTATTGCCCATCCCTAGTTGCCCTTGGAGGGCAGTTGAGAGTCAACCACATTGCTGTGGCTCTGGAGTCACATGTAGGCCAGACCAAGTAAGGACGGCAGATTTCCTTCCCTAAAGGGCATTAATGAACCAGGTGGGTTTTTCCGACAATCGACAATGGTTTCATGGTCATCAGTAGGTTCTCAATTCCAAATATTTTTTATTGAATTCAAATTCTATCAGCTGCCGTGGCGGGATTAGAATCCGGGTGCCCAGAACATTAGCTAAGTTTCTGGATTAATAGTCTAGCAATAATACAACTAGGCCGGCACCTCCCCTTCGAGCAGGCGCAACAAGGATATGATGGGGGGGGAGGAGCAGAGGGGTGGTTATCTTTCAAACTGTTGTGTTCAAGAGAGCATTCCTGATCCTCCCAGCTCTACAGAAAAGCTGTTGCTTCTTTTCACAGAATCATAGAAACCCTACAGTGCAGAAGGAGGCCAATCAGCCCATCGAGTCTTCACCGACCACAATCCCACCCAGGCCCTATTATCATAGCCCCTCATATTTACCCTGCTAATCCCCCTGACACTAGGATTAATTTAGCCTGGCAATCAACCTAACCCACAGATCTTTGGACTGTGGGAGGAAACCGGAGCACCCACACAGACAGTGACCCAAGGCTGGATTGAACCCGGATCCCTGGCACTGTGAGACAGCGGTGCTAACCACTGGGCCACCATACCACACCCAGAGAAAATAAAAATGTAACTACCTATATTTTGCGGCCATGGGATCCACAGAGCTGAGGGAGACATAGTTAAAGTTGTTGATGATTAATTTAGCAAAGGGGTTCTTCAACAACCAAGGCCCTTAATTCATACATTCAAGGGATGGAATGCCTGTTTCAGGCAGTTGCCTGGGGTGCCTCAAAATGGACCCTCAAATTTGCACTTGGGCCCAGGCCTAAGCATCAGTCTCACTGCTAGATTGTTATGCTTTGCAATCATTTTCTCCCTAATAAGAGTAGGTACACAAATGCCAAGAGGACCCCAGTCCCTCTTTAAACGTTCCAAATTGATCATGAACAAGCGCACCCAAGGAAATACCTTAATCAGTTAACCGCAGTCATTCCATTCTGCTTTTCACATAAACCGCACAAGCATTTTAGTGTTTTAAAATAAATAGTTACAAGGTGACATAGCCTGCCCACTGAACCCTATGAGAGTAGATGGAATTCAAGTCATTTCTCCCGAGGCGTTGAGTTTAATGACGAGACTAGTCATGTTTTAAATTGTATTTAACTGCCTCTCATATTCAACTCATTACTGTGTTCGAAGTCAGCCCTTTCCGACTGAAGAAAGCCCCCGATTAATTATCTTTTCTTTCTGTCAGGCGTCAACAATCAACACAAGCTGGCATAAGAAGGGGTTTTGTGGAGCCAGAACAACAAAATATTGGAAAAGTTGCAGAGAATGAATCTCTCATCAGTGCAGCTAGCTGCTATGGTATTTCCTGATCTTAGCCTCTAGATGACCTCTTTTTTTCCCTCAGATAACAAGGCCTTAAGGAGGTACTAAGAGGGTCAATTTTGTTTCCTTCCCCGAATCTGACTCTCTCCTTACCCAAGGACCTTACAGGTAAAGGGATGGGATAGGGGTCCTCTGTGTAATTACTTCTGGGGTTTGCATAACCTTATCAAGTCCTATTACCAAGAATAAGAACATAAGAACTAGGAGCAGGAGTAGGCCATTTGGCCCCTCGAGCCTGCTCTGCCACTCAGTAAGATCATGCCTGATTTTTTTGTGGACTCAGCTTCACTTACCCGCGCACTCACCATAACTCTTAATTCCTTTACTGTTCAAAAATGTATCTGTCCTTGCCTTAAAAACATTTAATGAGGCGGCCTCAACTGCTTCACTGGGCAGGGAATTCCAGATTTACAACACTTTAGGTGAAGAAGTTTCTCCTCAACTCAGTCCTAAATCTGTTCCCGCTTATTTTGAGGCTATGCCCCTTAGTTCTAGTTTTACCCGCCAGTTGAAACAATCTCCCTGCTTCTATCTTATCTATCCCCTTCATAATTTTATGTTTCTATAAGAACCCTCCTCATTCTTCGAAATTCCAATGAGTACCAGGCTACTCAGTCGCTCCTCATAAACCAACCCTCTCAACTCCAGAGTCAACCTAGTGAATCTCTTCTGCACCCCTCCAGTGCCAGTAGATCCTTTCTCAAGTAAGGAAATGAAAACTGTGCACAGTACTCCAGGTGTGGCCTCACCAGCACCCTATACAGCTGCAACATAACCTCCCTGTTTTTAAACTCCATCCCTCTAGCAATGAAGGACAAAATTCCATTTGCCTTCTTTATTATCTGCTGCAGCTGCAAACTAACATTTTGTGATTCATGCACAAGGACACCCAGGTCCCTCTGCACAGCAGCATGCTGCAATTTTTTACCATTTATATAATAGTCCATTTTACTGTTATTCCTACCAAAATGGATGACCTCACATTTACCAACATTGTACTCCACCTGCCAGACCCTTGCCCACTCACTTAAACAATCTATATCCCTTTGCAGATGTTCAGTGTCCTCTGTGCACTTTGCTCTATCACTCATCTTAGCGTCACCTGTGAACTTTGACACATTACACTTGGTCCCCAACTCCAAATCATCTATGTAAATTGTAAATAATCGGGTTCCCAACACTGATCCCTGAGGTACACCACTAGTCACTGATCACCAATCCGAAAAATACCCATTTATCCTCACTCTTTGCTTTGTTAGTTAACCAATCCTCTAATGCTAATACATTACCCGTAACACCGTGCACCTTTATCTTATGCAGCAGTCTTTGGTGCGGCACCTTGTCAAATGCCTTCTGTAAATCTAGATACACCACATCCACCGGTTCTCCATTGTCCACAGTGCTCATAATGTCCTCAAAGAATTCCATTAAAGTAGTTAAACATGACCTGCCTTTCATGAACCTATGCTGTGACTTCCCAATGGTAAGAAGTTTAACAACACCAGGTTAAAGTCCAACAGGTTTATTTGGTAGCAAAAGCCACACAAGCTTTCGGAGCTCCAAGCCCCTTCTTCAGGTGAGTGGGAATTCTGTTCACAAACAGAGCTTATAAAGACACAAACTCAATTTACATGAATAATGGTTGGAATGCGAATACTTACAACTAATCAAGTCTTTAAGAAACAAAACAACGCGAGTGGAGAGAGCATCAAGACAAGCTAAAAAGATGTGTATTGTCGCCAGACAAGACAGCCAGTGAAACTCTGCAGGTCCAGGCAACTGTGGGGGTTACAAATAGTGTGACATGAACCCAATATCCCGGTTGAGGCCGTCCTCATGTGTGCGGAACTTGGCTATCAGTTTCTGCTCAGCGACTCTGCGCCGTCCACATCCACATCACTTCCCAATGGGACAGCTTCTATCCAGGTGTCTCGCTAATGCTTCCTTGATGATAAATTCAAGCATTTTCTCTACTACAGAAGTTAAGTTAACCAGCCTATAGTTACCTGCTTTTGTCTACTTCCTTTTTGAAACAGTGGCGTCATATTTGCTGTTTTCCAATCTGCTGGAACTGCCCCAGAGTCCAGCAAATTTTGGTAAATTACCACCAGTGCATTTCTTATTTCCCCCGCCATCACTTTTAGTACCCTGGGATGCATTCCATCAGGGCCAGGAGATTTGTCAACCTTTAGTCCCATTAGCTTACCCAACACTGCTTCTTTAGTGATAATGATAGTTTTTAGGCCCTCACCTGCCATTGCCTCAATTTTTGGCATGTTATTTGTATTTTCCACTGTGAAGACCGACAAAAAATTCCTGTTCAATGCCTCAGCCATTTCCTCATTTCCAGTTATTAAATCCCCCTTTTCATCCTCTAAAGGACCAATGTTTACTTTAGCCACTCTTTTTCTTTTTATATATCTGTTTTATATTCTGAGCTAGTTTACTCGCATAATCTATCTTGTTTTTCTTTATAGCTTTCTCATGGTTTTTTGTTGGCCTTTAAAGATTTCCCAATCCTCTAGTTTCCCAGTAATCTTTGCCACTTTGTATGCATTTTCTTTCAATTTGATACCCTCCTTTATTTCCTTAGATATCCATGGCTGACTATCCCCTTTTTCGATAGTCCTTCCTTATCACTGGTATATGCTTTTGCTGAGCACTGTGAAAAATCACTTTGAAAGTCCTCCATTATTCCTCAATTGTCCCACCATAAAGTTTTTGCTCCCAGTCTAGCTTAGCCAACTCTTCCCTCATCCCATTCTCGTCTCCTTTGTTTAAGCACAAGATACTGATTTTACCTTCTTAAGCTCCATCTGTATTTTAAATCAACCACATTGTGATCGCTCCTTCCGGAAGGATCCTGAACTGTGAGATCATTAATTATTCCTGTCTCAATACACAGGACCAAATCTAGGATAGCTTGTTTCCTTGTAGGTTCCATTACATACTCTTTGAGGAAACTGTCGCGGATATGTTCTGTGAACTCCTCCTCAAGACTGCCTTAACTGACCTGGTTTGACCAATCGACATGTAAATTAAAGTCCCCCATGATAATTGCTGTGTCAGCTATTTCCTTGGATACAAAGGATAATGAATGGCACTGGTTGATCTTCCTGGTGTTATCAGTACTGTAACACCAGGAATGACTGCCGACACCTAGCATATGCAAGGCTTACATGCAGAACCCTAATGCCATTATCCTTTGTATCCAAGATGGTTCAGTAGATGCTGAACGCAGTATTGTAGCTGACTTGGTGAGTCAGATGGACCCACAAGGCAGAAGGACCATCTTTGTGTTGACCAACGTTTGAAGTATTTGTTGAAGTTCTTCATCAAGAAAAATAACACAGTCTCTCGTCACACACTGCCATACATCCCCCCATCCTCCCACCTCCCCCCGCAGAGGATGATCCATCACACCCCCTCTCCCCCCGATGATCTGGGTCAGAGAGCCGCTCTCTCTGCTTTTTTCTCCCCGCCCGGGCGCGCTGCTTCAGATTTCTTTTCAAACTGCGCATGTGCAGTTCAGGGCTCCGATCGGTCCGGCAGCACTAAGCCCCACCCACTGCGCGGTTCGGACTGGAGCCGGCAAAACGTGTATGGGCGCGCTGGAAGGAGGATTCCGGGCTCGGATCTATTTGACGCCCAGATTCGGCACTTTGACTCAAAATGGTAAAATCAGGCCCTATGTCACGACTGATGAAAACAAGTGTTCCATATGCCTTGTTAACTGCCCTATTCACTTGCTCTAGTGCCTTCAGGAATCTGTGAATAAATATGCCAAGATCCATCTGTACCTCTGAGCTTCCGAGAGTCCTGCCATTCATTAAATACTCCCTTGTCTTGTTGCTTCTTCCAAAGTGCATTGCCCCACACTTATACCACCTGCCACTGTTCTGCCCATCTGACCAACCCATCTGTATCTTCCTGTAACCTATAACCTGTTCCTTCACCATTGACCACCCTATCTTGGTGTCATCTTGGTGTCATCTGCAAACTTGCTTATCATACCTCCCCACATTATTATCTGTATCATTTGTGTATATAACAAACAATAAGGGACCCAGCACTGAGCCTTGTGGTATGCTACTGGATACCAGCCTCCAGCCTCGAACAGCCTTCTATCACTACCTTTTGTGTCCTATCACTAAGCCTGTTTCAGACCCATAGAGTCAAGAGTCATAGAGGTTCAGAGCATGGAAACAGGCCCTTCTGCCCAACTTATACATGTCGCCCAGTTTTTACCACTGAGCTGGTCCCAATTGCCCACATTTGGCCCATATCCCTCTATACCCATCTTACCCATGTAACTGTCCAGGTGCTTTTTAAAAGACAAAATCGTACCCACCACTGCTTCTGGCAGCTCGTTCCAGACACTCACCACCATTTGAGTGAAAGAAATTGCCCCTCTGGACCCTTTTGTATCTCTCCCCTCTCACCTTAAACCTATACCCTCTAGTTTTAGATTCCCCTACCTTTGGGAAAAGATGTTGACTATTTACCTTATCTATGCCCCTCATTATTTTACAGACCTCTATAAGGTCACCCCTCAGCCTCCTATGCTCCAGGGAAAAAAGTCCCAGTCTCTCCAGCCTCTCCTTATGATTCAAACCATCAAGTCCCAGTAGCATCCGAGTAAATCTTTTCTGCACTCTTGCCAAGTTTCCCTGAATTCCATGTGCTTCAACCTTCTCAATCAGTCTCCCATTATAAGTCGTCACCTGAATTTCAAATTGCTCTGGCCCCAAGTTTCATTGTGAGAAAGGGTCAGAGAAAAAGCTTCATATGTTCATTTACATTTCGTTCCAGAGTAGAAGCCGATGCAAATGATGCAGTATCGCTCAACAATATCCAGTTGCATCTTGATAACCAGACATTGAGTGTGAGCTGCAAATTAAGAAATCCTGAGCCCCGCCAGACCAGATTTTAACTCACTCAAAACCTATTCACTTAAAAATGAGCCCTTTGAACCGTCTCCTTGAGCTGATGATGAGACCTGTAGAGTGTTGTTTGAAGTGCTGTTAAGTTCCAGTCAGTCAACACAACCATCAATGAAGGGGCTTGTTCATCAAAATCTGACCCTGGAATATACTGGGCCAAGCTATTATAATTCATGAAGTTTATGACAAGCAATTGATCATTTTAATAGCCAACAGAAAAAGCAACATTTGAGTGGGGAGTGATATTTTGGAGATCGGAAGGAGGTTGATAGGAGTTGAATTCTTGTCCTTCCTTTCAAATGGCTTCATCGAATGAACTTCCTGGTTATTTCCTGTCTGACTCCTACCAAGCACCCTCTATTCCTCTCACAATCGGATATGCTTTGCCTCCACTTGCTGGTGGCCACTCATTCATTACCTGTTTGTCCAATGGAACCCCTTCTTTCGTCCCTTCACCTTGCTGCCTTACTCCCTGCCTTTGACCATCTCATAGAATCATAAAATCCCTACAGTGCAGAAAGAGGCCATTCAGCCCATCCGGACGGCACCGATTCTCTGACAGGGAATCTTGCCCAGGCCTTTCCCCACACCCTATCCCCATAACCCCATACATTTCCCATGGCTAATCCATCTAAACTACACATCTTTGGACACTAAGGGGCAATTTGGCATGTCCAATCCACCTAACCTGCACATCTTTGGACTGTGGGAGGAAACCGGAGCAGCCTGAGGAAACCCACGCAGACACGAGGGAGAATGTGTAAACTCCATGCAGACAGCCACCCGAGGTTAGAATCGAACCCGGGTCTCTGGAGCTGTGAGGCAGCAGTGCCAACCACTATGTCACCGTGCCACCCCAAACGATGACCCATGGGGCGGGATCTTACGGCCTCACTCGTACCAAAACCGTAAAAACCTTCCCGAGGTCAACGGACTTTTCCATGTTCCGCCCTGCACCCACTCCGATTCCCGTGGTGGGCGGGGGTGGTAAAATTCTGGTCATGATGTTCGTAAGTCATTCGAAGGATGGAGCACTGAGGGTTAACAAGCCTTCCGCTGTGGGGACTCTGCCCTCTTCTGCTTTGAGTGCAGGCATTCACATGGAGCACCTCAAGCCTTCGGGGTGAAATCTGGCCCTGGCTTTTGCTGTTTTCCGCACCGCTTTGTACAGTAATGAATGCAGCACCTGCAGCTCTGTTCATGAATATTATACTTTCAGGTCTGGCTGATGCAGGTATTGATGACAGTGAACTGGTATGCTCCTCAGAATCACCCACGTGCTTGTATTGTTTTCTGTTCTGTAAGAGCAAGGTTTCTTTTATGCTGTTCTGTCAGTGCTCATGATAAATGGCTCATAGGTTCAGGGGCACAATTCCACTTTTAAAGAATCAGTATCCCTTTTGTCTCTTCAGATTTTAAAAAGTCTCAGACAATCGCTGTTAGACAGTGTCGCTGTCCAAGTATTGCAATCACTGAAGACATTACTGTAAATAAAGACCAACAAGCCAGAGAATATTCTGTACCATTGTGACTAGAGATTCATAGGGTGGGACTTTCCAGCCCTTCCCTCCGGTGAGATCACCCAGTCCCACCAAATGTGACCCCTGCGATGAGCTCCCCGGCAGCGGAGCAGGCAAGACACACAACATGCCGTAGACATCGGCAGGACTGGAAGATCCTGCCTACGGCCAATGGAGAGCCACTTCTGCTGCAGGAAAATGCCGCAAGGGGGCTGAAAAATCCCACCTATAGTCATGAGATAATTTTGACACAAAAGGAGGCCATTTGGCCCATCGTGTCAATGCTAGTCTAAAATACGTGCTGGTTAGGTGCATTGGCTATGCTAAATTCTCCCTCGGTGTACCTGATCAGGCATGCAAACTCCATGCAGACAGCTGCCCGAGGCTAGAATTGAACCCGGGTCCTTGGAGCTGTGAGGCAGCAGTGCCAACCACTGCGCCGCCCCAAACGATGACCCACGGGGCGGGATCTTACGGCCTTGCTCGTACCAAAACCGTAAAAACCATCCCGAGGTTAACGGACCTTTCCATGTTCCGCCCCTCGCCCACTCCGATTCCCATGGTGGGCGGGGCGATAAAATTCCTGTCATGATGTTCGTAAATCATTCGAAGGATGGAACACTAAGGATTAAAAAGCCTTCCGCTGTGGGATTTTCACAGTAACTTCATTGCAGTGTTAATGCAAGCCTACTTGTGACTCTAATAAATAAACTTTCAAGTTTAGCTATCTGTAGCGCAATCCAGGCTGTCCTATTCCCCTGCTCTATCCCAATATCCCAGCAAGTTTATTCCCTTCAAAAGCCCATCCAATTTCCTTTTGAAACCACTCATTGTCTCCACTTCTATCACCCTCGTTAGGGGTGTGATCGAATACTGTCCACTTGCCTGGGCAGGCGCAGCTCCAACAACACTCAAGGAGCTTTACACCATCCAGGACAAAGCTTGATCAGCACCTCATTCACAAACATCTGCATCCTCGACCACCGGCACACAGTGGCAGTGGTGCACTTATCGAGGTTCCTGCGGCACTACCATCCAAGCCACAACCACTACCATCTAGAATCATAGAACCATTGAATCTCTACAGTGCAGAACAAAGCCATTTGGCCCATCGAGCCTGCACGGAGAACAATCCCACCCAGACCCTACCCCTGTAACATCATGTATTTACTCTGCTTGTCCCCCTGCCACTCATGGACATTTTAACACAGCCAATCAACCTGACCCGCAGATCTTTGGAGAACAATCTGGAAGGACAATGAGTTCCAGCTCATTACCACTTGCCCTGTGATGAAATTCTTCGTCACATGCATTTCTCACTCAAAACCTGAAATCTGTGTCCTTGATCTGTTGGAAATAAATAGCCGGAATGTAAGAAGATTGATCCCCATGCATTATGAATTATATAACAACTTAGCACCAATTCTGAGGCTCACTGGCTCAGGAATTAACAATAAAGCCTTTCGGCTCTTTTTTTAAAATTCATTCAAGTGTGGGGCTAGGTCAGCATTCATTGCCCACCCCTCATTGTCCTTGAGAAGGTGGTGGTGAGTTACGTTCTTCAACCGCTGCAGTCCCTGAAGTGTCGGTGCACTCACAGTGCTGTTTGGGAGGGAGTTCCAGGATTTTGACCCAGTGAAGGAACGCTAATATATCTTCAAGTCAGGATGGTGAGTGATTTGAAGGAGAACCTTCATGTGATGGGCGGCACGGTGGCACAATAGTTAGCACTGCTGCCTCACAGGGTTCAATTCCCAGCCTGGGTCACTGTCTGTGTGAAGTTTGCACGTTCTCCCCGTGTCTGCGTGGGTTTCCTCCGGGTGCTCCGGTTTCCTCTCACAGTCTGAAGATGTGCTGTTTAGGTGGATTGGCCGTGCTGAACTGCCCCTTAGTGTCAGGGGACTGGCTAGGGTAAATGCATGGGGTTATGGGAATAGGGCCTGGATGGGATTGTGGTCGGTGCAGACTCGATGGGCCGAAGGGCCTCCTTCTGCACTGTAGGGATTCTATGATTCTATGGTGGTGTTCCCAGGTACCTGCTGCCCTTGTCCTGCTGCCATATTGTGGCCACAATGATGGTGTGCTTGGTCTAGTTTTGCTTCTGTTGCTCCTAAGATTTTAATGGTGAAGGATTCAGTGGTGATGTACCTTTTCAAAGGATAGGTTTGAGTCTTTTTACATCACTGCCAGTTTGTTGGCATTGATGTAACATGAATTATCTATGTAATTTATGTAACATGAATTATCTACTTGTTCGCCCGCATTTGAACATCATTGTCCAAGATTAGCCTGAATGCTCTCAACAAGTTGTTTCATATTTGGAGGATCTGTGAACAGAAATGAGCTTTGACTAATCCTCGGCAATCAGGCCCATTCCTGACCTCATTGCGGAGGGATTACCATCGATGAAATTTTTGACACTGATTGGGTTAAGGACATTGCCTTAAGGAATTTCAGTGGTGACATCTTGGTTCTGCAATAATTGCCCCCTGACAGCCAATAACATCTTCCTGTGTGTCACATACAACTCCGAATCAACGCTTTGACACTGGGGATTACTTGCGGCACTTCTTTGCACTTTCCCCAGTGCCTGAATGCCTCTTTTGTGATTTGGAAATGAGAAATTGTACTCAAGGTGCAGTCTGGTCACAGCGATCTCCTTGATCACAGATTTCTGTGATTCAGATTATATTGAGACTGATCATGCAGCAAGTAGTGTTGGCGCATCCGCGCATTACTCCAGCATCTCAACCTGCTTAGATGAAGTGCTGAAGACTTTAGGAATTGGGAAATTAATTTTGGGAGAGAAAAATAGAAAGCTTCCTCATTTTATTTCTACTTTGTTTATTGATGTTTAGTCAATGCAACTAAATTGTTAATTAAAAGTTTATTTATTAGTCATAAGTAAGGCTCACATTAACACTGCAATGAAGTTACTGTGGAAATCCCCTAGTCACCACACTCCTGTTCGGGTACACTGAAGGAGAATTTAGCACGGCCAATGCACCCTAACCAGCACGTCTTTCAGATTGTGAGAGGAAACCGGAGCACCCGGAGGAAACCCACGCAGACACCGGGAGAACTTGCAACCTCCGCACCGACAGTGACCCAAGCTGGGAATTGAACGCGGGTTCCTGGTGCTGTGAGGCAGCAGTGCTAACCACTGTGCCACCGTGCTACCCGATGGTCATGTATTTAAATTACTGTTGTCATTTATCTTGCAATATGGCCAGAAGATGGTTGCGAGAGCTTCCAGAAATCTAACATTCGTAGCCATTACTTCCTACATTAGAACACTGTAAAAATACCAAATTTATTGTAAAGTATTTCAGGATGTCCAAAGATGTGCGGATTAAGTGCATGGGCCATCCTAAATTACCACTTAGTATCCCAGGATGCGTAGGTTAGAGGGATTAGCGGGATAAATATGTGGGGTGACGGGGATGAGGCCTAGGTGGGATTGTTGTCGGTGCAGTCTCGATGGGCCGGATGGCCTCCTTCAACGCTGTAGGGTTTCTATGATTCTATGTCCTGAGGACAGGAAAGGTGCCATAAAGATGCTTTCTTTCCGTTTCAAATTCACCTGACTTGCAGGTTAAAACATAAGCGTAATATTTTCAGCTGACTGGATGGCATGATTCATACATGTAACAAAATAGGTGGAGCACTGAGATCTCTCGATTGACCTGTGCTGGTCAGAGTGGCTTTTGCATGAGGCAGCACCTTCCTCCCAGCACTGCGCAGCGATCAGGTAGCTTTCATCCACCTCACACTGTGACTGTACACAAACATTATCAGACCTCTTTGTTATCGGATAAGAGTAATTGGCTGCTGTCAGTGCAGTGTTCAAGTTATGGGGCTGAGATTCGTTCTGCTGCATTAAATGCCAGTCCACTTAATTTCTCTTCAAGGGAAGTGTTCTCAACTAAATTGCCACGTAATCCAAACATCCATCGAATTTCCTTTGTTTTCAAAGCAGAGTAGACAATTCTATCCATCGAGCTTATTCTCTCACTTTACTCCCCGTGCCCTCTCTCCCCACCTTGCATTCACCACCTCCTTTTATTCACACTTTCTAAATGTCAGAGTATCACAGATACTTATAAAGTGTTCTAATGTGATAATTTACGGCTACAAATGTTAGACTTTGGGAAGATCTCACAGCCAGCTTCTGGCTGTCTGCCAAGAAAACGACAACAGTAACTCAAATTTGTAAATACATTTGTTCAACTTGACGTAAAGGCAACTGAATGCGTGGTTAATTAAGGCCTCTGCATTTATTCATAACAGGGCAAAGTTCATAATGCAGCCCATGGGGGCTGAGTATTGATTTAGAATCATAGAATAATACAGCACAGAAGCTTCCCTCAGTCCATTATGTTGATGCCAGCTCTTTTAACAGGTTTTCCAACTGGTCCCACTGCTCTCCTCTTTCATAACCGTGCACATTTCTTTCCTTCAAATGAAAGAACAATATGAAGGAATGTACATTCATGTGGTGTCAGTCACATCTTTCAAGATGTCCCACAAGGTTATCAGGGAAGTACTTACACTGGACAACACGGTGGCCCAGTGGTTAGCACTGCTGCCTCATAGCACCAGGGACCCGGGTTCAATTCCGGCCTCGGGTCACTGTCTGTGTGGAGTTTGCACATTCTCCCCGTGTCTGCGTGGGTTTCCTCCGGGTGCTCCGGTTTCCTCCCACAGTCCAAAGATGTGCGGGTTAGGCTGATTGGCCATGCTAAATTGTCCCTTAGTGTCAGGGGGATTAACAGGGTAAATATGTGGGGGTTACGGGAATAGGGCCTGGGTGGGATTGTGGTCGGTGCAGACTCAATGGGCTGAATAGCCTTCTTCTGCGCTGTAGGGATTCTATGATTCTATTAAATACTTACACTGGGCGACACAGTGGTACAATGGTGAGCACTGCTGCCTCATAACGCCAGGGAACCAAGTTGATTTCTGGCCTTGGGTGACTGCCTGTGTGGAGTTTGCATATTCATAGAATCATAGAACCCCTACAGTGCAGAAGGAGGCCATCAACCCTGTACCGGCAACAATCCTTATAACTCCACGCATTTACACTGCTAGTCCCCCTAACACTAAGGGGAAATTGAGCCTGGCCAACCAAACTAACCTGCACATCTTTGGAGTTCTCCTCATTTCTATGTGGGTTTCCTCCGGATGCTCTGGTTTCCTCCCACAGTCCAAAGATGTGCAGGTTAGGTGGATTGGCCATGATAAATTGCCCCTTAGTCTCCAAAGTTGTGTACTAAAATGTTAGTCTCCTCTCTGAGAATGCCAATGCATTCCTCCAATTGGACATCCCTGATTTTCATTACTCTACCATTCAGCTGCCTGGCCTCTGAACACTGGAGCGTCCTCCCCAAAGCTCTCTACAACTTTCCCACCTACCCTAAGATGTTCCGGAAAACTTAACTCTTTAACCAAGCTTTTGATCATCAGCCCCAATCCTATGTGCCTCGATCGCAAATTCAGTTTAGGAAGGCTGCTGTGAAGCACTTGGTTCCCATCCTGCATTAAAAGTATTAAAGGTTTGCACATTGTGCTTTGACAACATCCCTGTGGTAACTATACCGGAGAATTAGCCTGAGGAGAGTTTGAACCAACAAATTCCTGATTCAGAAGCAAAGATGCTGAGCCAGGCTGTAGCAGAAAGCAGCGTTGTTGTGTCAACTGCTGCAGGGTGAGGAAGGTGGAAAGAACGTGAGGCAATGACTTCTGTGGGGAATTGTGGTCATCGGACTTGGGATAAGAACAGAACCAGGTCTGACTGTGAGAGCCAACCACATGAATAGCTAACTGCTTGAGTTGTTATTTAGAAAACAGAAGGTAGATCCAAAGCAGCCATGATCCTACTGAATGGCAGAGCAGACTTGAGAGGCCAATCAGCCTAATCAGGCTCTTATTCCTAATAAACAGCAAAGATTTCCTGGTACTCATTGAACTGAAATGGAAAAGATCCACCAATCTAGGAGCAGAATAGAGAAAACGTAAAGGAATGGCTATTGGTGTATCCGTTGAGCAAGCATTCCTGTTCTTGATCTGGGTTTACAGAAGAGATGCCTGCACTTCCTGCCTGGTTGACAGGAAATCTTTTTTTTTCACTCCTTTTGATTTGATTTTCATTTACTATTGTCACATCTGTTATTAGTATACAGTAAAAAGCATTGTTTCTTGCGCGCTATACAGACAAAGCATACCATTTATAAAGAAGGAAAGGAGAGAGTGCAGAATGTAGTGTTACTTAATATGAGGTAGCTCAATTTAAAAGTCTGACAGCAGCAGGGAAGAAGCTGTTCTTGAGTCGGTTGGTACGTGACCTCAGACTTTTGTATCTTTTTCCCGATGGAAGAAGGTGGAAGAGAGCATGTCCGGGGTGCATGGGGTCCTTGATTACGCTGGCTGCTTATCTGAGGCAGCGGGAAGTGTAGACGGAGTCAATGGATGGGAGGCTGGTTTGCGTGAATGACTGGGATCCAATCACGACGCTTTGTAGTTTCTTGCAGTCTTGGACAGAGCAGGAGCCATACCAAGCTGTGATACAACCAGAAAGAATGTTCAGTTCCTCAAGTGGTACCCATTGCAATTTCCATTCAGTGCAGGGAGAGAGTTAACAGGCAGGGAGAGGTAAATATAAGTCTGAATTGGGTCACCTCGCTCGGGTTAGGGTTGGCTTTCTCTGTTCTATCTAAAACCTGATCACCTGATGACAAAAGCTGGGAGCTCATCCAGGCTGTCCCATTCACTGCTGAGTCTGACAGAAATTCACTGGAATAGTCCCAGCAACGTTTGATTGGCAAGGCGCCGTTTGGAAAGGAAATCACAATGAGTATTAATGTCGAAACAAAAGTGAGAATGATATGGATGTCTGATGACATAAAACTGTATTGTTGTTCACAGTTGGCACATTTTTCCCATTTTGCATATGTGTGACATTATATCCACCTTTTCTGCCATTACCTGGTGGCATATTAGCAGCTAACGTGCCAAACATCACCAAGCCTTTGTCATGCTGACTTCCTGCGCATGGAGCCAAGGCAGAGTGAGAGATGAATGCTTTCCTCATGTTACAACTCGTTATTTTCAGAGCTGCAGGCAAAAAAAAACTCCTTTAAAAAAATTCAGTTTATTTATTAGTGTCACAAGCAGGCTTACATTAACACTGCAATGAAGTTACTGTGAAAATCCCCGAGTCGCCACACTCGGGTACGCCTATTCGGGTACACTGAGGGAGAATTTAGCATGACCAATGCATCTAATCGGCTTGTCTTTTCATTGTGGGAAGAAACTGGAGCACCCGGAGGAAACCCACGCAGACACGGGGAGAACGTGCACACTCCGCACAGACAGCGACCCAAGCCGGGAATCGAACCCAGGTCCCTGGCGCTGTGAGGCAGCAGTGCTAACCACTGTCCCACCCTCAGGGCAATGAGAGGCAATGTCGCCTGATGCGCTTTGCCATGGAATGACTTGGGGCAGACTTTTCCATTCGCACTCGCTGGAAACCGGAAAATCCTGCCCAAGGTCAATGGGCCTTTGCGTGGTGTGTGTGCTCCCCTCTCCCCCCATGATTCCCATGGCGGGTGGGACAGGAAAATTCCCCTACTGGACTGAGAAAGCAACTTTGGTGCATTTTTTTTTCTAAGTTCAGCTTTGCCAAGCTGAGAGACAAGAACAAATGCGAAGACAAGGGAAAAGAAAAGAGATTATAACAGGCCAGACAGAGACACGATGTTTTAGTTATGGAGATCAGGCCTTGAATTGAAGTAAAGTGAAGCACAGTGTTTCAGCAAAGCAAAAACACCTCTTCCTCAAAAACAAGGGGCTTCACAGAATAGAAAGATACTGGAGATGGCAAAATAAAAAACTTCCTCGGCTTATCCAAATCATTGCAGTAACAAAGGCCGCAAGCTATAATTGGGTGTTGTGCTTTTAAAAGAAACTTTATGGGGACAGTGTGGCTTCTCAACATTATAAAGTAACCCCATTCTCGAGAAAAGGGTATAAAAGATTGAACAAGGAAGAAGATTCTACTATTGTTGGAAGGAGATCTCAGACAGAGGTGAGTGGGTGAAGAATCTGCAGCCACAGGAGCCAGCCACTGGTGTGATTGCATGCCGGCACTTAATGGAATATTTGAGCTAGTTATTGGCCTGGTGTTTACTTGTCGAAGGCAAAGTAACATAGATATCAGTGAAGTGTCGACTTGATGGAAGTAAATTAACTGAAGCAACTGTATTTTTTAGTCACTATTTTATTTTCTCTTCATTTACAAGCCAGTTAAATCTGCAATCATTTTCTGTAATCATTTTAATTTTCTTGTAGCCATTTCAAATCTGTGCCAATGTTAAATCTGTAATGATGACACAAATAAACTGAGTCCGTCAAGCATATCAGCCTTTTATGTTTGTTCCCTTGTAATTTGCAGGTCAGAAGAATTATAAGTAAAGGGTGCTTCATAAAAGAATGCTCCTACAGTGCACTACATACAGCATCGGATTTTATGTTTTCTGATAGAGTAAGGGAGATGGAACACAAAGTGAGTTGTCTGCTTGCTCACGCCCCTGCCTCCTCTGATCGTTATTAATATTTGTGCAGCTGTTAGAGTTTCTAATAATTCATCACTGATTAAAAAGGGAAAAAACTTGGGGCCATTGTTAAAACTACAATGGGTGACTGCCTGTGTGGAGTTTGCATGTTGTCCCCATGTCTGCGTGGGTTTCCTTCCACAGTCCAAAGATGTGCGGCTTAGGTGGATTGGCCATTGTAAATTGTCCCTTAGTGTCCCAAGATGTATAGGTTCAATGGATTTGCCATGGGAAATGTACGGGAGTTATAGGGTTAGGGCAGGGCAGAGGGCCTGGGTAAGAATCTCTGCCGGAGAGTCAGTACAGACTCGATGGGCCGAATGGCCTCCTTCTGCACTCTAGGGATTCTATGATTTTGATTCTGTGATCATGTTGTTATACAGGGATGGTGGCGTACTGGATTGAATGCAGGATTAATCATCCTGAAGTTTGGACTACTGGTCTGGCCTGGAGACATGAGCCAGGAGGCAGGTGCAAAATTTAAATTCAATTAATTGAATGAATCGGGAATAATATGTTCATACCAGGATTGGTGACCATGTAGTCACCAGATAGCTGCTAAAAACCACTCTGATTCACCCGGGATGGGTCGTAGAGACACTAACATTTAGGATTGGCACAGTGGCACAGTGCTGCTGCCTCACAGCGCCAGGGACCCGGGCTTGAGTCATTGTCTGTGCGGAGTCTGCACGTTCTCCCCGTGTCTGTGTGGGTTTTCTCCGGGTGCTCCGGTTTCCTCCCATAGTCTGAAAGACGCGCTGGTTAGGTGCATTGGCTGTGCCAAATTCTCCCTCAGTGTACCCAAACAGGCGCCAGAGTGTGGCAACTCGGGGATTTTCACAGTAACTTCATTGCAGTGTTAAGGTGCCCCATAAAAGGCTGCTGAAGAAGATTAGGGCACACGGAGTTGCGCACGGACGACACAAAACTGGCAGGACTTGCAGATAGTGAGGAACATTGTCAGAGGCTACAGAAGGATATAGATAGGCTGGAAATTTGGGCAAGGAAATGGCAGATGGAGTTCAATCCTGATAAATGCGAAGTGATGCATTTTGGTGGGAATAATGTAGGGAGGAGCTACACGATAAATGGAAGAACCATAAAGGGTGTAGAGACGCAGAGGGACCTGGGTGTGCAAGTCCACAGATCTTTGAAGGTGCCGTCACAGGTGGAGAAGGTGGTGAAGAAGGCATATGGCATGCTTGCCTTTATAGGACGGGGCATAGAGTATAAAAGTTGGGGTCTGATGTTGCAGATGTATAGAACGTTGGTTCGGCCGCATTTGGAATACTGCGTCCAGTTCTGGTCGCCACACTACCAGAAGGACGTGGAGGCTTTGGAGAGAGTACAGAGGAGGTTTACCAGGATGTTGCCTGGTATGGAGGGGCTTGGTTATGAGGAGAGATTGGGGAAACTGGGGTTGTTCTCCTTGGAAAGACGGAGGATGAGGGGAGACTTAATAGAGGTGTATAAAATTATGAAAGGCATAGATAGGGTGAACGGTGGGAAGCTTTTCCCCGGGTCGGTGGTGACGTTCACCGAGGGGTCATAGGTTCAAGGTGAAGGGGGGGAGGTTTAACACAGATATCAGAAGGACATATTTCACACAGAGGGTCGTGGGGGCCTGGAATGTGTTGCCGGGCAAGGTGGTGGAGGCGGACACACTGGGAACGTTTAAGACTTATCTAGACAGCTATATGAACGGAGTGGGAATGGAGGGATACAAAAGAGTGATCTAGTTTGGACCAGGGAGCGGCGCGGGCTAATTGTTCCTGGTTTCTCGTTTCAAGGCTTCAATCTATGATCATCTTGCTGGTGCCAGTACAGAGCGAGACTGCGGATAGTTGGGAACCTGTCTCGGGGGCAGGGAATTCATATGGTGTTCGTGGAAGTGGAAATGACTAGGGTTGGGAAGCATTTTCCGATCAGGGCCATTGTGATCTCCTGGACTCGTTTCGATCGCCTCAGGGGGTCGGAGAGGAATTTCCCAGATTTTTTTTCCCCCATATTGGCCCTAGGGTTTTTCACTCTGGGTTTTCGCCTCTCCCTGGAGATCACATGGTCTGGAATGGGGGGGTGGGGGTGAGTTAATAGATTGTAATGAACAAAGCATCGTAGTTGTGAGGGACAGCTCGGTGGATAGGATATTGGTATGTAGATAGGCTGGAAAATTGGGCGGGGATCCTGGATTCAGGATTCAATCCTGGACCGGGGAGCGGCGCGGGCTTGGAGGGCCGAAGGGCCTGTTCCTGTGCTGTATTGTTCTTTGTTCTTTGGAGTTGGGGGTAGTGTGTTAAAGTGGATTGGGGACTGGCTATCCGACAGGAAGCAGAGAGTCGGAATAAATGGGTGTTTTTCCCGTTGGAGGAAGGTAACTAGTGGCGTGCCGCAGGGATCGGTACTCGGGCCGCAACTGTTTACCATTTATATAGATGATCTGGAGGAGGGGACGGAGTGTAGGGTAACGAAGTTTGCAGACGACACAAAGATAAGTGGAAAAGTGAATCGTGTGGAGGACGGAGAAGATCTGCAGAGAGATTTGGACAGGCTGAGTGAGTGGGCGAGGATATGGCAAATGGAGTATAACGTTGAGAAGTGCGAGGTTATACACTTTGGAGGAAATAATAACAAATGGGATTACTATCTCAATGGAAACAAATTAAAACATGCTACCGTGCAAAGGGACCTGGGGGTCCTTGTGCATGAGACGCAAAAGCCCAGTCTGCAGGTACAACAGGTGATCAAGAAGGCAAATGGGATGTTGGCCTATATTGCGAGGGGGATGGAATATAAAAGCAGGGATGTCTTGATGCACCTGTACAGGGCATTGGTGAGGCCGCAGCTGGAATACTGTGTGCAGTATTGGTCCCCTTATATGAGGAAGGATGTATTGGCATTGGAGGGAATGCAGAGAAGGTTCACCAGGTTGATACCGGAGATGAGGGGTTTGGATTATGAGGAGAGGCTGAGGAGATTGGGTTTGTACTCGTTGGAGTTTAGAAGGATGAGGGGGGATCTTATGGAGACTTATAAGATAATGCGGGGGCTGGATAGGGCGGAGGCGGAGAGATTCTTTCCACTTAGTAAGGAAGTTAAAACTAGAGGACACAGCCTCAAAATAAAGGGGGGTCGGTTTAAGACAGAGTTGAGGAGGAACTTCTTCTCCCAGAGGGTGGTGAATCTCTGGAATTCTCTGCCCACTGAGGTGGTGGAGGCTACCTCGCTGAATATGTTTAAAGCGCGGATGGATGGATTCCTGATCGGTAAGGGAATTAAGGGTTATGGGGATCAGGCGGGTAAGTGGTACTGATCCACGTCAGATCAGCCATGATCTTATTGAATGGCGGGGCAGGCTCGAGGGGCTAGATGGCCTACTCCTGCTCCTATTTCTTATGTTCTTATGTTCTTATGTTAATATAAGCCTACTTGTGACACTAATAAATAAAATAAAACTTAAACTTATAAATCCCATGAAGAAATAAAACAAAACAAATGTCCTTTAGGGAAGGAAATCTGCTGTCTATGCCTGGTCTGGCCTATATTTGATTCCTCATCCATGGCAATGTGGTTGGCTCTTAAATTTCCTCTGAAATGTCCTAGCAAGCCATTCTGAGCCTGACCTGCTGAGTGTTACTAACATTCTCCGTTATCATTGTATGTCCTGATATTGGTGAAGCTCTCTGAATCCTGATTTAATTTCTCTGCTTTTTGAGTTCAGACTTACAATCAGGCCGCTCAGCCCATCTCAGCTGTGCTGGCTCTCTGAAAGGCTTATCCTTTCCCTGCATCTTTTTACCAGCACCTATGTACCCATTGTCCCAGCAAGGGTCAGCACTTTCAGAAAAGGAGAGGGAAGATTGAGAAAAAAGGAAAACATGAAGAGAGACTTGAACAGAAGTTTGGAGAAGGATGTGTGATCTGGTTCTGGCTGAAATGCATGAAGAAATGTAGATTTAGATTTAATGTAGATTTAATTAACTTAAACAGTGATCAGAAAACCAGAGGACATGTACAAAATTAACAAGCCTCGAGCTAAGCTACAGAGCAGTAGATAAGTGGAATAGGCTACCAACAGATGTCAATTAACTCCGTGATTCTGGTTAGTGCCAAACATGCTGATTTCAGCCAATATCTTCAGATTGCATCCCCGTGTTAAGGCAGAGAAAGATTTGTCACTATTTTTGTTCTTGGTGGTGTTGAATATTCCCTACCGTAAGTATCATAGAATCCCAACAGTGCAGAAGGAGGCCATTCAGCCCATCGAGTCTGCACCAACTCTCCGACAAAGCATTCCACCCTATCCCCACAACCCCACGTATTTACCTCGTTTATCCCCTTAACCTACACATCTTGGGACACTGAGGGGCAATTTAACATGGCCAATGCACCTAACCTGCACACCTTTGGACTGTCAGAGGAAACTGGAGCACTCGGAGAAGCCCACGCAGAGATGGGGAGAACGTGCAAACTCCGCACAGACAGTGACCCAAGGGCGGAAATGAACCCAGGTCCCTGGAGTTGAGGCAGCTGTGCTAACCATTGTGCCCACACACAATATCAGGTGGGGACACAAACTTTACTATGGCACCTCACATGGTTGAATAGCGTATCCAGAGAGTTACTGTCCAGGTTTGCCGATGCATAATGGTGAAATACCTGGAGTAACGATCTCAAACCCAGCTTGAATTATCGGGGGCAAAATAGATGGCGGTGAATCAGCAACAAAGTCTACAACAAATATACGTTCCTTTAAGATACAAAAACCCAACAGAGAAAAGTGAATAAACCATGGCTAACAAAAGATTACATCAAAGGAAGTGACTTGTAAGGTTGCCAGAAAAAGTGAAAAGCCCAAAGGTTTTGAGCAATTTAAAATCCAGCACAGGAGGACCAAGAAACTAAAAAAGGGGAAGAGAATATGGCTGCAAGCTAGTGAGAAGCATAAAAGCTTCATAGAATCCCAAGTGCAGATGAGGCCATTGGGCCCATCGAGTCTGCACTGACCACAATCCCACCCAGGCCCTATTCCTGTAACCCCACATATTTACCCTGCTAATCCCCCTGACAATAAGGGTCAATTTAGCATGGCCAATCAATCTAACCCTCATATCTTTGGACTGTGGGAGGAATCCGGAGCGCCCGGAGGAAGCCCAGGCAGACACGAGGTGAATGTACAGACTCCACACAGGCTTTGACCCAAGGCCGGAATCGAACCCAGGTCCCTGGTGCTGTGAGGCAGCAGAGCTAACCACTGTGCCACAATGTCACCTCACATATTCTTTAGGTATGTGAAAAGGAAAAGGTTAACAAGAATAAATGTGAATCTTTTACAGGCAGAGACAGGAGAATATATGATGGAGAATAGGGAAGTTGCCAAGAAACTAAACAATTACTCTGTCTTCACGGAGGAAGATACAGACAATGTCCCAGAAATACTGAGGGAACCAAAGAACTTGTGAAAATAAGGAACTGACAGAAATTAATATTAATGAAGAGTCGGTACTTGAAAAATTAATTGGGTTGAAGGTTGACCAATCCCCTGAAGCAGAATAGTTTCATTCTGGAGCATCAGTGGAGGCGGCTAAATTCTGGAAAGCTTCCTGCAGGCTGGAACATAGCAAATATAACCCTACTGTTCAAGAAAGGAAGGAGAGAGAAAACGGAGAACGACAGACCTGTTAGATTGATGTCAGGAGACGGGAAAGTGTTAGAATCTATTTTAAAGAGTGTGATAAGGTGGCATGGTAACACAGTGGTTCAGACTGCTGCCTCACAGTGCCAGGGACCCGGGTTCAACTCCGGCTTTGGATGACTGTTTGTGTGGATTGTTATGAGTCAGGTTAGAAGCTCCAAAGTGTTTTATGGAATCATAAGTTTTGCGTCTGAAATTTGACTAGGATAAGTACGAGAAGCTTCACTTCAGGTGTGATTCAACAACCCACTATGGAGCCTTTATCAAACAAAGTTTATTTAAGAATACAGTTAACATGCATAGAAAGAAAATTAGCAACATCTTTTATCAATTACAAACAAAAAACAGAAAGAAAACAACCACAATAATGTGTTAACCGTTAATTGAATATTAAAACTGTGTTGGGTCCATTCATTTGTTTGAAGAGATGAGGGGACAGCACTGGTACGAGTTTTTAAATGTTTTTCTTTTATTGATAAAAGAATCTATTATAACAGAAGCAAAAAAGTGAACTTGGAGACTCGCTTCTCGGCCAGGCCCTCTACAAAAAAAAACATGTACTGGGCGGCACGGTAGCACGGTAAATCAAAATATATTTCAACCCTTATCTCATTATTGGAAGTATTTTTAGTATGCTGTCTCCATCTAGTAAAAACAATCCCCGCAGCTGCTGTTATGGGAAACTGTTGTTTGCCTGCATTGTTTACCCTTCAGGAATGCAGTCAATTTTTAGCTAACCCATCAAGCCTTCTGATTTTACATGTAGTCAAGCCAGTTACAATCGTTCAGTTTAGCAGAGTTAGTTAACCCTTACAGTCTAGCATTTAAATGTAATTGTACATAGGCAGAAATATCTTACAATGAAGTCTTTGCAGAGACTGAAGCAAACAGGGCTATGCATACACGGGATCCCTCAAGCTGTTCCAACAAACTTTTCAGAGACAAAATCCTTTTCACAGGCTTAACACAACATAGATTAAAATCTCACTTGACTGGAATTGAGTCTTTTCGAAGGGCTGCACTTTCCTGCTGGAAGCAAAACGTTGCCTTGAGATAACCAGCAGAATTTCCAAATAGAACAGAGACAGAGAGAGAGACTTCAGCTTCTTTCTTGCTCGATGCCCCTGCTAAAACTAAAAACTAAACTGCAGTCTCAGAACTCTGAAAACTGAAACATTAAACTCACTGAAAAAAAAACTGTCCAAAAGTGTATCACCTTTCTCCTAACAATGCAGGATCATAAAACTAATCCCAGAGTAAACATAAACAACAAGTTCTTGAAGTAGCAATAAAAGGACTCATCGTAGTCAGCCTGGCAACAATAATGATATCACTGAAGCTGTGAGTTGCAGAAATCATGTTTTTTAAGAAAAACCTTTCTTAAAGAGACACTAACATCATAGGAGTTTGCACGTTCTCCCCATGTCTGCGTGTGTTTCTTCCGGGTGCTCCAGTTTCCTCCCACAGTCCAAAGATGTGCAGGTTAGGTGGATTAGCCATGTTAAATGTGTGGGGTTATGGGGATAGGGAAGGGGAGAGGGCCTGGTAAGATACTCTGACAGAGAGTCAGTGCAGACTCAATGGGCCGAATGCTCTCTTTCTGCACTGTAAGGATTCGATGATTCTATGAGGTGCTCAGAATCAGGGAGTAAAGTGGGAAGGTGAAGGGACGAAACAGGGAGTTCCATTGGACAAAAGAGTAATGAATGAGTGGCCACCAGAGAGTGGAGGCAAAGCGTATCCGATTGAGAGAGGAATGGAGGGTGCTTCTTCTGCACTGCAGGAATTCTATGATAGACACTTGAAAAATAATGACATGATTGGGCAGAGTCAACATGGATTTATAAAAGAGAAATTATATTTAGTAAACCTGTTGGGAGTATTTCAAGTAGCATTGATAAAGGAGAACCAGTGGATGTGGTATAATTGGATTTTCAGAAGGTTTTTGATAAGGTCCCACACAGATTAGTAAATAAATTTAGAGCACATGGGTTTCTGGGTAATACACTGGCCTAGCCATTGACAGCAAGAAGTTTAACAACGCCAGGTTAAAGTCCAACAGGACTGTTGGACTTTAACCTGGTGTTGTTAAACTTCTTACTGAGTTTACCCCAAACCAACGCCGGCATCTCCACATCATGACTAGCCATTGACATCCAGAATCCATGAATGAATAAATAACAAATCATGATTGATATAAATCCTAAACTCAAACGAAGAGGGTTGTTTGATTAAATCCACTCAGAATGCAATCCCTACCATTTCCTGTTGTAGAAATCAACTGCTTCCCAAATGAGTCCTGACCTTTCGGACATACCTTTCCAGCTTTAACTTCCTGTGCCTCCCTTAAGAGATAAGATAGACTCGTTTCATTCTGATGGAAGGAACAGCATTGATTTGGTTTCAATGAGCAGGTTTGGAAATGATGCTAACCTGCAAAATGACTTCTTAGTTGGATAAAAATACCACGTTAGTTTGCTGTATTGCCTCAGAAGTTTGTGAATTCAAACCTCAGTCCAGGACTTGAACATAAAATCAGACCTGGACACTCTGGTGAAGAATTGAAGCATCACTGTAACTTTGGAGGTGACATATTCCCATGAAATGTTAAACCAATCACCGGTCACCCCTGGTTTAGATGAACTCCAAAGTCCCTGCAGCATTGACAAGGGAAATGAAAATGCCGCAAAGGTGAATATCGATGAAGGCGGCCGTTTGGCCCATTTAACTGATTCTTACACACACACATACACACCAACTCACTGCATATCCAGAAGTTTGTATCCTCTATTAATCCCACCAGTCTAATCATCTTCTATGGCAGTTTCTATGAATCATAGAATCCCTACAGTACAGAAGGAGGCCTTTCGGTCCATCAAGTCTGCACCTACAACAATTCCACCCAGGCTCTATCCCAGTAATCCCATGAATTTACCCTGTTAGTGCCCCCGACACTAAGGGGCAATTTAGCATGGCCAATCAACCCACGCAGTTGGTGAGAAGCATTCTTCCCATCATCTGAAATGGAATAACCGGTCATTAATTCTGTTGGAGTTTGTGTAGTCAGAGTTTGTACCATCTTGCTGCTATATTTGCCCATTATAAAATGCTCAGTCTACTTCAGAATAATTCCTTTGAGATGTTCCTGAGAGATATAAAAAACATGACAAAAAACACAAACATTTACCAGGAAATCTCATGAATCTTGTGTTGTATATTTGGAGGGACTAATGATATGAATTAAATGTGGTTGTTAGAACAGAAAGATGACACTAGTAATATACATACTGTATAGAGTGATACCCAGAGAATGGAGATTATTGAAGAATTATCCCATCACGAAGCCTGGAGACCACACTGCTGTAAGTGACTGGGATTGTGCAGTAAGTCCTCAGAGGCAGAAGTCCCTTCACCAAAATCCCTTTATTTACAAGTCTGACAACAGCGTACAGAGTGCTTTCAGTGAGCAGTCTCCACTAGGAGTGCCAGAGGAGCTGACACTCCTGGTTAAATACAAAGCAAGAGGCTACCTGATTGGTCCATCAATTTGGCCCTTAATCAGGGAGTTCATATTCCAACAGGCCCACCTCAATTGCCTGATTAAAATCATTACAGATTGGTTTTACACATAAGGTAGTATTTAATACAGGCTGGGGCTCTCACCCCCTGGCTGGTTAGCCATCAAAAGCCCTCCATCGCCTCAGGACATCGGCCATTGGGACATCCTCAGGACCGCACAGGACCTTCAACCGACGCTATACACTAGATACATCGATGACATTTTCTTCCTTTGGACTCATGGTGAACAATCACTGAAACAATTATATGATGACATCAACCAGTTCCATCCCACCATCAGACTCACCATGGACTACTCTCCGGAATCGGTTGCATTCTTGGACACACGCATCTCCATCAAGGGTGGCCACCTCAGCACCTCACTGTACCGCAAGCCCACGGATAACCTCACGATGCTCCACTTCCCCAGCTTCCACCCTAAACACGTTAAAGAAGCCATCCCCTACGGACAAGCCCTCCGTATACACAGGATCTGCTCGGATGAGGAGGATCGCAACAGACACCTCCAGACGCTGAAAGACGCCCTCATAAGAACAGGATATGGTGCTCAACTCATCGATCGACAGTTCCGACGCGCCACAGCGAAAAACCGCACCGACCTCCTCAGAAGACAAACATGGGACACGGCGGACAGAGTGCCCTTCGTCATCCAATACTTCCCCAGAGTGGAGAAGCTGTGACATCTTCTCCAGAGTCTTCAACATGTCATTGATGAAGACGAACATCTCGCCAAGGCCATCTCCACACTCCTGCTTCTTGCCTTCAAACAACCGCACAACCTCAAACAGACCATTGTCCACAGCAAACTACCCAGCCTTCAGGAGAACAGTGACCACGACACCACACAACCCTGCCACAGCAACCTCTGCAAGACGTGCTGGATCATCGACACGGATGCCATCATCTCACGTGAGAACACCATCCACAAGGTATACGGTACCTACTCTTGCGACTCGGCCAACGTTGTCTATCTGATACGCTGCAGGAAAGGATGTCCCGAGGCATGGTACATTGGGGAGACTGTGCAGATGCTACGACAATGGATGAATGAACACTGCTCAACAATCACCAGGCAAGAGTGTTCGCTTCCTGTTGGGGAACACTTCAGCAGTCACGGGCATTCAGCCTCTGTTCTTCGGGTAAGCGTTCTCCAAGGCAGCCTTCACGACACACGACAATGCAGAGTCGCTGAGCAGAAACTGTCAGCCAAGTTCCGCACACATGAGAACGGCCTCAACCGGGATCTTGGGTTCATGTCACATTACCTGTAACCCCCACGACTTGCCTGGGCTTGCAAAATCTCACTAACTGTCCTGGCTGGAGACAATACACATCTCTTTAACCTTGTGCTTAATCCTCTCTCCACTCACATTGTCTGTACCTTTAAGACTTGATTACCTGTAAAGACTCGCATTCCAACCATTATCTTGTTAATTGAGTTTGTGTCTATATATACCCTGTTTGTGAACACAACTCCTCACTCACCTGAAGAAGGAGCGACACTCTGAAAGCTTGCGCCACCAAATAAACCTGTTGGACTTTAACCTGGTGTTGTGAGACTTCTTACTGTGCTTACCCCAGTCCAACGCTGGCATCTCCACATCTAAACTCTCCAGCCAGGAGAGACAGCCGCCAGAATTCTACTGCCCCGCCGCCCCCCATCGGGAACCGGAGTGGGTGAGGGGCGGACAAAATAAAGGTCCGTTGACCTCGGGCAGGATTTTCCAGTCTCGGCTCGAGCGAGGCCATAAGATCATGCCGAGCATCCCTGCATCTATCCTGCCAAGTCATCATGTAATGCTATACATTTCAAAGAGGTCACCTCACAGTCTTCTGAGTTCTGGAGAACACAGGCCCATTCCACTCAACGCAAGGTGCATTTAAAGGAAAGCTAGAAAAAACAGATGAGGGAGAAAGAAGTGGATAATTCTGCTGATAGGTTGAGATGAAGAGGCGCGGGAGAAAACTTGGGTGGAACATAAAAGTCAATATTAATCAGCTGTACTCAATGATCTGTTTCTGTCTTGAAAATTCTCCCTAAATTGATGTAACCATGCAGGCTTCGTGCAAACCATCGCTTGTGGATTGGATCCACATTATTTGAGAAGATTGTAGTTGTGTGTGTCATGTGTAGGAGTTGCCGCTTAACATGGGAGGACAATGCCCCTTTAAGAGGTGAGTCACATGTCCACTGGTGACATCGTCAGCCAGGTTCTCAGGCTTTGCTTTCAGTCTTGTATTGAGCCTCAAGCAGTGCACTGCATTTGAATAAACCCCCCTGTTGAGTTACATCAAACCACGAGTTGGTGTGTTTTTTGGCTCCAACTGCGGCCTTGTATTTTGCCCAGGACAGAATAGTGTCAAATATCACTTTCCTGTGCTAAAGCTGTAACACAACCCTTTAACAATTAAAAGACAATTTGTATTTACATAGTACCCCTCAGTAGAAGAACTACAAACTGCATAGTGGTTAGCATCGCTGCCTCATTGCACCAAGGACCCGGGTTCGATTCTGGCCTTTGGGTGACTCTCTGTGTGGAGTCTGCATATTCTCCCCATGTTTGCGTGGGTTTCCTCCGGGTGCTCTGGTTTTCTCCCACACTTCAACGATGTGCAGGATAGGTGGATTAGCCACTCTAAGTTGTCCCTTTGTGTCTCAAACTGTATAGGTTAGGCTTTTTTTCATTCATTCATGGGACATGGGCGTCGCTGGCTGGCCAGCATTTATTGCCCATCCCTAGTTGCCCTTGAGAAGGTGGTGGTGAGCTGCCTTCTTGAATCGCTGCAGTCCACGTGCTATGGGTTGACCCACAATGCCATTAGGGAAGGAATTCCAGGATTTTGACCCAGCGGCTGCGAAGGAATGGCAATATGTTTCCAAAAAGCTCCGAAAGCTTGTGTGGCTTTTGCTACCAAATAAACTTGTTGGACTTTAACCTGGTGTTGTTAAACTTCTTACTGTGTTTACCCCAGTCCAACGCCGGCATCTCCACAATATGTTTCCAAGTCAGGATGGTGAGTGGCTTGGAGGGGGAACTTGAAGGTGGGGGTGTTCTCATGTATCTGCTGCCTTTGTCCTTCTAGATGGAAGTGGTCGTGGGTTTGAAAGGTGGATTGGCCATGATAAATTCGTAGGGTTACGCAGATAGAGCGAAGGGGAGTCGCTGGATGGATGCTGTTTTGGAGAGTTAGTGCAGACTCGATTAAGCGTATGGCCATTTTCTGTACTGTAGGGATTCTATGGTGTAAAAGGAGGCATGCAGGAAGGGATAGGAGAACTAAACATTGAAAAATAGGTGTTCATTAACTGAAAGGATCTTGGCTCCTGATTATGTTACATGAAACCATATTGCGACTTGTGCAAACGCAGAATGATAACAGAACTGGGTCTGTTAGGATGGTTTCCACTGCTGAATAGCAGTCATATGCAAAGAAATCCAGTTAGATGAGGTATGAAAAGGCTGTTAATTCTCGATGAACTACACCTCAATGAGAATCCGCAGCCTAAAGAAGAAGCAGAGAAATTAATGGGGATAAAAGGATTATTACCATGCTGCTTTTACTCAACATTCAGTTTGCATATTAATAGCATTACAAAATTGTCCAACCAAATGGCCCTTTGTAAATACACCATGTGCCTTTGAACGTGGTTGAATTCTTCCTGAAAATGTTCCCAGTGTGAAATGGCTAGTTCTTTGTGTCCTTTGATCTCTCTCCATTTCTCTGTCAGTTTATTCTCAAGGAGCCTGAGGTCTTGATGTTTCATCTTAATGAAAAAATATTAAATCATTAACTTGATGACTCTCTGCCTATCGTGATTGGGTGGCTTTTCATATCATTAATAGTATAAGTCCATTTAACTGTTTGAAAACATGATTAATAATTTACCCTTGCAGTGGTAGGCTTCTCGTTCAGTCTATTTACAAGTGCACTAATGTCTTTCTTGGCTAATGTTTCTGAAATAAGGAGTCGTGTGGGAAAGGCTTCTGGTACCAATGTAATCTTGCTCATTGAAAAATGATGTTGAAAGTCTGGAGTGTTCAAACTACCAACATTGCTGCCTGGATCCTTGGTGATACAAAACACAGGCAATCCAGTTTCTAATCATATATTCACGTTCCTTATTCACAGGTTTGTCCGACTTAAATTTCATGCAACTATGATTTGGAAAATAAGAGTTTCCAAAACAATGGATATGGTGAAGGCAAGTGGGTTTTCTATAGACCACTCACTTCAGATGAAGCAGGGAAGCTGAAAAAATTGACCAGCAGTTTACAAATGGTGGCACAGTCGTTCACACTGCTGCCTCACAGTGCCAGGGACCTGGGTTCGATTCCCAGCTTGGGTCACTGTCTGTGCGAGTTTGCACGTTCTCTCCGTGTCTGCGCGGGTTTCTTCCGGGTGCTCTGGTTTCCTCCCATGGTCCTTTTCCAAATCATAGTTGCATGAAATTTACGTATGACAAACCTGTGAATAAGGAACATGAATGTATGATTAGGGGCGGTGCGGTAGCACAGTGGTTAGCACTGCTGCCTCCCAGCGTCAGGGACCTGGGTTCAATTCCTGTCTTGTGTCACAGTCTGTGTGGAGTTTGCACGTTCTCCCCGTGTCTGCATGGGTTTCCTCCAGCTGCTCCGTTTCCTCCCACATTCTGAAAGATGACCCGAACTGGCCTGAACAGGCGCACCGGACTATCGTGACTAGGGGAATTTCACAGTAACTTCATTGCAATGTTAATGTAAGCCTTACTTGTGACTAATAAATAAACTTCAAAACTTAAAAAGAAAGATGTGCTGGTTAAGTGCATTGGCCATGCTAAATTCTCCCTTGGTGTACCCGAACAGGCGCCGGAGTGTGGGGATGAGGGGATTTTCACAGTAACTTCATTGCAGTGTTAATGTAAGCCTACTTGTGACACTAATAAATAAACTAAAGTAATAAATAAACTTAAAATGCAGTGAATGCAGCCCTAAAAGAGCAGGCAATTGAAAAAGAACCCTGAATTCAAGGTTATGAGGCACAAAAAGAAGCAATTGCTCTGCAAGTGGCATGGGTCGTGGCGTTTAAATTAAGCTGGAGGTGTATTGAACATTCCAGATTCATTTTTAAGGAATAAGAAAAACATGAAGGAAGATACTCGTCAATCTTACGGAAAGCAACTCTATTATTCCCGCTCAAAAATGAATTGATTTTCTTTATGTTTCAGTACTTTTTTCTCCCACTCGCAGCAGATAAAGTGTTCCTGGGAGAAATAAAGTTTTAATTAACTTTTCTTGAAAAATAAAATTGCCTGATAGCGAGTGAATGGTCCGCAGTTGGCCTTATTGATCAGTGAATTATTCGAGTCACGGCTGCAGGGAGCAAATTTGGAACGGCGAACATGCCTTCAAAAATTTGTTATCTCCCCCGCAGTGTTTTAAATTTTCACAGTACAAACGATGCATTTTGGTTAATTTTAAACACTTTATGCTTCATAATGGGCTGGTCTCTCAACAAAACAAATGGATACAGTGAAGGCAATTGGCTTTTTAACAGACCAGCCACATTTTCTAAAAGCCACCTCGGCAGTTCCCTGCCCTCTTCGGAGGCATGCCCCTGCTGCATCTCCCCCGAAAGATTAAAGACATTCTGCTCCTTCTAACCTCTCATAACCTAAGGAAGCACTTCACCTGGTCCTCAGGTCGTACTCTCTCGCTCCACCCTGACTCCACAGTTCACAGGCACTCCACCCTTCCTAACCTTCACTGTTCACACTGTCACTCTCTTCCCTCTCCTCCCGGAATTTGACCTGCCCCGTTCGTCCCACCCTCTCATTTCAAACTAGCAGATGACCCGAAACCAAAACTGGGAGCGGCACGGTGTCACACAGTGGTTAGCACTGCTGCTTCACAGCGCCGGGGACCTGGGCTCAATTCCCGGCTTGGGTCACTGTCTGTGTGGACTCTGCACATTCTCCCCGTGTCTGCGTGGGTTTCCTCCGGGTGCTCCGGTTTCCTCCCGCAGTCTGAAAGACGTGCTGGTTAGGTGCATTGGCCATGCTAAATTCTCCCTCAGTGTATCCGAACAGGCGCCGGAGTGTGGGGAAGAGGGGATTTTCACAGTAACTTCATTGCGGTGTTAATGTTAACCTACTTGTGACTAATAAATAAATAAAATAAAAACTGTAAAATCCCGCTCAAGATGAGCGGACAATTCTGTTTTCCACTCCTCGCCCACTCTGACGGGCAGGGCGGTAAAATTCCAGTACTAAGCTTTGACCGTGAGTATTGACAGGATAACCAGTACTGGTGAACATAGCAGCCAAGCCGAGTCGCAGTGGAGCGGTCAGTGTTATGTGCTCAAACTATCACAGGGACCAGTCTGTGCTGGCACTTCCCTCATTGTTGTCCATCAGGGAACTTCTCTGGTAAATCGCAGGCAGGAACTGCATATTAACTACACACACTTCCTGCTCTCGGCAATATCCATGGAGCTGAATAGCTGGTGTTCCTGCTTCACTGAGGATTAGTTTGAGGCCTCGTGCTCGATCACCCGCATTTGTTCTTCACATTCGGTGCAGGCACTGGTGAAGTGAGTGATGCCCTGAAATGACAAGATTATCCATTCCCTTCAACTTCTTCCTGCAACAGTTGGTCACTCCTTTTTCTCCTTGGGTAATGGAGATCGTAGGACCAGGTGAAGTGCTTCCTTAAATTATGAGAGGTTAGAAGGAGCAGAATGTCTTTAATCTTTCGGGGGAGATCTAACTGTCTTTAAACAAGACCTATCTGCTTTGGCAAGGAATTCCAATCTCGATGTGTAACAGGAGGCAAAGCCAATGACACTGCAGCTAATCTACCCGACAATTTCCTCGAGACAAAAATACTTCAAACCAAATGGCGATGCAAAAGCGCCAAGATCGTCCAGAATGGATGGCCGGCATTTTCCCAAAAGAATTCTAAGTGTCGAATTCATGTGAAAACTGGAGTAATTCACATTGTTTTTTACAGTGGGAGTTCAAAGAAGAATCTCCTGCACTCTGAGCACTGCAGAAGCCGCCAGTGTGAATATCATTAAATTTCAGGGGGTGGGGTCTATCCCCGCTGGAGAGGTTGGAATCAGCGTGCTGAGCGGTCCATTGCGCATGCGCTGATCTGTCGGTGTCGAGATCGGCGCATGCGCCGTGGCCCCACACTGCCGGCCTCCCCATTGCTGGCCAGCCCTGCGACCCCCACAACGCTGGAACTCCGGCCTCCCACAGCTCAATCGCTGACCCCCCAACCATTCCCGGGCCAGCCCCAAAACCCCCCTCCCGACCTACCGTGATCTCCAGTGCCTCACCCTGGTTTCCCCCTCCCACTGTCCTGACCCCCCTCTGTAGTCCCGACACCCACCCCCCCAAAAAGCCTGCCCAGCCCCCCTCCCAGAGCCCGGCCCAATTGCTGGCCTCCCTCCTTCCTCCACTGATCTATGCCTGGGCCAGCCCTGAACCCACCCCCCACCCCTCGATCTGCCACAATCTCCAGCACCTCTGGTATCCCCCTCCTGCAGTCCCGACCGCCCACCCCCCACCCCCCCGCAGTCCTGACCCCACCTCCCCACAATCCCTATCTCACCCCACTGAAGTCCTGACCTCCCCCCCCCACGTCATCTCACCCCTCCCCCAAAAGCCTGCCCACACCCCTTCCCAGCCCAGCCCGACTGCTGGCTTCCCTCCTTCCCCCACCGACCTATGCAGAGTGGCAGCAGGACACATTGCCCCCCCCCCCCCCCCCTCTATCGATTGCCCCACCAGGTCCTGTCTCCTTCAGGCCCCACCCCCTAGGCCCCGGCGCAGAGCTGACGGCACCAGAAATCCAGCACTGGGAGAAATGCTCGGGGCCGGATGCCCAGCGTGGATCGCGCTAATCCGGCCCCGCTGAAATCTCCTGGCGGATTGCCCCGTAGCATTCTTTTGATTTGTATTAAGGTTCCTGACATATGGTCGGAATTCTCCGGTCTCGTACACCCCACCACCGCTGCCAGTGAATTTGGCGCTCAGCCAAAAATTCATTCACTGCAGCGGGACTGGAGAATCCCAGCCGCAGGCGAGGTCAGAGAATCCCGGCCATAATCTCCAAACATATTTATTTATTATCTTGAAATAAAGATTTGGGAGGACAGATCCAGCTTTAAGTTCTCTTGATGTCTTAGTGGGTATGTGGAGCGTGCCATTGTGATAGACCATAATAATAATGGCAGTATGGGTACAGAATTGTTTGAGTGATAGAAAGCAGAGAGGAATTGATGAATGGTTTTACAAAGTGGAGGAAATTATGCGGTGGACTCCCCCAGGGCTCAGTACTATGTGTCTGCGCTTCTTAATATGTATAAATGACCTCGGTTTCGGTGTACAAGGTGCAATTTCAAAATTTGCACATGACACAAAAGTTGGATGTATTGTGAATTGTGAGGAGGATAATGATAGACTTCAAGAGTACACAGACAGACTGGTTAAATGGGCAGACATGTGGCAGGTGAGAATTAATGTGGAGAATTGTGAAGTGATAAATTCTGGTAGAAAGCAAGAAGAGAGGCGTTATAATCTAAAGGATGCAATTGTTAAAGAGGTGCAAACTATAGGTCATGTACATCAATGATGAATAGTTTAGATTTGTCATGAAGGTGATTGAGCTTAAAGAGTTTTCCATTGAGGTGGTACTTAATACTCACACCAGAGGGCAGTTGATGTTAGAGGGAGGTGAATAACGACTGTCAGGTAGATTGTAAATAGTAAGAGGGCTTTCACACAGCGTGCTTGACACCAGTCTGGATTTCGGAGGGGACTGTTGCAGATCTCCAATATTAGACAGTTGTCGTCATTTCAGTTTGTTTACTTGTTGGACTTTAACCTGGTGTTGTGAGACTTCTTACTGTGTCCAGCCCAGTCCAACACCAGCATCTCCACATCATTTCATCACAAAGCAGCTGCAGGATTATGGTCAAGTTTTTTGGACATCCCAGTCTCCGGAGCACAATCCATAGAGCCTCAATTTATTGAGTCGTGTTTTCCTCAAGTCAATGAATGCAATAAAGAGATCTTGGTATTGCTCTCAATTATTTTTCTTTGGCTTTGTCTGGCAACAAAGACCATATTACCAGTTTCTCTGGAAGTGTAAAGTCAGACTATGGATGAGATTCTCTGGCCTCCTGTCAGTGTTTTTCTCGGCGGCAGAAGGCGGTGGCATGTCATTGGCCGAACGGGCCGAATGGTCTACTTCTGCTCTGACATTGTATGTTCTATTCCAACTAGTCCCACATTCTGTCGTTTTTCCATAACATTGCACATTATTTATCTTCAGCTGCTTATCCAATTCCCTGTTGAAAGCCACAATTGAAATAACCTCTGATGTCCTCTCTGACAGTGTATTCCAGATCTTAGTCACTCATTTCGTGAAAAGAGAAGTTTTCTCATGCCATCTTTTGCCACCTTAAATCAGTGTCCTCTGATTCTCAACCCATCCACCAAAGAGAACAGTTTATCTCTATGTTCTCTGTTTACATCCCTCTAAACTAGAGTGGCAGAGGGAGGGGAATTTGAGTGGGGAGACACAAGAGAGGGAAATAAATATAGAACTGAAAGACAGTAAAGTAGAAAGAAAAAGTTGAAGACAAGGGATACAGTGCATGCAGCAAATATGGCCTCAATGCAAAAGAAATGTGTAAAAATGAAAATAAAGACAAGTCCAAAGGCACCTTACGCATGTGTAAAGGTGCAGAGCACTTGCAATATGGTAGACAAATCAACAGCGCAAATAAACCTGTTGGACTTTAACCTGGTGTTGTTAAAACTTTTACTGTGTAATACTTAAGGAAACAATGTATGCATTACAACAATTACGTGTTTCTCTCTGGCACAAAAGCACAAAAAGAAAAGCAGCCCAAACATGGTTTATAAAAGAAATTGAGGATAGTATTAGATCCAAAGAGGAGTCATATAAAGTTGCTATAAAAAGCTTCAATAAATATATGAAAATGGAAAGATTAGTGAAGACAAATGTAGGTCCCCCACAGTGCGAAGCAGGAAAATTTATAACAGAGAACAAGGAAATGGAAGAGCAATTAAACAACTACTTTAGTTCTGTCTTCATGGAGGAAGACACAAATAACTTCCTAAAAAATGCTAAGGAATTGAAGGGTCTAGTGGAAAAGAGGAATTGAAGGAAGTTAGTATTACTAAAAAAAAGTGCTAGAATAATTAACAGGACTGAGAGACAATAAATCCCCAGGGTCTTACAATCTACTTTCCAGGGTACCAAGAGTGGTGACCATAGAAATAATGGATACATTGATTGTCATCTTCCAAAATTCTATAGATTCTGGAACAGTCCTGACACATTGGAGGGTGGCAAATGTAAACATGGCATGAGAGCATTGTTGGCAAGGTCATCACATATTGCCTGTTTCTAAATGCCCTTGAGAGGGTGGTGGCGAGCCACCTTCTTGAATTGTTTCAGTCCATCTGGTGTATGTACACCCGCAGTGCTTTTAGGGGGGAGTTCCAGGATTTTGATCCAGTGACACTGAAGGAATGACGATTTATCCCCAAGTCAGAATGGTGTATGACTTGGGAGGGAACTCACAGGTGCTGGTGTTCCAATGCAGCCCTTTGTTCTTCTAGGTGGCAGGAGTCATCAGTTTGGAAGGTGTTGATGAAGGAACTTTGGCAAGTTGCTGCAGTGCAGCTTGTACAAAGAACAAAGAACAAAGAAAATTACAGCACAGGAACAGGCTCTTCGGCCCTCCAAGCCTGCACCGACCATGCTGCCCGACTGAACTAAAACCCCCTAACCTTCTTGGGACCATATCCCTCTATTCCCATCCTATCATGTATTTGTCCAGATGCCCCTTAAAACTCACTGTCATATCTGCTTCCACTACCTCCCTTGGCAGCGAGTTCCAGGCACCCACCACCCTCTATGTAAAAAATGTGCCTCGTACATCTCCTTTAAACCTTGCCCCTCGCACCTTAAATCTATGCCCCCTAGTAATTGACTCTTCCACCCTGGGAAAAAGCTTCTGACTATCCACTCTGTCCATGCCCCTCATAATCTTGTAGGCTTCTATCAGGTTGCCCCTCAACCTCCGTCATTCCAGTGAGAACAAACCAAAGTTTCTCCAACCTCTCCTCATAGCTAATGCCCTCCATACCAGGCAACATTCTGGTAAATCTTTTCTGTACCCTCTCCAAAGCCTCCACATCCTTCTGGTAGTGTGGCGACCAGAATTGAACACTATATTCCAAGTGCGGCCTAACTAAGGCTCTATAAAGCTGCAACATGACTTGCCAATTTTTAAACTCAATGCCTCGGCCGATGAAGGCAAGCATGCTGTATGCCTCCTTGACTACCTTCTCCACCTGCATTGCCACTTTCAGTGACCTGTGTACCTGTACACCCAGATCCCTTTGCCTATCAATACTCTTAGGAGTTCTGCCATTTACTGTATATTTCCTATCTGTATTAGGCCTTCCAAAATGCATTACCTCACATTTGTCCGGATTGAACTCCATCTGCCATCTCTCCGCCCAAGTTTCCAACTGATCTATATCCTGCTGTATCCTCTGGTGGTCCTCATCGCTATCCGCAAATCCACCAACCTTTGTGTCGTCTGCAAACTTACTAATCAAACCAGTTACATTTTCCTCCAAATCATTTATATATATTACAAACAGCAAGGGTCCTGGCACTGATCCGTGAGGAACGCCGCTTGTCACAGCCCTCCATTCAGAAACGCACTCTTCCACTGCTACCCTCTGTCTTCTTTGACCGAGCCAGTTTTGTATCCACCTTGCCAGCTCACCTCTGATCCCATGCGACTTCACCTTCTGCACCAGTCTGCCATGAGGGACCTTGTCAAAGCCCTTACTGAAGTCCACTGCGCCACCCACATCAATCATCTTCATCACATCCTCGAAAAACTCGATCACGTTCGTGAGACACGACCTCTCCTTCACAAAACCATGTTGCCTCTCACTAATACGTCCACTTATTTCCAAGTGGGAATAAATCCTGTCTCGAAGAATCCTCTCCAATAATTTGTAGTTGGTACCACTGTGTGCTGGCGGTGGAGGGAGTGAATATTTAAGGTGGTGAATTGGCTATCAAGTGAGCTGCTTATCCTGAATAATGTTGAGTTTCTTGTGCGTTATTTGAGATGCACGCTTCCAGGCAAGTGGAGAGTATTCCATTACACTCCTGACATGCTCCTTTTAAATGTAGAAAGAGACATTTGGGAGTCAGGGTATGAGTTACTTGCCGTAGACTTCCCAACCTCTGACCTGCTGTAGTAGCCTGAGTATTTGTATGGTTGTTCAAGGCCAGCTTCTGTTCAATGGTGACTCCACAATGTTGATGGTGGTGGGATTCAGTGATGATTATGTTGTTGAATGTCATGGTGACATGGTTAGGTCTTCTTTGGTTGGAGTCGATCATGGCCTGCCACTTGCTGCCACTTATCAATCCAAACTTGAGTACTCTGCCAGCCTTGCTGCATGCACACACAGAATGCTTCTGCACATGAGGAACTACAAATGATACTGGACACTGTGCAATGATCAGTGATTGCCCCCACTTCTGATCATGTGAGGTCATTGATACAGCAAATGAAGATGGTTGGGCTTTGGACACTACCCTCGATGTCTACATTCACATTAATTTGGCTATTTTTGAATATTTTTTAAAAATTCTAATTAATACTATTCACCTGAAAAACATTAATTTTGAAGCATTTGGCGCTCAGCCAAAACTTCATTCACTACAGCAGCACCTGAGACTCCCAGCCTGAGGCAAGGTTGGAGGTTTCCTGCCGATGTGATTGCTCCATTATTTGTGGCTGTGTCTTCAGTTCAGCCACCTCGGCTCTAAACAGTGGAACTCCCGGTCGAATCCTTTCCATTTCTCGCTCTTCCTTTAAGAATCTCCTAAAACCCACCACTGACTGAATTCTGGTCACCTGTTCGAATATTTGCCATGTCTCTCAGTGTCAAGTTTTGTTTGTTAACACTCATGTGAAGCATCTTGGAATATTTTACTCTGGAATATTTTACTCTGTTGAAGGTTCCACATAAATGTAAGTTGTGGTTGCCTTACCCTGTAATCATTTTGTGGGTTGCCCCTTGGAAATTATTTGTGTCCTTTCTTCACTGTGTGTGAGCTACAAATTTTCACCAGTAATTTTGGTTGTGCATCTTCTACATTTTCTCTGCATTTTACCTGAAATTGTGCGGTCAGAAGTGCCACAGTGTGATGTTTAACCTGGTTACATGTCTATTTGTATATTTGGAGAGGATATTTGGGCCATGAATTCGTCTTAGTATATCAAAACTTCAGAAAGTGCACGGTATGTACCAATGACAAGATGCACTACAGCAACGCGCCAAGGATCCTTCATCAGCACTGTCCAAACTGAAAGCCTCCACCATCGAGAAGAACAGAGGGCTGCACTGGAACACCAACGTGTCTGGGATACCTCTTGTCATACGCATCCGGACGAAACCCACGCAGACACGGGGAGAACATGTAGGCTCCACACAGACAGTGACCAAAGCCGGGAATCGAACCCAGGTCCCTGGTGCTATGAGGCAGCAGTGCTAACCACTGTGCCATCATGCCGCCCTCGTACCCCGGCAAGGGTGAACACCTTCAAGAGCATGATGGGAAATAAATTAATCAGCCCACGCTCTTAAAGGAGCGTCAGGTTAATTTCCATAAAATAGATATGCATCGGAATTTTACCGCCCCGCCCAGCGCGGGAATCGGAGCAGGCGATTGGCCTTGGGCAGGATTTTACGGTTTTGGGCCATAAAATCCCGCCGATAGAACCATAGAATTCCTACAGTACAGAAGGAGGCCCTTCGGCCTGTTGAGTCGGCACCAGTCCTCTGAAAGCGCAGCTTATCCAGCAACCCCCCCACCCTGCCACATCCCTGTAACCCTGCACATTTACCATGGCTAATCCACCTAACCTGCACATCTAGGGACACTAAGGAGCAATTTAGCATGGCCATTCCACCTAACCTTCACATCTTTGGACTATGGGAGGAAACCGGAGCACTCGGAGGAAACCCACGCAGACAGTCACACAAGGCCGGGATCGAACCCAGGTCCTTGGTGCTGTGAGGCAGCAGTGCTAACCACTGTGCCACCGTGCTGCCCAAGTGGATTGTTTATGGTTGACCTGTGAACAAAATGAGAAATGAATAGTCAAGAAGCTTTTTAAAAAGAAGCAAATAACTGTGAAAAATAAGAAAGCACCAAGTGTTCCACAGATGAGCGAAGAAGTTCTCTCTCCTCCACTGACTGAAAAATATATTTTCATTGTGGCTCCTAAACAGCTCACTGTAATTGTAGTTTTCCGCATGATTTCTCAAGGAATGTCAGAAAGCACCATGATGAGATATTTGATTGATCTTGAATGCACAAATGGATTGACGTAAGTAACTAAAATGCAATGTTTTCCAAAATCCAAACTGTCAATGAAAAACCACCATAAAAGGATCAATGCGGGTTATTTTTAACTGCTGTTAATAGACGTGTTGAATTTTGAAAGAAGTGGTAGACATGAGAAAATAACAAACCGTTGCTTCTCAAGCCTTTCTCTCCATTCACCTCCATAACATTGCCCACCACCACTCTGCCTCAGCCCACCGGCTGCTCAGATACTCAGTTCCGCATTCTCACCTCCTGTGGTATTATCCCCAAGATTCCCTGGTCGACGCTGGCACAGTGGTTAGCACTGCTGCCTCACAACTCCAGGGACCCGGGTTCGATTCCCAGCTTGGGTCACTGTCTGTGTGGGGTTTGCACATTCTCCCCGTGTCTGCGTGGGTTTCCTCCGATGCTCCGGTTTCCTCCCACAGTCCAAAGATATGCGGGTTAGGTTGATTGGCCATACTAAAATTGCCCCTGAGTGTCGCGGGATGCGTAGGTTAGAGGGATTAGTGAGGTAAATATGTGGGGTTAAGGGGATAGGGCCTGGGTGGGATTGTTGTCGATGCAGACCCAATGGGCTGAATGGCCTCCTTCTGCACTGTAGGGATTCTATGGTTTCTATGGACCTCCTACCACCCATCCAAAATTCTGCTGCCCATGTTGTATGTCACATCAAATCCTGCCCAACCGTCACTGATGCACATTGAATCCTTGTCCCCGAGTGTTCCCATCTTCAATATTTCCACATCTTCTCTTTCTCTTCCTTCTTCGGCAGTTCCTCCGAATTGAGGATGACTTGTTTCTAGTCTGATTCAGTGGGTTCTGAGATGTGGTGGAGGTTGTGTTTGAAGGGGTGGATAGGTGGATTGCTTGGAGGTTTGCTTTCTCCAATGCTTTGGCTTCACATCTGCACATTCCTGATCAAGTCTCTCGATGAGTGCGGGACCTTCCTGAATGTGTCATCTCCATTTTGCAACCAGTAGTTTCCTCTAATTTTCCAGCCCTTCCCGCTGACGAATTCTTCCGGTCCTGTCGATGGTGGTTCCCCCGCAGCATGTTCTCCGGCAGCAGAAGGTGTAGAGCATACTGATCCCCAGAGACATCCGCGGGGGTCGGCCCATGGAAACTGCCACCACTGGAAAATAAGCTGCTGCGAGGCTGGAAAATCCCACTCTATGAATCAACAGGTATTTTCAAACTCTTCAGCGATGTGTTGAGGACTTCGCTAAAGCATTTCCACTGGCCTCCTGGAAGTCACAGTAAGAAGTTTAACAACACCAGGTTAAAGTCCAACAGGTTTATTTGGTAGCAAATGCCACAAACAGGGCATGATGTAAATTTGATGCCCTGTTTGTGGCTTTTGCTACCAAATAAACCTGTTGGACTTTAACCTGGTGTTGTTAAACTTCTTACTGTGTTTACCCCAGTCCAACGCTAGCATCTCCACCTCCTGGAAGTCTCCAGCTAAGTTCCAAGTAAAGCAATTGCGTTGGGAGTTTGGTGTGAGCCATACGAATGACATGTCCCACCCAGCAGAGCTATTTTTGAGTGATTAGTGCCTCGATGTTGGCACATTGACGTGAGAGAGAAAGCTACTATCGGGTTGCCTTTCCAATCACTGGATTTTCCTTTCCTAACTACACTACCAAAGTATTTTATTGGTGTTGGGACACCTTGAGGTTGCGAGAGGTGTTACATGAATGCAAGATTTCTCCCTTTCCTGCTCTGCTCCATGCCAGACTTCTGCCAAATCTGCTTTACATCAGTGCTGCTTTTTTATGTGGGCATCATTAACACAAGCTGTTTCTGAAGGCAAACAGCAATAAACATGCACATTTAACATTGAGACTTAACAAGCCAAGGAAAAGTCATTAACACGGAGTCTGCATGTTAACATGCAATAAACCGATTACTGGAGGGTGGGCAAAAATTAGAGAGTGCTTTGTTCATGTTAACACACAAAGTTATTACACATTAACACATGCTTGGCTTGAATGCTCAGAAAAATGCTGGACTCCGCATCTGATTTGTACGTCTTAATACACTGCATTATGTGTGTTATTTCCTTTAAACAGTCGTGTTTTCATTTAATAGTTCCATTGAATTCTTTTTTATTCATTCGTGGGACGTGGGCGTCACTGGCTGGCCAGCATTTATTGCCCATCCCTAGTTGCCCGAGGGCAGTTGAGAGTCAACCACATTGCTGTGGCTCTGGAGTCACATGTCGGCCAGACCAGGTAAGGACGGCAGATTTCCTTCCGGAAAGGACATTAGTGAACCAGATGGGTTTTTCCGACAATCAGCAATGGTTTCATGGTCATCAGTAGATTCTTAATCCCTAATTTTTTTTTTTATTGAATTCAAATTCCACCATCTGCCGTGGCGGGATTCGATCCCAGGTCCCCAATCTTAGTTGGTTGTTTCCAACTTTGCAGCCTGGGTAACAACCTCACACAATGGAACACTCCAGCAATGGATAGAAATCAGGCAGGTTACCAGGCAGGGGATTAAATTGATATATCCGCGGGAGCAGAAGGTACAGAGCATACAGATCCCCAGAGACATCTGCGTGGGTCGGCCAATGGCGGCTTACTGCCACCACTGGAAAATATGCTGCTGCGAGGCTGGAAAATCCCGCTCCATGAATCAACAGGTATTTTCGACCTCTTCAGCGATGTGTTGAGGACTTCGCTAAAGCATTTCCACTGGCCTCCTGGAAGTATCACGGAGGGAGGCCATTCAGCCCTTAGATCTGTGACCGTAATCTCAAAGAAACATCCAATTTGTGAAGTCTTAAGGAGGAAGTTAAGTTTGAGTTTATTTATTAGTGTCACAAGTAGGCTTACATTGACACTACAATGAAGTTACTGTGAAAATCCCCGAGTCGCCACACTCCGGTGCCTGTTCGGGTACACTGAGGGAGAATTTAGCATGGCCGATGAACCTAGCCAGCACATCTTTCGGATTGTGGGAGGAAACCAGAAACTCGGAGGAAACCCAGGCAGACATGGGGAGAATGTGCAGACTCCGCACAGACAGTGACCCAAGCCAGGAATCGAACCCGGGTCCCTGGCGCTGTGAGGCAGCAGTGCTAACCACTGTGCCACCATGTACCTCAGCAAGGGTAAGCACCTTCAAGAGCATGATGGGAAATAAATAAATTAGCTTGCGCTCTTAAAGGAGCAACAAATTATTTTCCATAAAATAGATATACACTGGAATTTCACTGCCTTGCCCACCACGGGAATCGGAAAAAGTGAGGGGCGGACAATGGAAAGGTCATCCGAGCTCGGATGGGATTTTACAGTTTTGGGATGAGTAAAACCATAACATCCTGCCCATAGAACCATAGAACCCCTACAATGCAGAAGCAGGCCTTTAGGTCTATCGAGTCTGCACCGATCCTCTGAAGGAGCAGCTTACCGCCCCCCCCCCCCCCCCCCACCCCCACCCCCCCCCCCCCCCCCCCTTCCCTGAGTGCAGTCGGGCAGCAGTGCTAACTACCGTGCCACCAAGAAATACTAAGTTCAGCAAGAAGCAGGACCTCAGCACATGCTGTTAACTCACGGATTACTTGACCCTCCTTCAAGATTCTCTCCGCCAGTACATGTGTGTGGTAGCCTTAAGTGGACAAATTGCACAGTGCGATTTTAAATACAAAGAACAAAGAACAAATCAAATTACAGCACAGTGACAGGCCCTTCGGCCCTCCAAGCCTGCACCGACCATGCTGCTCGACTGAACTAAAACCCCCTATGCTTCTGGGGACCATGTCCCTCTATTCCCAGCCTATTCATGTATTTGTCCAGATGCCCCTTAAAACTCACTATCATATCTGCTTCCACTACCTCCCCTGGCAGCGAGTTCCAGGCACCCACCACCTTCTATATTAAAACCTTGCCTCGTATATCGCATTTAAACATTGCCCCTCGCACCTTAAACCTATGCTCCCTAGTAATTGACTCTTCCACCCTGGGAAAAAGCTTCTGACTATCCACTCTGTCCTTGCCCCTCATAATCTTGCAGGCTTCTATCAGGTTGCCCCTCAACCGCCGTCATTCCAGTGAGAACAAACCAAGTTTCTCCAAGTTCTCCTCATAGCTAATGCCCTCCATACCAGGCAACATTCTGGTAAATCTTTTCTGTACCCTCTCCAAAGCCTCCACATCCTTCTGGTAGTGTGGCGACCAGAATTGAACACTATATTCCAAGTGCGGCCTAACTAAGGCTCTATAAAGCTGCAACATGACTTGCCAATTTTTTAATTCAATGCCCCGGCCGATGAAGGCAAGCATGCCGTATGCCTTCTTGACTACCTTCTCCACCTTCATTGCCACTTTCAGTGACCTGTGTACCTGTACACCCAGATCCCTTTGCCTATCAATACTCTTAATACTTAATACTCATACTCTAAATACACTACTGAGTTAGTTCCATCCTGGAGACTGAGTTCAATCCTTGGCTTTAAGCCACATGCCAGAAGCTGTCATCAACTGGGGCTGACTTTACAGTGTGCTCGCCAGGGAGTGCAACATTGTCAGAGGCACTGAGATCCTTTCATGGTTAGTTGTGAAAGATCCTGTGGTATTATTGGAAGAAGAGCAGGGATTTGGTTTGACAAACCTCCATCTTCTCATGTAAATAAAGTCTCTATTTTTGTTCAAAACTGAAAAGGAGAAGGGAACTTCAGGGAGGAGGAAGCCTTTTCATTGTTGATATACTTCCCTACCCGGATGTTGCAGAGCTATAGCGGTTCTGTTTGTTTGTTTAGTTTTTAACCTATTTCCCAGGACCCTACTCTTCAAACGGAGCAAGGAACAGGGGGAAGAACCTTTCTTTTATTTACTTCCCTTGTCCACTAGTTCCAGAGTTTTCAATTATCATAAAACATGTAAGGACATATTAGAAGATATTTGATACCATTATCGATAAGATTCTGAGATCATGGGCATGAGAGGAAAACATCAGCGGGTGGCACACTGGTAGGCACTGCTACCTCACAGTGCCAGGGAGCCGGGTTCAACTCCGGCCTCGGATCACTGTCTGTGTGGAGTCTGCACTTTCTCCCCGTGTCTGCGTGGGTTTCCTCCGGGTGCTCCAGTTTCCACCCACACTGCAAAGGTGTGTGTGGGTTAGGTGGATTGGCTATGCTAAATTGACCCTAGTGTCAGGGGAACTAACAGGGTGAATATATGGGGTTACAGGAATAGGGGTGGGATTGTGGTCAGCGCAGATTCAATGGGCCGAATGGCCTCCTTCTGCACTGTAGGATTCTATGATATGCTCATTTTGCAGACCATGTAACACTGATTTTGGTTGAATATGTGAGAGATGGAATAGCTTAAAGAAGCACAACAGACTCCCAGTAACATATCACAATTACATTGCAGGTTCTATGTCAAAGGCATTGCAGTTCATTTATCAGGGGAGGCAGTGGTGTAGTGGTATTGTCACTTGACTAGCTATCCAAAGACCCAGAGTAATGCTCTGGGGACCTGGGTTCGAATCCCACCATAGCAGTTGATGAAATTTGATTTCAATAATAAAAAAAATCTGGAGTTAAAAAGTCTAATGGTTGTCAGGAAAAACCCATTTGGTTCACTAATGTCCTTTAGGGAAGGAAATCTGCCCTCCTTACCTGGTCTGTCCTACATGTGACTCCAGATCCACAGCAATATGGTCGACTCTTAAGTATTCCTCAGGGATGGGCAATAAATGCTGGCCCAGCCAGTGACACCCACATCCAATGAATAAAAAAAAACATATCAAGAGTTTTCATTACTGCAGAGAATTGACAGAAACGGACCGTTTGGGCCCTCCAGTGCGTGCCAGACCAGACTCGATCCTCCCACCCATTGCCATCAACCTATCTTTCTATTCTTTTATCCCTCAAATGTTTAGCTGGCTATTTTTCTCATCTATTCCTTCTGGTAGCGAGTTCCAGATTCTGGGTAAATAAATTTCTTCTTAAACTCCCCACGGGATTCATCAGTGACTGCATTATATTTATGATCTCTGGTTGAGATCTCACCCACAAGTGAAAGCATCTTCTCAATGCTTACTCTGTCAAATCCTTAATCATTTTGTTTCATTCATTCATAGGACATGTGTGTCGATGGTCAGCATTTATTGCCCATCCCTAGCTGCCCTTGAGAAGGTGGTGGTGAGCTGCCTTCTTGATCCGCTGCAGTCCATGTGGTATAGGTACATCCCTAGTTCTGATAGAGGGGGGGAGTCTCCACTGAATCCATCCCACGTTGCCGAGACAACCCACGGCAGGGGTGCACCACCGGCTGGACCAGAAGAAAGTTCTGGGCTGGGACTCTATGACCCTGTCCATGGCTGGGATTCTCCAGTCCCGCTGCTGTGAATGGAGTTTTGGCTGAGCGCCAAATTCACCATTTTCGCTGGCAGCGAGACCAGCAGATTCTGCCCAGGGCCTGAAATATGTCGTGACTGGTTTACATCATCAAATTTTATGGAAACTCACTCGCAAACTTGACTGTCGGGTTCAACGCTGGGTTGATGCCAACTTTCCTCAGTGGCCCTGGGCTAGGGAGTGAAAATATCAGCCAAGTTAATTAAATGTAAAATTAATGTCAATAATTAAATGTAAAATTAATAATACAGGTGGGACAGTAAGATTGCTAAATCTAACTATTCCTGAAGACTTCATCATGTGATTCCCCTAGTCAAACAACCTTTCTCCAATCACAGAATGGTTACAGCACAGAAGGAGACCATTCAGCCCATCATGTCTCGGCCAGCTCTCTAGCAAGTTAGCAAGTCGCACTGTCCCACTTTTTCTCCAAATGCAATTTCCTATTGACTGAGAAGAAAAATCTTTGAAAGAAAATGAAAGAGGAAGCATTTTCTTTTATTTCCCCAATTATTTCCCCCAAGATTGCTCCCAGCAGCATTCATTTTTAAAAATTCCTACAATCTCTGGCTATCTAGGTGGGTTGGCATTGTTGGCATCTTTTGGATAACCCAATAAACCCAAGCCCCATCTGCTCTCTGAGGTGGATAGTAAAGATCCCGTGACACTATTTTGAAGAAGAGCAAGATTGTTCTCCCTGATGACCGATCCAAAATCGATCCCTCAACTCATTTCACCACAGCAAAGGCTTGCGAGAAGATTCGAGTAACTGAGTAGGAATATCTTGCTGCAATTGTAAAGGGCCTTAATGAAGCCACACCCAGAAGATTGTGTGCAGTTTTGGTTTTATTATCTGAGGAAGTCTTGAGGGTCTTATTATCTTGCTTTGGAGGAAGTGAAGAGAAAGTTTATCAGACTGATTCCTGGGGCGGCGGGACTGACGTATGAGGAGAGATTGGGCGATATTTTCCCATCTCACCCGCCACGGGATCGTAGCAGGCAGGACACGGACCATGCAAAGATCCGTTGACCTCAGGCGAGATGTTATAGTCTTCGGGCAAGCGCGGCCAGAAAATCCTGCCCATTGAGTCCATTAGGATTATTTCGCTGGAGTTTAGAAGAATGAGGGGGGCTCTCATAGAAACCAATAAAATTCTAATCGGTCTAGACAGGGTAGATGCAGGAAGGATGTTTCAAATGGTGGGGGTGTCCAGAACAAGGGCTCATAATTTCAGGATAAGGGGTAAACCTTTCAGGACTGAGTTGAGGCGAAATGTCCTCACCCAGAGACTGGTGAATCTGTGGAATTCACTACCACAGGAAGTAGCTGAGGCCAAACAAAGGTAAACTTTCAAGAAGTGGGTAAGTTGTTGGAAGCTATTTTGAGAATGTGGTGGACCTCAGTTGTGCCTTTGTCCTATATGGACCACCGTTGTGTGTGTTTGTCATACCTGGACACATCCCCTTCCAGTTTGGTTCCTCCCCTCAGCACCTAGTATAAAGGTGGCTGTCTCCTCCCCCTTGTTCAGTCCAGGTCGGTTATTTGTTGGGATCTGCTCCTGATTCTGTTGTGAATAAAAGCCTACACTTATATTGGCATATCGGTAGTCTTTCGCCTTATTGATAGCGCATCAGAGAGACAGGATCTACAGGCATTTAGAGACGCAAGGACTGATTAGGGACAGTCAGCATGGCTTTGTGAGTGGAAAATCATGTCTCACAAATTTGATTGAGTTTTTTGAAGGGGTAACCAAGAAGGTAGATGAGGGCAGTGCAGTTGATGTTGTCTACATGGGCTTTAGCAAGGCCTTTGGGCAAGGTACCAAATGGTAGGTTGTCGCATAAGGTTAAATCTCACGGGATCCAGGGTGAGGTATCTAAATGGATACAAAATTGGCTTCTTGACAGAAGCCAGAGGGTGGTTGTACAGGGTTGTTTTTCAAACTGGAGGCCTGTGACAAGCATTGTGCCACAGGGATCAGTGCTGGGTCCACTGTTATTTGTCATTTATATTAATGATTTGGATGAGAATATAGGAGGCATGGTTAGTAAGTTTGCAGATGACACCAAGATTGGTGGCATAGTGGACAATGGGCCAGTGGGCTGACGAATGTCAGATGGAGTATAATTTAGACAAATGCAAGGTGATGCATTTTGGTAGATTGAACCAGGGTAGGACTTACTCAGTTAATGGTAGGGCGTTGGGGAGAGTTACAGAACGAAGAGATCGAGGGGTATATGTTCATAGCTCTTTGAAAGTGGAGTCACAGCTGGACAGAATGGTGAAGAAGGCATTCGGCATGCTTGGTTTCATTGGTCAGAACATCGAATGCAGGAGTTCGGACGTCTTGTTGAAGTTCTACAAGACATTGGTAAGGCCACACTTGGAATACTGTGCGCAGTTCTGGTCACCCTATTATAGAAAAGATATTATTAAACTAGAAAGAATGCAGAAAAGATTTACTAGGGTGCTACTGGGACTTGATGGTTTGGGTTATAAGGAGAGGCTGGATAGACTGGGACTTTTTTCTCTGGAGCGTAGGAGGCTGAGGGGTAATCTTATAGAGGTCTATAAAATAATGAGGGGCACAGATCAGCTAGATAGGCAATATATTTTCCCAAAAGTAGGGGAATCTAAAACTAGAGGGCATAGGTTTAAGGTGAGTGGGGAGAGATATAAAAGTGTCCAGAGGGGAAATTTTTTCACACAGAGGGTGGTGAGTGTCTGGAACAAGCTGCCAGCGGTAGTAATAGAGGCGGGTACAATGTTGTCTTTTAAAAAGCATTTAGATAGTTACGTGGATAAGATGGGTATAAAGGGATATGGGCCAAATGCGGGCAATTGGGATTAGCTTAGGGGTTTTAAAAAAAAGGGCGGCATGGACAAGTTGGGCCGAAGGGCCTGTTTCCATGCTGTAAATCTCTATGACTCTATGACTCTAAACAGTAAGACATAGGTCTTGGGCAAAGGGGATTAATGGATATGGGGGGGAAGGGGGGATCAGGATATTGAGTTGGATGATCAACCATGATCATAATGAATAGCAGAGCAGGCTCGAAGGGCCTGCTCCTATTTTGTATGTTTCTATGATCTAATTATTTCTTCATTGCTGCAAGTGAGAGCTTGTTGTGCACAAATTGGCTGCTGTGTTTCCTTCATTGCAACAGTGACGACAATTCAAATGTATTCCATTGGCCGTAAGGCACTTTAGGACACTCTGAAATCACATATACAGGTACATGCGTTTCATTCCTTTTTTAGAAGGTGCTGAGTATGCAACTTCCATTCAGTCATGCAAACTGCAGAATCTCAGGATAATTGCCTATACACCTAAAGGCACAGTTGTTCCTTGATACACCCACAGTATGGTGGGAATCTGGAACTCACTGCCTGAAAGGGTGGTAGAGGTGGGAATCCTCACAATATTTAAGAAGCATTTAGATGAGCACTTGAAATGATATAGCATAGCTACGAACCAAGTGCTGGAAAATGGGGGGCATGAAAGGCCCGGACCTGCCCACCTAATCCCACTTGCCAGCACTTGGCCCATAACCTTGAATGTTTATGGCGTGCTAAGTACTCATCCAGGTACTTTTTAAAGGATGTGAGGCATCCCGCCTCCACCACCCTCCCAGGCAGCGCATTCCAGACCGTCTCTGGGTAAAAAAGCTTTTCCTCAAATCCCCCTAAACCTCCCACCCCCTCACTTTTCACCTTTGTCCCCTTGTAACTGACCCTTCAACGAAGGGGAACAGCTGCTCTCTATCCACCCTGTCCATGCACCTCATGATCTTGAACACCTCAACCAGATCGCCCCTCAGTCTTCCCTGCTCCAGAGAAAACAACCCAAGCCTATCCAACCTCTCTTTATAACTTAAATGTTCCATCCCAGGCAGCATCCTGGTAAATCTCCTCTGCACCCCTTCCAGTGCATTCACGTCCTTCCTATAATGTGGCGGCCAGAACTGCACACAGCACTCCAGCTGTGGCCTCACCAAAGTTCTATACAACTCCATCATGACCTCTCTGCTTTTGTAATCTATACCCCGATTGATAAAGGCGAGTGTGCCATATGCCTTTTTCACCATCTTATTAACCTGCCTTTCTGCCTTCAGCAATCTCTGGATAAACACGCCAAGGTCCCTTTGTTCTTCAGAACTTCGCAGTGTCATACCTTTCATAGCAAACTTCCTTGTCAAATTACTCCTTCCAAAGTGTATCACCTCACACTTTTCAGGGTTAAATTCCATCTGCCACTTATCTGCCCATTTGACCATCTCGTCTATATCTTCCTGTAACCCAAGACACTCCGCCTCACTGTTAACCACCCGACCAATCTTTGTCTCATCGGCAAACTTACTGATCCTACCCCCGACATGGTCATCAATGTCATTTATATAAATGACGAACAATGGAGGGTCCAGCACAGATCCCTGTGGTACGCCACTGGTCACTGGCCTCCAGTCACTAACGCAGCTGTCTATCATCACCCTCTGTCTCCTACCGCTAAGCCAATTATGAATCCAACCTATCAGCACACCTTGTGTCCCATTTGCATTTGCCTTCTAAATAAGTCTTCCATGTGGGACTTTGTCAAAGACTTTGCTGAAATCCATGTAAACTACATCGACTGCATTACCCTCATTCACACACTTGGTTACAAGCTCAGAAAATTCAATCAAATGACAGTGTAGCTTCTCAATAAGTATTTCACACTTAATGTTTCTCAAAATCATGCTACCATTCATGCCAGCGAGATCTTATGATCCCGTGACCAGCGCTCCCCCGTCGCAGGTTTTCCGGTGGTGAGGGGTGCGTTCAACTGTAAACCACGTTGACAACAGCAGGACCATGAGATCCTGTTGTCAGTGAGTGCACGCCACCTCCCTCTGCTGTGAAACCTGTGGCAGAGTGGTGGAAATTCCCATTGTTTCTCCTGTATCTCAAACTTCTTTCACTTCCCCGTTTTTTTCAGACAGGCATCGGGGGAATCTTTTCTGCCCCGAAAGTTTATTTATTAGTCACAGGTAAGGCTTACATTAACACTGCAATGAGGTTACTGTGAAATTCCCCCAGTTGCCACACTCCGCCGCCTGTTCGGGTCAATGTACCTAACCAGCACGTCCTTCAGAATGTGGGAGGAATCCGGAGCACCCGGAGGAAACTCACGCAGACACGGGGAGAATGTGCAGACTGCACACAGACAGTGACCCTAGGCGGGAATTGAACCTGGGTCCCCGATGCTGTGAGGCAGCAGTGCTAACCACTGTGCTACGATGCCACCCTAAACAATTAATCGGATTAAACAGAGCGCTTTACGACCTTTCCCAGTGGTGGAATCGGAAGATTCCGCTGATGGTGACCCTCCTGTGACACAATCCCTGGTGGTGGAGGGTGCGGGACACACAGAAAACCGTAGACATCAGCGGGACCGGGGAAGGTGGAGGGGGTGGGGGGCAGGGGTTATGGGGGCAGAAAATCTCACCCTACGTTTGATTAAAATGTTAAAAACGTGGAGCATCTTTGCAGAAGGGTCACACGGACTCCAAACATGAACTCTCTTTCTCTCTCTCCACAGATGCTGCCAGACCCGTTGAGTTTTTTCAACTCATTCTGTCTGCCTGCTCGATACTGACCAATCATATCGGCTGGAATTGTACCGCCCCGCCCACCACGGGAATCGGAGTGGGCGAGGGGAGGTAATGGAAAGGTCCGTTGACCCCGGGCAGGATTTTACGGTTTCGGGACGAACGAGGCTGGAAAATCCCGCCCCATTGAATTAATTTCAGGAAATGAAGGAATAACTATCGCCACATTCAAAGCAAACATTTCACCTCTTGTTAAAGCAGTTCACCTGTGTGGCTGCAAACCAGTTTACCACTGATCATTTAGCAAACAGGAACAAAGCAACAGGAAGCCCCTCGGGTCTGTTCTGCCTTTGAATCGGACCGTGGCTGAACTGTCAGTTTTAACTCCTTCCCCCACCTTGGCTGCTGACTCATTTTTGCAACGTATCAACCTCAGAGCTAACATTTTTCACCGAGCGGACAACTAGTGCTTTTTGTCCCACACTTCCAGTAATTTTGCACGAAGGTGCGTTCATCTAATTTCTCACCTGAATGCTCTTGTTCAGTTCCAAAGGTTAGAATCATAGAATCTCTACAGTACAGAAGGATTCCATTCGGCCCATCAAGCCTGCACCGACAACAATCCCACCCTATCACCGTAACCCCACTTATTTATCCTGCTAATCCCCCCAAAACCCGGGGCAATTTAGCATGGCCAATCAACCTAACCCGCACATCTTTGGACTGTGGGAGGAAACTGGAGCACCCGGAGGAAACCCACGAGGAGAACGTACAAATTCTACACAGACAGTGACCCGAGGTCAGAATTGAAACTGGGTCCCTAGTGCTGTCAGGCAGCAGTGCTGACCACTGTGCCACCGTGCCGCCCCAATAATCTACCTGCCATAGTGTATACTTTACGTAATTGTTATCTGGATTATGCTCTCACCTGGTTTTATATTCAACAAACAATTGCCCGTAATGATGGCTAGTAGTCTTAGAAATCTTAGAATCCCTACAGCACAGAAAGAGGCCATTCGGCCCATCGAGTCTGCACCGACCACAATCCCACCCAGGCCCTACCCCCATATATTTTACCCACTAATCCCTCTAACCTACGCATCCGAGGACACTAAGGGCAATTTTTAGCTTGGCCAATCAACCTAACCCGCACATCTTTGGACTGTGGGAGGAAACCGGAGCACCCAGAGGAAACCCACGCAGACACGAGGAGAATGTGCAAACTCCACACAGACAGTGACCCAGGCCAGGAATCGAACCCGGGTCCCTGGAGCTGTGAAGCAGCAGTGCTAACCACTGTGCCACCGTGCCGCCCAGTAGTGATAATATAATGTTGCTGCTTTAGGATATGCAGTGTTTTGCACCATGCTAACCCTGCTATTTAGTGGAGTGTCTACTCTGCTGATTGGTCAGCAACGTTAGACTTTAAGCTCCTTGAGAAGTTTTTACTCTTTGCCACTGTAGCCTTGACAAGGGTGGCAGTGCATTGTGGCACTTTAGTTGGGGTTTGCATACTCAGCCACACTGCTAGCCCTTTGCAACAGAGCCTGTTTGCCAGACAGATACCTCTCTCATGATGGACTCAAGTATACCAATCACAAAGGTAGCTGTAGAGCTAGGGGTGGCCGCTGGTGTCCAGGTGAAGCTGCTTCATCACCTTTCATGTGCAGACAGAGTTACATTTCGCCTTTGACCTTCACTATTTCCTGCTACCCTGTGTTGTGGCTTTACTCACTTCTCAGTGCCCTCCTTTAGTATTCCCTTTCAAGCAGAGAAATTACTGTGCTAAGACCACCTTGTGAAGGGGCGGGCAGGAGGTGGCCCACCCTGTCATTATCTCCTGGGTTTCTTCATCGGGGCATCATATTTAAACAGCACCCAGACAGCCAGTCACTCTTCCAATCTGCTCCTTGGCTCCCCCTCACCAAACCCCCACCCTCTCCCCCAGTTCTGCCTCAGTCTTACCTCTTGCCTGTGCCCAGCCTTGGCACAGCGTGTGCTACAAGCAGTCGATGGACGGGATTCTCCCAATCCGCTGCGTTTCTGGCTGGGAGACACCAGCCTACAGTGAGGTTACACTGGTCGCGAGTCTCCGAGGGGCTTTTTTTGAGCATAATCATCTCAGCGCCGGAAATTGGCGCGGAACTGATTATCATATTGATATGGGCATTTCAATATGATTAGTGGGCCCAGGACAGTGTCCTCTGGGCCAGCTGGCATCTCCCCCCTCCCCCCTACTGCTTTCGCCCCCGCCCCCGACCCCGCCAGGAGTGGTTCCCTCCAGCAGCATTTACGACTGCTCCCCACGAACTGGAACAGATGCCTTGACCCCGCTGGGGGTGGGGGAACAAAAGCCATTGAGGAACCTTGGGAGATTGGGGGCAGGAGGGTGCCCCTTGGGCAGTGCCAACCTGGCAGTGCCAACCTGGCACCCTGACACTTCCCAAAAGGCAAACTGGCACTGCCCACCAGGCACCGGGCAGTGCCAAGGGGGCAGGGCCATAGGGGCAGAGCCTTCTGGGGGTGGGGCCTATTGGGGGGGTGATCAGCGGTTGGGGGGGACCCGCTGCCACTCTGCAATCAGGATCGGTGGGAGAGGGAGGGAGGAGGTGATCGGAGCTGGCCATCAGATGGGGGGGGGGGGGGGGGGGGGGGGGGGCGGATGGGGAGGGTTAGGGCTTCCGGGGTAGGAATGGGGCTGGCCATCAGGGTGAAAGCCAGCGATCCGGAGGCTGGCAATGGGAGGCCACTGCACATGCGCCGATCTCCACGCTGATAGATCAGCGCATGTGCAGTAGCCCGCTCAGCACAATGCTGCTGGCCTCTTGGGCGGGAATAGACCCCACTTACCAGAATGAATCACACTGAGGTACTCTGCAACGTACAGAGTGTTGGAGATTCGCTCCGGCAGTTATGCCTAAAAAACAGGTGGGAAATACCCTTTTTCCCGCATATTGGGCACTTAGATTATTTTTGAGAGAATCCCAGTCGATATCTCTCAGTGATGGTATGGAAGAATGATGAAAGCAGCTTCTAATGACCTCAAAGACCGGGAAGAAGTCCAACTTGTCAGATGCTCGCCACTTATGCATAAAAAGTCGTTTGATTGTACAGGGTTAGAGTATTGCTGAAAAAAGTGGCATGTCAAAGCTTTTCGCCTTGTACTCATCAGGACACTTCATAAGAATACCAATATAAAGAGAATACAACAATTTATACTTTATGAGAAGAGAGTGCTGATTGGTTGCAAGTAGTAACATTTGAGCAACAGGTGAAGCCAGCTGTTTCGCGCTTTTTTTAGCAATGTTGGTTCGCCGTGAAAATGAGCACTCAAAATTCCTGCTGAAGGGGATCTTAATTTGGAGAGGGGTAGGATTCTGGTGTGTCGGCCTTGTAATCCACATCCATGTATTACAAATGGCGTTCCTGACACAGATCTGTGGGACAACTCGACCCGCCCTTAAGCTGTCAGGCAGGTCAGGAGAACAAGATTCCAAACGAATTTACCGGCATCATGAAACTGATTTTCGGCCTTCCATCGAATTCCCACAACTGACGGGAGAGGAAGATTCCGCCAGGAATATGCTTCAGTGGCTCAGTCACAATAGTTCACAGTTGGAAGACCTTGACTGCAGCAAAACGTTCCACAGCAATTGGACAAAACAGTTGACTCAGAATAAAACCACAAGAATAAAAAAGCAAATTTTGGGCAGCATGGTGGCACGGTGGTTAACACTGCTGCCTCACAGCTCCAGGGACCTGTGTTCAATTCCTGGCTTGGGTCACTGTCTGTGCAGAGTCTGCACCTTCTCCCCGTGTCTGCGTGGGTTTCCTCCGGGTGCTCCGGTTTCCTCCCACAGCCCAAAGGTGTGCACGTTAGGTGGATTGGCCATACTAAGCTGCCCCTTAGTATCCTGCGATGCATAGGTTGGGGGATTGTGGGAGTGGAGTCTGGGTGGGATTGTGGTCGGTGCAGACCCAACGGGCCGAATGGCCTCCTTCTGCACTGTAGGGATTCTATGATTCTATGAACTTAGCAACGTACAAAAAACACGATTTTCTTTCTCCTCAATTGAAACTGAAGAGGAACCTGGGACAATGCGGCTCCTAAATATTTTTCACTGACTATTTGCCCAACTCCTGTTTTCTGTTGAAGATGTGCTTGATGTGAATTTTCCATTAACCGATAATCTGGAATGATAATTGCCCTTAAAGTGAGCACTCTGCCAGCGGGGACAAAGAAACATTCATTTTGAAAATAATCAAGAGTTAACATTCCATTTACCAGCGGCAGACTTAACTTCTGCCGTGACGTCTCCATGTTCTTCATTATTTTTACAACTCAAACGTCTTATACAATTTTACACAGTTACTGAAGCGTATGGAAAAGGGAAACACCTCACTAAAACTGTCACCAATTGGTCTCGCAATGTGAAGAAATTCCAGAAATAAAAGGCCAGTTCCACTGAGAAAAAACAGAACTTCACTTCCAAGAAAATCAGGGAAAAGAGTGCAAAGTTTACTCCTTGCATCACTTCCCTGTTCAACGCTTTTCCCATCCATAACTTGGATTTAATCCCATTCTTGCAATAATTCTGTCAGCAGTTCGTGGTGCGAGAAACAGACTGAAGTACACTCACTTCAAGACACCAGCACACATTCAGCACATGAGAAATATAGGGACCAATTTTCCTGAGTCTTGCACACTACAAAATTTGATGTTGAAGTTAATTTATCAGTCACAAGTAATGCTTGTGAAGTTACTGTGCAATTCCCCTAGTCGCCACACTCCGGCGCATGTTCGGGTCAATGCACCTAACCCGCACATCTTTCAAACTGTGGGAGGAAACCGGAGCGCCCGGAGGAAACCCACACAGACGCAGGAAGAACGTGCAAACTCCACACAGACAGCGACCCAAGCCGGGATTCGAACAGGAGTCCCTGGCACTGTGAGGCAGCAGTGCCACCATGCTGCCCATTAATTACCTAGCTATAAAGCTCTGGGAAAGAGAGCAGAGACCCCTTGCACAGGTATCCGCTCCCTTTGTACCCAGGCTGAAATCTTTGTGTCATCCCTGGGTGGGAGAGCGTTGTAAAGCGGTAGAAGGGGTGCATGGAGCAAAGCACAAAATGGATAATGACCCCTACAAATCTCACATAGAAAAGGGGGAAGGGTTTCACGGGGATGGATAGAAGAACACGCAGAAACATGTCAAAAGTTTGCTCAAATCAGCAGAGGGCAACCTGAAAACAACACCTCATGCGGGGGGAAAACTTAACAAATAATTATTTCAATGATGCGGCAAGGAGATGGCTGTTAGAAACAAGGAGAACATTAAAAGTTCCAAAGTCTTGATATTGAGATGACAAGTCTCTGGGCTGCACAGTAGCACAGTGGTTAGCACTGCTGCTTCACAACGTTAGGGACCCGGGTTCAATTCCCGGCTTGGGTGACTGTTTGTGTGGAGTTTGCACATTCCCCCCATGTCTGCGTGGGTTTCCTCCGGGTGCTCCGGTTTCCTCCCACAGTCTGAAAGGCGTGCTGGTTAGGTGCATTGACCCGAACAGGCGCCAGACTGTGGAAACTAGGGGAATTTCACAGTAACTTCATTGCAGTGTTAATGTAAGCCTTACTTGTGACTAATCAATAAACGTTAACTCTTCCACCATCTTCGGTTGGGAAAAAGATACAAAAGTTTGAGGTCACAACCAACTGACTCAAGAACAGCTTCTTCCCTGCTGCCATCAGACTTTTGAATGGACCTACTTCGCATTAAGTTGATCTTTCTCTACACCCTAGCTATGACTGTAACACTACATTCTGCACTCTCTCCTTTCCTTCAAAGAACCCCTACAGTGCAGAAGTAGGCCATTCAGCCCATCAAGTCTGCACAGACCATAATCCTACCCAGGCTCTATCCCCATAACTCCACATATTTGCCCCGCTAATCCCTCTGACACTCGTGTCAATTTTTCCCCTGGCCAATCAACCGAACCTGCACATCTTTGGACTGTGGGAGGAAACCGGAGCACCCGGAGGAAATCCACGCAGACAACGTGCCAACTCCACAGAGGCAGTGACCCAAGGCCGGAATTGAACCAGGGTCCCTGGTGCTGTGAAGCAGCAGTGCTAACCACTGGGCCACCGTGCCGCCCTTCTTTATGAGCAGTATGCTTTGTCTGTATGGTGCACAAGAAAGAATACTTTTCACTAAAGACATGGGACAATAATAAATCATATCAAATAAGTATTCTGACTAATTGTTTCCTTGAAGTATCTATAAGGGAAAACACAATCAAAATGCTCCCCCGTAAAGAACAAGATTATCAAGGGAAAAAATGAAGAATTATAATATGATTAAAATTTCCAGACTGAATGGCTTAAAGTAAAAAAATCCCCAGTGTCAGGGTTACATGCAAGCATAGCAAAATGTAACTGATCAGTATCTGGCTGTTACTTGTTGTTAAAGGACATGCAGACACACAGACATGCACGAACATACTCGCAAATGCACACATGCAAACACACATGCATGCTAACACACATAACCACACATATGCTAACACACATGCAAAACATGCACACACATGCAAACGCACACATATATGCAAAATCACACACAAACACACATATGTAAATAGACAGGCACGCATGCAAACACACATGAAAAACACACATGTACAAATGCATGCACGCACACATACGTGGGGAGCTGGTGGGGTAGTGGTATTGTTGATGAGCTAGCAATCCAGAGACCCAGGATAACATTCTGGGGACCTGGGTTCAAATCCCACCATGGCAGATGGGAAAATTTCAATAAAAGTCTGGAATTAAAAGTCTACTGATGACTATGAAACAATTGCAGATTGTCGTAAAAACCTATCTGGTTCACTATTAGGGAAGGAAATCTGCCATCCTTACTTGCTCTGGCCTACATGTGACTCCAGATCTGCAGCAATTAGTTGACTCTTAACTGACATTATCTGCCACTCAGTTTAAGGGCAGTTGGGGATGACCAACAAATGCTTGCCTTGTCAGCGACCCCCACATCCATGAAAGAATAAAGAAAGTCAAATGGACAGTGGGCCTCTTGTGTTATGGAGGCTGTATGGTCCTCTCAAGATTTTTGGGATTATGAGGTTTTTTCTGTTCACACTGACTGTTGATATTGCAGCTCAAAAGGTCAACGAAAACAACAATGTCAATTTTGATGACGAACTCCGTCCATTTTTGCCCTCCTCTTTCCCTCCTCTCCTTCCTCTCTTGAAGTTATTGATTTTTAACTGGAGTCAAAGGTGGAATTTCCTCTAAAGCACTTTAGCTAATCGATTGTTCATGCGCAAGTCTTCAACGATCAAAACTTCATTTTCACAAATACCTGTTACTGGACAACAACTGCAATGAAAATCATGGCCAACCTTCCACTCCCTAAACTAAAGGCTCTAATGTGGAGATGCCGGCGTTGGACTGTGGTGGGCACAGTAAGAAGTCTCTCAACACCAGGTTAAAGTCCAACAGGTTTATTTGGAATCACGAGCTTTCGGAGCGCTGCTCCTTCATCAGGTGAATCGAGGTAGGTTCACAAACACGACATATATAGGCAAAGACACAATTGCAAGATAATTGCAGATTGGAATGTGAAGAATGGTTGGAATATGAGTCAGGATGTGACGCTCGACTCAGTGATGGACAGTTCCAACGCGACACAGTGAAAAACCGCATCGATCTCCTCATTACCTGTAAAGACTCGCATTCCAACCATTCTTCCCATTCCAATCTGTAATTATCTTTGCCTATATATGCCATGTTTGTGAACTTACCTCTCCACTCACCTGATGAAGGAGCAGTGCTCCGAAAGCTCGTGATTCCAAATAAGCCTGTTGGACTTTAACCTGGTGTTGTGAGGCTTCTTACTGTAACGGCTCTGAGTTATATTACCACGAACTTGGCATTACTGAGGTTAATTTACTCAGCACAAACCAAAGTTCAAAGCTGAGATCCTCGTGGTCTTTATCACTCAGGTACTCATTGAATAATCTGCTTTGTCAGTGCAGAAAGAGTCCGTTTGGCTATATTGAGTCTGCACCAACTCTCGAACAGAGCATCTTACCCAGGCCCTATCCCCATAACCCCAACTATTTACCCTACTAATCTCCCTTGCCCACACATCTTGGGACAGGAAGGGGCAATTTAGCATGGCCAATCCACCTAACCTGCACATCTTCAGACTGTGGGAGGAAACTGGAGCACCTGGAGGAAACCCACACAGACACAGGAAGAACGTGCAAACTCCAAATAGTCACCTGAGGCCAGAATCGAACCCGGATCTGTGGCGCTGTAAGGCAGCAGTGCTAACCACTGTGCCACCATGCTGCCCCCTTCTTTACCCTTCTTGTAAGTCTTGTGCTGAACATGGTGAATTTTAATAATCTCAGAAAGGCCTAAGTAACCTCAATATTATATTGTTACAAAATTTAAAAAAGTGCCTGCCTTCAATTGGACTGGGGGTCAGCTAATGTTGGGGGGTGGGGGGGTTTCCATTAGGAAACTTGAGTCCAATAAATCAAATACAATTTTGTTCCTGGGGGTGATTGGATTTTCGTAAAGTAAAGTAAATTCATTAGTCACAAGTAAGGCTTACATTAACACTGCAATGAAGTTACTGTGAAATTCCCCTAGTTATCATGGTCCGGCACCTGTTCGGATCAATGCACCCTAACCAGCACGTCTTTCTGACTGTAGGAGGAAACCGGAGCTCCCGGAGGAAACCCACACAGACAAGGAGAGAACATGTAAAATCTGCACAGACAGTGACCCGAGACTAGAATCGAACCCGGGTCCCTGGCGTTGTGAGGCAGCAGTGCTAATCACTGTGTCATCATGCCGCCCCATTTCAGGAATTGCATCTTGACCGGAATGAAAGACGGATCTATCAAAGGAAAGGTGAAACGGTGTGAGTGGCCCCAGAGGGCATCAGTACAATCAGCTGACCAGGCAATGTTGCTGTGTTGAATAGCAGGACAGTGTCGGCAGGTCACATCGACGAGCACACATTTTAACTCGCTGACCTTTACTTTCAACATTCTCCAGACCTTTCGACCGATCGACATCACAAAATTATCAATAGCATTGAAACCTCGCTGCGTTCCTGAATGAGCTTTTGTTTGTCCGTCTCAATAAAAACAATGCATAAAAACAAAAGGCATACATATAATTAATACGTATAATTAATTCTCCTTATAATTTTTTTTCCTCCAAAGTCACTTACATGCACTCGATAATGAAAAATAAACATCCTCAGCAATGTCACTTCCACACTAAGAGAGCTTTTTAGAGATTTATGGTTCCTCTCGTGAACTTAGTCAGGCTCCATTGCCAGCAACAGCTTAATTTCGGCCGTTTACTGGCTTCAACTGCCAAGTGGCACTGCGACGTAGCCATGGTAACTGTGCACATTCTCCCTTCCTCCTTCTGGATTGGTGCCAATGTTGGTTGACCCAGCGCCAATCCTGAAGGAAAAAGGGCGAACAGGGTGACAACATTCAGGGGTGACACTGACCACCAGCCTCACTCAGATGGATGTGGAAGATGCCATGTTGCTATCTAAAGAAGGGCAGAGGGTGTTTCACTCGGTGCCTGCCCAACACTTATCCCTCAACCAACATCACTGACATAGATTGAATTAAAAATTAGTCTGCATTGCAAGACTTAAGAGCTAAGAGACACAGATGGGCACTGCCAGGGACAGCGAGCTGTGCTTGCCTTCAGGAAATGGACATTGTCTCTCTAGCCCTGTGGCACTATACCATCACAGTTTTAACCAATTAGTTGCTCATTTACTTCATTGATGTTTATGGACTTTGCTGCGCTGCATTTTCTAATATTATAACAGCGTTTCAAAATACTTTGTTGGCTGTGAGGGACCTAGGAGTCTTCTCCTCCAACCCGATAATCCTCCAAGATCTCTGCGCAATTACAATTCCAAAGTCTTGCAGTTGACATAGAACCAAAGAATGCCTACCGTGCATTTCGGCCCTTTGAGGCAGCACTGCCTCTCTGAAAGCATCCCACCCAGACTCTCCCCTCTGCCCTATCCCCATAAACCTGCGCATTTACCAAGGCCAATACACCAAATCCACTTATCTTAGGACACTTACGGGCAATCTAGCATGGCCAATCAACCTGACCTTCGCATCTTTGGACACTGTCCCCACAACACTGCACATTTACCAAGGCCAATACACCTAACCCACTTATTGGACACCAAGGCGCAATTTAGCATGGCCAATCCACCTAACCTGCACATCTTTGGGCTGTGGGAGGAAACCGGAGCACCCGGAAAAAACACATAGAGACAAGGAGAGAAGGTGCAAACTCCTCATGGACAGTGACCCACAGTTGGAATCGAACCCAGGTCCCTGGCATTGTGAGGCAGCAGTACTAAGCACTGTGCCACTCTATTTTAATCACTCCAGCATTGGCATCTGTGCTTTCAGCTGCCAAGGCCTTCCGCTGTGGAGTTCCTTTCTTATTCCACTCCACCTCCACCTCTCATTCCCCTTTTAATGTGCTCCTCAAGACCTACTTCCTTGATCGAGCTTTTAGCCATCAGTCCTAAAATTTCGATTTGATTTATTATTGTCACAGTATACAGTGAAAAGTATTGTTTCTTGCGTGCTACACAGACAAAGCATACTGTACATTGAGAAGGAAAGGAGAGGGTGCAGAATGTAGTGTTACAGTCATAGTAGAATGAAGTTTTAGAAGCATAGAACGAGAGGAAAATATAGAATTAGAGGGTATGCTGGGCACAGCTTGCAAGAAGTCACCTTGCTTCAGCGCCATCTTGATTAATCTACATTCTGCACTCTCTCGTTTCCTTCTCTATGAATGGTATGCTTTGTATAGCGCGCAAGAAACAATACTTTTCACTGTATGTTAATACATGTGACAATAATAAATCAAATCAAAAGTGCCTTTGATGTAGCTCAGAATCAAATTGAGTTGATAATGCTCCTATGAAGCAATTAGGAACAGTTTATGACATTAAAGATGTTTTATCAATGCAAGTTATTGTTACATGAATATATTTTTGTTTACTTTAGAATGAGTTACACAGAGGTGGAATCCGGAAGATTGAGAGATGTGGGGAAATTGCATTGTGCTTTTTCTGGAAGGGAAGGAGAAATGTGAGAGGCCAGCTTATTTGGTGAATTAATTTGCTTTAATTTTTCGGGAAGGAATGGGTCAGCAGTTCATAGAATCATAGAAATCACAGAAACCCTACAGTACAGAAAGAGGCCATTCGGCCCATCGAGTCTGCACCGACCACAATCCCACCCAGGCCCTACCCCCATATCCACCCACTAATCCCTCTAACCTACACATCTCAGGACACTAAGGGCAATTTTTAGCATGGCCAATCAACCTAACCCACACATCTTTGGACTGTGGGAGGAAACCGGAGCACCCCCAGAGGAAACCCACGCAGACACGAGGAGAATGTGCAAACTCCACACAGACAGTGATCCAAGCCGGGAATCGAACCCAGGTCCCTGGAGCTGTGAAGCAGCAGTGCTAACCACTGTGCTACCGTGCACTTTGTTTTCAAATAAAATGTTTTTATGGAGCATGATTTGCTGGAGTTTTCCGGGTGGAAGGTGGCCGCTCTCCGTGAAACCTAATTGGATAAAAGATTGAAATTGAGGTGAAAAGTTTTGACGAACAACGCTGAGCAGAAAATAAGGAAAAATAAACGAGAAATAAAGAGTTTGGGGAAACAGGCAATGGAGTTGATGGTCACAATGTAGGCGACAGCTGTGATATATGCAGTAATGAGGACTAAGAACGTTATTCTGAAAACATGCTTTGATTTTAAGAATCACTTGTTGCACTCAATCAATGAACTGCGAGAGTCTTGTAAATGCAGTTAGAAAAACATCAGGCTCGTGGAACTTAATAGAAGCCAAACTACATGAATGAGGCAGCTTGTTTGCGATTAGTTTTGAACCACAGACCATGTAACCCAGCCTAATGGGATGTCTGCACTAAAACCTTGCTGAGGTTTACCTTTAATGTGAAATGCTATTAGCAAAAGCCATTTCTTCATATTTGCGCTCCAGTGCTCAAATGCCTTGCCAGCTAATTGGGTTTCATTACAAATTTCCCCCCTTGCACAGTCTGACAATTAGGCAGTAGCCATGCTTTACGACCCCTGGCTCTCCTCTGGGTAGCTTTGATCAATGCTTTGTTCAGTGACACACATCTAATAATCAGGAATGGCAAGAACTGCACTGTCAACCATTGATTTATGTACCCAGCCCACATCCTCGTCCAAATAGAGGTGTAATTAGCAATCACAGTGACTACTGATTTGACCTGACCTAAGGATAGTCAGAGTTACCTTTTATTCTTGCAAGTTCTCCACTTCTTGCTTTGATTCACAGTGTACCTATCTTATTTTACTGTTGATTTGTAATTATTAGGCTGGTGATTCATACCTGATACAATACTTACATACTTACCAGCATCAATTGTATTGAACATACAAACAGAAAAATTATTTTTGCCCTTTAACTATTCCACAATCACCTCTATCTTCGAGGGAAGCTGTTTTGCTATGCAACAACACTAAGTCAGCGGGATAACTTTGTAAGGTGGATCGTTTCCGTCTCGGAAATGTAATGGTGGAAAGTCCCTCAAGAAGGCCACCTCGTCCCATTTAGTCTGTGAATTGCAGAGGTTCAGAGGTGGCACGGTGTCACAGCGATTAGCACTGCTGCCTCACAGCGCTGGGGACCTGGGTTCGATTCCCAGCTTGGGTCACTGTCTGTGTGGAGCCAGAACGTTCTCCCCGTGTCTGTGTGGGTTTCCTTCGGGTGCTCCGGTTTCCTCCCACTCTCCGAAAGACGTGCTGGTTGGGTGCATTGGCCAACATAAATCGCCCCTTGGTGTACCTGAACAGGCGCCAGAGTGGGGATTTTCACAGTAACTTCATTGCAGTGTTAATGTAAGCCTACTTGTGACACATGAACAAGCTTTAACTTTTAAACTGTCTTTAAAGACTGTTTAGGCCAGTGGTTTTTTCACTGGGCCGCACTTTCGGAATAAAAATTTGCTCGCACCACACTGAATTTTTTATTGTTAAGAAATACATTCAAAAACAAAAAAAAACAACTCCTAGCAGTGCTTGATTCATAACATAGAACACAACTACTTTATAATATGATCATGGGACATCCAGAAAGTATAAAACAATGCAGCTACATAAAAACATGATTCATTCCCAAAATATACTTATTGACGAGCCTCTTACATATGTAACCTTAAGTAAGTATACAAACTCAATGAGAGATGTGAGCTTGTTTTTGTCGGGTAATCTCATTTATATTAGGTCTAATTTGAGACAAACAAACTCTCATCTCCTCATCAACACAAAGAAGCCTTTCTCTTTTCTGGTCTTTGATATTTGTCAGAGCTGAAAATCCCTGTTCACAACAATATGTCATGGAGAACTGTAGAAGAATAGCTAATGCTCTTGAAGAGATGCGTGGATACTGTTTCTGGTTGTATATCCAAAAAGAGTCCAGTGGCATACTCCCGTGTTTCATTTTCAAGGTGCGATCACTCGAAATGCAGGTCATTTCCTCCTCCTCATCTAATGTCAGACCTGAACAGTTGGAATTTGCAAAGGGGTCTCTAACCCAGTCGAATTTTTCTGTAGACAACAATGGGTAGTAATGATCAATCTTTTCTACCAGTGTTGCAAGATGGTCCTGAATGAGGCCGTACAATTCACTGCTCATTTTAAAACTTTTTACCAGTGGGAACATTTCAAGGTTATGTTGCATCGCACTTCCGAGCCAGAGCTGAAGCTTTTTTTTGAATGCAGTTAGTTTGTCTGTAGTTGTGAGGATATTGTCATCGCGGCCTTGCATACTGGCATTGAGCACATTCAACCGGGAAAAGATATCGGCCAAATATGCCAGCTTTGCACACCAGTCATTTGTCATCCAGATGGTGGTACAATGGGTTCCCTTCTTGTTCCAAAAATTCTTTTAATTCGTTCTTCAGTTCCAACACCCGATTTAAAACTTTTTCGCAGGACATCCAGCGAACCTCCAAGTGCAGAATTAGGCATTGATGTTTTGATTCCATGTCTTTGCAGAGTTGAGCAAATAACCGCGCCTTTAGTGGTTTTGCTTTGATGAAGTTCACAATGCGCACAGTCTGATCTCGAACCAACTTCAAATCAGCTACAAGGGTCTTGGTGATTAATGCCTCTCTGTGTAAAAAACAGTGAGTTGATATTACATCTGGATTTTTCTGTTTGATGAGTGCCGCCAAGCCTCTCACATTCCCTATCATACATGGCGCTTCATCCGTACAAATTCCGATACAAGAATCCCATGAAATCTCAACTTTTTCCAAATACTCAGACAAGGTTTGGAAAATATCTTGTCCTCTGGTATGTTTTTCAAGTTCCTTGCAAAATAGAAACTGTGTGATTATTTCGTCATTGTGAATGAATCTGATATAGGCAAGCAACTGTGTTTTTCCACTAATGTCGGTCGATTCATCAGCTTAAATGGCAAATTTAGAATTCTTCATACTTTCGGAAACTCGCTTCTCAATATTAGCTGACATGTCAACTATTCTTCTGCGAATTGTATTATCAGACAAAGGAATTTCCATAACTTCTCGCTCAGCATCATCACCAAACAAAGTTTTCACAATCAAGCTGCAGGCAGGCTGAATCAATTTTTCAGCTATTGTATGTGGTTTTGTCTGTTGAGCAATCAATTCAGCCACTTGGTAAGATACAACCTGCATCTTATCTGAGACTGTCATTCGTTTTTTGAAATATGATCGTTGGCATTTCTGCTGTTCCAAAAGCCTTTCAAAATATTGAACATCCTTGTTTGCCAGATTTCCATGTTTTGACAACAGATGTCTTTTCACCTTGCTTGGGACCATATTGGAATTGGAAAGCTTCTCATCACAGATCAAACACATAGGCCGAGGTACGTTTTCACCTCCAGTCCATGTGAAACCGAGACTCAGATAGCTATCCATATATTGTCGACAAACTTTCTTTTTTGGAGGTTTGCTTGGGCCTGCTACTGGTGTAGAATTAAATGACTCTTCTTCAGCACTCTGTTCAAACGGCGATTCTGGATCACAACGTGGACTCGGATTGTCCTCAGCATCACTTGATGCTCTTGCTCTCACTTCGGAAAAATATCTATCCATGTTTAAATGTTTCTTTGATTGTCCTTGAATCTTCCCGCCACACTTGCCATCCTCTCTCGCCGCACCAATGTGGCGCGCCGCACCCTTTGGGAACCACTGGTTTAGGCAGTATCACTGAGTACTTTGGGTACATTATAAAGAAAGGATTAAATTCAGTATGGCTGCTTTCGCCCACATTTACAAAGCATTTTGAATTACTGGGAGCAAGGATCTGTATATATTCACTTGGAGATCCCTTCCAGATTTGGGAATGCAATTCACAACCTGCAGGATAAATGCAGCACCAAGAATTGCACTTTGAACATGCAGGTCGCAGGTTGGTAGCACAGCTTGGAATTGCCTGACATAAAGTGACACGCTGCATTTTTCCAGCACTGAATGTTAAACTATTGGAGTTACAGAAATAAGTACTCTTAATTCACTGTATCCTGACTGATTATAGAAAAGAACCTTAATAGGTGATCCTTATGCTGCAGCAGTTCTCTCAGGATTTATTATACACGATTTTTCTACCCCATTGATGATGGTGAATTCTCAAAGCTACCAGATAATCTCAAACCTTACTTAGCTATTCTTCATTTTGCTCTTGTAATATGGTGACATAATCAAATGGAATATTTATCTTCCATCTTAAATGGTCCTGAAGGTATTAAGAATTAACCATGGTGTGGAATAGGGGTCACCTGTAGACCAGACTGGATAGTGGAATAGGGATCACAGGTACACCAGATTGATAGTGGAATCGGGGTCAATTGTAGACCAGACTAGGTAGTGGAATAGGGATCACAGGTAAAACAGACTGGGTAATGGAATAAGGGTTACCTGTAGACCAGACTGGGTAGTTATTGTAGGCCCACCTGCCCTAAAGGCAAAAATGAATCCATTGTTAAGACAACCCAAATAAGATCAGCAGTTTTTATTGTTATTTTCCTGGTATGAACTCACAAATTGCCTGATTTATGGAATTTAATTTTACAGCGCACAACCCCTGGGTTATACTAAAACAGGACAATTTTTGTTTCTTATTTTATGGGATGTGGGCATCGCTGGCCAACCAGCACTCATTGCCCATCCCTAATTGCCCTTGACCTGCTTTCTTGAAGCGGCTGCAGACCATGGCTGGGATTCTCCTGGCCCGCTGCGCTGCTCGAGCAGTGGGTCGGGAGACACCGGCAGGGGGGGAGGGGCGGGTGGGCCTTTACCAAGGTTCGCGACAAGCGCTTTTTGTTAGCGCAATCAGCACTGTGCCGGAAATTGGGGTGGGGTGTGGGTTATCAGGCCTTGTCATTGTTGGTGGGGGGGGAGGATCGGGGCTGGCCATGGTGGGAAGATCGGGCTGGCCCGGGAGGCCCAGTAGGCCAGCGATCGGGGGTGGGGGGTATGTGGGGCTCTGGAAGGCAAGCGGGGGGTTGCAAAACAGGCCAGGGATCGGAAGCCAGTGGGCGGGCTGCGGGGGCAATTGCACATGAGCCAATCTTCACATTGACTCACAGATCGGCGCATGCGCAGTGAACGGCTCAGCACTATGCAGCCGGCCTCTCCAGCAGGGATAGGTCCTGCCTCCTGCTTCTCAGAGTGAATCACACTGAGGCATTCTGCATTGCACAGAGTGTTGGAGATTTGTTCAGGTAAGTACGCTCAAAAAACGGGCAGAAAATTCTCCCATTTTCCCACCCATCGAGGACTTAGTTTTGTTTTGGGAGAATCCCAACCCATGTGTTTTAGGAATGCTCACAGTGCTGTTAGGGAGGGAAAGTTTGACCAAGTGACAGTGAAGGAATGGGGATGTTTTCAAGTCAGGAAGGTGTGTGATTCAGAGGAGAGCTTGCAACTGGTGGTCTTCCAATGCATCTGTTACCCTTGTCCTTTGAGTTTGTATAGGTTTTGATTTGATTTATTCTTATCAGATGTATTAACATACAGTGAAAAGTATCGTTTCTTGCGTGCTATACAGACAAAGCATACCATTCATAAAGAAGGAAACGAGAGAGTGCAGAATGTAGTGTTACAGTCATAGCTAGGGTGCAGAGAAAGATCAACTTAATGCAAGGTAAGTCCATTCAAAAGTCTGACAGCAGCAGGGAAGAAGCTGTTCTTGAGTAAGTGACCTCACGCTTTTGTATCTTTTTCCCGACGGAAGAAGGTGGAAGAGAGAATGTCCGGGTTGTGTGGGGTCCTTAATTATGCTGGCTACTTTGCTGAGGCAGCGGGAAGTGTAGACAGAGTCAATGGATGGGAGGCTGGTTTGCATGATGAATTGGGCTACATTCACGACCTTTTGTAGTTCCTTGCAGTCTTGGGCAGAGCAGGAGCCCATACCAAACTGTGATACAATGAGAAGGAATGCTTTCTATGGTGCATCTGTAAAAGTTGGTGAGAGTCGTAGCTGACATGCCAAATTTCCTTAGTCTTCTGAGAAAGTAGAGGCATTGGTGGGCTTTCTTAACTATAGTGTCGGCATGGGGGGCCAGGACAGGTTGTTGGTGACACTTCCATCATGTTGCTAATGATCAAAAGTAGACTGATGGGATGGAAATGATTGGGTTGGATTTGTTCTGCTTTATGAGTACAGGACATACCTGGGCAATGTTCTGCATTGCCAGATAGATGCCAGTGTTGCAGCTGTACTGGAACAGCTTGGCCAGGGGCACTGCTAGTACAGAGCACAGGTCTTCAGTAATATTGTTGGAATATTGTCAGGACCCATACTCTTTGTAGTATCCAGTGCCTTCAGCCATTCCTTTATTAAGCAGAATGAATTGAACTGGCAGGAGGCTGACATCTGTGATATTGGGAATATCCAGAGGAGGCCGAGATGGATCATCCACTTCTGGCTGAAGATGATTGCAAATACATCAGCCTTGTCTTTTGCACTGATGAGCTCGCTATCATTGAGGGTGGGGATATATGTGGAGCCTCCTCCTCCTGTTAGTTGTTTTATTGTCCACCATCAATGGTAGACAATAGTCACAATAACCCATCCTATTTACATGTCAAGGAAGCAGATATAGGCTGGAGATGGTCCCATCAATTACCAAGGCAGGGCAGGGCTAGAAATGAGCCAGTGTCGAGGCAGCCCGATTTCGAGACCATGGATGGTACATAAGAACAAGAGTAGCTCAAAACAATAAATAAAGAGACACACATCAGTTTTACAACCCCCACCTTCACTCCCCTTATCCCCCTCATCCTGTGTTCGCATGGCCCTTTACTAACGCATTGCAATTCCTTCAAATACCCATAGATCTGTCAAAATAAAAACAATGATTAGCCATTGGAGAAACAAAACTCTCTCTGGGAGGGTCATTAGTCTCTCAAAATAATCATACCATTTTGAAGAACCATTAGCCTTTTGAAGAGCTCAGTAAGTTGTCAAAGCCAACCTTACAAATCTTGTTATGTTTTGCATCCAAAACACTGCCAACTCTGACCTCAGGTGGCACAGATATACCTCGGATTGTAGTATTTCCTGATGAACTGTAAAACAGGAAACGCTCTTCCCGCCCCCGGTCATAGGTCACGACCTCACTCATCAGACGTAGATCAGGAGGCCTTCCTAATTGTGTCTGCCTCCGTAAAAATCACAATGGATCTGAACTGGCCATCTTAGAAATAGTGCTGGCAACTTTTAAACAACAGGCAACCTTTTTGTGTGCTGATTAAAATAGCTGATGTGAGGATTGGGGGCAGGACTTCCTAATCCAGAATCTCGCTGCAATTGTTTTTGCTGTCCTGCCTCCATTTTAAATCTGGCCCAGAAAAGTTGGCCTTGAGGGCACTTAATGTCAGTGTTTGTCTAAATAAGCCTGGACTAGCTGTCAGAAATTCTTTTTAACAATGTTCAGTGAAAATTGAATATTCCAAGTGTGGAGCATCAATCCTTCAGGTTTTAATAGTTGTTGGAGATTTGCGACTAACAAACTTAGGGCTTTATTTGCATTGTTTCATTTTCTCCCACTTTGTTTCCCTCTTAATCCAATATTTCCATCGATCTCTCTCTTTCTGTGCCTGATTTGACATTGAAATCATCCTCTCTAATTTAAAATCCGGGGATGGTGGGGAGAATATCCAGGGACGTAACATCCTCAGTGTTCTGTATACACTTGTACACAGGATAGAAACATAGATATAGAAACATAGAAACTAGAAGCAGGAGTAAGCCATTCGGCCCTTCGAGCCTGCTCTACCATTCATTTTGATCATGGCTGATCATCGAATTCAATATCCTGATTGCCCCTTCCCCTCATATTCCTTAATCCCATTAGCCGCTAGAGCTATATCTAATTTCTTCTTGAAATCACATAACACTTTGGTCTCAACCACATTCTGTGATAGTGTATACTGAGAGATCTGCGCCTGCACAATGGTGCACTCTAGCTGTGAGCAGTCGGCTTTCCAGCAAGAATAAATTCTGGGTGGGATTTTACGGCCTCGCTCGACCCGAAACTGGAAAATCCCGCCCGAGGTCAACGGACCTTCCATTGTCTACCCCTCACCCACTCCGGTTCCCGTGGCGGGCTGGGCGGTAGAATTCCAGCATCTGTCTACTCCCACTATTGGCGTGAATCATACTTTGCTTCTTTTTTTGCACTACGTGGGATAAGATCGTACCTGAAATCTCACTGAAAAAATGGGCGTGATTCTCTCCTGTTTTCACGCTCGTCCAGCGCTGGAAATGTATTTGGTAAGATCGCAGCCCCCCAGGGTTTTTTTTTAAACTCTCTGTTTTTTACAAGTTCAATTCAAGTTTCTGGCCGATCGATTAAGAATCATTATTTGATGTAAAGCATGTTTTCATGACATAGTGTACGTATTAAAATACATCCTGTTATGTAAGTTGAAAATATTAAGTATTTTGCTTCATTGAAGTCGGGGGAATTGACCTGGATCTGTGCCTTGAGAATGTTTTTTTTAAACTTTATTTATCAGTGTCACAAGTAGGCTTACATTAACACTGCAGAAAGTTACTGTGAAAATTCCCCAGTCGCCACACTCCGGTGCCTGTTTGGGTACACTGAGGGAGAGTTTAGCATGGCCAGTGCAGCTAACCAGCACGTCTTTCGGACTGTGGATGGAAACTGGAGCACCCAGAGGAAACGCATGCAGACATGGGGAGAACGTGCAGACTCTGCACAGACAGTGACCCAAGCTAGGAATCGAACCCGGGCCCTTGGCGCTGTGAGGCAGCAGTGCTAACCGCTGTGCCACCGTGCTGCTCTATATGAGAAACAAACCAAATATAAGACCAAAAATAAGCCAAGTTATATCGCTTCAGGCATAATCCTTTTAAAAAAGTATTGCTTGGATACAAATTATGCGCATGCACAGATGGTATAATCGATGTACTATCTAGGAACTGGAAGGAAAGTGAAAGAATTTCTATTTATACTCCTCTCACACGCATCTTCTTTTCACATGTGCGGAACAGCGGAGTCCCATGATCCGGAACTAATCAACTAAATGCTTTAACCAAATGTTTATGTTATGACCAAACCCGATTATGTAATGACCAAAAATAGAACTCCATAATATTTGCTTTCAGCGCGATATTGTCAGGAATTAACTGGTTGCACAATTGCGTGAATGTGCATTCGATTGTGATGCTGGCATTGCAATACAACTGTTGACAACCATTAGTTCAAACAACGTCAGTTAATCAGCGTGCAGTTAATGAGGACATTGTCTTGGGATTCCTGATGTATTTAAATTAGGACTGATGGATCTTGCTAAATGGGATGATCCGATAAATGGCACAATTTCACTTTGGTGCGGCAATTTTAATTAGTTAACAGCTTTCAATTGTCAGTTCTTTTGGATTGTACTCTTTGAACCTTCTGGAGCACCCAAGCTGTAAATGCCACAACTATATTCTTCATATCTACATATATATATATATATTTAAGTTTTGTTCCTTGTTGAATGCAGCCTATTGGAACAGATGAGTCTCTCTAGCTAGTATTACGTTTTAATTGCAATTTAATCACCATGGTGAGAGAGCAGAAGGCAAAGGCAACGGTGGGTGGCACAGGTGCACAGTGGTTAGCACTGCTGCTTCACAGCACCAGGGACCCAAGTTCGATTCCCGGCTTGAGTCACTGTGCGGAATCTGCACATTCTCCCTGTGTCTGTGTGGGTTTGCTCCGGTTTCCTCCCACCGTCCAAAAGACGTGCTGGTTAGGTGCATTAACCATGCTAAATTCTCCCTCAGTGTACCCGAACAGGTGCCGCCCCGATGGTATTGGTCACTGATTTAGATTCTCAACACTGAAATAAGATACAAGTCAGTCCGGTGCAGTCCAGTCCAGTCCATTCCAGTCTAGTCCAATGCAGTCCCATTCAATCCAGTCCAATCCAGTCCCATACCATGCCTATCAGCCAGTGATTCTCTTTTAGATGAGAGTTGACTGGAGCACAGGGCGATGTCATCAGCAAAGTGAACAAAGTTGTTTTTAATGGCATCAATCAGGTCATTCATGAAGTTAACGAATGAAGTGGAGTCAACACACATTTTCCTGAGGTTCCCCCACCTCCCCCACTTCAGAGGATCTGATAAGAAGAACGTCCATTCATCATGGACTCAATGTTTGTGTCTTTGGAGAAGCTTCATGTCCGGTTGAGCAGGTCACCGGGTACATTACATAAAACAACAGAGCCATATGGGATAAAAGTTAAATATGTGAGCCTCACCCTGAAGACAACATTTGAAATCCAAATTATTAGAAAAAAAAATAATTGTAAGATTTTTGTCTTTTTCTGTCACACCCTCCCATGAATTGTGATTGTCACTGACATTACTGAAGGGAGGAGTCGTCACCAAATGCAAGATTGTGAGGGAGCTGTTTCAATACTGAGGCTGGATTCACGAAATAAGGTTGGATTTTTTACTGGGCAGTAAGATCTGCTTCCTGTCAAAAACGTGCAGGATGAAAAAAGTACTTGTTATTGTGTGCTGCATTTATATGCCGGGGATAGTGAAGGATAGGAATTGTCTGAGGTGGTGTATGAATGCAGGGCACTAACACACAAATTCAGAACACTACCCTCTTAAATGGACATATTCACGCACTCAAGCGTTACCTACAATAGTGAAGAGGAGACCTTCAGATCAATGTGTTAAGTGTTTGGCCAGTAATATGCTAAATCAGTCCAGTCCAAGCCAATCCAGTCCACTCCAGTCATAGAATCATGGAATCCGTACAGTATAGAAAGAGGCTATTTGGCCTATTGAGTCTGCACCGATGAACAATCCCACCCAGGCCCTATCCCCATCACCTTGCATCACCTTGCACCCCACCAGTCCCTCTAACCCATGCATCCTGGAACACTGAGGGGCTATTTAGCATGGCCAATCAATCTAACTCGCACATCTTTGGACTGTGGGAGGAAACCGGAGCACCCGGAGGAAACCCACGCAGACACAGGGAGAAAGTCCACACAGACAGTGACCCGAGGAGGGAATTGAACCCGGGTCCCTGGAGCTGTGAGGTAGCAGTGCTAACCACTGTGCCACCGTGCCGTCCAAATTCCAATAATTCCAGTCCACTCTAAACCAAGCCAATCCAATTCACTCCAGTCCAAGCCAATCCAATTCACTCCAGTCCAAGCCAATCCAGCCCAGTCCAGTTAAAGTCCACACTTAGCAGGTCCGACAGTATCTGTGGAGGGAGAATAGAGCCAGTGTTTCGAGTCTGGATGACCCATCATCAGAGCTGTTGCTGATTGTTTCAGGTGCCCAGGTGCAATTATTTCAGAGTGAACCATGACTTAATGGCAGAATTCTCAGCTCTATGCCATGCGAGCTGTGGGGTTAATTCCCACTCTGGTGTCTGCAGCACAAATCTATGCTGACAGTTCAGAGCGGCACACCGGTGTTGGCTTTCGAGGCAGTTGCTAAATCGACACCTTGTCGGGTAGATAGAAAAGATCCCATGCCATCTTTAGAATAAGGACAAGGGCATTCTCCCCAGAGTTCTTGACAACATTAACCCCATTAACAAACATGACTGAATAGGATTATCGTGACCATAGATCCATAGAAAATTACAGCTCAGAAACAGGCCTTTTGGCCCTTCTTGTCTGTGCCGAACCATTTTATGCCGGGTCCCACTGACCTGCACTTGGACCATATCCCTCCACACCCCTCTCATCCATGAACCCGTCCAAGTTTCTCTTAAATGTTAAAAGTGACCCCGCATTTACCACTTTATCCGGCAGCTCATTCCACACTCCCACCACTCTCTGCGTGAAGAAGCCCCCCCTAATATTCCCTTTAAATTACGTTATGACAATGTTGACGTTGACGTTACGACAATGTTGTTTGTGGGAGTTTGGGGTGCATTTTACCATTCTGTTCGTCACGGGAGTCGAAGGGGGCGAGGGGCGGATCATGGAAAAGTCCGAAGACCATAGGTGGGTTCTTCTGGTTTCGGGATGAGTGAGGCCAAAAGATTTTGCATTTCATGTCAGTGGAAGTTTGCTGTTTATGGGAATTTGCACTTTATTGGGATTTTGCTGTTTATTGGGATTTGCTGTTTATTGGGAATTTGCTGTTTATTGAGGATTTGTTATTTATTGGGGATTTGCTGTTTATTGGGATTTTGTTATTTATTGGGAATTTGCTGTTTATTGGGGATTTGCTGGTGATTGAGGATTTGCTGTTTATTGGGAATTTGCTGTTTATTGGGATTTGCTGTTTATTGGGGATTTGCTGTTTGTTGGGATTTATTGTATATTGGGGATTTGCTGTTTATTGGGAATTTGCTGTTCATTGGGATTTGCTGTTTATTGGGATTTGCTGTTTATTGGGAATTTGCTCTTTATTGGGATGTGCTGTTTATTGGGGATTTGCTGCTTATTAGGATTTGCTGTTTTTTGGGGATTTGCTGTTTATTGGGGATTCGCCGTTTATTGGGGATTTGTTGTTTTTTTGGGGATGTGTTGTTCAGTAGGGATTTGCTGTTTATTGGGATTTGCTGTTTATTGAGGATTTGCTCTATATTGGGGATTTGATGTTTATTGGGATTTGCTGTTTATTGGGATTTGCTGTTTATTGGGGATTTGCTGTTTATTGGGATTTACTGTTTATTGGGAATTTGCTGGTGATTGGAGATTTGCTGTTTATGGGGATTTGCTGTTTGTTGGGATTTATTGTATATTGGGGATTTGCTGTTTATTGGGAATTTGGTGTTCATTGGGATTTGCTGTTTATTGGGGATTTGCTGGTGATTGGGGATTTGCTGTTTATTGGGGAGTTGCTGTTTATTGAGGATTTGCTGTTTATTGGGATTTGCTGTTTATTGGGGACTTGCTGTTTATTGGGGATTTGTTGTTTATTGAAGATTTGCTGTTTATTGAGGATTTGCTGTTTATTGGGATTTGGTGACTGAGTGTGCTGGGCGCAAATTGATTGCCACATTTCCTATATTACAAAAATGTACTTCATTAGCCGTAAAGCACTTCGTGAGTACGATATAAATTCTATATTTTTCCTCATAGGCCGGTTAGTCTTACTTCGGTGGTTGGTAAGTTGATGGAAAAGGTCCTTAGGGATGGGATTTATGACCATTTAGAAAGATGCGGATTAATCCGGGATAGTCAGCACGGATTCGTGAAGGGCAAGTCGTGCCTCACAAATTTGATAGAATTTTTTGAGGAGGTAACTAAGTATGTTGATGAAGGTAGGGCAGTTGATGTCATATACATGGGTTTTAGTAAGGCCTTTAATAAGGTCCCCCATGGTCGGCTTATGATGAAAGTAAGGAGGTGTGGGATAGAGGGAAAGTTGGCCGATTGGATAGGTAACTGGCTATCTGATCGAAGACAGAGGGTGGTGGTGGATGGAAAATTTTCGGATTGGAGGCAGGTTGCTAGCGGAGTGCCACAGGGATCAGTGCTTGGTCCTCTGCTCTTTGTGATTTTTATTAATGACCGAGAGGAGGGGGCTGAAGGGTGGATCAGTAAATTTGCTGATGACACCAAGATTGGTGGAGTAGTGGGTGAGGTGGAGGGCTGTTGTAGGCTGCAAAGAGACATAGATAGGATGCAAAGCTGGGCTGAAAAATGGCAGATGGAGTTTAACCCTGATAAATGTGAGGTGATTCATTTTGGTAGGACTAATTTAAATGTGGATTACAGGGTCAAAGGTAGGGTTCTGAAGGCTGTGGAGGAACAGAGAGATCTTGGGGTCCATATCCATAGATCTCTGAAGGTTGCCACTCAAGTGGATAGAGCTGTGAAGAAGGCCTATAGTGTGTTAGCTTTTATTAACAAGGGGGTGGAGTTTAAGAGCCGTGGGGTTATGCTGCAACTGCAGAGGACCTTGGTGAGACCACATTTGGAATATTGTGTGCAGTTCTGGTCACCTCACTATAAGAAGGATGTGGAAGCGCTGGAAAGAGTGCAGAGGAGATTTACCAGGATGCTGCCTGGTTTGGAGGGTAGGTCTTATGAGGAAAGGTTGAGGGAGCTAGGGCTGTTCTCTCTGGAGCGGAGGAGGTTGAGCGGAGACTTAATAGAGGTTTATAAAATGATGAAGGGGATAGATAGAGTGAACGTTCAAAGACTATTTCCTCGGGTGGATGGAGTTATTACAAGGGGGCATAACTATAGGGTTCATGGTGGGAGATATACGAAGGATGTCCAAGGTAGGTTCTTTACTCAGAGAGTGATTGGGGTGTGGAATGGACTGCCTGCAGTGATCATAGAATCATAGAAACCCTACAGTGCAGAAGGAGGCCATTCGGCCCATCGAGTCTGCACCGACCACAATCCCACCCAGGCCCTACCCCCACATATTTACCCGCTAATCCCTTTAACTACGCATCTCGGGGACAATTTTTAACCTGGCCAATCAACCTAACCCGCACATCTTTGGACTGTGGGAGGAAACCGGAGCACCCGGAGGAAACCCACGCAGACACGAGGAGAATGTGCAAACTCCACACAGACAGTGACCCAAGCCAGGAATCGAACCCAGGACCCTGGAGCTGTGAAGCAGCAGTGCTAACCACTGTGCTACCGTGCCGCCCTGTGATAGTGAAGTCAGACTCTTTAGGAACATTTAAGCAGTTATTGGATAGGCACATGGAGCACACCAGGATGATAGGGAGTGGGATAGCTTGATCTTGGTTTCAGATAAAGCTCAGCACAACATCGTGGGCCGAAGGACCTGTTCTGCGCTGTACTGTTCTATGTTCTATGTTTATGGCACATAGCAAAATGCCTACTGGACAGTTTCAGGGTATGCAAAATGCTATGTATCTGCAGCAGTATTCTATTTCAGACTGTTTGGGAGTTTTGATTATGTGGATAGGGAGAAATCACATCCCTTGGCAGGAGACACAGTAACATTGAGTCTGCACCAACTTTCCAAAAGAACATCTTAGCCAGGCTCTCCCATCTGCCCTATTCCCGTAACTCAGCACATTTATCAGGGCTAAACCACCTAACTTGTACATTCTGGGACATTAAAGAGCAATTTAACAGAGCAAATCCACCTAGTCTACACATCTTGCGACACTAAGGGGAAATTTAGCATGGTCAATCCACCTAACCTGCACATCTTTGGACTGTGGGAGAAAACCAAAGCACCCGGAGGAAACCCACACAGACACAGGGAAAACATGCAAACTCCACACAGTCACCGAAGGCTGGAACTGAACCCCTGCTCCCTGGCGCTGTGAAGCAGCAGTACTAACCACTGTGCCACTGTGCATAGCCCTTTGCCTGTGTTCAGAACAGTAAGGCTTAAAAATAAATTCAGGAGAGCTTGAGGCGTTGTCCCAAGAGCTGGTCGGCAAGGTCACAGACCCTTTTGTCTTTCTCAGGCTGATACCCAAAACACGGTGGTTCCCTTGTACCTCATTCAGTGTATGGGCAGAGTCCTTTGTTCCACTGGAGTCGTAGCCTGTGAGACAAATAGTTGCTGAATCATGGCTCCTGGAGCAGAAGCATTGACACAAAAGTTTATTTCACTTCCTCCTGTTTACCGGGTAAACACTTAATGAAAATCCAACATCCTCGGAGCTCAGGTGCTGGGTATGGGCAGAGGCCCAGAGAGTTTAAACAAACAGACAAATGTGTCACCTAATAGTCCATCAAAAGGGCTTTGTAAAAGACATAAGTCCTTTATCTCCCTCTTTCAGATTTTAATCAGGGAGGTAATTTGCATTTTCTCTGAATCTCTGTGGTGATTAATCTGGAGAGGATACTGCCTGCCCAGGGACATAAAATCATTTACTATAAATAAAACATTGAAAGGGTTGTTTTATCTCCCTCCCCTTTCGGAATTTACATAATGGGTTTTAATTGGATTTAATTTCTGATCAGCGAAGACAAGGATTCAGTCCTCCCTCCCAACCCCGTTGAGATGAGATCTGAAGGTAGCAGCCTTTCGCTTTGAAGGCATAATGTACAAGATTATGCAAATAAAAAAAACCCCCGAAACAACTGACGCGATTTCACGTTTCCCTGGTAGTTACCCAGTCTGACCTTTCAGTCCTTGGAAAACAATGGTCTAAAGTCCAGAGACAAAAAAATAAAGTGATTTATCCTTACGATGAATCACCGAATAATCCAGATAAATAAATAAAAACCTGACATAAAAACAGGAAATGCTGGAACTACTCAGCAGGTTTTGATAGAACCAGGGGGCACAACCTCAGGCTAAAGGGACGATCCTTTAAAACAGAAATGAGGAGGAATCTCTTCAGCCAGAGAGTGGTGAATCTGTGTAACTCTTTGCCGCAGAAGGCTGTGGAGGCCAGGTCATTGAGTGTCTTTAAGGCAGAGATAGATAGGTTCTTGATTAATAAGGGGATCAGGAGTTATGGGGAAAAGGCAGGAGAATGGGAATGAGAAAAATATCAGCCATGATTGAATGGCAGACAGACTCGATGGGCCGAGTGGCCTAATTCTGCGCCTATGTCTTATGGTTCTTATATGATTTGATTTTTGTCACATGTATAAATGTACAGTGAAAAGTATTGTTTCTTGCGCACTATACAGACAAAGCATGCCGTACATAGAGAAGGAAAGGAGAGAGTGCAGAATGTAATATTACAGTCATAGTTAGGGTGTAGAGAAAGATCAACTTAATAGGAGGTTGGTCCATTCAAAAATCTGATAGCAGCAGGGAAGAAGCTGTTCTTGAGTCAGTTGGTATATGTCCTCAGACTTTTGTAACTTTTTCTTGACAGAATGCATCCCGACCATGTATTGGGATACAGTGAAAAAAGTATTGTTTCTTGCGCACTATACAGGCAAAACATACCATTCATAGAGTACGTAGGGGAGAAGGAAAGGAGAGGGTGCAGAATGTAATGTTACAGTCATAGCTAGGGTGTAGAGATAGATCAACTTAATATAAGGCAGGTCCATTCAAAAGTCTGATGGCAGCAGGGAAGAAGTTTTAAAGTTTTGAAGTTTATTTATTAGTGTCACAAGTAGGCTTACATTAACACTGCAATGAAGTTAGATCTCTGATAGCAGGTAGGTTGTAGACTTGGAGCTCAGAGCCAATAAGGGTGTGAGTAAAAATGAAACGTTTGTGCTACCACACTTTACATCTAAGATTGTTGACAAATCATTTATCTGAGAGTCAGTATAAAATAACTCCAAGTTACTCGTAATTGCAGTTTTGTGTTTGACATTAACAGAATATACATGAGATCATCTTGCATCATCGCAAAATAAAATATTTGGCTGGAATTTTCCAATCCTTCACACTGGCGAGATCTGTTCACCCCATTAGTGATACAATTAAAGAAATTAACATCGACAGAGAGGAGATTCTGTGTGGTTTGACAGGCTTAAAAGTAGGTAAGTCTCCAGAGCCAGATGAAATATATCCCAGGCTATTGAATGAGGCAAGGGAAGACATAGCAGCGGCAATAATTTTCAATTCCTCTCTGACCACAGGAAAGGTGCCAGAGGTGCCAGAGGACTAGAGGACAGCCATTGTGGTACCATTATTCAAGAAGGGAGTAAAGGGTAAACCACAATCTATGGACCAGTCAGTCTAACCTCAGTGCTGGGGAAACTATTGGAAGCAATTCTAAGAAACAGAATTAACTTGCATTTAGAGAGGCAAGGATTCATCAAGTAGTCAACATGGCTTTGTTAAGGGGAGATCATGTCTGACCAACTTGACTGAATTTTGACTGAAGAGGTGACCAGGTATGTAGATGAGGGCAGTGCATTTGACATGGTCTTCTTGGACTTTGGCAAGACTCTTCATAAAGTCTCACATGGGAGACTGAAAGCAAAGGTAAGAGCCCATTTCAATAAATGCCTTTTCTGTGGTTTGTAAGTTGGCTCCAAAGAGAGAATGACCTGCGTAACATTAGGATTGTCGTGTTATTCCCAAGTCAGGAATTCTCGATTTCTATTTGCAGTAAGTGGGGGAGAGGAATTTGGTCCCAGGCTAATTCCTGGGATGGCAGGTGTGTCATATGAGGAGAGACTAAGTCGGCTCTTCGGGAGGGTTTGAACTAATTCAGCAGGGGGATGGGAACCTGAATTGTAGCCCCAGTGTACAGGAGGTTGAGAGTAGTGAGGTCATGAATAAGGTTTCAAGGTCGCAGAGTGTACCAGCAGGCAGGAAGGTGGTTTGAAGTGTGTCTACTTCAACGCCAGGAGCATCCGGAATAAGGTGGGTGAACTTGCAGCATGGGTTGGTACCTGGGACTTCGATGTTGTGGCCATTTCGGAGACATGGATAGAGCAGGGACAGCAATAGTTGTTGCAGGTTCCAGGGTTTAGATGTTTCAGTAAGATCAGGGAAGGTGGTAAAAGATGGGGAGGTGCGGCATTGTTAGTCAAGGACAGTATTACGGTGGCAGAAAGGATGTTTGATGAAGACTCGTCTACTGAGGTAGTATGGGCTGAGGTTAGAAACAGGAAAGGAGAGGTCACCCTGTTGGGAGTTTTCTATAGGCCTCTGAAAAGTTCCAGAGATGTAGAGGAAAGGATTGCAAAGATGATTCTGGATAGAAGCGAAAGTAACAGGGTAGTTGTTATGGGGGACTTTAACTTTACAAATATTGACTGGAAACGCTATAGTTTGAGTACTTTAGAGGGGTCAGTTTTTGTCCAATGTGTGCAGGAGGGTTTCCTGACACAATATGTAGATAGGCCAACAAGAGGCGAGGCCACATTGGATTTGGTATTGGGTAATGAACCAGGCCAGGTGTTAGATTTGGAGGTAGATGAACACTTTGGTGACAGTGACCACAATTCGATTACGTTTACTTGAGCGATGGAAAGGGATAGGTACATACCGCAGGGCAAGAGTTATAGCTGGCGGAAAGGAAATTATGATGCGATTAGGAGAGATTTAGGGTGCATAGGATGTGGAAGGAAACTGCAGGGGATGGGCACAATTGAAATGTGGAGCTTGTTCAAGGAACAGCTACTGCGTGTCCTTGATAAGTATGTACCTGTCAGGCAGGGAGGAAGTGGTCGAGCAAGGGAACCATGGTTTACTAAAGAAGTTGAATCTCTTGTGAAGAGGAAGAAGGAGACTTATGTAAAGATGAGACATGAAGGCTCAGTTAGGGCGCTTGAGAGTTACAAGTTAGCCAGGAAGGACCTAAAGATAGAGCTAAGAAGAGCCAGGAGGGGGCATGAGAAGCCTTTGGCAGGTAGGATCAAGGAAAACCCTAAAGCTTTCTATAGGTATGTCAGGAATAAAAGAATGACTAGGGTAAGATTAGGGCCAGTCAAGGACAGTAGTGCGAAGTTGAAAGGAGAGGCGCTAAATGAATATTTTTCGTCAGTATTCACACAGGAAAAAGACAATGTTATTGAAGAGAATACTGAGATACAGGCTATTAGACTAGATGGGATTGAGGTTCATAAGGAGGAGGTGTTAGCAATTCTGGAAAGTGTGAAAATAGATAAGTCCCCTGGGCCAGATGGGATTTATCCTCGGATTCTCTGGGAAGCAAGGGAGAAGATTGCAGAGCCTTTGGCTTTGATCTTTATGTCGTCATTGTCTACAGGATTAGTGCCAGAAGACTGGAGGACAGCAAATGTTGTCCCCTTGTTCAAGAAGGGGAGTAGAGACAACCCTGGTAATTATAGACCAGTGAGCCTTACTTCTGTTGTGGGCAAAGTTTTGGAAAGAATTATAAGAGATAGGATTTATAATCATCTAGAAAGGAATAATTTGATTAGGGATAGTCAATACGGTTTTGTGAAGGGTAGGTCGTGCCTCTCAAACCTTATTGAGTTCGTTGAGAAGGTGACCAATGAGGTGGATAAGGGTAAAGCAGTTGATGTGGTCTAAAGCGTTTCAATAAAGCGTTTGATAAGGTTCCCCACGGTAAGCTATTGCAGAAAATACGGAGGCATGGGATTGAGGGTGATTTAGCGGTTTGGATCAGAAATTGGCTAGCTGTAAGAAGACAAAGGGTGGTGGTTGATGGGAAATGTTCATCCTGGAGTTCAGTTACTAGTGGTGTACCGCAAGGATCTGTTTTGGGGCCACTGCTGTTTGTCATTTTTATAAATGACCAGGATGAGGGCATAGAAGGATGGGTTAGTAAATTTGCGGATGACACTAAAGTCGGTGGAGTTGTGGACAGTGCGGAAGGATATTGCAGGTTACAGAGGGACATAGATAAACTGCAGAGCTGGGCTGAGAGGTGGCAAATGGAGTTTAATGCGGAAAAGTGTGAGGTGATTCACTTTGGAAGGAGTAACAGGAATACAGAGTACTGGGCTAATGATAAGATACTTGGTAGTGTGGATGAGCAGAGAGATATCGATGTCCATGTGCATAGATCCCTGAAAGTTGGCACCCAGGTTGATAGGGTTGTTAAGAAGGTGTATGGTGTGTTAGCTTTTATTGGTAGAGGGATTGAGTTTCGGAGCCATGAGGTCATGTTGCAGCTGTACAAAACTCTGGTGCATCCGCACTTGGAGTATTGCGTACAGTTCTGGTCGCCGCATTATAGGAAGGATGTGGAGGCATTGGAAAGGGTGCAGATGAGATTTACCAGGATGTTGCCTGGTATGGTGGGAAGGTCTTATAAGGAAAGGCTGAGGGACTTGAGGCTGTTTTCGTTAGAGAGAAGAAGGTTAAGAGGTGACTTAATAGAGGCATACAAGATGATCAGAGGATTAGATAGGGTGGACAGTGAGAGCCTTTTTCCTCGGATGATGATGGCTAGCACGAGGGGACATAGCTTTAAATTGAGGGGTGATAGATATAGGACAGATGTCAGAGGTAGGTTCTTTACTCAGAGAGTAGTAAGGGCGTGGAATGCCCTGCCTGCAACAGTAGTGGACTCGTCAACATTAAGGGCATTTAAATGGTCATTGGAATAGTGTAGGTTAGATGGGCTTTAGATTGGTTTCACAGGTCGGCGCAACATCGCGGGCCGAAGGGCCTGTACTGCGCTGTAATGTTCTATGTTCTATGTTAGGGTTATATTCCCTGGAGTTTAGAAGAGTGAGAGGGGATCCCATCGAAGCATATAAAATTCTAGCAGGGTTAAACAGGGTAGATTCAGAAAGAATGTTCCCAATGATGGGGGAGTCCAGGACTAGGGGTCATAGTTTGAGGATAAGGGGTAAACCTTTTAGAATTGGGGTGAGGAGAAATTTCTTCACCAAGAGGGTGGTGAATGTGTGGAATTCACGACCAGAGAAAGTAGTTGAGGCCAAAATGTTGTCTGATTTCAAGACAACATTTGGGTCACTGCTTGAGAGGAGCCTTTATCAATCGAGGGATTGAGTTTAGGAGTCCGGGGATAATGATGCAGCTATATAAGACCCTCGTCAGACCCCACTTGGAGTACTGTGCTCAGTTCTGGTCGCCTCACTATAGGAAGGATGTGGAAAAGATTGAAATAGTGCAGAGGAGATTAACAAGGATGTTGCCTGGGTTGAGTGGCATGCCTTATGAGGATAGGCTGAGGGAGCTCAGTCTTTTCTCCTTGGAGAGACGAAGGATGAGAGGAGACCTAATAGAGGTGTATAAGATTTTGAGAGGCATAGATCGGGTGGACTCTCAGAGGCTTTTTCCCAGGGTGGAAATGTCTGCTACGAAAGGACACAGGTTTAAGGTGCTGGGGGGTAGGTACAGGGGAGATGTTAGGAGTAAGTTTTTTACACAGAGGGTGGTGGGTGAGTGGAGTCGACTGCCGTAGGGGTGGTGGAGGCAAACTTAATAGGGTCTTTTAAGAGATTCCTGGATGAGTACATGGAGCGTAATAGGATGGAGGGTTATAGGTAGGTCTAGAAGGTAGGGATGTGTTCGGCATAACTTGTGGGCTGAAGGGCCTGTTTGTGCTGTAGTTTTTCTATGTTTCTAAGAAATTAGATATAGCTCTTGGGGCTAAAGGGATCAAGGGGTATGGGAGGAGGGGAGGATCAGGATGTTGAATTTGATGATCAATCATGATCAAAATGAATGGTGGAGCAGGCTCGAAGGGCTGAATGGCCTCCTCCTGCTTCTGGTTTCTATGTTTCCATGATATCACATCCGAAAATCTGGATCAGTTACACATAAAAATTGGTAATGCCAATGAATGCTGAAATGAACGATAGGCTCATGTATATTATTATATTATTTATTACCAGTGTCATAAGTGGGCTTACACTAACACTGCAATGAAGTTACTGTGAAAATCTCCTAGTCGCCACACTCCGGCACCTGTTCGGGTACACTGAGGGAGAATTTAGCACGGCCAATGGAACTAACGAGCACGCCTTTCAGACTGTGGGACGAAACCGGAGCACCCGGAGGAAACCCACACAGACACGGGGAGAATGTGCAGACTCCGCCCAGACAGTGACCCAAGCTGGGAATCGAACCTGGGTGCCTGGCGCTGTGAGGCAGCAGTGCTCATAGAAATCATAGAAATCATAGAAACCTTACAGTGCAGAAGGAGGCCATTCGGCCCATCAAGTCTGCACCGACCACAATCCCACCCAGGCCCTACCCCCACATATTTTACCCGCTAATCCCTCTAACCTACGCATCCCAGGACTCTAAGGGGCAATTTTTTTAACCTGGCCAATCAACCTAACCCGCACATCTTTGAATTGTGGGAGGAAACCGGAGCACCCGGAGGAAACCCACGCAGACACGAGGAGAATGTGCAAACTCCACACAGACAGTGCTAACCACTCTATAATCTATCTGCCACACTGTATGCTTTACGTAATTGACATCTGGATTATGCTCGCACCTGGTTTTATATTCAACTATCAAGAATAAACAATTGACATTAGGATCAACATGATTTTGGTTTTATTCTCCAAATTAGATTCTTACATTTCTACACCACTTAGCTTGTGTCAACACTTTCGGCTGTCGTTTCCCAGATGTTGCATTACAGGACAAGGTGGGGCAGCAGGTTAGACAATAGCCTTTCACCTCTGGGATCTGGATTTAAATGAGATTCTGTTCTCTCTGCCAACTGTAAGGCCTGTGAAATGTATTCAGGAAAGTTTTAACACAGCTACCATCGTGGCTTTGAGCCAACAGCACAAAACTGCAATAACTTGTCTTTAATTGCCATTGCATTATCAGAAAGGTCACAAAGTGGATTTGAAATTGTCACTCTGGAGCAGTAGGGGGTGCAATTCTCAGACTAGTGAGAATGTAACAAAATGAAGAATCTTGCATTCTTTACACCCAAGTTAGATCCTTGAAATGATTGTCGACTGTTGAATATTTCAGGCGCATTTCATATGTATAAAATACCAACATTGATGGGTTGACCATTTTTGACAGTGCTCAGGTCTTGAAGTTGTACATGCTGAAAACATTTTCAATGTTACTTGTCCACGGGTCAGCATTCTTTTAAATTTATGCTCTGTTTCCCCTGTTGATGTTTAAAGTTTATTTATTAGTTTCACAAGGCTTACATTAACACTGCAATGAAGTTACTTTGAAAATCCCCAAGTTGCCACACTCTGGCGCCTGTTCGGGTAAACTGAGGGAGAATTTAGCACGGCCAATGAACTTAACCAGCATGTCTTTGGAGTATGGGAGGAAACCGGAGCATCCGGAGGAAACCCACGCAGACACGGGGAGAACTCCGCACAGACGGTGACCCAAGCCGGCAATCAAACCCCTGCCCCTGGTGCTGTGAGGCCTGGGGATCTCTGTGGTCCAAGGCTTCATCAGGGATTTCAATAAATGGATGGCAACATTGTGTGGCAGGTTGGTAGAGGACCTTTACTGCACCTGCTTCTCCACTTTCACTGTACAAGGACACCCAGATCCCTTTGTTACATCCACACTTCCCAATATATCACCATTTAAATAATACTTTTTCTTTTGGTTTTTCACACCAAAGTGTATGACTTCATTTTAATCATTGTGCCACCGTGATGTGTGAACTTACCTCCCTTCTCCTTGGTTTGCATATGTTGTGCAGTATGTATCCTTGGTATTTCTGTCCTTGCCCCTATAACCTCCCCAGTCCAGTGAGCGGCACAGTGGCACAGTGGTTAGCACTGATACCTCACAATGCCAGGAACCTGGGTTTGATCCCTGGGTCACTGCCTGTTGGAGTCTGCACGTGCTCCCTGTATCTGCGTGGGTTTCCTCTGATATTCCTCTGATATGATGTGGAGATGCCAGCGTTGGACTGGGGTAAGCACAGTAAGAAGTCTCACAACACCAGGTTAAAGTCCAACAGGTTTATTTGGTAGCAAATACCATAAGCTTTCGGAGCTTGCTGCTCCTTCGTCAGATGGAGTGGTCTCTGTTCTCCAACAGTGCACAGACACAGAAATCAAGTTACACAATACTAATTAGAATGCAAATCTCTACAGCCAGCCAGGTCTTAAAAGGTACAGATAATGTGGTTGGAGGGAACATTAAACACAGGTTAAAGAGATGTGTATTGTCTCCAGACAGAACAGCTGGTGAGATTATGCAAGACCAGGGGCAAGCTGTGGGAGTTACTGATAATGTGACATAAATCCAACATCCCGGTTTAGGCCGTCCTCATGTGTGCGGAACTTGGCTATCAGTTTCTGCTCAGCGACTCTGCGCTGTCGTGTGTCGTGAAGGCCGCCTTGGAGAACGCTTACCTGAAGATCCAAGGCTGAATGCCCGTGACTGCTGAAGTGCTCCCCCACAGGAAGAGAACAGTCTTGCCTGGTGATTGTCGAGCGGTGTTCATTCATCCGTTGTCGTAGCGTCTGCATGGTTTCCCCAATGTACCATGCCTCGGGACATCCTTTCTTGCAGCGTATCAGGTAGACAACGTTGGCCGAGTTGCAAGAGTATGTACCGTGTACCTGGTAGATAGTGTTCTCACGTGAGATGATGGCATCCGTGTCAATGATCCGGCACATCTTGAAGAGGTTGCTGTGGCAGGGTTGTGTGGTGTCATGGTCACTGTTCTCCTGAAGGCTGGGTAGTTTGCTGCGGACAAAGGTCTGTTTGAGGTTGCGTGGTTGTTTGAAGGCAAGAAGTGGGGGTGTGGGGATGGCCTTGGCGAGATGTTCGTCTTCATCAATGACATGTTGAAGGCTCCGGAGGAGATGCCGTAGCTTCTCCGCTCCGGGGAAGTACTGGACGACGAAGGGTACTCTGTCCACCGTGTCCCGTGTGGAGAATCGCAACAGACACCTCCAGACGCTGAAAGATGCCCTCATAAGAACAGGATATGGCGCTCGACTCATCCATCAACAGTTTCGACGCGCCACAGCAAAAAACCGCACCGACCTCCTCAGAAGACAAACACAGGACACGGTGGACAGAGTACTCTTCATTATTCATTATTCTGTAAATTGAGTTTGTGTCTTTATATGCCCTGTTTGCTGTTTATGAGTAGATCTTCCACTCACCTGACGAAGGAGCAGCGCTCCGAAAGCTAGTGGCGTTTGCTACCAAATAAACCTGTTGGACTTTAACCTGGTGTTGTTGTAGACTCCTTACTGGGTTTCCTCCCACAGTCTGAAAGACGTGCTCCTGGGGTGCATTGGTCATATTAAATTCTCCCTCAGTGTACCCAAACAGGCGCCGGATTGTGGTGACTAGGGGATTTTCATAGTAATGTCATTGCAGTGTTAATGTAAGCCTACTTGTGACACTAATAAATAAACTTTAAACTCCTCCAGTTTAAGCTCTTGAGCACCTCCGATTTGTCTCACTTCATCCTTGGTGATCAGCTTTCTAGAGTCTGCACAGACTCTTCGATAGAGCATCTTAACCAAGACTCATCCCCGTAACTTCACGTAATTACACCGCTAATCACCCTCGCCCACACATCCTGGGACACTAAGTGACAATTTAGCATGACCAGTCAACCTAACCTACACATCTTGGACTGTGGGAGGAAACCGGAACACCCTTTGTTCTCGTTCCCCCACCACATGAAATAGTTCTCTGGTATCTACCCTATTGATTTTTTAAAAATCATCTTACAATGGTTAACATTGCTGCCTCACAGCGCCAGGGACCTGAGTTCACTTCTGATCTTGGGTGACTGTGTCGAATTTGTATGTTCTTCCCGTGTCTGTGTGAGTTTTCTCTGGGTGCTCCGGAGGTTAAGTGGATTGGTTATGCTGTATTGCCCCTTAGTGTCCCAAGATGTGTAGGTTAAGGGGATTAGTGGGGTAAATACATGGGGTTATGGGGATACGGACTGGGTAAGATGCTCTGTCGGAGAGTCGGTGCAGACTCGATGGGCCGAATGGCCTCCTTCTGCACTGTAGTAATTCTATTTCTGGTTTGGTATTTGTCTTCCTTGCAATTCTGCAGAGCATTTTGAGGCCATTTTTCTCTGGGAAAGGCAGCATGGGGCATAAGTTGCAATTCCTGTATAAAAATAAAGACAGAATCCCATCAGCAATGTCTTCGCTGCTTCAGTGGGAGGACCATTGAACAAATACTAGTGTCCTTCTTGAAGCCACTCCACAAGGATTCAGGCAAAACTCCAGCAAAGTCAGCTATGATGGACAGGACACCGTGTCTGGATGGGAGAAAAGTATCTCCCTCATCAGATCCTGTCTTCCCAAATCTCAGTTGGACAGTGTTCCAGGAGAGCACCAAGAAAGCACTTCAAAGACACTCTAGAGCTCTCCGAGCAGTGCAGCAGTGTTGACATTAATGATTATGAAGATCTTGCTATCGGCCAGAAAGGCAACAACTTGTCCATCATTTCAAGAGGTCACAAGTATAGGCTGAGAAGTGGTAAATTTAAAACTGAGATGAGGAGGAACTACATATAGAATCATAGAATCCTACAGTGTAGAAGAAGGTCATTTGGCCCATCGAGTCTACACCGACCACAATCCCACCCAGGCCCTACCCCCACAACCCCATGCAGTTAGCCTAGCTAGTCCGCCTGACACTACAGAGCAACTTAGCATGGCCAATCCACCTAACCCGCACATCTTTGGATTATGGGAGGAAACTGGAACACCCGGAGGAAACCCCCATGCAGACACGGGGAGAATGTGCAAATTCCACACAGACAATGCCCCAACCTGGGAATCGATCGCTGTGAGGCGGCAGTGCTAACCACCGTGCCAACATGCCGCCACAAAACTACTTCTCGCAGAGGGTAGTGAATGTGTGGAACTCGCTGCCCCATAGCACGGTGGAGTCTGAATCAATGAATGGTTTCAAGAAGGAGATAGAAATATCTCTAATAAAAAATTGGGTTAAAGGGATATGGGGAACAGGTGGGAAGGTGGATTTGAGACCAGGGAGAGATCAGCCATGATCTTTTTGAATGACGGAGCAGGCTCAAGAAGCTGAATTGCCTACTTCTGCTCCTAAGCTGCATCACACTTTGCATCCCAATGCCTTAATGATGAGGCAGAGCAATGGCAGAGAAAGAAAAGGAAGCAAATCCTGCCCTCCCGATCCCACTGCCTCATGGAATGTCCTGTCCCATGTGGGCACGGATATATGGGTCAGGAATTGGCTCATATTCAGAAACCTGAAGAACCATGGTCATGACCCTGAACAGGCATTAACCTCCAATCGAGGGATAGCCAACAGGAGGAACCTATTTGCCTTGGATGGAGTTCATCATAGATTTAACACAATGATACATGGGCGGAATTTCCCTGTCCCACCCACCATGGGAATTGTAGCGGGTGGAAAATGGACCGTGCAAAGATCTGTTGACCTCAGGATTTTCCGGTCTTGAGGATTCAGGCGAGCGCGGCCGGAAAATCCCGCCCCTGGACTCCAAAGTTTAGTTTACAAGGCGAGTTGATACAAACTAGCATTGGAGTCTTGGAGTTTCGATGATTTTGAGGTGACTTGATCAATGTTTTCAAAATATTAAAGGGAACAGATATGGTGGATAGAAAATATTTGCACTGATTTTGAATATTGTAGACTGGAGACATAATCAGAAAATGAGAGCCAAATCATTCAGGAATAAAATTAGAACATGTTTCTCCACACAAAGTCAAGTAACTCTCTTCCCTCAAATGGCAATTGATCTGAAATCAATTGTCAGTTTTAAATCTGAAAGTGATATTTTCTTGTTAGTGAAAGTGTGAAAGGTGGGCAAAGAGATAGGTCACAGATCAGTTGTGATATCATTGAATGACAGAACAACTTTAAAGAATTAAATGAGTTATTCATGTGGCCCTATACCAGACGGTGGCACAGTGGTTAGCACTGCTGCCTCACAGCGCCAGGGACCCGGGTTCAATTCCCGGTTTGTGCGGAGTCTGAATGTTACCTGCGTGGGTTTCCTCTGGGTGCTCCGGTTTTCTCCCAAAGACGTGCTGGTTAGGGTGCATTGGCCATGCTAAATTCTCCCTCAGTTTACCTGAACAGGTGCCGGAGTGTGGCGACTAGGGGATTTTCACAGTAACTTCATTGCAGTGTTAATGTGAGCCTACTTGTGACTAATAAATAAATAAAAATTCTCCCTCAGTGTACCCGAATAGGCACTGGAATGTGGCGACTAAGGGATTCTCACAACAACTTCTCACAGTGTTAATATAAGCCTACTTGTGACACTAATAAATAAACTTTAAAGCTATGAATATAGCTGTTTTCCATGTTCTCTAAATCGGTGTACACATCCTCGCAATGGAGAATGCAGAGATTTTAAGTGAGCGTTGTTCTATTATAAATGGTCACTTCGATTAATGGTTGTCTCCCTTACGGGCAAAGACACCTAAAGACACTTAAGCTGTTTTTTTTTGAAAAAAAAAGTGGTTTGTGGTTCAAAGGGTTCTCAATGCGCTATTCACCTTTTCACATTCTAATGTTGGAGCCAAAGATTGAAAACTTTGGTATTCCAGGTGCTTACAATTTAAAGGGCTTTGTTTATGTTCAAACCCCGGTCATCTTAACTGGTATGTTTTAATGAAAACATTACCTTTTTGTGACCTTGCAGATTGTGAGGTGAAAATGCAGTCACTGGAAAGAGGCATCCTGATTGTCACTGCCTAGAACTTGCTGCTTAAAAGCCGATTACACCACTTATGCCAGATTTTTGTTGTTACTTTATTCCACATTCTTCAAGTTACACTACAATTATGTGCATTGTCCGAGGGTTCGGCATGAATTACTCACACAAAGGTGTGTCTTAATCCACATTGAAGTGCTCTTGCCATCATTTTGAACTACTGACTTTTAAAATCGTTCCAATATATTTATTAAGTAAGCTTTCCTTTCTCGATTTTTTTCTCATTCTTCAAAGGGTGATTATGAGCCGTCCCTCGGAATCATTTGAAATCTCTTCCTGTGCAAAGAATTACATTTACATTACAGCGACGGTCGTTTGTCAGTAAATGGAGCATGGGTTCGATTCCCGGCTTCAGTCACTATCTGTGTGAAGTTTGCACGTCCTCCCTGTGTCTGCGTGGGTTTCCTCCGGGTGCTCCGGTTTCCTCCCACAGTCTGAAAGACGGGCTGGTTAGGTGCATTGACCCGAAAAGGCGCCGGACTGTGGCGACTAGGGGAATTTCACAGTAACATCATTGCAGTGTTAATGTAAGCCTTACCTGTGACTAATAAATAAACTTTACTTTACTTTATGTATGCAGCAAGGTTCGCACAGAGGAGATGAATGGCCAATTTTCCTGTTTTAACTGGTGTTGAATGAACAAGAAATACGACCTAGGTCACCACGGAAACCCCCCTGCTCATCTTCGAAGAGTAACATGGGTTCTTGAACGTCAAACTGAGCCAGGCTTTGGTTAAAGGTTCATCCGAAGGATAGTAACTACCTCAGCACTGCTCCCCAATGTCAACATAGATTATCCGCTCAAATTCTGGAGGCTGGTTTAACTGCATGGCTTAAGAATCGTAGAATCCCTACAGTGAAGAAGGAGGCCACCCGGCCCATTGAATCTGCACTGACCACAATCCCAGCCAGGCCCTACTCCCGTAATTCCACCTATTTACCCTGCTAATCCCCCTGACTTTACCATGGCCAAATAACCCAGCCAGCACATCTTTTGACTGTGGGAGGAAACCGGGGCACCCGGAGGAAACCCACGCAGATATGGGAGGACAGGTAAATTCCACACAGTCAGTCACCCAAGGCTGGAATTGAACTCGGCTCCCTGGTGCTCTGAGGCAGCAGTGCTAACCACTGTGCCACCGTGCCGCCCTTTCGTACATAGAGTGAAGAGTGCTACCAACTGAACCAGGCTGATAACCAAAGTGCATTTACTATTAATCTCAGGGGCCATAGATTCAAGGCAGTAGGTGTCCCCTTGTCTCTGTAGGTTTCCTCTCGGTGCTCTGGTTTCCTCCCACAGTCCAAAGATGTGTGGGTTAGGTTGATTGGCCATGCTAAATTAACCCTAGTGTCAGGGGGATTAGCCGGGTAAATATGTGGGGTTATGGGGATAGGGCCTGGGTGGGATTGTGGTTGGTGCAGACTCGATGGACTGAATGGCCTCCTACTGCACTGTAAGGATTCTATGAAGGTGTAGAGGGGACATGAGGAGGTACTTTTTATGCAGAAGGTGGTGGGTGTCTGGAATTCGCTGCCCAAGTTGGTGGTGGGGCCAGAGACCCTAAACTCTCTTAAAGAGTACCTGGATCTGCACCTTAAGTACTGTGAGCTACAGGGCTAGGAAAGCGCAGGAGGGTGGGATTAGAAAGGGCATCTGGGTGTCCTCAGGCTTGATGTGGAGATGCCGACGTTGGACTGGGGTAAACACAGTAAGAAGTCTAACAACGCCAGGTTAAAGTCCAACAGGTTTATTTGGTAGCAAAAGCCACGAGCTTTCGGAACAGGCTGTCCCTTTGTCAGGTGGGTGGGAGTTCTGATCACAAACAGGGCACAAAGACACAAACTCAATTTACATGAATAATGATTGGAATGTGAGCCTTTACAGCTAATCAAGTCTTAAAGGTACAGGCAATGTGAGTGGAGGGAGCATAAAGCACAGGTTAAAGAGATGTGTATTGTCTCCAGACAGGACAGCTAGCGAGATTTTGCACATCCAGGCAAGTTATGGGGGTTACAGATAGTGTGACATGAACCCAATATCCGTGACGGGCATTCAGCCTCTGATCTCCGGGTAAGCGTTTTCCAAGGCGGCCTTCACGACACACGACAGCACAGAGTCGCTGAGCAGAGGCTGATAGCCAGGTTCCGCACACATGAGGACGGCCTCAACCAGGATATTGGATGGCTTTTGCTACCAAATAAACCTGTTGGACTTTAACCTGGTGTTGTTAGACTTCTTACTGTGTCCTCAGGCTGGCATGGACAAGATGGGCTGAATGGCCTCCTTCTGTGCTGTAACTTCTCTATGGTTCTAAAAGAGGTGGCACGGTGGCACATTGGTTAGCACTGCTGCCTCACAGCGCCTGGGACCAAGGTTTGATTCCTGGCTTGGGTCACTGTCTGTGTGGAGTTTGCACATTCTCCCTGTGTCTGCGTGGATTTCCTCCGAGTGCTCTGGTTTCCCCCCACAGTCCAAAGATGTGCAGGTTAGGTGGATTGGCCATGTTAAATTCTCCCTCAATGTACCCAAACAGGTGCCAGAGTGTGGCAAATTGGGGATTTTCAGAGTAACTTCATTGCAGTGTGAATGTACTTGTGACTAATAAACAAACTTTGAAATAAGACCTTGCATTTACAGAGCACCTTTCGACACCTCAGTATGTCTCAAATTACTTTTGAAATTTGGTCCACTGCAATACATGAAAGGCAAATAAATAATGGTGTATACAATGAAACATATAATTGTATAATGGAAATTATGATGGCATGATTAATGGCTGTTTCCCGTGCGGGCAAAGACACCTACAGACATTTAAGCTGCTTTTTTTTAAAGTTTGTGATTCAGAGAGTTCTGAATGCACCTTTTCATATTCCAAAGTCGGAGCCAAAGATTGAAAGCTTTGGTGTTCCAGGTGTTTACATTTAAAAGGCTTTGTTTATGTTCAAACCCAGGTCATGGTTATGAGTTAAAAGATGCAATCTATAACTTAAATTTTTGTTGCTAAAATATTGCATCTGAGAATAAATAAAAATACCTTCAAGAGGACATAGAGCTACAAAGCAGAGCTTTCTGACTGGTTCAGTGAGTGATTCCACCAGTATGCAGCTGCACAGGTCAGGGTGTAGATTTGATCACCGGGCTGTGCTGCATGAGTTCGTCAAAGTTTAAAGTTTATTTATTAATGTCACCAGTAGCTTTCATTAGCACTTCAATGGAACTGTGTGAAAATCCCTAGTCGCCACACTCCGGCGCCTGTTCAGGTACACCGAGGGAGAATTCAGCATGGCCAATCCACCTAACCAGTGCGTCTTTAGAATTTGCTCAATCACAGAATTGTTATGGCACAGAAGGAGGCCATTTGGCCCATCATGTCTGTACCGTCTCTCCAAATGCGCATCATGACTTTTCTCCATACCCCTGCATTTTTTTTTCTTCATTCGTGGGACATGGGCGTCGCTGGCTGACCAGCATTTATTGCCCATCCCTTGGAGATGCACTGTGGGAGGAAACCGGAGCACCCGGAGGAAAACCACGCGGTCACGAGGAGAACGTGCAAATTCCACACAGGCAGTGACCCAAGCTGGGAATCGAACCCGGGTCCCTGGCGCTGTGAGGCGGCAGTGCTAACCACTGTGCCACCGTGCCACCCCATCTCAAGTGACTTGGTGTCAAAATGGGTCAAATTTGCATCCCGAGGCAGAAGAAATCTGAAGGCAGACAGGAGAGCAATTTCTTGTCACTGACTGGTGTACCAGGTTGCCTTTATCTTCCTGCCTTTGGCCTATTTTCAGAGAGGCAGTTTCTGGTGGGGTGGGGGATGGCTGCAACACTGCCAACAATGGTAGCTGATTGGGCCAATTGTGTCAATCCACCTGAATTTTCCAGACGGCGGGTGAACCCCCCCCCCCCTCACCCCCGGACTGCAATGTGGCTGCAGCTCATTGCTGGATGGTCTCCCAGCAACAGGCTGGAGAGGGGGAGGGGGATGGGGAGGGGGATGCCGGGGGGCAAATGTGAATCCTGCAAAGCAGCCCAGCATGGCTGCAAGATCCAAAACTACGGCTGCAAGCTACTCCATGGGGGCACACCCCTTAACAAACAAAGAACAAAGAACAATACAGCACAGGAACAGGCCCTTCGGCCCTCCAAGCCCATGCCGCTCCCTGGTCCAAACTAGACCATTCTTTTGTATCCCTCCATTCCCACTCCGTTCATATGGCTATCTAGATAAGTCTTAAACGTTCCCAGTGTGTCCGCCTCCACCACCTTGCCTGGCAGCGCATTCCAGGCCCCCACCACCCTCTGTGTAAAATATGTCCCTCTGATATCTGTGTTAAACCTCCCCCCCTTCACCTTGAACCTATGACCCCTCGTGAACGTCACCACCGACCTGGGGTAAAGCTTCCCACCGTTCACCCTATCTATGCCTTTCATAATTTTACACACCTCTATTAAGTCTCCCCGCATCCTCCGTCTTTCCAGGGAGAACAACCCCAGTTTACCCAATCTCTCCTCATAACTAAGCCCCTCCATACCAGGCAACATCCTGGTAAACCTTCTCTGTACTCTCTCCAAAGCCTCCACGTCTTTCTGGTAGTGTGGCGACCAGAACTGGACGCAGTATTCCAAATGTGGCCGAACCAACGTTCTATACATCTGCAACATCAGACCCCAACATCAGACCCCAACTGGAACCCTTCTGCAATCATTTTAAAAAATTCATTCATGGGATATGGGCGTCGCTGGCTGGGCCAGTATTTATTGCCCATTCCTATCTTCCCTTGAACTGAATGGCTTGCTAGGTTATTTCAGAGGGCATTTAAGGGTCACCCACTTTGCTGTGGCTCTGGAGTCACATGTAGGCCAGACCAGGTAAGGATGGCAGAGTTCCTTGGGCGGCACGGTGACACAGTGATCAGCACTGCTGCCTCACAGCGCCAGAGACCTGGATTCAATTCCTGGCTTGGGTCACTGTCTCTGTGGAGTCTGCACGTTCTCCCTGTGTCTGCGTGGGTTTCCTCAGAGTGCTCCAGTTTTCTCCCACAGTCCAATAGATGTGATGTCCAATAAGTGGATTGGCCGTGCTAAATTCTCCCTCAGTGTACCCGAACAGGTGCTGGAGTGTGGCGACTATGAGATTTTCGCAGTAACTTCATTACAATGTTAACATAAGTCTACTTGTGACACTAATAAATAAACTTTAAACTTCCCTAAAGGACATTAGTGAACCAGATGGGTTTTTATAACAATTGACAATGGTTTCATGGCCATCATTAGACTTTTAATTCCAGACTTCTATTGATTTCAAATTTCATCATCTGTTGTGGTGAAGTTTGATGCCTAGATCTCTGGATTACTAGTCCAGTAACAATACCACCTACCCATCATGGTCTGGCAGCCATGGGCACAGACTATTTTGTGTTATTAAAATTCTTTGGAGTAGTGTTTCCATCATGAGCCATTCTTGTGGTTCCCCTACCCTCAGTGGCAGCACCGATCCCTCTCGGGGTGACCACTCAGAGTTTCAGGTGCTTCCACTGCCCCCCCCCCTCGCCATGGAGCCCTTGTGCCACCCTTAATTGGGTGGAGCTCCTAGACCTGGTCTTTTAATTGGTTGCTTCAACAAAATTCTACTCTAAGTTCCTGCCACGTCCAACTATAGTCAGTTCACAGCCCAGAATCCGGATTGGCATTCTGACCTGGATCCAAAACTCTGCTAATTGTTTCCAGAAATGGGGGCATGTTAAATTTGATTTGACTTATTATTGTCACTAGTATTCGTATTCAGTGAAAAGTATTGTTTCTTGCGCACTATACAGACAAAGCATACCGTACATAGAGAAAGAAGGATAGAGTGCAGAATGTAATGTTACAGTCATAGCTAGGGTGTAGAGAAAGATCAACTTAATGCGAGGTAGGTCCATTCAAAAGTCTGATGGCAGCAGGGAAGAAGTTGTTCCTGAGTCGGTTGGTACGTGTCCTCAGACTTTTGTATCTTTATCCCGATGGAAGAAGGTGGAAGATAGTATCTCCGCGAAGCGTGGGCTCCTTGATTTTGATGGCTGCTTTTCCGAGGGAGCGGGAAGTGTAAACAGAGTCAATGGATGGGAGGCTGGTTTGCGTGATGGACAGAGCTTCATTCATGACCCTCGTAGTTTCTTGCGGTCTTGGACAGAGCAGGAGCCCATACCAAGCTGTGATACAACCAGAAAGGATGCCTTCTATGGTGCATCTGTAAGAGTTGGACAGAGTTGTTGTGGACATGCTGGATTTCCTTAGCCTCCTGAGAAAATAGAGGAGTTGGTGGGCTTTCTTAACTCAGCATTGGCATGGGGGACCAGGATACGTTGTTGGTGATCTGAACACCTAGAAACTTGAAGCTCCCGACCATTTGCACGTCATCCCCGTTGACAGGGGCATGTCCTCCACTACATTTTCTGAAGTCGATGATTATCTCCTTTGTTTTACAGATTACCGTAAAGCACCTTTTGCTGTAACATGTCTGTCTCGGGACGAGAACGACACTGGTCTCTTTTGTCACGGCCAGTCTTAACTGGCACAGGCAAGCTGGCCACTCAGCCGGTACCTGGGGAGTAACACCTCTACATTCACGGATCAGCCACTGATTTTAGGACGGGAAGGAAAAATGTTGTCCAACAAGTAGAATCCAGTATTCCAGGAACAAGATGTAAATCTTGAAAGCCTTTTCCAGCAGTCACATGGTGGCACAGTGTACAGTTCTCTCCCATCGACCTCACTCAGCACAGTGTGTCCATCAAGGAACAATAAACACAGCAACTGCCAAGAACAGTGCGTCCTTGTATTTGCGGAGAAATTTTGAAAACAACTCATTATTAAAACATACAATATATCAAAAATTACAGACATAGCGGAGCCTTTTTATTACAAATTCCGTTATTACAAATTTCTTATTGTATTACACAGAGAGCAGGTAAATTTGGATCGTAATTAGATGGACCCCTGTTAAGAATTCATTTCTGGTAGCTCAGCGGGTAGGAACACTGCCTATTGTGATATTGAGTACGGTTCCCCTTTTGATTCCTGTAATGACTTCAATCAGGCCATTGAGGTTGGCCTATTGGAGTATGAACTCTCTGATTAAGGATCCAATTGATGGGCCAATCAGGGAGTCTTTGCCTTGTACTTAACTGTGAGTGTCAGTTCCTCTGACACCCCCGGAGGTAGACTGCTGACTGCGAGCACTCTGTGTACTGCTGTTAGAGTTTGTAAATAAAGGGATTTTGGTGAAGGGACTTCTGCCTCCTCAGACTTACCACAATCCTGCTCACTTTGAATTGGCAGATCGCAACCGAGAGCAGCGGTTGAGATGATCTGATTGGACCAATGCCCTGACAAGGGAGGGCCAATTAAGCAGGAGAAAAGGCTCTAACACCTGATTAATTGCCTTGCAATGATAAGAACATGATTATGTTCAACTTTGATGCACCTTACATTCAAATAGCACGCTGATGCTAAAAAAATGACTTGCGTAAGTGTCAGAAAGCTGATGGTACCATAACATCTCTTGAAAGTGATGCGTGTTAATTATACATTTGATTTTTTTGATTTGATTTGATTTGATTTGATATTGTCACGCGTATTAGTGTGCAGTGAAAAGTATTGTTTCTTGCGCGCAATACAGACAAAGCATACCGTACATAGAGAAGGAAATGCGAGAGTGTAGAATGTAGTGTGACAGTCATTTGATTTGATTTGATTTACTATTTGATTTGATTTATTATTGTCACATGAATTAGTATACAGTGACAAGTATTGTTTCTTGCGCGCTATACAGACAGGACATAGCGTTCATAGAGAAGGAAAGGAGAGAGTGCAGAATGTAGTGTTACAGTCATAGCTAGGACGTAGAGAAAGATCAACTTAATGCAAGGTCAAAAGTCTGACAGCAACAGGGAAGAAGCTGTTCTTGAGTCGGTTGGTACCTGACCTCAGACTTTTGTATCTTTTTCCCGACGGAAGAAGGTGGAAGAGAGTATGTTCAGGGTCCGTGGGGCCCTTGATTAGGCTGACTGCTTTTCTGAGGTAGCGGGAAGTGTAGACAGAGCCAATGGGGGGGAGACTGGTTTGCGTGGTGGACTGGGCTTCGTTCACAACCCTTTGTTGTTTCTTGCAGTCTTGGTCAGAGCAGGAGCCACACCAAGCTCTGATATAACCAGAAAGGATGCTTTCTATGATGCATCTGTAAAAGTTGGTGAGAGTTGTGACGGACGGCATTGGTGGGCACATGGCCTGGTAATGACATTTTGGAAGGAAGATCATTGATGAAGCAGCGGAAGATGTTTGGGTCGAGGACACTACGCTGTGGAACTCCTATCATGATATCCTGGAGCTGAGATGATTGACCTCCAACATTTATGTTAAGTATGACTCGAACCAATAGGGAGTTTTCCCCCTGTATCCCCTTGACTACAATTTTGCCAGGGCTCTTTGATGCCATACTCTGTCAAATGCTGCCTTGATGTCAAGGGCTGCCACTCTTGCCTCACCTCAGCTCTTTTGTCTATTTTTGGAACAAGGCTATAATGAGGTCTTTGGACTGTGGGAGGAAACCAGAGACCCCCGGGGAAACCCGCGCAGACACAGGGAGAACGTGCAAACTCCACACAGACAGAATTGAACCCAAGTGCCAGGCGTCATGAGGCTGCAGTGCTAACCACTGTGCCACCCGTGCCGATAAACGGAGTTAACATTTTTCTTTCCTTCCACAGATGCTGCCTGTCCTGCTGAGTATTTCCAGAAGTTTCTGTTTTTATTTCAGATTTTCAGCATCTGCAATATTTTGCTTCTGAAGAAACAAACTCATCTGGCTGTCCCTGTGGGGCCTCTGAAACAGAATTACACAGAAAGCACAGCACAGGCTTCAGGTTGTTTAGTCTAGTCTTGATGCGCGTCAATTGAACACGAGGCACGAAGCTTCGGTAACAGAAGGCTTTTATTGTCTAACAATGGAACTTAATAGAACGTTAACACACTATCCCAGACTGACGAGGTCCCGCCCGAGCAGGGGGTCTTATACCTCTCCCAGGAGGCGGAGCCCGACTGGGATGTGCCAAAACAGTAACAACCACAGGTGTATCAAACCCACCCTGGCCCAACAACAACATTAGAACAATCCCACAGTGGGGACCAACGATGGTTCACCACAAGTCTGTGCTACTGTCTATTCTTCACATGTCACCTTCTACACATCTACTGCATATCAGCCATTCAACATATCTTTCTATTTCTTCTTTTCTCTTACTCTCATCTAATTTCCTTTTATAAGCATTGAAGTTACTTGCTTCAGCCACTACCTGTGGTAATGAGATCCACAATCTAACCACTCTGAGGAAAGAGATGTTTGCATACTTCCTTAATGAATTGTCAGTGACTATCTTGCATTGATGGCCCCCTTGCATTGCATTATCCCAGAACTGGAAACAAAATGCAGTTATATTGAGGGGGGAGATCTTGACGATGATTACTTTCCATATCATAGGATCAACAGTGCAGAAGGAGGCGATTTGGCCCATTGAGCCTGCACCGACAACAATCCTACCCAGGCCCTATCCCCGTAACCCCATGTATTTACCCTCCTAATCTCCCTGACATTAAGGAACAATTTAGCATAGCCAATCAAACTAACCTGCACATCTTTGGAACGTGGGAGGAAACCGGAGCAACCGGAGGAAACCCACGCAGACACAGGGAGAACGTGCAGACTCCGCACAGACAGTGAACCAAGGCCAGAATTGAACCCAGGTCCCTGGCGATGTGAAGCAGCAGTGCTAACCACTATGCCACCGTGCTGCCATTGGTCAACTTTGTCACTGCAGTGTCTGATATGATCAAAAGCTTTTTAATACTCTTTCAATATTCTTTGTTCCTTGGTGTTTTATTATTTATATAGTGAACTGAGGTTGATAGATTTTTTTCTTGTTTAAGAATGGTGGGAGATATAGGAAGGATATCAGAGGTAGGTTCTTTACGCAGAGTGGTTGGGGTGTGGAATGGACTGCCTGCAGTGATAGTGCAGTCAGACACTTTAGGAATATTTAAGCGGTTATTGGATAGGCACATGGAGCACACCAGGATGATAGGGAGTGGGATAGCTTGATCTTGGTTTCAGATAAAGCTCGGCACAACATCGTGGGCCGAAGGGCCTGTTCTGTGCTGTACTGTTCTATGTTCTATGTTCTAAGAATGTCGGAGCAAGAGTGAATTATATGGTCCTTCAACTCTGCTCTCTATTCAATAGCAGATCTTCAACTTTTAAGTCCACCTTGCTACCCAGTCCCCCTATCTTTTGATACCCTTAAGAATCTTATGCCTGCATCTCATAAGACTCCCGATCCTTTATTTTGGCGTCCCACCTGAAAGCCCCAGCACCTTTAGATGCACCCAAAGACTGCTGATAGGTTTGAATGCTTTTTCAAAGATCTTTGCCAGCTTTGGATTACGTGCAACTGCATTGGCTATGAGCCAAGTGCTGGTAAATGGGATTAGGTGAGAGATCAGGTGTTTCTGCAGATGGGCTGAAGGGCCTCTTCTGCACTGTGAATTGGTGCGACAGAGTCGAAGAGAAATTCACAGTTGTTGCAAAGCAAGTGGGGCTCGAATCAAAACCCACCTACAGTGTCTGGCAGTCAGTTCTAAGGGAAAAGTGGCACACAGCACTGCCACAGTGTGAGAGTCAAGAGAACTCCATACTGTTACTGTACAGCACTCACGAAAACAGAATGGCAAGGAATTTCTCAGTAGAATGGGACCTCCCTGCTTACCGGCAATTTGCATAAGCCCTTTCTTTCCTTTTCTCTTTCCTCATGACATCTTTTATTCAGTTCAGGAGTTTGTTTCCTTCCATCTTTCTGCCCCCCCCCCCCCCACCCCCACGCCCCACCCATCCCATTTTCCTCAATAGTCGACATTGACATTTAACTCTGGGATTTTGGTTACCTCACTATCGTAGCTCCTCTTTCATATCTGGATGGAAAAATTGAGAGTCGCAAAGATGTCCCGGGCTATGAATGATGTGGTTTGATTTTTTTTTCCCAATGTGCTTCCATCCAGCTGCCTTACAGCACTGATCCGACTCTTATTCCCGTGAGTAGGCCATCAGGAAGAAGATCCCTGACCAATTGACCAAATTCACCCTCGTTAATCCAGGGTTAACTGTAGCAGTTCTGCCCCTGGTCCAGCTGCGATGCACCATTTCAGTGCCACTGAGCATGCGATGAATCAAGGCGAGATGACATTAACACGCAAGCCTCAGGATGGGATTATCTGGGATATTCTGCCTTTCGCTGAAGTCTCAGTATGTACTTTGTAGCCCATTTACAAAGCATTTGTAAAGCTGATGAAGAAGCTTTGTGCCAATATTTTCATTTACATCTTTTTATTTTGCATGTTGAAAATATTTCCCCACGTCACTTTTGTTATACAAATTTGTACATTATTCCAGCAGCTCTTCACATTTCTTTGCCAGTAAACATTCAAATCAGTACAGCAATATTTAAGTTGAAACAAAGCAAGAGTTAGAGTTCGTAAAGTTAGCACACGGGTACTGGGAGGAGTAATGGGTATCTCAGACACCCTTCCTCATTATCATATAAAAGCAAAATACTGCGGATGCTGGAATCTGAAACTCAGCTAATGTTCTGGGGAACCGTGTTCGAATCCCGCCACGGCAGATGGTGGAATTTGTATTCAATAAAAAATATCTGGAATTAAGAATCTACTGATGACCATGAAACCATTGTTGGAAAGCCCCATCTGGTTCACTAAGGTCCTTGAAGGAAGGAAATCTCCTGATCTTGCTTGCATGTGATTCCAGAGCCACAGCAATGTTGCCGACTCTCAACTGTTCTTTATATTCATTTATGGGACATGGGCATCGCTGGCTGGCCAGCATTTGTTGCCCATCTCTAGTTGTCCTTGAGAAGATGGTGGTGAGCTGCCAGTGAACTGCCCTCAGGCAACTAGAGGTGGGCAATAAATTCTGACCAGCTAGCGATGTCCATGTCCCACGAGTGAATAAAACAAGGGTTGTTTAAATCTCTGATGAGAGGACAACATTAAAAACCCATTGAATTTCCAGAAGGATTCGAAACACTCCCAGTAGATTTTAGACTAATTGATGTATTAAAAAGAGATGTTGTCCGGAATTTTACTGTCCCGCCCACCAATCGATGTGACTTGTTTTTCTTTTGTTCGTGAGGATAGAGTTTCTGCTTTGAGTGCAATAACAATCTGGGTGTAGTTTGCGCTATAAATTGTGCTCTTTTTGCCAAGTGGATTTTATGACTCTGCCGAATGCACACGCAGAATTGCAAAAACAGATTATCTGGCCAATATCACGCTTCTCTTTGTGGGATCTTGCTGTGTTCAAATTGACTGCCGCGTTTCCTACAAGAGTTCAGAAATATTGGCCGCAATTTTACTGTCCCGCCCGCCACGGAGAACTGGAGCAGGCAAGGGTCGGACCATGGAAAGGTCCACTGACCTTGGGCGAGGTTTTACAGTTTCGGGATGAGCGAGGCTGTAAAGTCCCGCCCATGTATTGATATCTGTTGTGAAGGGAGATTGAAGGATTATAGAGCTGTTCAGAGCACTGATTCTTTTTCAAGGGAGGTAGGAGGAACTTAGGGTTAAATTATGTGAGGTCCCATTTCTGGTGTAGGGTCAAGGTGGATGAGAATGCAGATTTGTCTATACAATGTGACGTGACCCCATCAGTCCATTTTGCGAGGTTCCTCGTGGGAATGGATTGAACGTGAATGCTCCCAACCTTTTTATGTACTTAATTTTTCCTTCCCACACAAAGGAGTTTTGTGAGAGACAAAGTTCTCCCAGCTTCTAGAGAATGTGAAAGGGGGCGATGCCCAATTTAGCAACAACAATTTGCATTTATGTAGTGCCTTTAGCGTAAAACTTCCCAAGATGCACCACAGGGCATTATCAAACAAAATTGGACATCTAATCGCCAAAAGAGATGTAACTAAAAACTTGGTCATTGAGAAAAGTTTTAACAAGCACCTTAAAGCAGGAAAGAGCTGCAGAGGTTTGGGTGGAAAGGGTTTTCCAGACTTTAGAGCCTCAGCAGCTGGAAGTATGGCAGAGTGGTGGGGAGGTGGTGGCGCAGTGGTATTGTCATTGGACTAGTAATCCAGAGATCCAGGGTAATGCTCTGGGGACCCAGTTTTGAATCCTATCATGGCAGGTGGTGAAATTTGAATTCAATAAAAGTGGGAATGAAAAGCCTAATGATGACCATGAAACCACTGTTGATTGTCGGAAAAGCCCATCTGATTCACTAATGTCCTCTAAGAAAAGAAATCTTCCGACCTTACCCGGTCTGGCCGACATGTGACTCCAGACCCACAGCAATGTGGTTGACTCTTAAACGCCATCCGAAATGGCTTAGCAAGCCAGCCTCCCATCCATTGACTCTGTCTACACTTCCCTCTGCCTCGGCAAAGCAGCCAGCATAATTAAGGACCCCACGCAACCCGGACATTCTGTCTTCCACCTTCTTCCTTCGGGAAAAAGATACAAAAGTCTGAGGTCAACAGCTTCCTCCCTGCTGCTGCCAGACTTTTGAATGGACTTACCTTGCATTAAGTTGACCTTTCTCTACACCCTAGCTATGACTGCAACACTATATTCTGCACTCTCTCGTTTCCTTCTCTATGAACGGTATGCTTTGTCTGTATAGCGCGCAAGAAACAATACTTTTCACTATATGTTAATACATGTGACAATAATAAATTAAATCAAAATCAAATCAAATCAAATCAGTCCAAGTGGCCAAGTCAGTGATTCCCGTGTCCCATAAATGAAAAAGAAAATCCATGATGGAAGATTTAAACACTTGGATTACCAGGATCTAAACTGTGGCAGTTCAGGTGAACCACTTTGCTGGTTAAGAGCGTGGCTTTCCCTCAGCAACTGCCAACAAAATAAAGCTCAGAAAGGCACCAGCCCAGTACTAGGCCTTGGTATCTGTCACGCTGGCAGCAGCCTCTGCCTCCTTGGTAGCGCTGCCATTCAATACAACAGACAGCCTCTGATTGGCTGGCAGATCTCAGTCATTGAGACTCCCTACTGCCCCCTCCCCTCTCCCCTCCCCTCCTCTCCAGGGTCCTTGATCTGAGGGAAAGACCACCTCTGGCCTTTCAAGCGACTTGAGTGGTACAAAATTCAGCAGGCCTTCCCAGAGAGGGACAATGTGGGGCTCTCATCAGGATTTCAGCCCACGGTCAAGACTCACATTGCCTCCAGAGGATTCCACCCATTTACTCTGTTTTTCTCCCCAGACGCTGCCTGACCTGCCGAGTACTTGCAGCACTTTTTGTCTCCAATTCAGATTTCTAGCAACTGCAGTATTTTACTTTTGAATCTGGTCTTGATTGATCAATTCCTGTTATCTTCAACTATCTCCAATTAGACACCTTCATAGTTTTACATAATTAACAGTTATTTAGTTCAAATAGCATTAAGAATTTCTATTCGGCTTAGTCTAGTCGCAGAATGTGTCATTGAAAGTAAATAGTGCATCTCAGCTCCCAAATCTCCAATAACACACCAAAAACTTGTATTTATATAACACCTTTAACATGGTAAAATGACCCAAGGTGGATCACAAGTCAGTCAGTGAGTCGGTCAGCTGGGGTGGCGCAGTGGTTAGCACTGCTGCCTCACAGTCCCAGGGACTCAGGTCCAATTCCTGGCTTGGGTCATTGTCTGTGTGGAGTTTGCACATTCTCCCTGGATCTGCAAAGGTTTCCGCCGGGTGTTCTGGTTTCCTCCCACAGTCTGAAAGACGTGTGGGTTAGGTGCATTGGCCACACTAAATCCTCCCTCAGTGTACCCGAACAGGCGCCGGAGTGTGGCGACTAGGGGATTTTCGCAGTAACTTTATTGCAGTGTTAGTGTAAGTTGACTTATGACACTAATAAATAAATTTAACTTAATCTTTAGGGCATTAAAAGCAGTAAGGCTTCACTAACACCAATATAAAAATAGCTATAAACTAGGCAATGTACTGATCTTAGCCAGATATACCTTCAGTCCCCTTTAAAACAGGCTAATTGGTTTAATAATAACTGCCTGTGATATTCTATCCCACATTCTTGGGGAGAAAAGCAAAAATGTTCTAACTGGGATTTGGAGATGCCGGCACATTAAGAAATCTCACAACACCAGGTTAAAGTCCAATAGGTTTATTTGGTAGCACAAACCTTCGGAGCGCTGCTCCTTCATCAACACTCTTTACAACAATATTCAGGTTTAGGTGCATTGACCCGAAAAGGCACCAGAGTGTGGCAACTAGGGGAATTTCACAGTGACTTCATTGCAGTGTTAATGTTACCCTTACTTGTGACTAATAAATAAACTTTACTTTACTTTTGAACATTTTTATTAGAGTTTTCCAAGCCTTGTTTGATTTCAGTAATTTGCTTTTCATTCACTCTTCCCCCTGTCTTTAAGACCTGTGTCCCATCCCCTGCTTCTCTGTTGAAAATAGGTTGAGGTCTGATGCATTTCTGATATGGAAATGACCTGTGACAATGATAGAGGAAAGCCAATAAGGCAAGAAACCTGTATTTACAGTCTCTTGTTCGTACAGAACCTGAATATTGTTGTAAAGAGGGACGTGTTGTTGAAGCTTTTCACCTTGCACTCATCAGGTCAATGCCAAATTTCAAACAGTCGCAATAATTTGTACTACATGTGAAAATGGTGCTGATTAGTTGGCAAGTCAACTCTGATTGGCTGAGGTGTTGCCATTGAGAAAGCAACAGGGCACTATAGGCTTGCCAAGATCCCAGGTAATTCAGAAAAGGCAGAATTAATTTTCTTCCTCCATTGCAATACCTTGGCCAATCAGAGTCAACTTGCCAACCAATCAATATCCTTTTCTCCTGTAGTATAAATTGTTGTGATTGTTTGAAATTTGACATTCTTGTGTTTGTCCTGATGAGTGAGAAACGAAAAGTTTAATTGGGCCATGATCGCATTGAATGGTGGAGCAGGCTTGAAGGGCTGAATGGCCTATTCCTGTTCCTATGTTCCAATTGATCAATTGGATCTTGATCAATTGGGCCAGTGGGCTGACGAATGGCAGATGGAGTTTAATTTAGATCAATGCGAGGTGATGCATTTCGGTAGATTGAACCAGGGCAGGACTTGCTCAGTTAATGGTAGGGCATTGGGGAGAGTTACAGAACAAAGAGATCTAGGGGTACATGTTCATAGCTCCTTGAAAGTGGAGTCACAGGCGGACAGAGTGATGAAGAAGGCATTCGGCATGCTTGGTTTCATCGGTCAGAACATTGAATACAGGAGTTGGAATGTCTTGTTGAAGTTGTACAAGACATTGGTAAGGCCACACTTGGAATACTGTGTGCAATTCTGGTCACCCTATTATAGAAAGGATATTATTAAACTAGAAAGAGTGCAGAGAAAATTTACAAGGATGCTACAGGGACTTGATGGATTGAGTTATAAGGAGAGGCTGGATAGACCGGGACTTTTTTCTCTGGAGCGTAGGAGGCTGAGGGGTGATCTTATAGAGGTCTATAAAATAATGAGGGGCACAGATCAGCTAGATAGACAATATCTTTTCCCAAAGGTAGGAGAGTCTAAAACTAGTGGGCATAGGTTTAATGAGAGGGGAGAGATACAAAAGTGTCCAGAGGAGCAATTTTTTCACACAGAGGGTGGTGAGTGTCTGGGACAAGCTGCCAGAGGTAGTAGTAGAGGCGGGTACAATTTTATCTTTTAAAAAGCATTTAGATAGTTACATGGGTAAGATGGGTATAGAGGGATATGGGCCAAATGCGGGCAATTGGGATTAGCTTAGAGGTTTTAAACAAAAAGGGCGGCATGGACAAGTTGGGCCGAAGGGCCTGTTTCCATGCTGTAAACCTCTGTGACTCTATGACTCTAATTGGGCAACATGTCTCTATTTTCAGCAATTGGAACATAGGAAGAGGAATAGGCCATTCGACCCGTCGAGCCTGCTCCACCATTCAATGCGATCAACCACTTCAACACCTTTTACCCACATTCCAAAGATTCGTAACCCTCTGTGTAAATAAATTTCTCCTCATCTTGATCCTAAATGGCTTCCCTTTATTTTGAAATTGTGTCTCCTGATTCTAGACTCCTCAGCCAAGGGAATCATCTTACCCACATCTACCCTGTTTATTCGTTTAAGTATTTTGTAGGTTTCAACAAGATCACCTCTCATTCTTCAAAATGCTAGCTATTATAAGCCCAGTTTGCCCAATCTCTCTTCATAGGACAGTCCTGCTGTCCCTCGAACAAATCTGGTGAACCTTCTTTGCACTCCCCCCATGCAATAAAATCTTTTCTGAGGTAAGGGGACCAAAATTGCACACAATACTCTAGATGCGGTTGAACCAAGCTTCTATACAATGGGAGCAAGACGATGCTACTCCTGTACTCAAATACTTTTACAATAAAAGCTAACTATTCCATTAACCTTCGTAACAATTTGCTGCACCTGCAAGTTAGCCTTCAGTGACTTATGGGCAAGGACACCCAGGTCCCTTTGTACATCTTCACTTCCTAATTTCTTATCATTTAGAAAATACTCTGCAAATCTGTTCCTTCTCCCAAAGTGGATTACCTCACATTTTTCCAAGTTATGGCTGGAATTCTCCGACTTGCCTGCGGCTGGGATTCTCCCGTCCCACTGCAGTGAATGGAGCTTTGGCTGAGCACCAAATTCTCTGTTCTGGCTGGCAGCGATGGTGGGGTGAAGGAGACTGGAGAATCCCAACCTACATTCCAACTGCCATGTTGGTGCCCACTAAATCAGTCCAAATCCTCCTGTAGCCACTTTACATCTTCCTCCCAACACACATTCCCGCCTGGCTCTGTATCATTATAAACTTGGAAATATTACATTTGGTCCCCACATCCAAATCTAAATAAACCTGAAGAGTGGCACGGTGGTCAGCACCACTGCCTCACAGCGCCAGGGACCCCTGTTCAATTCCGACCTTGGGTCATTGTCTGTGTGGAGTTTGCACTTTCTCCCCGTGTCTGTGTGGGTTCCTCTGGGTGCTCTGATCTCCTTGCACAGTTCAAAAGACGTGCTGGTTAGATGCATTGGCCTTGCTAAATTCTCCCTCTGTGTACCCGAACAGGTGCTGGAGTGTGGGATTTTCACAGTACCTTCATTGCAGTGTTAAATGTAAGCCTACTTGTGACACTAATAAATAAACTTTAAACCTGTATTGTAAGAATGGCGTTGATTTGATTCTAAATTTCACCCTGACCAGATACGTGAGATATCAGTTCTCACTGGCATTGCCTTCTGTTGCTGCCCAAGTTCAGGTTGTGCCACCTACTGCTCTGCCAACCACAACTACATTTATAGACCGTTAAAGGGGTATTAGGATCATCAAATGCAGCTTGCTGCTCACTGCCAGTGGCGAACCCGGTAAAAGTTGCTAAACCCGGCAAGTGCGGGAAAATATAGGTAAGCCTTGTAGTTGAGTTTATTTATTAGTCTCAGGTTGGCTTACATTAACACTGCAATGAAGTTACTGTGAAAATCCACTAGTCACCACACTCCAGCGCCTGTTCAGGTACACTGAGGAAGAATTTAGCATGGTCAATGCACCTAACCTGCATGTCTTTTGGACTGTGGGAGGAAACCGGAGCGCCCGGAGGAAACCCACTCAGACACGGGGAGAACGTGCAAACTCCACACAGACAGTGACCCAAGGTGGGAATCGAACCCGGGTCCCTGGCCGCTGTCAGACAGAAGTGCTAACCACTGTGCCACCGTGCCAATTGGCAGTCCAGCAAATTTGCTGCCAGATGTCATCCCATGCACTGCGAATCAGCCCCTCTAAGCTCCACATACAAGGAGCTTAATATGAAAAGAAACAGGTGACAGGTTCATGAATATTCCTTTCTGCTTATGTTACACTCCGCAATATTGAGATTTCAACAATAAATACAGGAGAAAGGAAATAAGTAGTGCAGGTCCTTAATCCAACCTGATTCTTCACAATTCATCTGATTTACTTTCTATCACTCGCTGCCATATGCAAAGCACTCTGCATTTGGACTGAAGTATTAAGTGGAATTTTGCCAAAACTTTAAGGAACTAGTCTTCTGCAAATAACACACATCACCTGGCAGCCCACGCAGTCTTCTGTTTTTGTGCAGTTTGTGCTGTACATTTTCAAACCATTCTTCCTTACTTTGAAATAAAGAAAATGACAAAGGCGGCAATGCGACTGTAAAAGTGTGATTGATTTGCTTGGCATACTTTTTAAAATCTCTTTCAGGGGGCAGCATGGTGGCACAGTGGTTAGCACTGCTGCCTCACAGTGCCAGGGACCGGGTTCAATTCCCGGCATGGGTCACTGTCTGTGATGATAGAATCATAGAATCCCTACAGCGCAGAAGGAGGACATTCAGCCCATCGAGTCTGTACCGACCACAATCCCATCCAGGCCCTATTCCCATAACCGCACATATTTACCCTGCTAATTCCCCTGACACTAGGATCAATTTAGCATGGCCAATCAACCTAACCCACACATCTTTGGTCTGTGGGAGGAAACCGGAGCACCCGGAGGAAACCCACGCAGACACGGGGTGAACATGCAGATTCCACACTGATAGTGACCCAAGGCCAGAATTGTGGAGTTTGCACATTCTCCCTGTGTCTGCGTGGATTTCCTCCAGGTGCTTCGGTTTGCTCCCACAATATGAAAGACGGGCTGGTTAGGTGCATTGGCCATGCTAAATTCTCCCTCAATGAACTTGAACAGATGCCGGAATGTAGTGATTCGGGGATTTTCACAGTAACTTCATTGCAGTGTTAATGTAAGCCTACTTGTGACAATAATAAATAAACTTTAAAACTTTTCTCTCTCCCTGTTGTCTCCACCCTTGTTATTAATTGAAACACGCAACATTTGCCATCGACACTGACAGAAATTAGTTCGACATCAAGAAACTTACAAAATTTCCAATCCTCTCCCCAACCCCCTCCCCAACCCCTTTCTCTCATTTTGCCCCCTCCTCTCTTGAAGTTGAAGACTCAAGCTAAAATATTGCTCACAATCTTACATCTTCCATCAGCACCTAGAGCACTGGTCACTCATGATAGATGATCCACGTCAGTGAGTAATCCTGAGGCTATTCGATTGTCGGGGTTATTACAGCTAATTTTGATCTTATCCTTATTCACACACGTGTCTTTTTCAACTGAGATAAAATCAAAAATGAGCCACGGAGGCCATGAAAAAGACAGAACAGGAGGCCATTCAGCCCATTGTGATTCTGTCAGCTCATGAAAAGAGCCAGTCAGTTAGTCCCACTCTCTTTACCCATAGCCATACAATCCCTATAGTGCAGAAGGAGGCCATTTGGCCCATCTGCTCTGAAAGTGCATCTTACCCAAGCTTTTCCCCCTGCAACCCGCATGCATTTACCATAGCTAATCCCCCTACGCATCCTTGGACAAGAAGGGATAATTTGGCGTGGTCAATCCATCTGTCCTGCATGTCTTTGGACTGTGGGAGGAAACGGGAGCACCCGGAAGAAACACACGCAGACACAGGGAGACCATGTAAACTCCACACAGTCACCTGAGACCAGAATCGAACCGGGGGTCCCTGGTGCTGTGAGGCAGCAGTGTTAACCACTGTGCCACCCTTCAAAGTTTTCCTTTTCCAATATGTATCCAATTCCCTTTTGAAAGTTACTGGTGAATCTGCTTCCATCACCCTTTCCAGTAGTGAACTCTTGTGGTTTGCACCCAGGATATGTGCAGTGTGAATTACAGAGACTCCCATTGATACCAACTCTGTCACCAAATACCAGGAATTAAACACAGGACAGTGTTGGGGGTGGGGTTGGAGAAGGCTTGTGGGGAGCATTACCACTAGCATAGAGCAGCTGGGCAGAATGGCCAATGTGTGTTGTAAGTGCTATACAATGTAAAGCTCGACACTATGAGATATATTTATGCTTGATACAGGCAAACTCACTGAGCCTCTTTTGCAGACATGTTGGGGGTGATTCTCCCGTCCTGCTGCGCTGATTTTTTAGCGCAACGAGCCAGAAGATTTCAGCGGGGCCAGCTTAGCGCGATCCGCGCTGGTTGTGCCCAGCCCCGAATGCCTCTCCCAGCGCCTTGGCACTGCCCATCAAGCAAGGGGTGGGGCATATGGGAGCACATGGGGGCAGGGCCTGATGGAGGCGAGGCCTGGTGGGACGATTGGTGGGGGGGCCCCCTGCCACTCTGCTTCGGGATCGGTAGGGGAAGGAGGGAGGCCAGCGATTGGGGCCGGCTGGTGGGGTGGGGGGCGGGGGGGGTTAGCCTGCTGTGGGGGGATTGGGACTGCGGGGAGTGGGATATCGGGGGGTGGGGGTGAGGTGATGACTGGAGATCGGGGCAGGCCAGGAGGGGGTGGTTCGGGGCTGGCTGGGGAATGGTCAGGGGGCCAGCGATTGGGCCGATGAGGGGTGGGAGGGGTAGGGGAGCCAGCAATGCAGCGGTCACGGGACTGGGCAGCGATCGAGCTGGCCAGCAATTGGGAGGCCAGCAGTGTGGGCCCACTGCACGTGCTCCAACCTCGGGGCTGACATATTCTTCTCTGAACTTCCACCGAAAAAAACTAATGTGAATTTTCACGCAAATTTGACACTTGGAATTTTTTTGGAAGAATTCCGGCCATTGCCTCTATTACATCTTTTCTTTGTTTCAGACCTTTTATACATTACTTCCCACAGGCACAGCTGCAATTCTACTTACCATACAGGTTCAGAAATGGAACATATTTGGCATCAGATACAGTCTGATTTGATTTATTGATGCTAGTTCAAGATAGAACACAAAGCCAAATACATGCTTCTGTTTTCCTGAATGTTTATCTTTTGCCTTTTTCTTCACCGTCTTTCTAGACTTCACCCCAGTTAGCTTGGTGCCAATGTATTCTGTCAGCTGGTGTTTATCGCAGGTCTCTGCAGTCACCTGCCTCCCTCTCTGTTCACCCATCAAGTGTCGGTAAAGTGTTTACCTTTCATACATGGCCGTGAGTCGGCCTGATAGAATGATAGCAGAACTTCATTAAGCCATGAAGAAACCCGAGGGTAGCTGGCCAGCCGTTGACCTGGGAAGGTTATCACTCACAAAGGGCAGGCAGTTGTCCTGAGAAGCCTCAGGGGTCAAAGAACTGATTCTGAACTGTAGCACGATGCTAAAACAATAGTTTGCAAACATTTCATTCCGGGGAAATGTCAAACCACAATTATCGAACTAACAACATGGAAATAGACCTTTTGGCCCAGAGTCTGTCCACACCAGCAATTTGTTCTATTTGTACCCTCCTAGTTCTTACATCTCTTTAACCCTTTTGCCTTCATTCACCTAACCCACTCTAACCTTGAAGGTTAACATAATGGGCCACGATGTTCCAGCCACGTGCGCCCCAAGACCGGAAATTCCCGCCCAGGATCAACGGACCTTGAAATGGACCCGTTGAATTTTCTGAATCGCTTGCTAGGATTCCCACAGAGGGCGGGACAGGGAATTTTCATCCAATATCTTTCACTCGCCTTTGGAAGCAAATTCTGAGCATGCTCATCTGTGTGAAGAAGTTTCTCCTAGCCCTCTGCTCCAACTCTCCTACGCTTGCTGTTCAGTTCTAACTACATTGTCTCACCCTTTCATAGAACCCCTACAGTGCAGAGGGAGGCCACTCAGCCCATCAAGTCTACACCGACCACAATCCCACCCAGGCCCTATTCCCATAACCCCACATATTTACCCTGCTAATCCCCGGACACTAGGGTCAATTTACCATGGTCAATCAACCTAACCCGCACATCTTTGGACTGTAGGAGGAAACCACAGCACCTGGAGGAAACCCACACAGACATGGGGAGAATGTGCAAACTCTACACAGACAGTGATCCGAGGCCAGAATTGAGCCCGGGTCCCTGGCACTGTGAGGAAGCAGTGCCAACCATTGTGCCACCGTGCTGCCCTTTGGTCGTGTTATATTGGAAGGGTTTAAAATTTCCAAAAGATAATGCCAATTATAGGAAACTATAGGAAACACACTATAGTGTGTTATCACTGCGCAAACATTTATATCATACATACACCAAAGGAAAATAGAATCATAGAATCCATAGAGTGCAGAATAACTTCCAAAGGCAGGAATCTGATAATAGGTCAAAGAAAACTGGTGACCTTCAAAACCCATCATGCTCAGCAGTTCATGTGCTGTCGGAGTATCTGATTGATGCTACTTATGTGTATTTCAATGTTACCCAGCACATAGCAAATGTCACCCCTGTACTGCAATAACAACGTAAGAAGTCTCACAACACCAGGTTAATGTCCAACAGGTTTATTTGGTAGCACAAGCCACTAGCTTTCGGAGCGCTGCTCCTTCATCAGGAGAGTCACCTGATGAAGGAGCTGCGCTCCGAAAGCTAGTGGCTTGTGCTACCAAATAAACCTGTTGGACTTTAACTTGGTGTTGTGAGACTTCTTACTGTGTTTACCCCAGTCCAATGCCGGCATCTCCACTTCATCTGCAATAACAAGACAGGAGTCGGAATTCGCCAGTCTCACATGCCCTTCTGCCAGCGAGAACGGAGAATTTGACGCTCAGTCAAATCCAGGGGGACTGGATAATCCTACTGCGGACGAGGTCGGAGAATTCTGGCTTGCAATTTTGCTGCAGATGGAGCTCTATTCTAATATAATTTTATCATAGAACATAGAACAGTACAGCACAGAACAGGTCCTTCGGCCCACGATGTTGTGCCGAGCTTTATCTGAAACCAAGATCAAGCTATCCCACTCCCTATCATCCTGGTGTGCTCCATGTGCCTATCCAATAACCGCTTAAATGTTCCTAAAGTGTCTGACTCCACTATCACTGCAGGCAGTCCATTCCACACCCCAACCACTCGCTGCGTAAAGAACCTACCTCTGATATCCTTCCTGTATCTCCCACCACGAACCCTATAGTTATGCCCCCTTGTAATAACTCCATCCACCCGAGGAAATAGTCTTTGAATGTTCACTCTATCTTTCCCCTTCATCATTTTATAAACCTCTATTAAGTCTCCCCTCAGCCTCCTCCGCTCCAGAGAGAACAGCCCTAGATCCCTCAACCTTTCCTCATAAGACCTACCCTCCAAACCAGGCAGCATCCTGGTAAATCTCCTCTGCACTCTTTCCAGCGCTTCCACATCCTTCTTATAGTGAGGTGACCAGAACTGCACACAATATTCCAAATGTGGTCTCACCAAGGTCCTGTACAGTTGCAGCATAACCCCACGGCTCTTAAACTCCAACCCCCTGTTAATAAAAGCTAACACACTATAGGCCTTCTTCACAGCTCTATCCACTTGAGTGGCAACCTTTAGAGATCTGTGGATATGAACCCCAAGATCTCTCTGTTCCTCCACAGTCTTCAGAACCCTACCTTTGACCCTGTAATCCACATTTAAATTAGTCCTACCAAAATGAATCACCTCACATTTATCAGGGTTAAACTCCATTTGCCATTTTTCAGCCCAGCTTTGCATCCTATCTATGTCTCTTTGCAGCCTACAACAGCCCTCCACCTCATCCACCACTCCACCAATCTTGGTGTCATCAGCAAATTTACTGATCCACCCTTCAGCCCCCTCCTCTAGTCATTAATAAAAATCACAAAGAGCAGAGGACCAAGCACTGATCCCTACGGCACTCCGCTAGCAACCTGCCTCCAATCCGAAAATTTTCCATCAGATCATAAATATTTCCTTTCCATAGTTTGTGTGGATGAAATTGCTTTATATTTGAATCATTAGTTTACAGAACCAACTCCCAGAACATATGTGCATTTACCATGCATATATGCATTACTGTCAACTCAAAATAAATTCTTCACATTGTTAGAACCATATTAAGTCGGGGCGGCACTGTGGCACAGTGGTTAGCACTGCTGCCTCACAGCTCCAGGAATCTGGGTTCGATTCCCGGCTTGGGTCACCGTCTGTGCGGAGTCTGCACATTCTCCCCGTGTCTGTGTGGGTTTCCTCCGGGTGCTCTGGTTTCCTCCCACAATCCAAAAGACATGCTGGTTAGGTGCATTGGCCATGCTAATTTTCCCTCCGTGTACCCGAACAGGCGCCAGAGTGTGGCGATTAGGGAATTTTCACAGTAACTTCATTGCAGTGTTAATGCAAGCCAACTTGTGACTGATAAATAAACTTTATTGTATTAAAATAAGCCCATGCAAGTTATCTTTATTGAGCTTATTGATAAACAAAATTGGAATTCTCTACCACAGAAAGTAGTTGAGGCCAAAACGTCTGCTTTCAAGAAGGAACGAGATATAGCTCTTGGGGCTAAAGGGATGAAGGGATGGGGGAAAAGGAGGGATCAGGACATTGAATTCGATGATCAGCCATGATCAAAATGAATGGCAGAACAGGCTAGAAGGGCCAAATGGATTCCTCCTGCTTCTAGTTTATCTGGGATATCAGTAATTAGTTGAAAATGCTGACATTGCTTTGCAATATGAAGTATTGGAATATTAAATGTGACATGTATCATGGTGCTTCATCCCACAATTTCTACAGCATACTAGAGGTGTTCCCATATTTATATAACTAACATCTGCCCTGCGGATTCCATTTCCAGTGCAAGTAAATGTTGCTTCAAAACTTCACTCATGGGAGATGGCACCACACATCTGAATGTTGGATTCCCCCAAATATCCAGGTGCTACTGTTGTGTGCAATGAATACAAATCAGGGATGTACTGCGGAGGCTGTATAAGGCTCTGGTCAGACCACATTCGGAGTATTGTGAGCAATTCTGGCCCCTGGACCTAAGGAAGGATGTGCTGACTTTGGAAAGGGTCCAGAGGAGGTTCAGAGGAATGATCCTGGGAATTAAAAGCTTGACGTATGAGGAGTGTCTGAGGACTCTGGTTCTGTGCTCAATGGAATTTAGAAGGATGAGGGGTTATCTCATTGAAACTTACAGAATAATGAAAGGCCTGGGCAGAGTGGACATGGGGAAGATTTTTCCATTAGTCGGAGAGACTAGGACCCGAGGGCACAGAGATGTGATTAGAACTGAGATGAGGAGGAATTTCTTCAGCCAGAGGGTGGTGAATCTATGGAATTCATTGCCACAGAAAGCTGTGGAGGCCCGGTCACTGAGTGCATTTAAGACAGAGTTAGATAGATTCTTGATTGGTAAAGGAATCAAGGATTAGGGGGAATAACTGGGAGAATGGGGTTGAGAAACTTATCAGTCATGATTTAATGGTGGAGCAGACTCGATGGGCTGAATGGCCTAATTCTGCTCCTGTGTTTTATGTTCTTATGGTCTTATAGCAACGGAAAAGATTATCTTGCAATCCAACCTCCACTCGGATCTGTACCTCCAGAATACTCAGAAGAAGCCCTTGGCATGTTGAAGCTCTGCCCTATGCCAGATTGTCCGAACCAACCATCACTAGAACTTGGTGCCTCAGCGAGGCATTCTACGTGGCCTAGTGGGCGTGGGTCTGTGGGTCTGTGGCACTGCCTGCTTGAAAGGGGATGGGCAATACATGGTGCTCTGTTACTTGTTGGTTTTCAGATTCTGCTGGAGGGTTTGCGATCCTGCCCTGTGATTTGCAACGGCATGTCAATAAAAGCTGATTTTCTGAGCTGGGACTGTGTCATTTTCTGCTACAGATGTGCGTTCCAGACCTGGATTAGCAAACACCCCAGCATTAATGCTGGCTAAGTGTCTCATTAACTGTTCAGAACCATTAAAAGATAATTTTTACTGTTATGCCAAGATTGGATGCTATTCTTTCATTTCCATTAACAAAACTGCCTTCTGAAAGACCTGTGTGTTCCTAAACCTCGCGTCCTCACCATTCATTAGTGTTTCATTACTTTTGACAAAACACAGGCATTCTGCTCATTTGATCAAAAATATATAAGAACCCCTAATTGGCTCTTGAATCTATTTTTACTATTTACTTCAATTGCCTCCACTGGTATACACAATCGTTTACTTCAGCCCGAATAGTTATCATCGACTATTCAGCACAACCAATTTGTGTTGGTGTTTGTACCTAGGGAAGTAAAAGGTACTCCGTACATTCATCCATCCTGTTCTCCATCGTGCTTTTGGCCAGTTTTCTGAATTCCATCCTTCATAAATTCCCCACCCTCAGTCTAACTCACATTAAATCCACTTTGGGGCGGCACGGTTGTACAATGGGTTAGCACTGCTGCCTCACAGCGCCAGGGACCTGGGTTCCATTCCCTGCTCGGGTCACTGTCTGTGCAGAGTCTGCACGTTCTCCCCATGTCTGTGTGGGTTTCCTCCGGGTGCTCCGGTTTCCTCCCACAGTCCGAAAGACGTACTGGTTAGGGTGCATTGGCCGTGCTAAATTCTCCCTCAGTGTAACCCGAACAGGGGCCGGAGTGTGGCGACGAGTGGATTTTCTCAGTAACTTCATTGCAGTGTTAATGTAAGCCTGCTTGTGACACTAATAAATAAACTTTAAAACTTTAAATTCACGTAATTCTCGTGCCCCTCCACATACCAATGCCGGAATTTTACTGCCCTGCCCGCCCCGGGAATTAAAGCGGGCGAGGGGTGGACAATGGAAAGGTCCATTGACTTCGGTGGCGGGGGGTGGGGGGTGGGGGGTGGGGGGTGGGGGGTGGGGGTGGGTGGGGGGGGATTTGATGGTTTTGTGACAAGCGAGGCCATAAAATCCCACCCCATATTTTACTTAAAATGTTGGTCATTTCACAGACTCAATTTAATCTGGCTTTGCAACCTCCTGCGACATTATGGTCCCCTTGTGTGCTCTACAACATGATCCTCAGTACATCGTCCAGTGTCAATGGTGACATAGGGCGGAATTTCCCGTCTCGCACGCCATCGGAATTGTAGCGAGTGGAGGGGGGAGGAGGGGGTGGGGGCATGGACCATGCAAACGTCCGTTGACCTCAGGCAGGATTTTCCAGTCTTGGGGCAAAGCCTGGTTGGAAAATGCTGCCCGGAAACTAATGGAACCTTGGACCTGCTTTCTGGAGCTCCCGCCATATGAACACAGGAAATAGTAGGAGGAGTTGGCCTTTCGGCCCCTCAAGCCAACCTCTCCCATTTAGCTCAATCATGGCTGATCTGCATTTTCTGTTCCTCTCCGTTAATTTGTTTTTTTTTTCTCTTCATCCACATGTTTTTCCCATTTTGGGGAATAATGGGGAAATGTGAGAATTAGAAGGATAATTATAGAACCATAGAAACCCTACAGTGCAGAAGGAGGCCATTCGGCCCGTCGAGTCTGCACCAACCACAATTCCACCCATGCCCTATCCCCACAACCTCATGCATTTACTCTAGCTAGCCCCACTGATACTAAGGGGCCAATTTAGCATGGCCAATCCACCTAACCCACACATCTTTGGACTGTGGGAGGAAACAGAAGCACCCGGAGGAAACCCACGCAGACTTGCGGAGAATGTGCAAACTCCGCACAGACAGTGACCCAAGCCGGGAATTGATCCGGGTCCTTGGCGCTGTGAGGCAGCAGTGTTAACCACTGTGCCACCCTACCACTCATAAGCTTGCTGAACTGCATCGAGAGCATTCTTTCCAATGGCCAACAAGTTCTGGAGTGGGAGTTGAACCCAGAGCTACATGCTCAGAGGTGGGGGTGCTATTTACTAAGCCATAATACCTCCATCTCCTTGTTTACAAAAACTTCCACATAACCTATGGCTTTCACCAAAACCTTCATGGCCTCTTTCAACCTGTGCTTATAATGATTAACATCCAACACTTGCTTCTAACGTGAAGTTCCTTGATACAAATTTCCGCTGTAATATCGCTATATCAACAAAATTTATTAAATTTGACAGTGAATACCATGGTAATGCAGCACAAAGAATATTATTCTAAGATTATCCCTTCTTCCCTTGCAATGTTCCAATAATCTTCGGTAGACAAGTCAAGGTCAAATAATACAGGATGTAAGGAGGTAAATTTAATTTGTTTCTGGCAGAGAGAAACCTTATAATACCTTTCCTCTGGAGATTAAATAGGTTAGGAAAAAGCCACGCAGGAACAGCCTACAGTCATGTTGTAGAAGCAATGGGCTTGATGGGTTAAATGGCAATCATTTGTTTCATGTTTTTAAGCAAGTATTATTGTTGCAAAGATTGTATAAGTCTCCTTCCTGTTATTTGATACAGAAATTTTAATGGCTCTTATTAACCATGGCAAGACAAAAGAAAAGTTTGAAAGGGGAACTTTTAAATACGGAGCAGGTCAACTAACCATGAGATCATAAGAAATAGGAGCAGGAGTAGGCCATTTGGCCCATTGAGTATATTCCGCCATTCAATAAGATCTTTGCTGATCTGATTGTGGCCATAACTTCACTTTCCTGCCTGCCTGTCGTGATCCTCAGTTCCCTTGTCCAACTCGTTGAATATTTCAGAATCACAGAATTGTTACTGCACAGAAGGAGGCCGTTCGGCCCATCATGTCTGCACCAAATGAGCATGATGTCATAGTGCCATTCCCCTGCCATTTCCCCGTACCCCTGCACATTGTTACAATTCAAACAACCAGCTAATGCCCTCCCAAATGCCTCGATTGAACCTGCTTCCACCGCACTTCCAGGTAGAGCATTCAGGACACGAAGCACGCGGTGTGTGAAAATGTTAATTGATCCAGGTCATGTGTCAGGTAGCTGAAAGGAAAATACAACACTGCATACTGCTTAAACTAGCTAATACACCCGGTCACCCTTGCAATGTCTCACACACTCCCTTTCCTCGCTTTCATTTTGATATTTGCATCAATGTACCGCCATACTTCTATCTCATTTGATTTTGATTTTGATTTGATTTGATTTATTATTGTCACATGCATTAACACACAGTGAAAAGTATTTTTCTTGCACGCTATACAGACAAAACATACCGTTCATAGAGAAGGAAACAAGAGAGTACAGAATGTAGTGTTACAGTCATAGCTCGGGTGTAGAGAAAGATCAACTTAATGCAAGGTAAGTCCATTCAAAGGCTGACAGCAACAGGGAAGAAGCTGTACTTGAGTCGGTTGGGACGTGACTTCAGACTTTTGTATCTTTTTCCCGAAGGGTGCGTGGGGTCCTTAATTATGCTAGCTGCGTTGCCGAGGCAGCGGGAAGTGTAGACAGAGTCAATGGGTGGGAGGCTGGTTTGCGTGATAGATTGGGAGATGGATTTGAACCTCTGTAACACACAGTCACTCTACCAAGGCCCCAATGTTTGCTGAGGAAAAAACCATGAGGCCTAATGTCAAGACTTCAAAATCATTATAAAATTATGAGGGGCATAGATAAGGTGAACTTTTTCCCAGGGCAAAAATGACAATCACAAGGGAACGCAAGTTCAAGGTAAGGGGGGAAAGGTTCAGTGGAGATGTGCAGGGGAAGTTTTTTACACAGAGGGTGGTGGGGGCCTGGAATGCACTGCCAGGTGAGGTGGTTGAGGCAGATATGTTAGCGACATGTAAGACTTAACCGGATAAACACATGAACAAACAGGGAATAGAGGGATACAGGTGGTTGGTCTAGATAGGACAACATGATTGGGGCAGGCTTGGAGGGCCGAAGGGCCTGTTCCTGTGCTGTACTGTTCTTTGTTCTTTGTTATCAACCTCCCACACCTCAAACACACGCAGCACTTCACATTGTCCAGCTCAAATTTCTCACCCTTTGATCTGCAAGTAGAATCCATTTGACACCTTAAAAACCTGTTCAGGATTTGCTGTGTCACAATAATTTGCGCCTTTGCAGAAATTCAGGAGCTGTGGAGATGGAATACCTCTATTTCAAATTGATTCAGATTTCATTTTGCCCTCATAGTTTACAATTATGATACTTGGGATCATTTTGGTTGTGCATCTCATAGAAACAGTGGGGGAGTGGGTAACATAAAAACTTATAAACTAGAAGGAGGAATAGGCCATCCAGCCCTTTGAGCCTGCTCTGCCATTCATGGCTGATCATAAATTCAATATCCTGATTGCCCCTTCCTCCAATATTCCTTGATCCTGTTAGCCCCAAGAGCTATATCTAATTTCTTCTTGAAATCGCACAATGTTTTGACCTCAGCTACATCCTATGGTAGTGAATTCCACACATTCACCACCCTCTGGGTGAAGAAGCTTCTCCTCACCTCAGTTCTAAAAGGTTTACCCCACATCCTCAAACTATGACCCCTAGTTCTGAACTCCCCCACCATTGGCAACTTTCCTTCTGAATCTACCTTGTCTGACCCTGTTAGAATTTTATAAGTTTCTATGAGATCCCCTCTCGCTCCTCTAAACTCCAGTGAATATAATCCCAACCGACTTAGTCTCTCCTCATATGACAGACCTGCCTTCCCAAGAATCAGCCTGGTAAACCTTCGCTGTGTTCCCTCTTTAGCAAGGACATCATTCCTCAGATATGGACACCAAAACTGCACACAATACTCCAGATGTGGCCTCACCAACGCCCTATCCAATTGCAGCAAAACATCCCTATCCCTAAACTCAAACCCTTTCGCTGTGAAGGCCAACAAACCATTTGCTTACTTTATCATAGAATTTTACCCTCCTCTAGAGGCAGACAGGCAAGGGTTGTGGTGTCCTACACCCACCCATCCTCCACCCCATTGCAATTTTACCCGCAGAGGTGGAGGCATTGTACAGCCAACAGGCCTTTGGGCCAACAAGGGTTGCCAATGCTCGAGGATTGGCCTAGAATCTTCAGCAATTGAAGATCAATCTCCAGGACAGTGCTGTGTGTGACCCTGGAGAAAAATCAAAGGGACATGATGAAAGGTAGGTTTAGAAAAAAGTGTTATCTAAACATTTCCCTTTACCACATACAAAAATATTGAAAATGGAAGTAAAAGAGGTTGTTTGGCTAACATCATGCATCATCCAGTTGGGTTATGAGTCTTGCTTCTTGCTTGCTAATTGGTGTAGGAAGTCAATGTGTCACTAGGATGGATATTTTGGCCTATGAATGGATGAAGCATGGGAGCAAGTCATATGATGCAACCTTCAGGAATATATTTAATCACAGTTGGCAACCATAGGTCAACTGAGGCCCCTAAATGGCTAACTGATTCCCACTTGAGGACCTCTTCCCGTCCCCACCACAGGTTTTCCCATGACAGCCGGAGAAGGGACCCCAGTTTGAAATCTACCAAGTCCCACACCTCAGGCTATTGGTGATAAAATGGGGAGATTCCTCCTTTATGGGCCTCTCCCAAGGTCTGGCCTCCAACTTGGGCTTCCCCTGCTACCCTGGGCTGTGCAACAGAGCCCCCATCCCCCGTCGCCCACCCATCCTCACCAGGACCTTCTATTTTGGTTCCACTGACAACCCCATCACTCACCTCCTCACCGGGCTCCAGCAACAATCTCTGTTGGGGACAGGGTAGTCCTGGCAGTGGCCATCGCTCCCAGTTGCATGGCTCGGACCAGAGATCTGCTGTCAATTTGATTCACCAGCAATTTGCAGAAACAGAACTTCCCCCACAGAGGGGCAGACATCTTGCCCTGTCTCACAATTAACATCCCTCTAAGTATTAACTGGCTATGGAGCAGCCCCTGTCAGTGCAAGGGTGAGTTCGCTGTCAACTTTCTCACCAGCGATCTTGAACCCTATAAGATTCTGCCCATAGCACAGGGGTAGACTTGTGATGCCTTATCTTATAAAAACGTGGCATTCTCAATCTCGAAAGTTTCAGCTGAACCAGTATCCGCAGTTTTTTGTGGGAGAGTAGCGTTATCCTTAATGTGAAAAATAGTGCCTGGTGGATTTCACTCCTCAACAGTTAGGCTTGAAATGTATGATTTTGACCTCTTGGTCTGGATTCCCACATCAGAATTTCTCTGAAAGAACACTTAATCATTTCTAAATACCATGATTAGATAGCCTCTCAACCTCTTAAACTCAAGGGCATGCAAGTCAAAGCTTGGCAATCTGACTTCAATGGAAATCAAGGGAGTACAGGCTGTTGACTTGTAAATTGTTACACGATACAACCTGAGGCCGGAATTCTCCAGCGAGAATGGAGAATCTGACACTCAGCCAAAATTCAGTTCGCTGCAACGGAACTGGAGAATCCTAGCTGTGGGTGAGGTCAGAGAATTAGGCCCTACATTTCTTTCTTTTAAAATATTTATAAAATTGTTTGCTCTTTCCCTCGCAAACTTTTACAATAGTCTCTTCTTGTGTATCTGATTATTTTCTTTGTATCCCTTTGTTAGAGTGGCGGCATGGTGGCACAGTGGTTAGCACTGCTGCCTCACAGCACTGGAGACCTGCGTTTGATTTGGCCTTGGAGTTTGCACGTTCTCCCCATGTCTGCGTGGCTTTTCTCCAGGTGCTCTGGTTTCCTCTCACAGTCCAAAGATGTGCAGGTTAGGTGAATTGGCCATGCTAAATTGCCCCTTAGTGTCCCAAGATATGTAAGAAAGGGGGATTAGTGGGATAAATACATGAGGTTATGGGAATAGGGCCTGGGTAGGATGCTCTGTCAGAGAGTCAGTGCAGATTTGATGGGCCAAATAGCCTCCTTCTGCACTGTAGGGATTTTATGTTGTTTTATAGTTCTCCCTGTTATGTATGTTGGGGCATAGGCCCTTTAAGGGAACAGATCAAGTGACCCTGTATGTGGGGTGAGCTAGCTGGGAACTGTCCCAGGTGGGCAATCAACGTTTGGAGTGTGGAGCAAGTCGACTGAATGAAGATCTGTGTTCCCTGATGCCTATGGAGTAGTTCTTGAGGAGACACCTCTCAGTACTAAGTACTCTTGGTGCTCAGTCCATTTAATTTCCACACTCTCTCCCTTCTCACAGACAATCAAATATTCTTGCCATTATTAATTGGCCAGAGCTGTATCCATTTCTGTGATGTGGGGATGCCGGCGTTGGACTGGGGTAAACACAGTAAGAGTTTTAACAACATCATAGAACCATAGAACCATAGAACCATAGTGGAAATCTGCTCTCCTCCTGGAGAGCAGACTCGATGGGCCGAGTGGCCTAATTCTGCTCCTCCTGGAGAGCAGATATCCACTCCATCTGACGAAGGAGCAGCGCTCCGAAAGCTAATGGCATTTGCTACCAAAAAACCTGTTGGACTTTAACCTGGTGTTGTTAAAACTCTTACTCCATTTCTGTGGACAGAAAACAGTGTACCATTTGCAAATAATCCCCATGCTGATGCAAGCCAATCAGGTGGTTTGCCTTTTTAACTGAAGCTAAACATTGTGCAGATGGCTCCATATTGACGATAGCACAAATGCTGTAGGGCTCTTTCCAGATCACTTATATCTTTAATTTTTTTCATGCTCATCAAGGTGACATGCTAGGGAGTGGAACCATTTCCACATCAGGAACCCAATGGAGGCCTCAAATTCTTTCAAGTTAGATATGTTGTGAAGTCAAGACCCCATTTGGAGTATTGTGAGCAGTTTTGGACCCATATCTAAGGAAGGATGTGCTGGCCTTGGAAAGGGTCCAGAGGAGGTTCACAAGAATGGTCCCTGGAATGAAGAGCTTGTAGTATGAGAAACGGTTGAGAACTCTGGGTCTGTACTCATTGGAGTTTAGAAAGATGAGGGGGGATCTTATTGAAACTTACAGGATACTGCGAGGCCTGGATAGAGTGGATGTAGAGAGGATGTTTCCACTAGAAGGAAAAACCAGAACCAGAGGGCACAACCTCAGGCTAAAGGACGATCCTTTAAAACAGAGATGAGGAGGAATTTCTTCAGCCAGAGAGTGGTGAATCTGTGGAACTCTTTGGCTGTAGAGGCCAGGTCATTGAGTGTCTTTAAGACAGAGAAAGATAGGTTCTGATAAGGAGATCAGAGGTTATGGGGAAAAGGCAGGAGAATGGGGATGAGAAAAAAATCAGCCATGATTGAATGGCGGAGCAGACTCGATGGGCCGAGTGGCCTAATTCTGCTCCTGTGTCTTATGGTCTTATGGTCTAAGTTCGTGTTTGCAAAATTATAAAGAAACTTGTAAAATGCTAAGAGATGTGAAATTGCCTGTTTAAAAGGTGGTTTTGTTTTTTCTGTACTGAAGATTTGCAGGTGCATCCAGTACAGACCGAAATATGTATCAGAGGCAAAAACAACAGGGTTGCTTTGCTAACATGCTTACATCTCCACATCATTATGTATTTGAATCAGAACAAGTTTATGAATTTTAACCAATCAATTTAAAATAGGCATTTGAATAACCGCAGCCTAGCGGATTTGAATTTGATGTTTGATAACCTATAAACCAATCCTATTGTGGGGGTTTTTGGTATGTCATTGGATGTATGAAGGGCGCAGCTCCCGGCTCCAAAGTGCCAGAAGACCACCTGCTGACAACTGCCACAGATCTAAGCTAGAGAGAGAGACACACAGAAAGCTCTCAGCCAGTGTAACAGCTACATTTATGTCTTAAAATAAAGTCTCATCTCAATCGTAAAGGTACCAACAGAATATAGTGAAAACAGAAGAAATCAGCAAACAAGAAGGAACATTCCTTTGCGTTTATTAACAAGGGGGTTTGAGTTTAAGAGCCGTGGGGTTATGCTACAACTGTACAGGACTTTGGTGAGACCACATTTGGAATATTGTGTGCAGTTCTGGTCACCTCACTATAAGAAGGATGTGGAAGCATTGGAGAGAGTGCAGAGGAGATTTACCAGGATGCTGTCTGGTTTGGAGGGTAGGTCTTATGAGGAAAGGTTGAGGGAGCTAGGGCTTTTCTTTTTAGAGTGGAGGGGGATGAGAGGCGACTTAATAGAGGTTTATAAGATGATGAGGGGGATAGATAGAGTGGACGTTCAGAGATTATTTCCTCGGGTGGATGTAGCTGTTACTAGGGGGCATAACTATAAGGTTCATGGTGGGAGATATAGGAGGGATGTCCAAGGTAGGTTCTTTACTCAGAGAGTGGTTGGGGTGTGGAGTGGACTGCCTGCTGTAATAGTGGAGTCGGACACTTTAGGAACTTTCAAGCGGTTATTGGATAGGCACATGGAGCATACCAGAATGATAGGGAGTGGGATAGCTTGATCTTGGTTTCGGACAAAGCTCGGCACAACATCGAGGGCCGAAGGGCCTGTACTGTGATGTACTGTTCTATGTTCTATGTTCTTTTCCGGAAGATGACAAACCTGACTGTATTTTGAGTGTGACTAAGAAATGTTATTATATATTTTTTTGTTAACAAGTGGGAATTGTAATTATTTAAACAGCATTCCATTAGAATCATGTTTTATTGGGTTTGTTAATTGTTTAGTTAACCTATTCACTATTAGTTAGAAGAATAAAGTGTTACTTGTTTTTTCAGAGAGAGTCTGAGGTAGTTATCTTGATTTGATCACTAAAAGCTGTTGAAGGGCAGATAATCCCCCTTCTCACCCACACTTTAACAGATTATGATGGGGGGGTACTTCTCTTTGAGTGGTTGATTTTTAGTTCTCAGAGAGGAGGTCACCCTCCCCTTCATAACAGATATAAGAAGGCTGCATAAGAATAAAGCTTCCTTTAATTTAACCCAGCAACATGCCTCAGCTCCAACTTGTGCAAACCACAGAATCATGGAATCACAGAATTGTTTGCAGTGCAAAAGGAGACCATTCAGCCTAACGTGTCTGCACCAGCTGTCCCCGAGTGGGCATTTCACCTCAGGCCACCGATTCCCAAAAGCACTGCACATTTTTCCTTTTCAGATAACAGCCTAATTCCCATTTAAATGCTTCCATTGAACCAGCCTCCACCACAATCTTAGGCAGTGCATTCCAGTCCAGAGCTCTGACGAACGGTCTTCCAGCCTCGAAATGTTGGCACTGTTCTCTCTCCACGGTTGCTGTCAGACCTGCTGAGATTTTCCAGCACTTTTCTGTTTTTGTTTCAGATTCCAGCTTCCACATTCTTTGCTTTTATTAAAATGTCTCAGAACCCTGATTGGCCGTAAGTTGCTAGCCACTGATCCAACTCTTTGTTGATCAACTTCAATGTCATTGTTTCAACCATCCCCTTTGGCAATCATTTCAGCTCCTGATCACCATTTTGTGTAAAAATAAAGGAACTTTTGTGTCATCAGCCTCAGTTTGTCCTCTCACGATGTTTCCCCTTGTCTGGCTGCTCTGCTACACCTAAGAGATTTTATTAAACATTCACTTTTCCTATCCGAGGGTATATCTAACAGCAAATCTCCAGTAGGTCTTTGAGTACAAAGGGTCATGAACGAAGCCTAGTTACTCAAATCAACCTCCCATCTATTGACTCTGTCTACACTTCCCGCTGCCTTGGAAAAGCAGCCAGTATAATTAAGGACCCCGCTCATCTCAGACATATTGTCTTCCACCTTCTTCCGTCAGGAAAAAGATATAAAAGTCTGAGGACATGTACCAACTGACTCAAGAGCAGCTTCTTCCCTGATGCTGTCAGACTTTCGAATGGACCTACCTTGCATTAAGTTGATCTTTCTCTATACCCTAGCTGTGACTGTAACACTACATTCTGCACTCTCTCCTTTCCTTCCCTATGTACGGTATGCTTTGTCTATATAGCGCACAAGAAACAATACTTTTCACTGTATACTACTAATATGTAACAGTAATAAATCAAATCAAATTAAAGAGTAGTTTTCTTTCAAGGCTGAAGGAGTGTAAACTTATTAAGCATTCTTCATAACTGCTCCCAGAATCAATCCTCCCGCTCTACTCCACACCACCTATACAGAAACAAGAATAACAGCAACTTGCATTTATAGAGCACCTTTAATATGGTAACAAATTCAGATGGGAGTGTTATAAAACAACGATTTGACACTGAGCTAATAAAGAGGTATTAGGACAGGTGATCAAATGTTTTGGTGGTAGAAGTATGTTTTAAGGCTCATCTTAAAGCTGGAGGGAGTGGTGGAAAGGCCCTGATAATTACAGCATGGCTGCCAGTGATGGATTAATTAAGACTGGGGATGGACAAGCAGTCAGAATTGGAGAAGTACAGAGGTCTTGGCGGTTTTGAGGAGGATACAGAGATAAAGAGGAACAAGGTCATGGAGAGACATGGAAACAAAGTTGAGCATTTTAACTATCAAGGTGGTGTTGGACCAGGAAACAATATAGGACAGCAAGCTGAGGGGTGGTGCGAATGATGTTTATTTGGTTTGATTTATTATTGTCACATGTATTGGGATACAGTGAAAAGTATTGTTTCTTGCGCATTATACAGACAAAGCATACCGTTCATAGAGTACATAGAGAGGTTGGAGAAACTTGGTTTGTTCTCACTGGAATGACAGAGATTGAGGGGTGACCTGATAGAAGTCTACATGATTATGAGGGCATGGACAGAGTGGATAGTCAGAAGCTTTTTCCTAGGGTGGAAGAGTCAATTACCAGGGACATAGGTTTAAGGTGTGAGGGGCAAGGTTTAAAGGAGATGTATGAGGCAAGTTTTTTACACAGAGGGTGGTGGGTGTCTGAAACCCGCTTCCGGGAGAGGTAGTCATAATGTGGAGATGCCAGCATTGGACTGGGGTGGGCACAGTAAGAAGTCTCACAACACCAGGTTAAAGTCCAACAGGTTTATTTGGTAGCACGAGCTTTCGGACCGCTGCTCCTTCATCAAGTGAGATGGGGTGGGTAGTGGAAGCAGATACGATAGTGACTTCTAAAGGGTGTCTTGACAAATACATGAATTGGATGGGAACAGAGGCATATGGTTCCCGGAAGGGTAGGGGGTTTTAGTTCAGTCGGGCAGCATGGTCGGTGCAGGCTTGGAGGGCCGAAGGGCTTGTTCCTGTGCTATAATTTTCTTTGTTCTTTGTTCTTTATTGGGGAGAAGGATAGGAAAGGGTGCAGAATGTAGTGTTACAGTCATAGCTAGGGTGCAGGGAAAGATCAACTTAATGTAAGGTAGATCCATTCAAAAGTCTGATGGCAGCAGGGAAGAAACTGTTCTTGAGTCAGTTGATATGTGACCTTAGACTTCTGTATATTTAACAAAGACTTAATCTGTTCACAGTGGTCACAGTGAGGCCTGTCCAGAGCAATTTACAATCTTTTGGATACCCTTTGGAGATTTGCACCCAACCAATTTGGCAAGTCACCTTGCATTGTTCAAACGTGTTAATGATCAGTTAACTAACAACCCTTAGCTTTCACTCAACTTGAGACTTCTATTTTACTCGCAGAGCACTTCCTACATGTGGGCCGGGATTCTTCTGTCTCGTACGCCTCGCTACCATTGCCAGTGAGAACGGAGAATTCGGCGCTGAGCCCAATCTCCATTCACTACAACGGCTGCAGAGAATCCCAGCTGAGGGCAAGATCGGAGAATTCCGGCCATAGTAATTTGCATTTATCTGTGTTGACTTTCATTTGCCATTGATCAAGTCAGGTGCAAATCCTGTTGCGCTCTGCTGGGTTGTGGGCGCCTTGTCAGGGGTAGCAATCATTGCCCAACCTTAATTGCTCTCGAGCCACCTTCAGTTCGTGTGATGTGGATGGGTAGACTCACAGCGCCGTGAGGAAGGAAGTTCCAAGATTTTGACCCCGTGACAGTAATGTAACTGTTTCAAGTTTGGTGTCTGACCAGGAGGCGAATACTGATGTTCCTTAACACCAGTGCCGGGGTGGAGGTTATGGGTTTTGGGAAGTGCCATTGAAGAAGTTTAAGTTTATTTAGAGTCATAGAGTCATAGAGGTTTGCAGCATGGCCCAACTTGTCCATGCCATCCTTTTTTTAACACCTGAGCGCGTCCCAATTGCGTGATGAACCCATCTTAGAATTTGACCTGCCATTTAGTCAGTTGCAAGTCTCCGAATTGAAAGCGCCATGCTTTGGGATACATCTGAGTGTTTGTGACTGCAAAAGACATTACGTATCTAAAGAGCTAGCACAATTGTTTGGATTGGCATGGAGGGATAACTTTAACTCTGGGTGGCATCCTGCCGAATGGAAATTGAAAATCGGGTGTGGTGTAATGAGCGGATAATTTGATCACTTAAAACTATTGCCTGAAGTTAAAATCAACTCCTGTGTAACTTACTAAACTGGATCAGCTGAATAATGTACTGGAGATTTAGGCTAGGTACATCATTTCCTGTACAAATCATGCGATGTCTAGTGTGAAATTGCATCCTTTCTTTCCTGTAATGGGCTCCTTCAGTTCAGTGATGTTTCTTTACTACTGATCAGAGGTGACATGAAGTATTTTGAATAAGTGTATTAAATTAACCATCTCCCTGTATCAAACACCGGATCGCGGATGCATTAAAATGCTTTTTGAATAAGGAATATCCTGCTCAACTGTTACGGTGCCTTTTATTGGGTGTATTTGAATTACTTGAGCTCATTTCACAGGATTTGACACAAAGCTCTTATAAATTTAAAATAAATCAGACCAGCTAATAGAAACTGATACTGCAAATGCCATCAAAAGCATTAATACACATTTCTAAATGCATTCTTTTACCTTCTGCTTCGATGATTGCAGTCACGGAATGAGCAGTTACGGATCATATTCAAAAGTTGCTCATGTGATGTATATATTGCAATAATAAATCAATTTAAAAATGTAGAATTATTTCAAGCTTCCCTCTACCTCATCGCTGAATGATTTATAAGGCTAGATTCCACTTCGTAATTGCAGCAAGGCCCCGTGGCTCCGTCGTGTGGGACTTTGTGGGCATGTTGCGTCGCTCTGCGTACTGTGTTTTTCAGGTTAAAGAAACATAATTATTGATTGATTCCTTCATGGGTTGTGGGCGCCGTTGTCAGGGGTAGCAATCATTGCCCAACCTTAATTGTTCTCGAGCCACCTTCAGTTCGTGTGATGTGGGTGGGTCGACTCACAGCCGTGAGGAAGGAAGCTCCAAGATTTTGACCCAGCGACAATGAAGTAACGATGTTTCAGTTTTGGTGTCCGACCAGGAGCTGGATATTGGTGTTCCCAAACACCAGTGCCGCTGTTCTTTCAGGGGTGGAGGTTATGGGTTTTGGGAAGTGCCGTTGAAGAAGTTTAAGTTTATTTAAAGTTGTAGAGTCATTGAGGTTTACAGCATGGCCCAACTTGTCCATGATGTGGAAATGCCGGCGTTGGACTGCGGTAAACACAGTCAGGAGTCTAGCAACATCAGGTTAAAGTCCAACAGGTTTATTTGGCAGCAAACGCCACTGGCTTTCGGAGCGCTGCTCCTTCGTCAGGTGAGTGGGAGTTGTGTGACAGAACTCCCACTCACCTAACAAAGGAGCAGCGCTCCGAAAGCTAGTGGCGTTTGCTACCAAATAAACCTGTTGGACTTTAACCTGGTGTTGTTAGACTCCTTACCAACTTGTCCATTCCATCCATTTTTTAGCCGCTGAGTTAGTCCCAATTGCCCGCGTCTGGCCCATATCCCTCGATACCCATCTTACCCATGTAACTGCCTAAATGCTTCTTAAAGGACAAAATTGTACCTGCCTCGGCTGCTACCTCTGGCAGCTTGTTCTAGACACTCAGCACCCTCTGTGTCAAAAAATTGACCCTCTGGGCCCTTTTGTATCTCTCCCCTCTCACCTTAAACCTATGCCCTCTAGTTTTAGACTCCCCTACCTTTGGCAAAAGATGTTGACTATCGAGCTGATCTATGCCCCTCATTATTTTATAGTAAGAAGTCTCACAACACCAGGTTAAGGTCCAATAGCTTTATTTGAAATCACAAGCTTTTGGAGCGCTGCTCCTTCATCAGGTGAGTGGAGAGTTGCGTTCACAAACATGACATATATATATTTATATATATATTTATATATGCCGTGTTAGATATATCTATACATATATCTATCAAAGCTTTGACAAAGGATCATTTGGACTCGAAACATCAGCTCTTTTCTCTCCTTACAGATGCTGCCAAACCTGCTGAGATTTTCCAATGTTTTCTCTTTTGGTTTCAGATTCCAGCATCCGCAGTAATTTGCTTTTACCCAGTCTATCCAGCCTCTCCTTATAACTCAAACCATCAAGTCCCATTTATTACTGTCACATCTCGGCTTACACTAACACTGCAATAAAGTTACTGTGAAAATCCCCTAGCCACCACACTCCACCGCCTGATCTCATTGAAACATATAGAACTCTTAAAACTGTAGCTCCCATAATCTTGGGGCCATGCGGTATGGAATGTGACAAGTCTGGGTTACACAATATTTCTGTTAAGACAAGAGGCTGGAGAATTGATACATGACCTTGGGCTGTCCAGGTAACCTGGTGTTGTTAAACTTCTTACCAGGTAACATTGAACAGCGCCTTACATTCCGATATTTAAGCTGTCATTAGTAAACAACCTTTGGCGATAAGAAAATGGACTCATTTCTCACAGGATTAATTGCATTGGTGGAAAGGAAGAAATTGATGGGCAGGGTGGCTGTTTTCCGATGCACATTTTCTGATTCTGTCTGTTTGCATCTTAAATCTGCACAGGTTGTGTATTAATTTATATAAACACAAGAAGATAACAGGTAGAATCTGTGTGATTTATTCATTAGCTAAATTGACCCTCGTGTCAGGGGGATTAGCAGGGTAAATATGTACGGTGACAGGAATAGGGGCCTGGGTGGGATTGTGGTCGGTGCAGACTCGATGGGCTGAATGTCCTCCTTCTGCACTGTAGGGATTCTATGATTCTATGATTCTGGTGTCGCAAGTAGGCTCATGTTAACACTGCAATGAAGTTACTGTGAAAATCCCCGAGTCGCCACACTCCGGCGCATGTTCGGGTACACCGAGGGAGAATTTAGCATGGCCAATACATCTAACCAGCACATCTTTCGGACTGTGGGAGGAAACTGGAGCACCCGGAGGAAACCCACGCAGACACAGGGAGAATGTGCAGACTCTCCACAGACAGTCACCCAAGCCGAGAATCGAACCCGCGTCCCTGACGCTGTGAGACAGCAGTGCTAAATACTGTGCCACCGTGGAAGCCTTGCATGGCAAGTTTCTCTGGTGCCTTGGGTAGATGGTACACTCTACAGTCACTGTGTGTGCTCGTGGTGGAAGAAGCAAATGTTTAAGGTGGTGAATAATCAAGTGGGCTACTTTGTCCTGGATGGGGCTGAGATCCATCCTTAAGTGATGTTGCATTTATCTAGGCAAGTAGAGAATAGTCCATCAGAGTCCTTGGTCTATTCTGAACCAGACAAGCCTGTGCCCCCTCCACCTTCCAACTGACCTCTGGTGCCCGTGTTTGGCACATGGAGCTCACTGGTACTGACTCCAATGGATAATTTGCAGTCTTTGTGCCACCAGCCTCATTAGGTAGATACAGCCAGGATGGAGGCCCTGGTTCTGAGACCAGAATGCCAGCTGTGGCCAGGAGAAGATGAGATTGACAGATGTTGCTCAAGAGGGCACCTAAAATATTGCCCAATTACTACAATAGATTTGATTTTTTATTTGCATTGATACTCCATAGCCTGTACAAAGAATGAAGAGTGATGGAGCTATCTGTAACATCCAACCAGGGTGAGTGTTTCCAACATTCTTTTTTTATGCCACTCAATATCTTTCAAATTTTAACCAAAGGCCTCGGTAGCAGAGTGCTGCTTGATCAGCAGAATTGAATGCTTCATCTCGTATCCCTTTGATTCCACAGACAAAACAAGGATAAAATACATCTTTTAAATGTTAAAAGATCTCACCATTTCTTGAGTTCGTTTCTGGATACTTTCAATAAATTGAATCATCTTAAGAACAAACAATGTTTCCGTGCTGTGACTGGTCAGATCATTCAGATCAGGTTATACCGTGGCACAGTGGTTAGCACTGCTACCTCACAGCTCCAGGGACCTGGGTTCAATTCCTGGCTTGGGTCACTGCCTGTGTGGAGTCTGCACATTCTCCCCATGTCTGCATGGGCTTCCTGCAGGGCCTCCAGTTCCGTCCCACAGTCAAAAAAGTGCAGGTTAAATGGATTGGTTATGCTAAATTGCCCTGTTGGTGTTCCAAGATGTGTAGGTTAGGGATAAATACCTGGAGATAGGGTCTGGGTAAGATGCTCTGTCAGAGAGTGGGTGCAGACTCAAAGGGCTGAATGGCCTCCTTCTGCACTGTAGGGATTCCATGATTTGTAATCCTATAACATCATCACTAATACATATGCCAGTTTTCCTATGGTGCCTTCATGGGTCGGGGCATTGAGTATAAAAATTGGCAGATCATGCTGCATCTGTACAGAACCTTAGTTAGGCCTCATTTGGAATACTGTGTACAATTCTGGTCGCCACGCTACCAGGAGGATATGAATGCTTTGGAGAGGGTACAGAAGAGGTTTACCAGGGTGTTGCCTGGTCTGGAGGACATTAGCAATGAGGAGAGGTTGGATGAACTCGGTTTGTTCTCACTGGAACGACGGAGGTTGAAGGGCGACCTGAGAGAGGTTTACAAGATTATGAGTGTCATGGACAGAGTGGATAGTCAGATGCTCTTTCCTAGGGTAGAAAAATCAAGTACGAGGGGACATAGGTTTAAAGTGCATGGGAAAAAGTTTAGAGGAGATGTGCGAGACAATTTTTTTACACAGAGGGTGGTCAATGTCTGGAACGCGCTGCCCGGGGAGGTGGTGGGAGCAGGTACGATAGCGGCATTTAAGGGGCATTTAGACAAGTACATGAATAGGATGGGAATGGAAGGATACGGACTCCGTAAGTGCATACAGTTTTAGTTTAGGCCGGCATCATGATCGGTGCAGGCTTGGAGGGCCGAAGGGCCTGTTCCTGTGCTGTACTGTTCTTTGTTTGGCTCCTTCAGAAAAACCCTTCATTATTGCTGAATGGAATATTTGAGAGTAATCGTCTAAATGGGTGACCAGCAGCTTGGCAACTCGGAAGATGCCATTTGTCCCTGAGGCCATTCTGTGTGTTCACAGTTGCTCTGTTTCCACAGGTGACCAAGGCTACGCTCTGAACATTGACTCATGCCTCAAGTGCCAGGTCCCCAAATGACTGCACAACATCAATAGAACCAAGCTGAACAAGCCGCACAATGGGTAACAGAGTGAATGCTTTCATTGTTTCCATTTCCCTGAAGGGAAATCATGGCATTCTGGCTGGGAATTTCTTCCCCCAAATCTTTGCTGCCTGTTACATTCCTTGCATAAGTCACCTGTGGAATGCAACTGTCAACGTTTTTTTTTGTGTGTGTCGGGGGCGGGGGGTGGGGGGGGGGGGCGGGCGGCGGGGGTGGGGGGGAGCGGGGGATGGGGGAGTGGGGGCAGTGTTGTTATAAAACTGGATTAACAGCCTAGAACCTTGTTTGTTTACACCTGAAGCCAGGTTAAAAAAAAGTCATGTCACTTCTCTTCTTTTGGAGTTTTACCTGAAGCCACTCTCGGGAGACTGACTGAATTAACCCGACTTCACAACTGGGCCAAATGTAAATGATCTTTGAAAGTTACAGTTTGACGGTTCCATAATTCATCTGATCTTTTTCCATATAACCTGACTATTATCCGAAAGATGTTGATGGAATTTACTGTGGTCAATGTGAACCGACGAGGAACCCGGCGGAAAGACATTAAGTGGCAGCGTGTCGACAATGACACTTCTTTGTAGTTCGTGTCGATAGGATGACTGACTGTGCAGCACTTCACAACCATGTCCCAATTAGGGCGGCACGGTGGTACAGTGGTTAACACTGCTGCCTCACAGCGCCAGGGACCCGGGTTCGATTCCTGGCTCAGGTCACTGGCTGTGTGGAGATTGCACATTCTCCACGTGTCTGCGTGGGTTTCCTCAGGGTGCTCCGGTTTCCTCCCAGAGTTACGAAAGACGTGCTGGTTAGGTGGATTGACCATGCTAAATTCTTCCTCAGTGTACCCAAACTAAGGGCCGGAGTGTAGCGACTAGGGGATTTTCACAATAACTTCATTGCAGTGTGAATGTCAGCCCACTTGTGACTAATAAATAAGCTTTAACTTTAACTTTAATTTTATCCCCATCTGCGTCCAGGTACATACGTTTCCTTCACGAGAATTGTGGATGAATTTCTCAAAATCAGGAGGCCTACAATCAATGATATCTGAGATCAGTTTTCTGCTCCCACTGAAGGCGATACCACCCCCCCCCCCCCCCCCCCACACCCCTCTCACCACCCCCCACGATGAGTTCCCCGGTGGCGAGGCTGGCAAACAATGCAAGATGGCACAGTGGCACAGTGGTTAGCACTGCTGCCTCACAGTACCAGGGACCCGGGTTCAATTCCAGCCTCGGGTGACTGTCTGTGTGGAGTTTGCATGTTCTCCTCATGACTGCGTGGGTTTCCTCCGGGTGCTCCGATTTCCTCCCACACTCCAAAGATGTGTGGGTTAGGTTGATTGACCAGGCTAAATTGTCCCTTCGTGTCAGGGGGAATAGCAGGGCAAATATGGGGGTTAGGGGGATAGAGCCTGGGTGGGATTGTGGTCAATGAAGACTTGGTGAGCCGAATGGCCTCTTTCTGCACTGTAGGGATTCTATGATTCTATGAAGACGCCGTAGTCATCAGCTGGACCGGATGATCCTTCCGCCAGTTAATGGTGAGCTGCCTCCGCCATGGAGGAGGGGGGGGGCGGGGGGGGGGAGGGGTGGGGGGGGGGGTGGGGGGAGACGGGGGTGAGGGGGGGGACGGACGGTCGGAAAATCCCTCCCTTTGTTTCCATGCCACCATCTCCTGAGGTAGTGAGACCTCTGCCTTGCGACTTGCCCTACAGTCAAGATCGATGACCTGTCCTCTGGAGAGTTATAGGTGCACATTCATGTCGTAATGTTCTGTGGTGCAGCGCACTGGACTAAAGATGGACTGCTCTGCTGAACTTCAAAATCGTTTACAAAAGCAGTAATTGCTGGAATTGCTCAGGAGGTCTGGCAGCATCTGTGGAGAAAGAGAGAGAGAGAGTTAACATGTCACGTCAATGAGCTTACTTGTCCAAATATTTCCATCTTCCCATTTCAGATTTTCAGTTTCTGCAGTACTTTGCTTTTCTGATTTCTATTTCTTTTTTTTTGGTCCCCCTTCCTAATTAATTTTTGGTATCTGTCACTTAAGTGAGGAGATGAAGGAAATGGGAATTGCAACAACTGTCTTTGACATTAAATAGAGGGTTTCAAAATTCCCTTTGAAGCTGATGAAGCTTCCATGGAGGAATGGCATTCTGCTGACAGTGACATTTAGTTAAAAGCGATACTCCTTGCCCACTGATCGTGGCAAAATAAATATCCCCAGGGAAAAATAAAATATTTCACAGACAATTCCCATCATTCTGGCGGAGAAAAATTGCTGAATTAATTGAAAACTGTTCAATTTTAAATCAATGAAGATAATCAATCTAAAATGAATTGTGCACTCATTATGAAATGCGATTTGACAATTTCACTGCCAGACCTCAAAGGGAGAGGTTACGGGCAGTGGAAACATTGAGTGAGGACTGAACAAAACCACTTATGAACTGATGGAGTGCCAGTTATTGACCCATAATATCGTGTTAAGTCCTCTTGAACCGGCAGGAGCTGTTAGAGGATATATTTGTCACCATTAGCTAAATTGGAAGGCACGGTGGCACAGTGGTTAGCACTGTTGCCTCACAGTGCCATGGACCTGGGTTCAATTCCGCCCTCTGTGTGGAGTTGCACATTCTCCCCGTGTCTGCGTGGGTTTCCTCCGGGTGCTCCAGTTTCTTCCCACAGTCCAAAGATGTGCAGGTTAAGTGGATCGGCCATGCTAAATTGCCCCTCAGGGTGGGATTTTTCTCCCACTCTGTGGCATGCTTGACAGCAGTGGGATGTGGCGTACACTCACAGGCGGAGGGATATAACGTTCTCACCATTGTCAATGCACCCCTGCACAGTCCTGATAGCATGAACGATGTAAGAAGTCTCACAACACCAGGTTAAAGTCCAACTTGGACTTTAACCTGGTGTTGTGAGACTTCTTACTGTATTTACCCCAGTCCAACGCCGGCATCTCCACATCATAGCACGAACAATAGCAGGATTTAAACGACGGTGGCCAATGATGTGGATATTAGGCAGATTAGCCATGATGAAAGGTTGGGGTTACTGGGATAGGGTGGTGGGCCTGGGTAAGATGCTTTTTCAGGGAGCCAATACAGACTCAGTGGGCCAAATGGCCTCCTTGTGCCCTGTAGGAATTCTATCGTTCTATGATTATGGGGGTGCAATTGGTCCTCCAGGCTAAGTAACGTATTCGCGGCTGATTATTTTTTCACTGTGCCCCAATCTTCTTTCCAATGTAATTTATAGAACAATAATTCAAGATCTTTTTGCAGGATTGTCACCTCGAATTAGATTGAAATGAAAAACCTTTTCAATCTTTTCCAAAGCATTGGAAAATGAAAAAATCACCCCAAACAGCAGAATCTCAGAGAAAAAGATTTATCTCAAGGCAGATTCTGGTCTCCAACTCCAGAGAGAGAGAGAGAGGCATTGCTCCCTAACAACTCCAAGCAGCAGCTAATCTTGATTTCTCAGTGTAAGCCTAGCTCCACCCAGTCACATGATTTACTGCCCATCAACCTCTGCTCTGCAAAACCCCAGGGGAACACTAAAATAACATAACAGCATCAGTCTAGATTAAAACGAATATTCTAACAATTGGGAGCAATTATGCTGCTGCAGTAACAGAGGCTGCCGGATACAGACCCAATGGCACCAATAAAATGAAAGGGACGGCTAAAAACATTCTGCACAGAAACATGACTAAAACATATTTCTTAAAGGCACAGTATTATCACAACCCTCATATGATTTCTAATCTTAACTGCAAAGCCTGAGCAAAGAAAGAAATAGATGGCACAAGTCTGAGTTTTAAAAGTCTGAAGGTTGCAGGAAAAAAATCTAAGGAGGATGAAGAGCTTGATTTTAATTACCACATGGGGGGGTCTAGGAATGTCCAAAGGGCGAGGGGGTTAAAAATTTTAAACAGAGAACATGTCTCCCCACCTCCCCCCCACCCCCGTCCCCCGCACACATTGTTTAAACGCCCATTGCTGTTTCAATGCTGACATTTTGTATTTGTCTTTGATGGGTGCCTGATTCTAATTGATTTATAATATTTAAATCGGCCTCTCTCAGTGCAATTTAAAAGTTGCTGTTCAGGATTGTGGGGGCTCAGGAAACCTGGAAGTAAAAAACACTCTGGAGTTGTCAGATCAAGAAGATAAGCAAAAGAGAAAATGCTGGAAAATCTCAGCAGGCCTGGCAGCATCTGTAAGGAGAGAAAAGAGCTGACGTTTCGAGTCCAGATGATTCTTTGCGAAAGCAGGTTTGACAAAGGACTTGAAACCTCAGCTCTTTTCTCTCCTTACAGATGCTGCCAGACCTGCTGAGATTTTCCAGCATTCTCTCTTTTAGTTTCAGATTCCAGCATCCGGAGAAATTTGCTTCTATCAAGAAGGTAAGCACCTTTTACAGCTCTCCCTGTGGATGAAGAAGGACAGTCGTGCTCCTTCCATTAACCACAACCCCTTATGTACCCAACCCCTGCCCCTTCCTCAACTATCACCCCAGCACTTTAAACAAGGATTCCTTTGACCTCCCAGTGGTATTTAATTGTTCAATTGTTTGGGGTTTGATTATGCCCCTGTTTGTCAAACCTGGGTGTAGTTACACAAAAACAGAAACTAAGGGCAGAATTTGACCATATTTTGACTAAGTGTCAACTCAGATGGGGGAATCAGGGTGTAGCAGGTCGGTTGCACTGAAGGCTTTTCCAGCCATATTTTTTAACAAAGGCCGCCCCAATGTAAAAAATTTAAGATCACGGAATCCACCCCCAATGGATCACAACATCGGATTTCCTCCGGTGGGAAACCAAGGAATCCTCCCCCATGGCCATCGTCACATAACCCCCTACACTGCCCCATGGCACTACCAAAGGGTCAGTGCCAGGAACAATGCCAGGATTTTGCCAAGCTTGACCCTCTGCCCCCGGAGGTTGTACTCTGTCCCCAGAGGCTGTACACCTGTGCTTACCAGGTGGAGGTCATGGGACACCTGCTACGATTCACGTCAGAGTGCGGGCACACCAACGTGAATGGACAGTCCAACATGGGAGGACAATAAGGCCAGCCAGGACAGTTAGTGAGATTTTGCAAGCCCAGGCAAGTCGTGGGGGTCTCCATTTACAGTATATCTAATAACCAATACAGGAGCTTATGCCTTATTGTCCTCCCATGTTGGACTGTCGATTCACGTTGCTGTGCCCGCACTCTGACGTGAATCATAGCAGGTGTCCCACGACTTGCCTGGGCTTGCAAAATCTCACTAACTGTCCTGTCTGGAGACAATGCACATCACTTTCACCTGTGCTTAACCGTCTCTCCACTCACATTGTCTGTACCTTTAAGGCTTGATTACCTGTAAAGACTTGCATTCCAATCATTATTTTGTAAATTAAGTTTGTGTCTCTGTATGCCCTGTTTGTGAACAGAACTCCCACTCACCTGACGAAGGAGCAGCGCTCTGAAAGCTAGTGGCTTTTGCTACCAAATAAACCAGTTGGACTTTAACCTGGTGTTGTGAGACTTCTTACTGTGTTTACCCCAGTCCAACGCCGGCATCTCCACGTCTTATCATGATGCCCAAACTAAACTAAAGAAAAACCTTCTGCCTTTACTCAGTCCATATCCCTCTCTTCCCTCCCTATTCATGTACCCATCCAGATGCCTCTTAAATGTTCCTAATGCGCCTGCTTCCACCGCCTCCTCTGGCAGCTTGCTCCAGGCACCCACCACACTCTGCATGAAAAACCTCCCCCACACATCTCCCTTAAACTGTCCCCCTCTCACCTGGAACCTGTGCCCCCTTGTAATTGACACTTCCACTCTGGGAAAAAGCCTCTGATTATCCATCCTGCCTATGTCTCTCATAATTTTGTAGACCTCTATCAAATCTCCACTGAGCCACCGTCTTTCCAGTGAAAACAATCCTAGTTTATCCAACCTCTCCTCACAGCCAACACCCTCAAGACCAGGCAACATCCTGGTGAACCTTCCTTGCAATCTCTCCAAAGCTTCCAGACCTTTCTGGGAGTGTTGTGACCAGAACTGCACACAATACTCCAAATGCGGCTGAACTGAGGTTTTATATAGCTGCCACATGATTTCCCAACTCTTGTACTCAATGACCCGGCTGATGAAGGCAAGCATGCCACATGCTTTCTTAATCACTTTGGCCACCAGTGTTGCCGCTGTTAGGGATGCCCAGATCCCTCTGCATGTTAATGTCCCTAAGGGTTCTACCATTTACAGTATGATTCACACCTAAATTTGACCCTCCAAAATGCATCACCTCACATTTGTCTGGACTAAACTCCATCTGACATTTCTGTGTCCAAGTCTCCAATCTATCTATATCCTTTTTCTATCCTCTGACAATCCCCGGCACTACCAGCGACTCCACCAATCTTTGTGTCATCCGCAAACTTACTATTCAGACCACCCACATTTTCCTCCAGATCATTTATATATACTACAAACAACAGAGGTCCCAGCACTGATCCCTACGGAACACCACTAGCTACAGATCTCCATTCTGAAAAACACCCTTCCACCACTATTCTTTGCCTTCTATAACCAAGCCAGGTCTGCACCCATCTAGCCAGTCACCCCAAATCCCGTGTGATTTAGTTTTTGTAACAGTCTGCCTTGTCAAAAGCCTTACTAAAGTCCATACTTTAGTTAAGAAAGCCCACCAATGCCTCTACTTTCTCAGAATACTAAGGAAATTTGGCATGTCAGCTACGACTCTCGACAACTTTTACAGATGCACCATAGAAAACATCCTTTCTGGTTGTATCACAGCTTGGTATGGCTCCTGCTCTGCCCAAGACCGCAAGAAATCACAAAGTGTCGTGAATGTAGCCCAGTCCATCACGCAAACCAGCCTCCCATCCATTGACTCAGTCTACACTTCCCACTGCCTCGACAAAGCAGCCAGCATAATTAAGGACCCCATGCACCCTGGACATTCTCTCTTCCACCTTCTTCCGTCGGGAAAAAGATACAAAAGTCTGAGGTCACGTACCAACCGACTCAAGAACAGCTTCTTCCCTGCTGCTGCCAGACTTTTGAATGGACATACCTTGCACTAAGTTGATCTTTCTCTACACCCTAGCTATGACTGCCACACTACACTCTGCACTCTCTCCTTTCCTTCTTTATAAATGGTATGCTTTGTCTGTATAGCGCGCAAGAAACAATACTTTTCACTGTATGTTAATATATGTGACAATAATAAATCAAATCAAATCAAATCAAAATCAAAAATATAAACTACATCCACAGTCCTTCCCTCATCAATCATCTTTGTCACCTCTTCAAAAAACTCAATCAAGTTGGTGAGACATGACCTTCCCCGTACAAAGCCATGCTGCCTGTCACTAACTCGTCCATTATCTTTCAAATGTGCATATGTCATGTCCCTCAGTATCTTCTCCAAAAGCTTCTCCATCATTGACGTCAGGTTCACCGGCCTGTAGTTTCTTGGATCATCCTGCTTCCTTTCTCAAACAAGGGAAGAGCATTGGCTATTCTCCAGCCCTCTGGAATCTCACCTGTGGTCAAAGAGGATGTGAAGATATCTGCTATGGCACCAGCTATTTCTCCCCTTGCCTCCCGCAATAATCTGAGAAAGATCCCATCTGACCCTGGGGACTTGTCTACCTTAATGTAATTTAGGATACCCAACACTTCCTCCTTCGATATATTGACATTCTCCAGAACATTCTGACACCTATCTCTGACCTCAACATCTGCCATGCCCTTCTCCTTGGTGAATACCAATACAAAGTCACCCACTTCTTGTGACTCCACATAACTTCCCTCCATTTTCCTTGAGTGGACCTACTCTTTCTCTTGCGACCCTCTTGCTCCTAATATTGCCTCCTTCAGGAAATGTATTCGCGTAGAACAGAAAGCCAATATACCTCAATTTTGTCACAGTTGAGGAGGAGGATGGTCATCAGTCCCTGAGTAGAGGTGTCTCTCCTCAGGAATGGAGTCAATGGCCAAATCTCTTGCATTTTTAAAATTCATTCGATGTGGACCAACACCCATCCCTGAGGGCATTTAAGAGTCAACCACAATGCTGTGGATCTGGAGTCACATGTAGGCCAGACCGGGTAAGGACAGCAGATGTCTTTCCCTCAAGGACATTAGTGAACCAGATAGGTTTTTCCGACAATCGACAATGATTTCATGGTCATCAGTAGACTTTGAACGCCAGATTTTCATTGAATTGAAAATTTCACCATCTGCCATGGTGGGATTCGAACCCGGGTCAGTGACAATTCCAATACACCACTGGCTCCCCACATGTACCTGTAACCATTTTGCAAGTCAGGGTTAACAGAAACCTGGGGGCAGATTGCTCAATCAACAGATGAGTTTTGAAGCCAAATCAAAACCCACCCACTTGCAGAGTTAAGATCGAGCACATTAATATCTTGGGAAGGAAAGAACTGACAGGAGAGTAATCATTTTAAAAAGCAAGGCTGGGGCTGCTACCCTGTAATACTGAAAGAAGCAATGGATAGTTGTTTATGTTGGAATACTTTCCCTGAAGCATGCATCAACAAAAATGTGGCCTGTGCATGTGAACTGTTAATAGTCTGCAGGCATGTTCTAACCTGTGTATACACTGCAGCTTCAAACATCTCTTTAAAGGAGTTTCACCTTGAAAAAAGGTGATGTTATGAATGAAGGTTGGGGAGATCGCATATAGACCACTGGTGAGCACTGGTTATTGAGAACAACATGATCATATTCCAGTATAATTGACTTTGAGCCTTATGTTCTGCTTGTAAATTAGAACCATAGAACCATAGAGTCACTACAGTGCAGAAGGAAGACATTCGGCCCATCGAGCCTGCACCGACAACAATTCCACCCAGGCCCTATTCCCACAACCCCACGTATTTACCCTGTTAATCCCCCTGACACTGAAGGGAAATTTAGCATGACCAGTCAATCTAGCCTGCACATCTTTGGAGTGTGGGAGAAAATCAGGACCCGAAGGAAACCCACGCAGACACGGGGAGAATGTGCGAACTCCACACAATCAGCCAAGGCTGAAATTAGTTTTGTTCTGAGACATTGGAAAAGATTGGGACATGTGCTGAGGTGAGGTTTGAGTCAGAGGAGAGATAGAGTCAGTTAGGATTGTATTTGCTGGAGTTCAGAAGAATGAGGAGGGATCTCATAGAAATTCGAATAAGAATATAGTGTAGGTACAAGAAGGATGCTCCCATTGCTGGGGGTATCCAGACCAGGGGTCAGAGTCTGGGGATACAGGGTAGAGCATTTAGGACAGAGATGAGGAGAAATCTCTTCACCCAGAGAGTGGTTGGCCTGGGGAATCCGTTACCACAGAAAGTAGTTGAGGCCAAAACATTGAATGTTTTTGAGAAGCAGTTAGATATAGCACTTGAGGCGAAGGGGATCAAAGGATATGGGTGGAAGATGGGTCAGGCTATTGAGTTGCTCAGTCATGATCATAATGGATGGCAGAGAAAGCTCGAAGGGCTGAATGGCCTCCTCCTGTTCCTATTTTCTATTGAAGCCTATCATAATGTTAGTCTCAAAACGTTTGCACAACACACACAATTCCATTTTTAAATTACTGCTGGTGACACTAGGTTTCAAGATGGTGGCGACTTCTTGCAAGCTGCTTCCAGCATGCTCTCTAACTCTATCTTTTACTCCTGTTCTATGCTTTTAAAACTGTGCTCTAACTCTTACAAACTCTCTAACAATGCTCCACCTACCTTATGTTATATCGTTCTCTACATCCTAGCTCTGATTGTACAACTACATTCTGAGCCCTCTCCTTCCCTTCTCTATGTAGGATATTCTTTGTCTGTATAGCATGCAAGAAACAATACTTTTCACTGCACACTAATAAAGTGAAAGTTTATTTATTAGTCACAAATAAGGCTTACATTAACACTGCAATGAACATAGAACATAGAACAGTACAGCACAGAACAGGCCCTTCGGCCCACGATGTTGTGCCGAGCTTTATCTGAAACCAAGATCAAGCTATCCCACTCCCTATCATCCTGGTGTGCTCCATGTGCCTGTTACTGTGAAATTCCCCTAGTTGCCACACTCCAGCGCCTGTTCGGATCAATGTACCTAATCAGCACGTCTTTCAGAACGTGGAAGGAAACCGGAGCACCCAGAGGAAACCCACGCAGACACGGGGAGAACGTGCAAACTCCACACAGACTGTGACCCAAGCCGGGAATCGAACCCAGGTCCCTCGAGCTGTGAAGCAGCAGTGTGACAATAATAAATCAAATCAAATAGATGGGATTTTCAAATTCTATATTTAAATCAGGAAATCATAAATGCTTCTGGTTATTAAAATGATGCCAGGAATTTGCTTTTAGAAATTGTGCCAACAATTTGATGCCTACTTTTATTCGCCATTTGGGGAGTGCGGTGCAATCATATTTCTCTAACAAGCAACAAGATAATTAATTGAATGTTGTTTTCCCCTCAAATGTTTATCTGTGGATTAAGAAATGTCTGAAGTTCTAGGCATATTTTTATTTGGTTTGGGTTATGTTTGCCTGTCTGATCCATATCATCCCAATGGATTTCAGTATATTATGAGACTCACACCTCTGTAGGAGATCCTACTTAAGTGGATTAACCGTGTGTTGCACATGCCAATCATTCTGCTTGAACCTGGTGTGGTTAGCAGTCTTTGATAGAGTTAGGTGTCCGTTTTCCGCTGGCTGTAAAGCTTAATGAAAAGCAAACATGAGTGAAGGGATGTATGAGGACTTGTTAGTAAGTGAGAACAGATGAAAAAGTCAGTTTCTAACATTTCTTTGTCTTGCCCCCATTGTACAATAGGAAAAACAATAATGTGTGTAAAGAGAGGCTTGTTCAAGGACTTGTTAGATGCTATAAAAACCTTGTTAAAGGCCAGTCAGGGTAAAATGTCATTTAGCCTTGCACAAAGCACAACAAGGGAAAAAAGCAGCTCCGAACTCCTGACAGTGCTCAATTTTTAGTGCTGGCTGCACAAATCATATTGTGCAGAAGGAGGCCCTTTGGCCCAAAGTGTCTGCACAGAGCACAATCGCACTCAGGCTCTATCCACATAACCCCATGCACACTTAAACTACCAACCAATGACAACCAGAGGCACATTCACTGTGCCAGATATTAATGAAGGAGGATGATTGTCACTCACACAGCTACTGGTGCAGAAGGAGGCCATTGGGCCCATCAAGCCCGCTCTGACAACAATCCCACCAAGGTTCTTTACCCTGCTAACCCCCCCTGACAATAAACGGCAATTTAGCATGGCCAATCCACCTAACCCGCACATCTTTGGACTGTGGGAGGAAACCGGAGCACCCGGAGGAAACCCATGCAGACACAGAGAGAATGTGCAAACTCCACACAGGTAGTGACCCAAGCCGGGAATCGAATGTGGGTCCCTTGCACTGTGAGGCAGCAGTCCCTCATTTGCTATCTTGAAATTAATGCATTTCATGTGAATCCATTGGATTCACTCCACAATCAAAAGCTTTATCACCCATACGAGTCCATCCATTTCATATTAATAACGGTTGACTAGCCAACTGGAAATGCAGCCTGTGAGTTTCCAGTAGGAGCCAGCTCATATCAGGGCTGGCATTAACCACTGTGCCACCATGCTGCCCACTATATGTATTATATATATATATAGTTGACAAATAATCAGTGATAGATTTTACAGGCATGAAGTGGAGATGCCGGCGTTGGACAGGGGTGGGCGCAGTAGGAAGTCTCACACCACCAGGTTAAAAGTCCAACAAGTTTATTTGGAATCACAAGCTTTCAGAGTGCTACTCCTCGATTCACCTGATGAAGGAGCTGCGCTCCAAAAGCTCGTGATTCCAAATAAATCTGTTTGATTTTATAGGGAATGTAGAGGGGGTACAGACCTGTCCTACTCAGTCCACATCGTGCTGGCAACCCTGACGTGAACTGGCTCCTACTGGAAGCTCACAGGCTGCATTTCCAGTTGGCTAGTCAACCATTGTTAATATTAAATGGATGGACTCGTATGGGTGATAAAGCTTTTGATTGTGGAGTGAATCCAATGGATTCACATGAAATGCATTAATTTCAAGGTAGCAAATGAGGGACTGTCACCAGAACATCCAGTTTGGTGGGGACTGTCTATTTGAGGCTGCTTGGATCACAGATCTCTTTAGCATCAGGATGGGCCTGAGGTAACTTGGGGCCAAAGTTGTGAGCATCAAGATGTTGTACTGGTGCACAATGGTTTTGGGTCAAGTTGGCACATCCTTCATGACTGCACAATGGTCCTTGTAAAACCTTCAATGGTTTCTTCTGCGTGAATTTGGTACTCTTCAACTGTAATGACCTCAACGAGGCCCATGAGATTGGCCCCTTGGAGTATGAGCTCCCTGATTGAATTAATGATTGCCTGCAGACCTGGGGTGGGGGGTGGTGCATACAACAGTTCCATATAATAATAGGTTAAATTGGTTCACAGACTCCCAAGCGACCTGCCCTTTTTGCAACCTTGTGGAGTCCATGAGCCATGTCTATGTTGAATGTTATAGGCTGCACATCCTTTTTAGTTTACTCAAAAACCTTATGTTGATTTTTTTTTGCACTTCTGTCCCATGTTCCTGATCTACGGACACCCAGTGCAGAGGGGGCTGGGGAAGGAGGACTCAACTAACTTAAGAACAGCTTCTTCCCTGCTGCTGTCAGACTTTTGAATGGACTTACCTCGCATTAAATTGATCTTTCTCTACACCCTAGCTATGACTGGAGCACTACATTCTGCACTCTTTTGTTTCCTTCTCTATGAACGGTATGCTTTGTCTGTATAGTGTGCAAGAAACAATACTTTTCACTGTGTGTTAATACATCTGGCAATAATAAATCAAATCAAGTCAAATCAAAATCAGATCAAAACAAAGGAGGAGGACCTCCTCATGAACCTGCTCTTGAGCCTAGCCAAGCGTGCCATCTACAAGTCCACGCAACAGGTGACCGAGGGGGTCGTCTGACCCGACTGTCTGCCCCTCTAGCATGGCTATATTCACGGTTGGGTGTCCCTGGAGAGGGAGCATGCAGTGTCCGAGGGCACCGTTAACACCATCCATGCCCGTTGGGCACTGCAGGGACGGGGTGCATTATTGACCACTTTAATCACATTTTGATTTGATATTTTAAGTTTCCTTTCCACTTTGTCTTTTGCTTCGGGCGGTGCCCCCCTTCTTTGGGAGCTGCCCATTTTAATTGATCCCATCATTAATTTGGTTTAGTTTACTTGGTTTGCCAAAAAGATTGGTAATGATTGTCTGTCCAATCAGAGAGCTTCACCTGCATCTCTATATGTATATATATTGAGGACTGTCAGGGCTACTGACCCTCCAGATTCTGACTCCATTCTTGGAGTGGTAAATAAAGGGAATCTGGTGAAGGAACACCACCCAGTGAGGAGTTATTTCAACAACTATATAAGTACCTGTTAGTTTATGGGTAAAAGGAACATTAGAATAGGTGTCCTATAAAGTGCCAGTTTTGTGTTGTTGCATTTTCAGAGTTTTGATTTGATTTGATTTGATTTACTATTGTCACATGTATTAGCATACAGTGAAATATTGTTTCTTGTGCACTATACAGACAAAGCATACCCTACATAGGAAAGGAGAGTGCAGAATGTAGTGTAACAGTCATAACTAGGGCGTAGAGAAAGGTCAAGTTAATAATGCGAGGTAAGTCCATTCAAAAGTCTGATGGCAGCAGGGAAGAAGCTGTTTTTGAGTCGGTTGGTACGTGTCCTTAGACTTAGACTTTTGTACCTTTTACCCAACGGAAGAAGGTGGAAGAGAGTAAGTCCGGGGTGCAAGGGGCCCTTAATTATCCTGGCTGCTTTTCTGAGGCAGCGGGAAGTGCAGACAGAGTCAATGGATGGGAGGTTGGTTTGCGTGATGGACTGGGTCAATTATTAAAATTAGGCACATGAGAACAGTTATAGGTGGGTATAATGCTTGAAGGCATCAGAGTTGTGTGTGTGTGCTCTGGTCCAAGCAAAAGTGAAACTAAGACTGGATCACATGTTGTGCCATGATCTCTTAAAGTTACATTAGAACAGCTACCATTCAAAAGGCTGTTTGCAACCATTGTATTAAATGAAGAATGGGTAGCCAGGTGAGCTTCCTGTAACTTTCTGGCATCTGTGAAACTTCAACCCCATGGTGTGTTGCCCAGTGGTGGAGGTGGTTTTCTATTGACCGGTCCTGCTGAAGTCTATGCTGTTTAGTATGGCTCGCCCGCCCTGCCGCTGGGGAAATCACCATGGAGTCATTGGGTGGGGGGGGGGGGGGGGGGGGGGGGGGGGGTGGGGGGGGGGGGGGGGGTGGGGGGATGGTGTGGCGGGGGAGATGTCACTGAAGGGCTAGGTCAACCTGTTCTACATTTTAAGGGTGAGGAGCACCGGGAGGAAAGATTTGGGAAGAAAACAAGCTGGAAGGAACCACATCAGTAAAGGTAAACTCAAACTCAAAATAAAAACATGGTTCATTCAATTTTTAAACCACGTGTCATGATTCCAAGCGAAACATTGCATATTCTGATTTGACTTCAACCAGGCTGGTTCGACACAATGACAATAATCTCTCCCTCAATGTTAATAAAACAACGGAGTTTGTCATTGACTTCAGGAAACGTAGTGGAGGACATACCCTGTCTACATCAATGGGGATGAAGTGGAAACGGTCGCGAGCTTCAAGTTTCTAGGTGTCCAGATCACCGACAACCTGTCCTAGTCCCCCCATGCCGACGCTATAGTTAAGAAAGCCCACCAACGCCTCTAATTCCTCAGGAGGTTAAGGAAATTTGGCATGTCAGCTACGACTCTTATCAACTTTTACAGATGCACCATGGAAAGCATCCTTTCTGGATGTATCACAGCTTGGCATGGCTCCTGCTCTGCCCAAGACCACAAGAAACTGCAAAGGGTCATGAACAAATCCCAGTCCATCACGCAAACCAGCGTCCCATCCATTGACTCTGTTTACACTTCCCACTGCTGGGAACAGCAGCCAGCATAATTAAGGAACCCATGCATCCTGGCATATCCAAGGACAAATCAGAGCCATTCCAGCTACTCAACAACTATATGGTGATATTGTATCTTGGACAAGATCCCAAATACAATCAGCAAAAACATCCGAGAATGAAAATCCTACAGCTCACTATGAGAAATTAAAGAAACCTCCAGACAAGGTCTCCATCACAAGATCTGGGCATCTCAGTTGATTATCTCAGATACTCATAGAATCATATCAGCTCTATGCACTGATGTAACTAAACATGAACATTTATTGTGAATGTTATATTCCTTTGGAAGGGGTAATCTTTTAAAAAAATGTAATATGTCTTTAAGACATATCAACATGACCTCACCAGAAGAAAAATGTATCACGAATCAGTTTTAGTTTCACTTTGCTCTAAGCTGAACACACACACACAGCTCTGATGTCTTCATGTGTTAGACCCATACAACTGTTCTCATTTGATTAGCCCCATTAAAATAAAGTTTTTAAAGTTTATTTATTAGTCACAAGTAGGCTTACATTAACACTGTAGTGAAGTTATTGTGAAAATCCCCTTGTCACCACACTCCGGCGCCTGTTCGGGTACACTGAGGGACAATTTAGTGTGGCCAATGCACCTAACCAGCATGTCTTTCGGACTGTGGGAGGAAACCAAAGCAACTGGAGGAAACCCACGCAGACACGGGGAGAATGTGCAGACTCTGCATAGACAGTGACCCAAGCCGGAAATCAAACCCGGGTCTTAAATGAACCCACAATGGGTTTGCCCAATCTTTGTGAGTTATTGGAGCCTTGTGTTTTGCACAATCAATATGCCAAATTATTATATCATTATAATAATGCAACAGCGACGAGTATCACAGCCCCAACTAACCATGCCCTCAATTAGCGGCATTCATCGATATACACATGTCCAGCAGGGGTCACAGGGTCAGGATAGAGAACCGTCGGTGAGATTCTTCGGCCTCCCAGACACGTGTTTCCCGTCGGGGGGAAGTGGCGCGTTGTTTGCTTGCGGTGGGATTCTCCGGACCCGCCGCTGACAATGGGAATTCCCATTGATGTCACCCACGCTGGCCAGAAGCCCGTGGGTGGGGGGTGTGCTGCCGGTGGGACTGGAGAATCCCACTGACGTGAATTTCCAGAGAATTCCGGCTCCTGTGTGCACCTTCGCTTCCAAATCCAATGACCCTGCAGCCAATGGCCATATTGAAAATGACGTGCTGACTGAAATTGGTCAGTCAAATCCTGACCATGGAATGATCCTGGATCAATTTGTCTGCAAACTCGGTACCAGGCCAGGTTATACATTCAAGGCTATTAATCAGTGCTACAATCAAGGCTGTGGGATGTGGATCATTATTATTTTGTTTACGTTTGGTTAATAAATTGTACTTGCTGTAAATAATGAACTTGAAATTATTCATTGAGGAATACCTTTACTGTTCCATTTCACTTCATGCTGAAACAAATCACTTGGTTACCAAAAGCTTCATTGTCTGCTCAGTAAATTGTGCCAATCAATACTATCTGAAATAAACCTTAACCAAAGGTTTATTTATTAGTTACAAGTAGGCTTACATTAACACTGCAATGAAGTTACTGTGAAAATCCCCTAGTTGCCACACTCCGGCACCTGTTCGGGTACACTGAGGGAGAATTTAGCACGGCCAATGCACCTAACCAGCACGTCTTTCGGAGTGTGGGAGCAAACCGGAGCACCCGGAGGAAACCCACGCAGACATGGGGAGAATGTGCAGACTCTGCACAGACAGTGACCCAAGCCGGGAATCGAACCTGGGTCCCTGGCGTTAAGAGGCAGCGGTGCTAACCCACTGTGCCACCGTGCTTCCCCAGTTGAACAAAATCTTCAAAAATATTCAGAGGATATGAAACTTGACAAAGTTATTAGGCTCAAACCCGATCCTTTATCATAGATCATGATTGATCAGTATCTGGTGTCCACCTTATGATCGTACCTCTCAACAGCCTTTCTTCCCAAAAATACATCAAGTTGGCTCCGTACCCATTTATGCTGTCCACTTCAACATTTTCCAATAGTGAGTTACTCCACAGATCAACCTCACTTCTGTTCTTACTTCCAGCCTGCTAATTTTTAACTTGTGTCCCTTGGGAATTGATCAAGACAGAAATGTAGGTACACAGTGTGCTCTCCCATTGGACCCATTCAGTTCACCTCCTTGAGCTTTTATGGCCTTTTGAAAATTATTTCACAGAAAGGACACAAGCATTTGAAGGGGTCAGCAGGCCATTTGCTATTCTCATTATTACTCCACGTGCTGTAAATCAGTGCACATTTGGAGTGCAGAATAATTCCAACCATTATTAATTCTGGTTCAGAGGGGTTTGATAAACGATCTGGGATGCAGACAGGAAAACCCCCAACAGAAACAAACAAAAATTAACTTTGCAATAAAATCAATCAGGAGAAAGAGTGAGGAATGTACAGGTTTGTATTCAGCTCAAGAAAGGAGGAACAGAGAAAGCAAGGACAGTTAACCTGGAAAACGCTGGAATCCATTATTTAAAAAGTGGTTAAAAGCAAATTACTGCGGATGCTGGAATCTGAAACCAAAAGAGAAAACGCTGCAAAATCTCAGCAGGTCTGGCAGCATCTGTAAGGAGAGAAAAGAGCTGATGTTTTGAGTCAAAGCTAAAAGACATAGAAAGTGGGAGATATTTATACTGTAGGGTGAGGGAATGAAATGTGAGTTTAAAAAGTGGTAACTGGGCACTTAGAATATCATAACAGTCAGAGTTCAACATGAAAGGAAGTCATGGTTAACAAATCTATTAGAGGATTTTTTAAAGATGTGTTATGGACAGGGTTGGGAGAGATTTTAAACACTTGTACCTTTCTTCTTACTGTCTGCCATCAATGTGTTGTATCAAAGGCACATGTGTTTCATGGTGGCACAGTGGTTAGCAGAGTATCTTACCCAGAGTATCCTACCCAGGCCCTCTCCCCCTAACCCCATACATTTCCCACGGCAAACCCATCTAACCTGCATCTCTTTGGACACTCAGGGACAATTTAGCATGGCCAATCCATCTAACCTGCACATCGTTGGACTGTGGGAGGAAACCAGAACAACCGAAAGAAACCCACACAGACACGAGGAGAACGTGCAAACACCACACAGACAGTCACCGGAGGCTGGAATTGAACATAGAACATAGAACATTACAGCGCAGTACAGGCCCTTCGGCTCTCGATGTTGCGCCGACCAGTGAAACCAATCTAAAGCCCATCTAACCGACACTATTCCAATCTCATCCATATGTTTATCCAACGACCATTTAAATGCCTTTAATGTTGGTGAGTCCACTACTGCTGCAGGCATGGCATTCCACGCTCTTACTACTCTCTGAGTGAAGAACCTACCTCTAACATCTGTCCTATATCTAGCACCCCTCAATTTAAAGCTATGTCCCCTCGTGCTAGCTATCACCATCCAAGGAAAAAGGCTCTCACTATCCACCCTATCTAATCCTCTGATCATCTTGTATGCCTCTATTAAGTCACCTCTTAACCTTCTTCTCGCTAACGAAAACAACCTCAAGTCCCTCAGCCTTTCCTCATAAGACCTTCCCACCATACCAGGCAACATCCTAGTAAATCTCCTCTGCACCCTTTCCAATGCTTCCACATCCTTCCTATAATGCGGTGACCAGAACTGTACGCAACACTCCAAGTGCGGCCGCACCAGAGTTTTGTACAGCTGCAACATGACCTCCTGGCTCCGAAACTCAATCCCTCTACCAATAAAAGCTAACATTCCGTACACCTTCTTAACAACGCTACCAACCTGGATGCCAACTTTCAGGGATCTATGCATATGGACACCGAGATCTCTCTGTTCATCCACACAACCAAGTATCGTACCATTAGCCCAGTACTCTGTAATCCTGTTACTGAGCCCGAGTCCCCAGCGCTGTGAGGCAGCAGTGCTAACCGCTGTGCCACTGTGCTACACCTTGCAAACATAAAAATTTGGCAGGTCAAATGGGATGAAGGAGTACAATATAAAGGGAAAAACTCTTAGTACTGTAGAGGATCAGAAGGACCTTGGGGTCCAGGTCCATAGGACTCTAAAATCGGCCCCACAGGTGGAGGAGGTGGTTAAGAAGGCTTATGGTGTGCTGGCCTTTATCAATCGAGGGATTGAGTTTAGGAGTCCAGGGATAATGATGCAGCTATATAAGACCCTCGTCAGACCCCACTTGGAGTACTGTGCTCAGTTCTGGTTGCCTCATTACAGGAAGAATGTGGAAATGATTGAAAGGGAGCAGAGGAGATTTACAAGGACGTTGCCTGGATTGAGTGGCATGCCTTATGAGGATAGGCTGAGGGAGCTCGGTCTTTTCTCCTTGGAGAGACGTAGGATGAGAGGAGACCTAATAGAGGTATATAAGATGTTGAGAGGCATAGATCGGGTAGACTCTCAGAGGCTTTTTCCCAGGGTGGAAATGGCTGCTACGAGAGGACACAGATTTAAGGTGCTGGTGGGTAGGTACAGGGGAAGTGTTAGGGGGAAGTTTTTCACACAGAGGGTGGTGGGCGAGTGGAATCGGCTGCCGTCAGTGGTGGTGGAGGCAAACTCAATCGGGACTTTTAAGAGGCTCCTGGATGATTACATGGGACTTAATAGGATGGAGGGTTATAGGTCGGCCTAGAAGGTAGGGATATGTTCGGCACAACTTGTGGGGCCGAAGGGCCTGTTTGTGCTGTAGTTTTTTCTATGTTTCTATGTTTCTAACATCATACATTTTGTGAAAACCCGGACCTTACCGACTTTTCATTGTCTCGTCCTTTGAGATTAATTCCTTCACTTTTTTAAATTCATTCATGGGATGTGGTAGTCACTGGCTGGGCCAGCATTTATTGCCCATTCCTGAGGGCATTTAAGAGTCAACCACATTGCTGCAGCTCTGGAGTCACATGTAGGCCAGACCCAATAAGGGCGACAGATTTCTTTCCCTAAAAGACACTAGTGAGCCAGATGGTTTTTTTTATCACAATCAACAATGGTTTCATGGTCATAGAATCATAGAATACCTACAGTACAGAAGGAGGCCATTCGGCCCATCGAGTCTGTGCTGACCACAATCTCACTCAGGCCCTATTCCCATAACCCCACACATTTACCCTGCTCATCCCCCTGACACTAAGGGTCAATTTAGCATGGCCAATCCGCCTAACCTGCACATATTTGGTCATCAGTAGATACTTAATTCCAGATGTTTAGTGAATTCAAATGTCGCCATCTGCCGTGGTGGGATTCGAACCTATGTCCCCAGAGCATTACTCTGGGTCTTTGGATTACTAGTCCAGTGACACCACTGCGTCCCCCTTCGAGCAATAATGATGTCAACCAATAATTTTTGAGCACAGATGTTGCTCTGCCCTGGAAAGGATATTTTTCATTGAAAAATGGCTTTGACAGAAAGCTGTCTCTGAACAGCAGGTTATGGTGATGCCACCTGAGTGATGGCATTCACAGTGCGTGTGCCCCAATTACATATGTGTGTATGATAATATATTAGCCCTTGGGATCGTACAAGCAAACTTACAGTCTGGTCGAGCCTTTAACACAAGTGTGCAGTGGTCCAGCATCATTGCAAGATCACTTTCAAAGCACAAAAGATAAACTGCAGAAAATGTACAACTCTTCAAAATGTTCACATTTTAAACACGTATCATGCTCTCGGTTAACTACACGTTTAGTTTGTAGGACTCCCATTTCACCAAAGATCATATTAGTTTAATTGCATATCTTCTTTGACAAAGGGGGACTAAGGTTGCATTAACTCCATTCATCATTTCAAGGGTTAATCCTCGGTCAATAAGTGCTGACAAACGGCAAAGGGAACAATTTTTCCAAGAGAAAGAAATTATAGGAACAATTGTCGGCACCATGTCTATCAACAGAGCTGCGCACTTCTGCTGTCTCGTGGCAGACGCGCCTGTCACCATGGTGATTAGCATTGTCCACTAGCTTCTGTCTGTGATGCAATGGAGCCTTTGTTCCATTCTCCCGTCCAGCCAAATGACCGCTGACTGTTGACCTGTCCTTAGACTGTCTGATTATGGTAATTGCAGGGCTGGAAGTGGAAGAGACTGGGGGCAAATTAAGGCAAATTAGACTTGTCCGTGCTCTGTTCACTAAGAGCTTAAATTACCTGGATGGGAGAGTGATGCTGATGTGATCATTTGGACAGGAGAAAAGCAGGTTCCCCCCGCACCCCCCCTCCCCTCCATTCATTCAATGTTTCCATTCAGGCAGACCATAATTTGTGCCTGTCAACATGACATAATAAGATCAGTTTCTTTAACAATAAGCCTGTTGGATTCCTATGATATTTGGACTTATATAATTTATATTTCAACTATTCAACCCACACATTGAAGAATCAAAGTTGAAGTGCTGAGCCCGTTTCATTGGCAATCATTTATGGCTCACAAAAAGGAAGAGATTGCCTGGGGTGGATTTAATCCCACATTCCAGAGTTGAGTGGGGTAGACCGAGTGTTTAATTGTGCTGCTCGTTCACCCTCAGTGCAGAGCTTTATTTATTTCCAATTTCAAAGTGATCCGGCACACTTAAGTCACTCAATTGTAACAAGTTTTCATTTTATTTCTGCTCATCTACCAGGAAATGATTACAGGCTAAACATTTACAAAACAATTTAGATTGCCTCCTGTGAGAGCAACCTACTCTTTCTTTTTGGCAAGTGTCTTCGGCTGAAAACTCTGTGGGTGTGACTATATTTAGCGAGACTTGTGATATTGTGATGCACTGTACAGGTGGTCCACCAGGTTGGAAGGCATGACGTAGAAGGAAAGCTTCTGGAGTAGAAAGAAATTTTGGAAATCCGGATAATAGCAAGGGAGCTCAATGCACACTGGCAGCTGCTGCTCTTCAAGGTGTATGCAAATAATTTGGAGAAGGAGAACAAAATTAAAATGCCCAATTGGAAACTTTTATTTTCCTGACAATCCCATCCAAGCCAGCATACGATAACATCACCACAGTTTAGTTTTCACTATTTCTGCTCTGCTTCTTCCTACTGTCTGTCATTTGTTCCTGTTTAAAGCTTACTCTTCCTGTCTCATTGTTCATAGAATCCCTACAGTGCAGAAAGAGGACATACAGCCCATCGAGTTCACACCAACCACAATCCCACCCAGGCCCTATCCCCGTAATCCCACATATTTACCCTGCTAATTCCCCTGATACTAAGGGACAATTTAGTATGGCCAATCCACCTAACCTGCACATCTTCGGACTGTGGGAGGAAACCGGAGCACCTGGAGGAAACCCATGCAGACACGGGGAGAATGTGCAAACTCCGCCTAGAAAGTGAACCAAGCCAGGAATCGAACCCGGGTCCCTGGCGCTGTGAGGCAGCAGTGCTAACCACTGTGCCACCATGCTGCCCATAGTTTTCAGCTATGAAAACTGGCTCTATGTGGGTGCTAATCTGCAGGAAAGTAGAGGTGCCAATAAAATGAATAAATCCTTGTTGATGGTGTTCTATGTCCAACCCCTTGGAAGGGAGCTCACACTAATCTAGCACTTCACGTCTCTATGGTAACAGGTTAAGCATCCCTGGCAGAGACATCTCTGTCTTTGAACTCCACCCTCGATGCCTCCGCAGTTTTCAAGTATTCCAAGGTGTGCCGTCAATTTTGCAAAGCCACAAATCAGGATGCCAGAAGCAAATGGTGGACTCTTCCTATTGTTCCATTGTTATAGTGATGGACACCATCTCCAGCCCCTGTCCAATGCACTGCAAACATCCTTCTGTTCAAATTAGCACATCTGAAATAGGTGTTCTGAGATTTTGAAATTCATGGGTAACTAATCCTAACCCTCTGATCAGCACTCTCCTCCTGTTCCTATACCTAACTCCTCTTGTACACTCACCATTGGCACTCTTTCTGTGGAGAGCATCATCGTTTCAAAGTTTTAAAGAATTTTTTAAGTTTTAAAGTTTATTTATCAGTGTCACAAGTAGGCATACATTAACACTGCAATCAAGTTAGTGTGAAAATCCCCTTGTCGCCACATTCCGGCACCTGTTCGGGTACACTGAGGGAGAATTTAGCATGGCCAATGCACCTAACCAGCACGTCTTTCGGACTGTGGAAGGAAACCGGAGCATCCGGAGGAAACCCACGCAGACACGTGGAGAATGTGCAGACTCCACACAGACAGTGACTCAAGCGGGGAATCGAACCCGGGTCCCTGGCGGTGTGAGGCAGCAGCGCTAACCACTGTGCCACCGTGCCACCCCCCAATTCCCAAAAAACCTCTTGGGTGCATTTGTGGTGCTTTTGAAGGAAGGGATTATTATCCGTACCTACAAATGAAGTGTTGCCAAAAGTGGAACGAGATGGCTCTGATACTTTATTTTCTACCTTTGTTTTTTTCAATCTCATGCATATCGCGGAGCCTGAAGGAGAGAATTTTTAATCGGTTGCTGGTGAACGTAGAAGATTCAATAGAAAGCGCGACATCAGGGTTTCATGACCTCACTTGCTGAAAGCAAATATGGAATACTGAAAGATAACAAAAAAGAGAAGCGGAATATCTTCAGCTGTTGTCTGAATTCCTGCTCCTCAATTGTAACTCTTTCTATCACCTTCTTCCCCAGGCATTCTCTTGTACAGGATATAACGTTGCAGTCTTTCGGGAGTCCACTATCTATTGCCAATCTCCATTCTCTGTCATAGGCTGTACTGTGCTCGGATAAGGAAGGCAAAATACAATTTAGCATTGGTAACCATCAAATACAATAACTCGCCAGCGATCTTTCTGGTGAATCCAGCAAGTAATCATTTCCCATGACAGGTAAGACCACAAGGCTCCTGCTCCCGGCTTACAAGCAAAAACTGAAGCGGGAGAATCCGTCAAAGAAAGATGTGCAATGTTGGTCTGAGGAATCGGATGATCTCCTACAGGACTGCTTAGAGTCATTAGACTGGTCAGCATTTAAAAACTCTGACCAGCCTGAACCAGTACGCCATTACAGTAACTGACTTCATTAGTAAGTGTGTAGAAGACTGTGTGCCAAAGAAGCAAATCTGTGTGTTCCCCAACCGGAAACCATGGATGAAGAGGGATATCCACTGCTTGCTGAAGTCCAGGTTTGAGGCGTTCAAGTCAGACGACCCTGGCCTATACAAGAAAGCCAGATATGATTTACAGAAAACCATCAAAGATGCCAAAAGACAGTACTGGGCCAAGCTAGAGTCCCAGGCTAGCAACACAGGCTCCGCCAACTATGGCAAGGTCTACAAGACATAACAGGCTCCAAGATGAAGGCATGTAAAATCACCGGCTCCAATGCACCCCTCCCTGATGAGCTCAACACATATTATGCCCGTTTTGAGCAAGAGGTGAGCGAGAGCATGCCCTCCACCCTGGAAGCCTCGGATGAACCTGTATCTGCGGTCACCATTGCAAATATCAGAGCAGCCTTCTAAAAAATCAACCCACAGAAAGCAACTGGCCCAGATGGGGTACCCTGACGAACACTCAGGTCCTGCACGGACCAGCTGGCGGGGGTATTCACAGATATCTTCAACCTCTGTTTACACTAATCTGAGGTCTCTACCTGCTTCAAGAAGATGACCATCATCCCGGTACCAAAGAAAGGCCAGACAGCGTGCCTTAATGACTATCGTCCAGTGGCTCTGACATCCATCATTATGAAGTGCTTTAAAAGATTAGTTATGGTACAAATCAATTCCTTTCTCAGGAGGCTAAGGAAATTTGGCATGTCCGCTACGACGCTTACCAATTTTTACAGATGCATCATAGAAAGCATTCTATGTATCACAGCTTGGGATGGCTATTGCTCTGAGCAGGATAGCAAGAAGTTACAAAGGGTTGTGAATGAAGCCCAGTCCATCACTCAAACCAGCCTCCCACCCATTGATACTGTCTACACTTCCCACTGCCTCAGCACCCCACGCACCCCAGACATTCTCTCCTCCACCTTCTTCCATCGTGAAAAAGATACAAAAGTCTGGGATCACGTACCAACTTACTTAAAAACAGCTTCTTCCCTGCTGCCATCAGACTTTTGAAGGGACCTACCTTGCATTAAGTAGTTCTTTCTCTACACCCTAGCTATGACTGTAATATTACATTCTGCACCCTCTCCTTTCCTTCTCTATGAATGGTATGCTTTGTCTGTATAGCATGCAAGAAACAATACTTTTCACTTTATACCAATACATGTGACAATAATAAATCAAATTTTCTCTCCCTCAATTATTTAGAATTTTTGGAATGTTATGTCTTCCAGTGTGAAGACACACTATTTGTTTAACTCCTCTGCCATTTCCTGATTCCCCATTATTATTTCCCCCATCTCATTCTCTAAGGGGTCTATATTCATTTTGTCCTCTCTTTTCCTTCTTATATATTTAAAGACGCTCTTGCTGTTCATTTTTTATATTACTTGCTAGTTTACCCTCACAGCTTTCAATGGTGCATCTGTAAAGGTTACTGAGAGTCATAGCAGTTAAATCTCCTTTGCATCTTGAGAAAGTAGAGGCGTTGGTGGGCTTTCTTAACTATAGCATCAGCATGGGGAGACCAGGACAGGTTGTTGGTGATCTGAACACATAAAAACTTAAAGCTCTCGACCATTTCTACTTCATCATCTTTTGGTCATCTTTTGCCTGGAGAAGCTGGACAACACAAGGGAGCTGCAAAGATGCAAACTCCCCAAAGAACAAGATACAGTCCCAATAACCAGGGAATTGGGACATAAAGAATGTCGTAGGAAGACAGAAGTGAAGTGAACAGGGTCCCTGAAGCCGAACAAGGTATTGTTCAGAGGAGAATTCAAGGGAAAAGTAGACAAAGTGTTGTGAGTGAAAGAGACATCTGCAGTAACCAAATGTAAAATTGAGAAAGCAGACTTCAGAGGTGAATCAAAAGTTTAGTGCTACTTTAATACAGTCGGGAAATCGATAGTTAAAGTAATTGTGAATAATTTGTACTGCAGTCAAGACAAAGGAATCCTAAATGGGCAGTTGTAATGGATTATTTGTTAAGGGTGGAGTGGAAGCTTTGTTTGAAAAAGTTATTTGGAAAACATGGACTGGATTATGGAATGAAAACTGCTCATGGAAAGCGTTTTGTGAAAGAATGTTTTGAAGTATCTTTTTTCGGAGTAGAATTTAGAAATTCTCATGTGACAATCATTTGGGGGTATTTAGAGGAGGAATCCACAGACATTCACTTAGATTGAGAGTAGAGGGTGTATTTGACCACAGCCAACTCATGTATTTGAAGGGAATTTGTGTTACAGAGAGCATTGTAGCTTAAAGTATACTTTGTAATCCAAGTTAACCTTAAAACCTGTGTGTATTTGAGCTGCTAAGGGAGGAGAGTTTTGTATCATCATCCAACTTTTCATGTGTAACAAATGTTTTTACCTCGCTGTCAAAACTAATTAGTGTTCCTATGACTCTGCTCTTTCACATTTTCTAAAGAAAAGTAAATGTTACGGTTTTTTGAGCCAGGTTTCCATTCTGAGATATTCCCATAACATCAACTAGGATCGTAACAAGTGGCACAGGATTACTTAGGATATATCGCACAGAAACAAAGCACATGGCCTGACCAGTCTATGTTGGTGTTTATGCTTTACTTAATCCTCCTCCCATCTTTCCTCTTCAAAATCTACCATCATAATCCTCTAACCCCGCTCCCTTAAATGCTTGGAAAGGCATTTCATTTTAATTGTTGCCAGGGAGCAGCAACCAACATGAAATTAAGTTGATCAATGTGATGTTCAATGGTTTAATTGATCTGTGTTTGATTATGTTAGTCAGTTCTCTGATCGATGTAGCTGCTCTTGATTGCTTAAGCCTATTGGTGGAGTTGGAAAGTATTAAACAGTGAAGCTTCTAGAGAAAGGATTTGGGATCTGGAAACAATGTATGTGCAGATAATCCTGTAAGTTCTGAGCCCTTAAAGAATTGTAAATAAACCTGTGGCAGATTTGCAACTAGTGTCATTTCTACATTGTTCTGAAATAGATCCAACATATAAAATATGCAGCAACTCAGCACATACACAACAATGTTGTTGTTAGTGTATCTTCACACCCATACTTTTTATTTACTGTCTGCGGAATAATGGGGGAAGTGGTGGAAGGAATTCCGGACTGATTATCAGACTGATAAACCACACTGAACGCTTCTTCCTGGGCCAACAAGGCATGGTGTTGGACTTGAACCGAGAGATTTTGGTCCAGTAGTAAGGCATAAGGCCTCTTTATATAACAATAAACCTGCGGATAAGTATGCAATTGTAGCTTGAAACTATGTTTGCCATCCACATTATTGCACCATTTGGGCATAGTAGCCAATTCCAGGCTAATTCTGACAAAATCAAGATTGGGAACATAAAAACATAAGATCTGAGAGCAGGAGTAGGCCATCTGGCCCTTCAAGCCTGCTCTGCCATTCAATAAGATCATGGCTGATCTTTTCGTGGACTCAGCTCCACTTACCTGCCGTGTCACCTGAACCCTTCATTTCTTTACTGTTCAAAAATCTATCTATCTTTGCCTAAAAAACACTCAATGAGGTCGCCTCAACTGCTTCACTAGGCAGGGAATTCCACAGATTCACAACCCTTTGGGTGGAGAAGTTCTTCCTCAACTCTGTCCTAAATCTGCTCCCCCTAATTTTGAGGCTCTATGCCCCCTAGTTCTGGTTTCACCCGCCTGTGGAAACAACCTCCCTCCTTCTATCTTATCTATTCCCTTCATAATCATGCATGTTTCTATAAGATCCCCCCTCATTCTTCTGAATTCCAATGAGTATAGTCCCAGTCTTCTCAGTCTCATTGCAAAAATGTTGGCGAACATGACAAATAACATATATAGGGCACGATGCAGCATTGCTGTGAAACCACCACATGAGCATAAACCTCACCGTCAAAGTCCTGTTGATATTGGAAGCACTGAAACACCAGAGTATTCATCGTGCCCACCTTTGTTTAATGGGGATGTTGGTTCTCATGTCAGCAAGAAACGATTGAGGTTTTGAATTCTCATTTAAGAGACATTCATAGAGCATAAAATATTTACTGTTTCTTTAAGAACAAACACAGATGGTTAGAGTTTTGTGTGTTGATTGGAGGGATGGAGAGTTGATGTGGGAGATGTATATCCGCAGCACTCTGATGATATAGGTGTCTCTGTTCCTCTGTCTAAGCAGCTCGGGAGGTGCAGGGAAGGGGTGGGGTGTGTGGGGGGGGGGGGGGGGGGGATTGGTGGTGAGGAAGGGTGGACGTGGTTAGTTCCAGTTGCTGTGCTCCACATTTTCAGTACACTAAAAGTTATAACCTGGTCTCCTTCTGAAATCAAAATAAGATATAGCATCTGTGGAGAGAGAAAGAAAGTTGATCTGATCTGTAATCAGAACAAAAAACTGGAAGTGAGAATTTTTTCACATGAAGTACAATGTTTATTTATTAGTCACAAGTAAGGCTTACATTCACACTGCAATGAAGTTACTGTGAAATTCCCCTAGTCGCCACACTCCAGTGCCTGTTCAGGTCAATGCACCTAACCAGCACATCTTTCGGACTGTGGGAGGAAACCGGAGCACTCAGAGGAAACCCACGCAGACACGGGGAGAACGTGCAAACTCCACACAGACAGTGACCCAAGCCGGGAATCGAGCCCGGGTCCCTGGCGCTGTGAGGCAGCAGTGCTAACCACTGGGCCACCGTGCCGTCCCAATCTATGCTTAAGTTTTCCTCTTGCTAATTAATATAACAGTACATACAAGTCCATAATCATTCAATTAATCATTCAATCCTTTTATTTATGTGTTTTAACATTTTCAGAGTACTTCTTGCCCATCCATGTTTTACTTGTTGCCTTTCGTCCTTTCCTCACTCAGTTATTGTAAAGGTGACTCACAGAATCGGGAGAACTTAATTATATTCTAAACTTTCTAAGGAGGGAGTCACGCTTCTCCCACTTCAGCTGCACAATTTAAGGTATGAGCTGTTGTCAGCGAATCAGAGAACAGAATCATAGAATCCCCACAGTGCAGAAGGAGGCCACTCAACCCATCGAGTCCGCGCTAACACTCGGAAAAAGCATTATACCCAGGCCCACTCACACCCCGACCCCGCCCCCCCCCCCCCCCCCCCCCCCCCCCCATCCCAGTACTACAGACATTTATCTGACTAATCCACCTAACATACACAATTTGGACAGTAAGGGGCAATTTAGAGTCAAAAAATCATAGAGTCATAGAGGTTTACAGCATGGAAACAGGTCCTTCAGCCCAAATTGTCCATGCCGCCTTTTTTTAAAGCCCTAAGCTAGTCCCAATTACCCACATTTGGCCCATATCCCTCTGTACCCATCTTAGCCATGTAACTTTTTAAATGATTTTTAAAAGACAAAATTCTACCCGCCTCTACTACTACCTCTGGCAGCTTGTTCCAGACACTCACCACCCTCTGTGTGAAACAATTGCCCCTCTGGACACTTTTGTATCTGGCACCTCTCACCTTAAACCTATACCTTCTAGTTTTAGACTTATAGACTAATTTAGCATGGCCAATCAACCTAACCTGCACAACTTTAGACTGTGGGAAGAAACCGGATCACCCGGAGAAAACCCACGCAATCGCGGGGAGAATGTGCAAACACCGCACAGTCACCTGAGGCCAGAACTGAATTGGGGTTCCTGGCGCTGTGAGTCATACATCCTTTAAAAGGCACCTTTGCATTTGGTGTTCTCCCAGTTCAGATGAAGGGAGAGTAATGCCCACATGCTATCTCCAAAAATGGAGAGTAAGATAGTGCCAGGTCCGTATCCGGCGACCAAGGTGTGGAATGAAACAATCGAGTTATTTCAAACTAAGATGCCCTTGAAGATTGT